>NC_090936.1:61783650-62396150 GCF_040938575.1 Ambystoma mexicanum | reverse complement strand
CAGTGCTTCCCCGCCATAGTCTTATACTAATGAGCCTTTAAACATGTCCCGACACTTTACCTGTTCACCGCACACACCCTGGAACACTCCCGAGTTTTGGACGACATTTCGGTTCAACGTTATATATTACTTTTAGTGTGCTTCTTCCCAGTTTTGCTAAATTTTCTGAGCTTTTTCAGGACACCCTCTGGCCGTGTAAACCCTTTTTTCCATTGCGATGCACATGTCCACATCCGTGATCCATTGTTCATAGGACGGTGGCCTTTCGTAGCCCCACAGTTGCACAATATTCCTTTTGAGGATCGCAGTGGTGGTGGATAGGAACGCCTTATCGTATCTTGTTAGTTCAATATTTCCTTCTATCCCCAGCAGTAGTTGCTTAGGATTTACATCTATTCTCTTTCCCATTACCCTTGACAGTTCGTCGCAGCACTGCTGCCAGTATTGTTGAATGATGGCACATCCCCACAGTATATGATAGTAGGAACCCTCCTCAATCTTACATCACAGGCAGTTTGGGTTAGTGGTCTTCACCCAATTGAACAATGCCACCCTCGGATAATAAATCCTATGTAATACCTTCAGTTGAATTAATCGAAGTCTGAAGGAAATAGCCACATTTCTGGGGTACATTAATGCGGTTACCCATTCTTCTGGAAGTATGTCACCGACCTCCCTTTCCCATTTGGCTTTCAAACCTGACACTTCTTTCGTGGCAAAGGAGTTTATGGCATTGTACATAGTGGAGGTGACTTTATATTTAAGCAATTCTGGGAACAGGTTCCGTTCCAACGGAGAGTAGTCAGGCACGTCAGCCAGTTCAGGGAGGTGAGCCTGCAGCGCATGTTTGAGTTGCATGTAATGGTATTGTTCGTTGGGAGGGAGTGCAAAGGTGACAACTAGATCCGCAAATTGAATTATTTCGTTTTCTTTTAACACATCTCCAAGTCTCGCAATGCCTAGTTGGGCCCATGATTGCCACTTAGGGAGTTTGTTCACTTACGGGGGGTGTCTATTGTTCCATAGTGGTTGTGCTAGGGTTAGTTTCTTGTCCCAACCTAGGTATTTATGTATGTCTCTCCAGACCAGGGTTATATGTGTCAACATAGATGGGGTGGAAGGCCGCTCTCTTTTCCGGTAAAGGAGGTTCATGATGGGTCTTTCTTGCGTGTCGGGGTCCTGTATTTTGTTGTGTGGAAGTGTGATGTCGCTGTGCAATTTATCATTTACTACTGCCATTTGACTGGCCCAGGAGTAGGTTTGCAGCCGGGGTAGTCCAATTCCCCCTTCCCATATGGATCTCTGTAAGGTAGTGAGTGCAAGTCGTGGATGACCCCGGTTCCATAGTAACGCTCTAAGTGTTAGGTCTATTTTCTGGAACTCACTAGGTGCAATGGGTAGCGGTGCATTTTGTAACATGTAGAGAAAGCGGGGAAGAGTCATCATTTTGAAAAGTGCAGCGCGACCCAGTAGCGTCAGTGGTAAGGACATCCAATGGCAGACATCCTCCTTGAACCTGGTCATTATCGGGTGTAAGTTATTTCCGACATAGTCTGATAGTTTATGTGTAATTTGTATACTTAGGTATCTGAATTGTAACCTTTCAACGCGATAGGGGCATTCGTCTGGTATTGCATTATCTATCTGCTTCACTGGGAATAGTATGGATTTTGCCCAGTTGACACGAAGTCCGCTGAACCTGCCGTATTTCTCTAGCAGACGTGACACTACAGGACAGGAAACCCATGGGTTCTCCAGGTATATTAACAGGTCATCCGCGTATAGGGACACCTTGTCCTCCCAGCCATCTGCCCACTTGAAGCCACCCCATGTTTGTGTGGATCTCAACAGGATCGCTAAGGGTTTGATTGCTAGCGCGAAGATCAGGGCTGATAGTGGGCAGCCTTGTCTCGTGCCATTACCTAGCGAGAAGGGTTTTGAAGTGTACCCATTTACTTTTGTTACTGCTGCTGGATGGTGGTATAGTAGCTAGACCCAGCTCGTGAAGTATGGGCATATGCCCATTCGGCGCAAAATTTCCCAAATTGCTTCCCAGTGCACAGAATCGAAGGCCTTTGCAAAGTCTATGGACAGTAGGGCCAGGGGGTTTTGTAGCCTAGGTAGTTTTTCTAATGCTGTGTGCAGTCTATATATATTCTGCCTGGTGGATCTTTGCGGCATGAACCCACATTGGTCTGGATGTACGAGTGTGTGTATGACTTGCTGCAGCCGATTAGCCAATACCTTCGCAACTATTTTGGCCTCACAATTTATTAAAGAGATGGGTCTGTAGGACCTACACAGGTCAGGTGGTTTTTCTGCCTTTGGTAAGACTATTATTGTGGCTTTTCTGAGGTCTGGGGGAAGGCAACCCTGAGAGTGCGAGTGTTGAAACAGGCGCAGTAGGTGCAGGGAAATTACGTTTGCGCCTATATTCTTCCATATTTCGACAGGAAAGCCGTTCAGGCCTGGGGTTCTGACTGGAGTTCTGACATTGCTTGGGTTACTTCTTCTTCAGTAATTTCTTGTTCTAATAGGCTGGCCTGTTGCTCACTTAGGGTAGGGAAGGTGACTTCCTCTAGGATATCGGACGGAGGCAGAGAGGAAGGTACACTGTATAATTCAGCATAAATACTTTGCGAATCCTTCCGCTATGTCTTGATCTGATGTTAGTGGTTCTGATTTCTTCGTTATTAGTTTCCTAACTTGGGTAAGGCCTAGTTCTCTGCGCTCTAACCATGCCAGTATTTTTCCCGCCTTGTCTCCTGTTTCGTATATTTTTGCTCGCATTGCTGCATGCGCTTGCTTGGCGTTGTCTAAAGCTATATGTTGTAATTGCTTTTGTGCTAGTTGTAGCGCGCGCTGTGTCTCGGGTTGGTCATAGGATAGGTGATCAATCTCTGCGTTTCGTACCTTTGCTTCAGCTTCACGTATCGCTTCAAGATGTTTTTTTTTTTTCTTAAGGGGCGTGGCCAACCGGCGACCGATGAAGACGTGAGCCCGTGGAGCTCCCGAAGCCGCCAGCTACATCCTGAAATATCCTACGAATCTGGGCAAATATAGCCCTAAAAAAGTTCCTCAAGGGTGGCGGAAACCCAGTAGGAACAATATCTGCAACTGGTGCTAATTCCGAAGCGTCAATCCCGAGATATCGGCAGTTGGAGAGAGAGAGGCGGTCGGCGCCAAGACGAAATTAAAATGGCCGACGGCGACACATTATAGTCCCACGGGCAGCCCTGACTATCGTTGCTGACCGAAAAGAGCAACCACCTCCCCGCTCCCCGGGGCCCTCGCTGGGCTAGCTATCCTCCGGGAAGATATCCCGGCTACGCCGAGGCCTACGACACCAGCGTATCTTGGGAGACCAGCACTACAGGCCTAAGCTGAGCGGGCGCTCCAATCTCTTGTAGAGCGCCTGCCGCCAACAGCAGCGACCGCTGCGACGACGAAAGGAACCGGAGAGCGGCACGCGGCAAAACCGGTAAGGAGAGGGGGAAGGAAGGGAGGCGACCTCCTGAGACACCGAAGCACAGCAGACGGCACCCCGGATTGTCCGTCCGCCAGCCCGTCTCCACCCCCCCCACCCCTACTACGAAGAACAGCCAGGGGGAACGCACGTGCATTATTCTCCCCACACACCAGAAATGGGCAAAGAAAGGCTTAGAAGAACTGGAACCCAGAACACAATGGAGCAATATACAACGTCTGCCCCGACACCTGTGGCTCAGAGCAGAACTGTCGAAGCACCAGAGCCAGAGCCCGAGGACGACATATCCCTTAGAGACGTGATGAACGCTATCTCCAATTCTCGATCCGCCATGGAAGTCAAAATGGATAGCATTTGCACAGAGGTCTCCCTGCTGCGCCATGATCTGCAGAAACTATCATCCCGTACAGGGGAGGCGGAAACGCGCATATCAGTGGCGGAGGACACTATAAGAAGCATGGGTCAACAAGTGAATGCCGCACTAGACCGCATTAAGACACTGGAAGAGAGGGTGGAAGAAGGAGAAGGCCGATCGAGAAGGAATAATATCCGAATCCTCGGCCTGCCGGAGAAAGAAGAAGGACCCAGCATGGAGCTGTTCCTCGAACAATGGTTCGCCGATCTATTCGCTCCCAAATCCCTCTCAAACTTTTTCTCAATCGAACGGGCACACCGGATACCGACTGGCAGACCAATTCCCGGAGCACCACCACGAGCGGTGATAGCCAAGATCCTAAATTACAGGGACCGAGATGCGATTCTCCACATGGCAAGGACGAAAGGGGCCATGACATATAACGGCTCCCGGATAGCCCTCTTCCCTGACTTTACCAAAGAAGTACAAAGAGCAAGGCAATCCTTTGACACTCTCAAAAAGCGACTTCAAGGGCTGAATGTGAAATACGGCTTGCTATTCCCAGCTCAGCTGAAAATCTACCACAAAGGCACTACTGTGCACTTCACGGATCCAAAAGAGGCATGGAGCTGGGCGGAACGCAACCTAGAAGGCGAGTGGGGCCCATGGAGACGGCAGGAAAACCGAAGAAACAGACCTCGACCAAACAGGCCGCCAAATGAACCGCCACAGCAACAAATGGAAGAATTACCACAAAATGCCGATGAGTAAACATGACCGACAGATCATTGCATGTAACGCTCTCCGCAACTGAACAATCGGAGGCACAAGCTGGAACAAATACTACACAGAATGGCTGGCGGCTGCGATAAACCACACCACGCAAGCCACCCCCCCGATTGCAACCGCAACAGAACGAAACTTGCAATCACCCGCCGTGGTACCTCCAACCCACGGCGCCCAATACAATACCCAGACTCTCCACTACGGCGCCTCCAACGCCACAGTGACTAGAGACACCCCAAGTTCAACGGTTTGATTAAGTTCGGTTGTGTGGGCGACAGATGCTTCAGTTGGGGAAGGAGTATGGGGAGGGGGGAGAGTTGGGACTTGTTCGCGTTATTTGTTGGCAACAAGGAAAGCACGGCTCAGACAAGCACTTTGAGATGGGAAGAAAACAGGGCAGTCCAAACACCCATAGCGCGGGATTCCCCTCGCCTAAACTGCTATCACTGACACGGACATTCAAACAGGACAAGGAATGAGTGCGAAAGAGCCAAATACCAAAAAACTTAATATCATGACATGGAACGTCAATGGCCTGGGAAACTGCATCAAAAGAAGACTGGTAACACAATACCTGAATCGTCACAACCCAGACATAGCACTGCTAACCGAGACGCATTTAGCTGGCACACGGTGCCAATTCTTCAAAAGAACCAAATACCGTACAGCAATACATGCAGGTTTTTCAATGGGCTCGAGAGGTGTGCTAATACTAATAAACAAGAGAATCCCTATTGAGATATCCAACATAACCCTGGATACCGGAGGAAGATTTGTCTTCATAAAAGGATCGCTATGGAATCAAACCATTGCCATACTGGCGATCTATGCTCCCCCGGCGCTTATAACTGCCTTTCTCGACGACATCACACCGATCATAGCCAACAACACTGCAGATATACTAGTAGTAGGTGGAGATTTCAATGACGTAATGGACGTCAACTTAGACCGCACACATATAAGAGGGAGAAACCCAGCGATACCAACTAAAATAGCCACCTTCGCTACAGCAATGGGACTGAAGGATGCATGGAGAGATCTGCATCCGACGGAGAAACAATACTCTTTCCATTCGGGAGCACACGCATCGTTGTCTAGACTAGACTACTTCTTCCTCCCTGGCGAAGACATACACAAGGTAAGGGAGGCAACGCTACACCCCAGAGGGATCTCAGACCACTCGCCGCTGATGATCCTACTCGAAACAGAAAGACCCATGCCCCCACTGACTTGGCGCCTGAATTCATATTATCTAGGATTCACAGAGTTAGTGGGAAAAATTCAGGAAGCCACTGCCTCATATTTTGAATTAAATCAGGACTCGATAGACGACCAAGGAACCATATGGGAGGCGTACAAGGCAACACTGAGAGGTGAAATACTGAGTTGGACTGCTGCTCACAAAAAAGCGCACAGGAAGGAGGTTGAAGACGCTGAAACAGAGGTCAGAAATGTCGAAATGCAATATATAAATACAGGCGCTCCAGACGACAACAGAACCCTGCAAGCGGCACAAAAGAAGCTGCATAATATCACACTCACCTGTGCGAAACAAGCACATAGAGCTATGCGCACTAGACTATACGAGACGGGAGACAAAGCCGGCAAGATGCTGGCGTGGTTGGAGAAAAGAGAGGAGGGGCAGCGCCAGATAAGATGTATAACCACCATGAAAGCTGAACGGACCTGGACTGATTCGGCCATTGCTGAAACCTTCGCAGAGTACTATGAGACACTATACGCCTCCCCGACGACTGCAGTGGATCCCAGCATCCTAGATACACTCACCATACCACACCTAAGTGATACGCAAAGGATGAGCTTAGAAACAGAAATCACAGAGGAAGAACTATCAACAGCCCTATCCCAACTCCAAAATGGTAAAACCCCAGGGCCTAACGGCTTCCCAGCGGAGGCTTGGAAAAAGATTGGCAATGAACAAATTGTACCATATATGCATAAAATGTTCCTGTATGCCAAAGAAAGAGGAACCCTACCCCCGGACCTGAGAAATGCCACCATAGTGGTGATTCATAAGGAAGGCAAACCAGCAGACATATGCAGCTCTTACAGGCCGATTTCACTTATAAATATAGAAACCAAAATACTAGCCAAGATTTTGGCTAACAGACTCCAGACAGTCATACACACTCTTATCCACCCAGACCAATGTGGCTTCATGCCGCAGAGATCCACACGCATGAATATCCATAGACTGCACGCCGCCATTGAAAAGTCCCCAACGTTACGGGAGTCACTAGCACTCCTCACGATTGACTTCGAAAAAGCCTTCGATTCAGTCCACTGGGGGGCCTTGTGGTGCATCATGGGTAGGATGGGGTTGGGTGAGCAATTCATAGGCTGGGTCAAGTTGCTCTACAATACACCGACAGCTGAGATAAGGGTGAACGGATGGACCTCACGCACCATTAATTTGGGTAAAGGGACCAGGCAGGGGTGTCCCCTCTCGGCGATGCTATTTGCACTGGCAATTGAGCCCCTGGCAATAATGCTGAGAGACTCACAGTTGTGGAGGGGGTTCCAATGGACCCGGGACTGGGAGGATAGAGTTTCCCTCTATGCCGATGATCTACTGATCTATATGAGCGACCCACCAGTGTCATACCCCATCGTTACCCAAATATTAAACAGCTATGGAGCATTTAGTGGTCTACGAGTAAACTATAGCAAATCCATTCTATTTCCGATCCAAGGAACTGATGCGACAGCTCTATGCAATTGTCCATACAGAATAGAAACCGAGCAGTTTAAATACCTTGGGGTACAGGTTACGACGGACCTCAAGCAATATGTATCCCAAAACCTACACCCAATCAGAGATAGATTCGCAAACGACGTGAAACACTGGATGACCCTCCCTCTCACCCTATTAGGAAGGGCAGCAATGTTTAAAATGCTCGCTCTACCCCGATTCGTATATATCCTCCAAAACGCTCCACTGTATGTACCCAAAATAGAATTCCACAAAACAGACGAGATTCTCAGAAAGCTCCTCTGGGGTGGAGGACACCCCCGGATCGCACTAAAAACCCTGCAACGCTCCGTATGGGAAGGAGGTATAGGACTCCCCCACCTACAAACATACTATTGGGCAGCCCAGATGCCAATAATAAATGACATCCTGCATAACAACCCTGAATTACCACACATTAAAGCGGATAGCCAGATGGTTATGGGGCTCTCCCCACTAGAGACCCTCTACCATAGCAAGGTACGCATGATCCCCAACACAATTAGAGCACACAGAACGCAAATATGGCGAGACGCACACAAGCATCTAGGATGGGATGGGAAGCTCACGTTGGCACAGCCCCTATGGCGTAATAGGCGATTACCAGAGCTGGGTAAACTGCCGAAATGGGCGGCCTGGGAGGCAGCTGGAATAACGAGGCTAGCAGACATAATTCAAAACGGAGTGATAATGTCATTCCAGACCCTGAGGGACAAATTCAACCTATCCCCCACAGAACACTTTCATTACAGACAAATGCATCATGCACTTACCACATGTGCGATAGACCTACCGAATATTCCAGATTGCACACCAATTGAGAGGAACATTGTGGTAGAACGTATCGACAGCAAAATAACCTCCATAATGTACAATGCAATAGCCTCTTTCGCCAAAACGGAACTTACAGATCTGAAAGCAAAATGGGAAAGAGATGTGGGGCCAATACAACCGGAAGAATGGACCAAAGCACTCATGTACCCAAGGGAAGTCGCCATGTCGGCTAGAATCAGATTGATCCAACTTAAAATCCTACATAGGGTATACTATCCAAGAGAAGCCCTACACCAATGGGGGAGAGCAACTGACCCCAACTGTCTAAGATGCCAACAGGCGAGGGGGTCCTTTTTTCACATCTTGTGGGAGTGCCCACGAATACAGATCTTCTGGCAGAAATGTTGTGACAGATTGTCAGCGGTCATGGGCCAACGAATACCCATGGACCCCAAACTGCTGTTGCTTGGGATGGATGACGACTTAGATATTTCCCGATTTGAGAGACTCATGTTGGCAACTACCACAGGACTCGTAAAGAGGAATCTGGCCCAACTCTGGGGCTCATCCTTATCCCCACAATACGACCAATGGATAACAGACGTGGACATCTGTGTGCAAATGGAAATGAGAATATACACCACCAGAGGATGCCCAGGGAAAGCACGCAAGATCTGGCAAAAATGGGAAGACACATAGTATGTTGTGAGTTCATGTATAGATTCCATAGACGTTTGGACTCCCGTGGAGACCCATCTGCATCATGTATAATTTGGATGACCTGCAACTTATTATATGAGGGACTTGATAATTTGACACTTGCAATGTGTACGAAGAGCCGTGCTTAGAGAATGCTTGTATACCCGATCGATTTGAGCGGGTTCTTTGTTCTTGATTTGTATGTTTATGTTTATAAAATGAATAAAACTTGTTATTAAAAAAAAAAAAAAGATGTTTTTTCTTGTGGGCTGAGGTCCAGGCAATGATTTTGCCTCTTAATACTGTCTTTAGAGCCTCCCATAGTGTTGTGGGGCTGTCTACCGAGTCTGTGTTTATTTCTAGGTATGTGTCAGTGGCCTTTTGCATATACTCCACTAGTTCTGGGAATCCTAGGTAGTAACCATTCAATCTCCAGCTAGGTGGGGGAGTTTCTCTGTTGGTACTGATCATTATCGTAAGCGGGAGTGGTCTGATATTCCCCTGGGGAGTAGTTGGGCTTCACATGCTTTGTGTATGTTGCTTAGTGGGAGGAAGAAATAGTCCATCTAGAGAGTGAGGCATGTGCACCGGAGTGATACGAGTATTCTCTTATGTTAGGATGCAGCGATCTCCATACGTCTTGCAACCCCAGTGCATTAGTGAATGTGGCAAGTTTAGTAGGTATTTCTGGATTCCTGGATCGTACATGCGTCCTGTCAAGGTCTATGTTCATGACTTCATTGAAGTCTCCTCCAATCAACGTGAGGTCTTCAGGGTTATTAGCAATTAGGGGCGTAATGTCGTTAGTCAGAGGGGTTAGTAGGTTAGGCGGTGCATACACAGCGATCATAGGTATAGTGCGCTCCCAGAGGGTCCCCGTCGTGTGGACAAACCTGCCTCCTTGGTCCTGGGTGACCGTATTAGGGCTGTAGGGAAGTCTTTTGTGTACTAGGATTAGTACCCCACGTGCTCCCATCGAGAAACCGGCGTGAAAGGCTTGCCGTTAGTTTGAACGTCTAAACAACATACACTTTGTGCCCGCCAGGTGCGTCTCCGTTAGGAAGGCTATATCCGGGGAGTGGCGATTTAGTGCTTGTAAGACTAGACGCCTTTTAATACTATTTCCGAGCCCGTTTACATTCTATGTCATCACCCGGATGGTTCTGCGTTTATTTATGTCGGTGATTTATGTCATGTGATCTGTGTGTGTATGGCGTCGGTATGATGCATATCTAAGGCTGTTACATGATCCAACCCTCTCGGTAGGCTATGGTCTTGATCATACGTGGGTTGGTTATTTGTCGAGACTCGCTTGTTCCATTGTTGTACCGGGCTCATTCGTGGGGAAAATGTTACTATGCGCGCGTTGGTAGTGTTGCGGTCTTTAACATCTAAACAATGGATAAGAACATTATCCCCAACTCCCCCCTCCCCATATTCCACCCCCAACTGAAGCATCTGTCGACCCAACATAAACTTCCAAGCAGTTAAACTCTAAACTTTATCCAACATACGCTTGCTCAGCTTTTAGCCGGGGTCAGCAGTTCGTGTGTAGCCAGCGCCAGTCTGCGTAGCATCTCTTTACGGTGCTTTGGTTTGTTGCCTTGGTTGGGGCGGCTGTTCGGTTGGCCGCCAGCCTAGATATGTCTTATATTTTAGTTTCCGTTGTGGAGCATAAGCTCCGTTGCGTTGCTTGTTTGATGTTTCGGGCAGTTGTTGCAGCTCTTTATGCGTTTCCTTGATGCTGATTCTCTATTTGTTGTTGCTGCTGCAGATCCATGTCTGGTGGGCGCTCAGGATGTGGTCTATTGCGTTCCTCTCTCCCCCTCCCCGCAGAGCCCCAATCGCCATCTATATGTCTCTCGGCCCAGTTCCACGCCTCCTTGGGATCTGTGAAATGCACTGATGTGCCCTTATGGTATATCTTAAGTTTGGCAGGAAAGATTAGCCCATATTTAACACCCAGTGAGTGCAGGCGCTTCTTGAGTGGATCGAATCACTGGCATGCCTTTTGCACTTCCCTGGTAAAGTCAGGGAAGAAGGCGATTCTTGAACCATTATACGTGATTTCCCCTTTGATCTCGCCAGCTGCACCACCGTGTCCCTATCCCTATAGTTTAGGAATCTTGCGATGACTGTGCGCGGTGGTGCCGCGGGAGTGATTTTGCCGGTTGGAATGCGGTGGGCCCGCTCAATGGAGAAAGATTTCGAAAAAGGATTGCGCATCGTAGGTGTCCACAAGCCATTCCTCAAGGAATAGTTCCATACAGTCACCCTCTGCCTTCTCAGGGAGGCCAAGTATGCGTACGTTGTTTCGCCTGGATCTGCCTTCGCTATCATCCACTCTCGCCTCCAGGAGCTTGATGCGTGCCATCATGCCAGACATATTGCAATTTATCCCCCGTAGACTGTCTTCGGTTTCCGAAATTCGTGCCTCTGTCTCCCCAGTGCGTGAGGTCAACTTTTGGAGGTCGTGTCTTAGTAGGGACACGTCCGCACCGATACTGTCCATCTTTTTCTCCATTGACGTTCTGGAGCTGGCAATGGCACCCATTATATCCCTGAGAGAGATATCTTCCTCCATGCAGTCTGGCTCAGATATTTGCAGCCGCTCCAGCGAGCGAGCCGATGGTGTGGTAGCGTACTGCTCAATTCTGCTTTGCGTAGAGGTTTTCCTGGGTTTATCCTTCCCCATTTCCGGGTATCTGATCTGGTGTCGGTAGGGGCCCGTCCTGTGCAGGGCGGGAGAAGACTGCGGCTGGGGGAAAGGGCCGATGGTATCGCTGGGTCGGGGGTGCTTTCGCCAGGTCCTGGTGCAGAGTGGACGGAGTTCCCTAGGGTCTGTGTCAGTTATAGAGTTGATGTTCCAGTGTCACTTTATGTCCGGAGTGACTACCGGTCACCAGGACCTTCCCGGGATACGGACTCGTGCGCTGGTGTGCTCAGGCAGTAGTGGTCGTCTCTCACTATTCAGCAGCACTCCTCAGTACACCCTCGCTGCAGGTGCTTGCCTTGTTCAGCTGGAGGAGGCAACAGCACTTCGGGGCAGCAGCTCTTTCCCCGGCACCAGGGTCACCTACTCTTTGGCTCCCCTCGTCATGTGTCTAACAATCATGTGGATCCACCACAAGTGGGGCGCCAGTTCGTTCACCCATGCAGTTCAGGAGATGATTAATGTCAAGAGGGTGTCTTCTGGGTTTATGGTATTTCCGATCATGTAATTCTGTTCGCTCTATTGAGGGTACGTAGCTTGCTCTGCACGGGGGTGGAGTGCAGTTCAGCTTTGGTGGTGTGCTCCTGTGCTGGAGTATCACTGCAAGCGATATTCTCGGTGTTCCGGACCGTGTGCATATTCAGGCACATATAATAGGTACACAGTTGTCTTCCACAACCAGAGGGAGGTTTCTACAGCTGTTTTGGGGTGCAATCACTGTGTTCCGCAACAGACAGTGTTGGAGCAGCTCTGCATATTTGAATACTGCTCTGTTGCCAACTGCACCTTTACTTAATGAAGCTGGGTGCCTCAACCAGTCCCTTTGTATGGGGGATCAGAATGCCTGCCTTGCGCTCGCACCTGTCGTCTTGTGGTATCTTTCTCTGGGTGGGGCAGGGTCGGGATGGTGGCAACCCACGTGCACTTCCGTTATTTCATGCTCCTGATACAGGGCTTGTGGGTTTTTGCTCTTGATCCCTTGCCGCCAGATACTCAGTTGCTTGTTTACCCCTATACTCGGTTCCTCTAGGCCCGCTCCATAGATCCAGGGGGTCCCCACGGATCCAGGAGGGCCACACCAGTGAGCAGAGGGGATGCGGGGGGGTGCAGACAGTGTCTTCAATCACAAGCCCCTCGCTTGCTGCATCCCCCCTCTCCTTACCGCTTAACTGTCTTCTGGGGTGGAGCAGCAGACGTTAATGGCTGCGGGAGGTGGAGGCTTTCGCAGGGGCTCTACGCAGTGCGGAGCGCCCGTGCCGTTGCAGGCAGTTTAACAGCCTGTGTCGGCTCCATGCCCGCGTCGCTGCAGTGTCTTGGCGAGTATGCCTCGGCTCGTCTCAGTGTATGAAGGTGTCGATGGGGGTGAGTTGGCGGCAGTCGAGCGCGTCTTCGTAGTTACAGACGCCGGCTCACCACCATACCACTCCGCGCCTCCTTCGGGAGACACTCTGGCTCCCCTCGGCCTCGGGGAGCAACCAGGGCACAGTAGGCTATGTGATGCTGCTTCAGGGGCAGGAGCGCCGGCTCCGCGGCTCGTGCGCAAGCCTGCACAGGGGGCGGGGTTCGGCAGGCGCCCTGTGCCTTTGCTGGATCCACACGTCCACCTTCACCGGCAGGATCGGTGTCCCGTTGCGGCAGGCGATCCCAAACACCCGGGCAAAGCTCGTTTCCTCCTCCTCACTGCTCGTTCCCTTCTGCTGCGTCTCGTTCCCTCTGCCTACATCGGTCCCGCGGTGGCCATCTTGAGTTTGTTGCGTGGCACGAAGACGCGGCTACAAAGGTTCAATTCTGCTCCGCTGTTGCTGGAATCAATGCAACATATATTCTCTTTTTCCCCTTCCCGCGCTTCGGTTTTCACAATGTCTAGCTACAGACAGTGGAGTGATCCCAGGGGTTGCAATGTCTCGTGGGGGGGGGGAGAACCGGCCGAGGTGTGCCCAAACTGATCGACCACCTCGCTCCCCTCCTCGCCCTCTCCTTGCCGCTGTTTACAATTTATCCCACGCGGGCAGTAGGGATTGCAGGCTCCGCACTGTGGGTTTAGCGGGCACTCTAGGCCACGCGGAGCGCCCGCGGATTTGCTCTGGGTCCGGATGGTTCAGCAGTGTCGTAGCCCTCGTCACTGGGGCGGGTTATGGCGGGGCAGCCCCCCGCGTATCGTTCCGGCAGTAGCGACAGCCGAGCTGTCCGTGTCTTCTAGCTTCCAGGGATTCATTTTCCAATTAGGATCGCCCACTTCTTGGGCACTTCTATTCCTCGTCGCCGCCGCACAGCGGGGAAGGAGACCGCCCGTTTTCAGGTGCCCGCTCGGGCTGGAGACGGTTGCAGAGTCGCGCCGATACACAGAAGGGAAGCAGGTAGTAGCGTCGACCACGCTCGTTCAGCACCCCAGTTCACAGCAGTCCAGCATCCGTTCCGGTGGCTCTTCTCTCGTTGTCTCATCAATGGTATGGAGCTTCCGCCTCGATGACTCTACCGCAGATGCGCGGCGCCCCAGCTCAGTCGCCGCGTACAGCGGCCATTTTGTCAATCCCACGCACTGCGGGTCCCGCTTCTTCCAGGTGTCTCAGCCGAAGTTTTCCGCACCGATTTTGTCCCGGAATCAGGCAGTTTTGCACCGCAGTCGTTCTTGCCTCGCTGAGACAGTTTTGGCCCTCACAGATCAATGATTGTGGCAGGATTTCGACAGGATCTCACAAGGGCCTAATATTGATAGACAGGAACAGCCAGCAGTACCACCCACAAACCTACAAAAAGTGAGCAACGGGGAGGATCCGGTCACCTTCTTCGTGAACTGTTAGAGGGTGACCATGATCGCAGGCTAGAGAAGTTCAAGGAAGCCGTCATGGAAATTGTGCATCTGAAACCCTGAATTCCAGACATCATGGCAGAATAACACCCCAGACCTGTAATAAGAATTGACTGATCTCAAAGTCCTTCCAGATCTCTTCACCCATTGAGGAAGCAGTGTCGTAGCCCTCCACATGGACTGTCTATACCACCAGCAAAACCCATTGTAAGTTTTATATACTGGTAAATGTCAAGCAGGATTCTGCCTAAAGCATTAAGACTCCAAGTGTAGGAGGACTAACATCATGACTGATATGATTCCATCGGAGGTACTTCACTCAGCATCCCTGTCTCAGATTATATGCCAGCAATGTGAAAGCGGCATCCATTTTATATGTTATATTAGTCTAAGCTATCACATTCCTTTGCTCACTCTCAGACTCCATTTTGGTACATTAGGTCCCATTTCGGTGGTACTCCCATTTGCCAGCCTGAATATTTGCAGCCTGAAATACTGAACTCTTCTGAATACATGTTTTTTGGAAAGAATTCATTAGCTCAGTGTTTTCTTCAGGCTGAACCTTTAAACAACTTTGAACAGCCAAGCACGGCTAACACAGGAGATAACACATGCCTTAACACCACATCCCATCTCCCACAAACTACAAATATATGTACCAATAATTAGCAAAGAGCAGACATGCTGTGTCCATTCAAGGAAGGAAAATTTAAACAAACTGCTGAGCCACAGAGGCGCAGCAATTTTAAGTCAAAGCAAATATAAGATAAAATACCAACAGTGTCTCCTTGTGCTGGGGTCGGTGTGAAACTTGTAACTTTGTGAACATTAAATCTGTGCAAACATGACGTAGATTAGACATGTAGGCATTTCAGAGAAAAATGTATAAGTTGCAAGCAAACCATAAACTGTCTGGAATTTGACAATCTAAGCAACTAGATAAGTATATAAGATGGTATATAAGGATCTGTAGCTGTCGTAAAGGCAAAAGCAAACACAGGTAAATGTAATATTGTTGCTGGAACTGTGGGGGGGAGCCTTAAGTAGATGTCATCTCTGCCCAGATTGTAGGTGTGCTTTGTGTGGCAGCTGGGCATTCACAAGAAACAAGAAGAAACTGGCAAAACCACAAATCCCAGCAGTCTCTGGGCATAGGACTACAGCCCCAGCACTCCGGACTCCTCTGTGGAAGAAAACAGGCACACGGGGCCTGCAAACGACTCAGGTGACGCCCAGGCCAATGCCTACGGGCATGCGCGGAACAGCTACCGCGCATGCGCAACCCGCAAACGCTTGTTCGCGCTCGAGATTTCACTGGACAGGACGCATCTCGCAGAGCTCTGGCGAAAACCTCACGCGGGGCCCATCCTCGCTGGAAACCAACCTCTCTGGCCCCGCGCCTAATAAGATAAGTGCCGAGCTTGTTTAACGCTGCGGATGTTACCGGAGCGTGTATCTGATACATACTTGCCTGATCTACTAACTTCTGGGAAGTGACCGCAGGCGCATTGGGGAACGTTATGACAATACTAAACTTCTAATTGTATGCCGTGTTATTCTCGCCAGTTGCGGGCATCTTTGGTGTTGTTGGGGTGAATCTAGAACACACACACTAATTATTTCCTTTCTTGTCAGGAAACGCAGCCTTCTGAACCCGTACTTACTGCAAAGGAACAAGACCCTGGGTGAAGCCAGAGCTAAGTGCTTCCTAAGTTACCTGTCTATTGCATGAAAACTGTCTAGTTTGCAGTGGGGCTCTCGCTGGGTGTACGCATTTCAGCCTAACATTGTTGAGTAACACAAAATCCCCCTCAGTGAACTGATGATGTGAATTGGAACTGTTATTGTTTATGTATTTTGTACGATATGCAATCCAAAACCCACCTCTGTGCTGACAATAACAGAGAATGGGGTTGAAACCAAGGGGTAAAGCATGCATGAAGTGGAATGCCTGTTCAAGCAGAAGGGGTAACGCATGCATGAAGATGAATGTATGTGAGAGTGGAAATTACTATTATTACTATTAAAGGGCAGAAGAACTCAGCGCAACTGCCTACACCACTTGGCCAAAAACAGAGCCAAGGAGCATGCCTTCCCTAGAAACCCCCTGCCTATCCATAACCACTTCCTAATCCTCAACTCGGTGTCCCTAAAACCCCCTACCCATCCAATCCAAGGACCCTAACCCTCTTTCCCCGTGGGGGTCGCGGTGACCTGTGTTTATTCAATTCAGGCGCCAAGACAGCCGAGGGGAGGTAGAAGTTTGTGCTGCTTCTGCGTGGAATGGATCTCGCCTCGACAGTAGCCCACGATGTAATTGCCCAATTTCTCTATGACTGTCTGCAGACATAGTTCAACCTGGGTCCAAGTGAAGCGAATAAAACTTTGTTATTCCGTGACTTGTGACTGTGGCTCTTCATTTTATTTGCAGAAAGAATTCTACACTAACAATCCAAGCCAATGATAGTCATGCCTAAACTCCCCAAACAGGTTCTCTTGGTTACAGATTTTCCCCTTTTGAACTTCGTCTCAGAGAATTACAAGGAAAGTTCAGCAACAGTTTCACAGTATCCCCAGGCGGCCAGATGCCCTGTGGAGGACAACGACTTGAGTGAAAGGATGAAGGTATGTGATAGGATCAGGGAACTGACCCTGCCTAGTAGGTGTGATGTTCCTTGAACATCCGATCTAGGGCTCTCAGGCCTGGCCTTTATAACAAATGCAAACACACAGGGAGTGACTGTAACCTTCACTTTTGTTCTTCTTAACTGAGGACCTCCCATCGACGGCATCAGTTCCCTTTTCCCACTTCACTCTAACCCCGTCTCTAGCATAAGGCTGACTGCAATATGACAGTGGGATGGGGACCCCTCTCAAAGTAGGGTGGGAGGCCTCACAGGGTGTTTACCAGAGCCAGCCCTGACCCCAGAGGCGGGGCGTGGGATTTGGGAGGGCCCCATTCTCTGTCCCTTCTACCTGTGCCTGGTTGAATGATCTAAGTACCATCTTTTGTTGCCCCATGCATGTGGTTTTGAATAATGCTGACTAGTTTTTCTAACTTTTTCCCTTAGGGCTACAACTCCCAGAATTCCTGGACGTAGAAGCAAGAAGAAGCAACCACATCATGAAAGAGCTGGCGAAGAACAGCAGGACCGCAGAGAGATCTGCCCAGCACTCTGGCAATCTATACAGTGCTGTGTAAAAACTAGGATTAGCCAACGCACACTGTGGTTTTTGAAAATAGTACTAATTTTGTGCAAATGTAAAGTAGATATAGTCCAATTTTTGGGTGCAGGCGAAAGAAAATGACTCTGATACCATGAGTCGTTAGACCAAATGCAAAAGTTAAGTGTCCTCAATTGACGGATACTCCCGTCCCCTGCAGAAAGATGAATTGGTGAATGCTGAGAAAGAAGACCAAAGTAGTCAAACTTTTTTGGGTAAACTGAAATTCGGGACCTTTCCATGCTTACACTGCAGTCACTGCAACAATGTCCAAAAAAGAGAACAGATTAGACATCCAAACACAGGACAAAAAACGTACATCAAACAATTTGTTTCCTGTGATTCAAACTTTTTAACTTCTGGCCTAATATGCCTGTGCGGCAATTTTTATGTAGGCCAAACCATTCGTAAAATCAAAGAGACAGTGACAGAACAGAAGTCAAATATCCGCACTAATAATCAGACCTCCCCGGTCGACAGACACTACACAGAAATGCGTCATTCTGTCGCACAACTGAGTTATGTAGCATTAGAAACCGTAAACCGTCAAAATTCCACCTAGAGGAGGGGATATGAACTCTGCACTAAGAAGAAGAGAAATGTTATGGATCCACAAGCAAGATGCAAGGGCCCCTACCGGGCTAAATGAAGAATACTCATTAGTAGCATTCCTCTAAAAATGCACACTGGTGAATTTACAAGGATCCCTTAGTACTACACTTTTAATCCAACGGCAGCAAGTGTGAGAAACAATTAAGCCAATGTTTGAGGCTAGGGATGAGCCCTTGAATGACTACATATAAATATATATCATTCTACCATATTAAACATCATTACCTATCACATTGATATCACTCTTCTTTTAATACATTATTTTCCTTTATTGTAAGTATACTTGTTTTCAGCTTATGTACAACTGAAATGTGCAATTTAAATTTGATTTTTTTCTTTTTCTTCTTCTTAAAAATGCAATATGTCCATTGTGAAACTTACTTATGATAATAGATAATAGTTTGTAACCATAAGCAGAGGCTTGTATGAACAAAAAAAACAGAACCAGCATATGTGTATTTTAAACAGAGAGTTTGAATTTCCACTTGTTCATGAAAGTGTAATAGATGTATTGTGTAAAATACTGATGGCAAACACATTAGCCTGTAACCATAAACGGAGGTTTAAAAAACATAGCAAAAACCATAAACGCTATTTCAAGCATAGACCGGCACAATACTTTGTGTAAACTTATCAAACAGTCAACTATTGGGAGACAGTGTATAAGATGCCTAACTGCTGCGAAAATATATTACGTGCCAAATTTTTATACAAATGGAAATCATGTTTTATTCATTGCAATACAACTGAATCTGGATTTAGGGACATACAGGCACCTCCATAGACAACTAAAACACGCCGGACACACAAAACCTATTTCCCACCTAAAAAGACTCTGTACGTTGCCACAGCCACAGCCTAGGTGGAATGCTACCGTTAAGCCGTGGGACACAATTCTCTGCAGCAAGTAACATTCCACATAAAGTTTGGGTCACTACCGCTAGTAGGTATCGGATACCTTTTGACCAAATACAACGCTTCTGGTTTGATTACAGAGCATCGAGGCTGCTTCCAAGCACTACATCATTTTCACAGAGGACCATCTGAAAATTATCAAGTGAGACTCTGAAGATCTCAAGCCCACACTGCACGAATGTGAACACATATTGATATACCTACTGGCAGGTCACTTTCCTTATACTCTTAAGTTCTCATACTGTGCTTATTACAACAACCACAATACAATCCCTGTATGTCTCACAGGTTGATACAGTAAGCAGCTGTTTTAACACTCGAACAGAGCACATAACAAATGAACAAGAATTCGATCCCCATTGGGGCTACTTCACAAGAGGTATATTTGACAGACTCTTCTCATGATTTCCATTTGATAGATGGTCACCATGGTGAAACAACTTTAGGTTTATTTATTTTCTCGCTTATCGAACAGACCCAGTAATCCAATAGAATAGCTGGAACACAAGAGGATTTCATGAAACAGATGTAGATCAACTATGTTTGAACATCCAACTATACAGGTGATTCCTATGCAGTTGCCCTCTTATCACTAATTATGAAATATAGAACGATACACTGGTTGCTGATACAACCTTTCCTTTACTTTGTAGATACTCTTGGAGTTTGAAGAATCATCATTTAATTGATTGAATATAAAAGTCTATTTTCGCCTGATGAAGGGATATATTTTCCCGAAACGCGTTGCCCTCTATATACATATAATTTGTCGATTAATAAAAAGATTTCATACATTTTGTAATTGAGTTGAAAGAATACAAGTGATAGTTATCTGATTTGTAATCATAATTATACCTTTTGACAAAGATCAAATTCCTTCACTTGACTTTTGACTGACTTTTACCAGTAATACGGGTATGCGTGGGACGGGGGTGTCCGTCAATTGAAGACACTTCACTTTTGCATTGAATCTATACAGTGCTGCCCAGACAGAGATTGTACAGGGCCTCATTACAAGTTTGATGGTATCCTGGCGGTAAATCCCAGTCGCTTTTGGTAGGGGGGGTTACTGTTTTTCCACCTCATAAGTATAGCCTTTTTTGCCAATAGTAAACCCAGATTTAGTAGCTTATGCCACGTGGGGTTCATCTTCCCTGTGGCACTTCCCTGTGGCACCCAGAAGACACACTGTTGGGGTCCATTTGGATGGGGCGGTCTGCCATTACATCCAATACATCACATACGTCTGCCCAATATTCAGTTAAGTGTGTTCATGACCAAAACATGTGTAAGGTGTCCGCTTCTTCACTCCCTCATCTGGGGCATTTGCCGTCCGTTGTTGGGTATATGCGTCTCACTTTAGCTGGTGTGTAGTGTATTCTGTGTGTAATTGTATAGTGTATCAGCTTGTAACGTGCATTGCAGGATATGTGTTTTGTCAGCCCGCAAATTTGTATCCATTGCTTATCAGTGATTGGATGCCCTAGATCTGACTCCCACATCTCCTTGGCTCTGTAGAGTATTGGCGTTCGGGCTGTCATTATGAGCTTGTACAGTGTTAAAGCAGATGTTTTAACCTTCCCTGCAGTGAACATATACTACATACCTAGGTGTATCGCTGGCACTGCTGGGAATGCTTTCCACACCTTCACAATGGCAGATCTCATGCATAGGTAGTACATTTTCTATCTTGGCGTGCCTCCCACCCTCCCCTTAATTGTTTTCAATGTTATGAATTCCTTGTCGGGAAAGAGGTCTCCGATTTGATTGATACCCTTGGCGCACCTGTGTGTGGCGATCTCTGTGTCTAGTGTGGGTGTTATGTAATGGGCCCCCATAATGGTATGTTCGGATTGTACCATTTTTCTGTCCCTTGTGTTTCAGCGACCTTGGCCCAAGCTGTACGCGTCATCAATGTCGGATCTGTGGTGTTGTAACGTTTGGGGCATGTTGCAGCCACTTTATGACGGTGTTCAATCGGTTCATGGGCCTGCGTGGTACTTTCCGGGTGCTGTGGGTTGAGATAAGCGGTTGCCCCCTGTGACGCATAGTGTGCTTGCGCTGCCAAATAGTAGATTTCGAAGTCAGGTGCTGTTAGTCCCCCCTGATAGTATTGTCAGAGAGTACCCACCAGCTAACTCTTGACTGTCTGTTCCACACAAAAGAAATGCATGCACTCTTAATTTTTGAAAAGAATGCTCTTCCCAGCCGTACCGGGACAGTACTGAACAGGTAAAACAGTTTCGGGAGGATTATCATTTTGATAAGAGCAAGCTTGCCCATTATCGATATTGCTAGGGATCTCCATCTTTCCATTTGAATTCAAAGGGCATCTGCTAACATTTCGTAGTTCATTGCGCGAGATAGTTGCGCCGTTCTGCCTATGTGCACCCCTAGGTATTTGATTTGTATAGGACTCCAGACCAGTCCATGGAGTTCAGGTGGTCGGACAGTTGCGTCAGTAAGGGAGAATATTTCTGATTTGGCGGTGTTTAATTTGAGTCCAGAGTATTTTCCAAATGTTTTAACTGCCTCCAGAATCCTGCCTAAGTTGCGTTCGGGATTCTTCAAATACAACAGAATATCATCAGCATATAGTGTGATGATCACCACCCTTCCCGCCAACTGCAGTTCAAGCCTGCCGTATCTCGCCCTCAGTAGGTCTGCTAATGGCTCTATTACCAGTGCGAACAAAAGAGGGGACAATGGGCAGCCTTGACGTGTGCCTCCCAGCAGTTTTAACACTGCTGAGTGGTTAACATTGACGCTTATTCTAGCATGAGGGTGAGTGTAGAGCACCTTGACCCACTTTATAAAATTATCTCCAAACCCATAATTGTGTAAAACTCTAAAAAGAAATGGCCAGTAGACTGTATCGAAGGCCTTTTGCATATCTAATGCTAGTGCGACCCCCTGCAGCTCTTTCGGTATTGATGCTAGTATGTTATAAGAGTGTCGAATGTTGGTCGCTGTAGATCTGCCTGGTATGATACCCGCTTGGTCCTCATGGACCATGTGTGTCATAAGTGGCGTTAATCGCGCGGCCAGGATCTTGGCAAAGATCTTGGCACCAGTGTTTATCAGCGAACGCGGTCTATAAGAGCCGCATTCTTCAGGGGGTTTCCCTGCTTTGAGAAGTAGGGTGATGATAGGGTGAAGTGTCTTCAATTGACGGATACCCTCCTCCCCTGCAGAAAGATGAATTGGTGAATGCTGAGAAAGAACACCAAAGTAGTCAAACGTTTTCTGTGGTGTTCTCTGGTAGCTCACCTTTTTCTAGTGCTTCTAGCCAGACAGCGTGTAGCTTGGGTACGAGGAGCTCGGCAAATTCTTTGTAGAATTCTGCTCCTAGGCCGTCGGAACCTGGGGCTTTGCCGCTGGACAGGGGTTTAATGGCGTCTGCTATCTCCGCTGGAATGATCAGGCCTGTTATGCAGGGAATGCATGTGGGCCCACGCTCGCCCCTCACCATTCTGGCTAAGAGCCGGCCTGGATGCTCCTGCTCTTCATATCGCCTTGCAGCGGTGGGCCTGTTGAAGTAGCGTACCACGCGGTCCGCAGCTGTCCTGAATTCCTCTACCTGTGTCTTAATGTCCAATGCTTATTGAGGGGATGGGTACCTAGCATATTGCTCTTGTAATCTGGCTATTTCCCTTTCGCGCCTTTTCAATTCTCTGCGAATGTCTTTTAATACTCCAAATTCTGTGGACATTGCAACACCTTTTATACACACCTTGAAGGACTGCCATAACACTGCTTGGCTTGTCACAGTGCCCTCGTTATGTTCGAAGTATTCTTCAATGTGTTGAGTTAGTGCAGTTTTATATACCTGATCTGCCAAAGCTGTGGATTTGAATCTCCAAAGGGCCTATGTAGTGTCATCTCCGGAATGTTCACCGTTATTTGGGTAGGAGAGTGATCGGACAGCGTTCTAGGATGTATCTGTGCTTTGATCACCCAGCCCAGTACTCTATGGGATAGCAGCCAGACACCTATTCTGGAGTGCATATCGTGCACCGAGGAGTAAAACGTATATGCCCATTTTGTGCCATTTAGGGACCGCCACGGGTCTCATAGACCCAGGTCGGTCATGTGGGCGAGTATCGTACGGGCAGCATTGGTGAGTGTTCTTGGCTGATCCGACGTGCAGTCTAGCTGCTTATCAAGAATGGTATTAATGTCGCCCCCACACATCAGATGGGCTGTGGGGCATTTAGCTACTTTACAAAATAGTGTTGAATAAAACCCAGGGTTGTCTACATTCGGGCCATATATTCATATATCCACCTCCTCTCTGAGTTTGCCATGTACCAGGACATAGCAGCCTTCTGGGTCGCTCTCTGTATTGTATTGTGGTGTGTAAAGGGGATAGATCTGTGTATTAAAGTCAAGACTCCCCGAGCCCTGCTTAAATATGACGTGTAGTGCCGCTGGTTCCCCCAGCTGGGTGCTAACCTTTCTGCTTGGTGACCTAATAAATGAGTCTCCTGGAGGAAAACTATTTGAGGTCCCAGCCTCTTAATATAAGCCAAGATTTTCCTTCTCTTCACCGGCGAACCTAGCCCATGGACGTTCCAACTCAACAGTTTGATACTGTCCTTGTCCTGCTCAGCCATGGGAGTGTACCCCGTTCAGTCGATATGCAATGTATCTGTACCTTGGTGTGCCTCCATGCCTTACATTGTTCTGTACCTGTGCCTTTTTAACTTTAACTCCCCTTGTAACCATCCCAACCCCTCCTCCCACCCTCATAGTTCTCCGAACTTCAACTATGTTTCCCCCTTTACCACCCTCCCATTTCATATCCTGCAATATGTGCCTTCAACATGGGGTTCCTGCCACGGTGGCCTTGGCCTGTTGGTTTCAATCTTTTCCTGTATCGTCACATAGTTATCTGTTACTTGTACACATATTGAACAATTTCTAATACCCACGTCATGCACATATATGGCATACTATCCTTTGAACAAGTTAGGTCAGGGTGATGCCTTCCAATTGTCCGTAGTCGTCATCTGTTCTCGCTTCGCTGTGCCTCGTGATAGATTTGTTACAGTGATTTGTTTGTGGAATTGTCGGCGCCATTCAGTGACTGTTTAGATGCACTGGGATGTTAGTCACCACGAAGCTTGCTGCCTCTTCAGGAAACGTAAATAAGTATGTTTTGTTGTTGTATTGCATGATCAGTCTGGCAGGGTACAGCATTGCATAGGGGATCTGACGGTCACGTAATAATTGTTTGACACCTGTGAATGAGCGCCTCTCTTGCTGCACTGCTAGTGTGTAGTCCGGAAATATACGGATAACACTGGCCTTTCACCTTAGCTCTTGCTTGTCCCTAACCACTCTCATGGGGCCTTTGAGAGCCTCCTCTGGGACGCCAATTATACGAATGTTGTTCCGGCGTGACCTGGCTTCTAACTCTTCACATTTTAGCTTCACCGTCCCTAGATCTTTCGCCATTGTCGTCATTGTGTTGCATAGTGCTTCCAATGCATCTTCCGTGGTGCTGATGCGGGTCTCAGCTTCGGTGATGCGACAAGTAGCTTTTTCCAGCTGTGTTTTGATGGTTGCTACATTCATTGTGATCCCATCCAGTTTTTCGTTGAGGGCTGAAAGCCTTGCTGCATTGCTGCAAAGACAGCTTGGGGGTCCATGGTCATTGTCGGGGTGGTGGCCTTGATCTGTGGTGTCTGTTCTGTAGCCATGTCTGTTGTGGTTCTTATTCTCACCACTGTTGTGAACTTATCTATTGCTCCTTTACCCTTTTCAGGCCTGCTCCTCTGGGCATTGTCCACTACCCTGTCTCTGGTAGTTTTGTAGTTCTTGCTGCTCTGTGTGCGATCAGCGGAACGATTTGACGCGCTGGTTTAGTCGTATCTACTCGTGCTTGCTGCTGGCTTGGTGTCTGCACTTATCTCGGCGTTATCGCCTTTTAAATGGGTGTTTCTGTCTCTCTGTGACCCTTGAGTATTATTAGGAACAAATTTTATTGTTGGGTTTCCTGGAGGTGTGAACCACAGTTCTGACGATTAAGTGCTGTTGGTGCTGAGTGGATTCTCGCCCCCGCCGTGTTTCCCTAGTTACGCCGGTGCAGGCTCCTTGTCGCCAATGTAGGTATTCTCATGGCTGTATTGAGCGATTTCCCCCCTGCGACCTTTCCTACCTATGTAACTAAAATTGTTGCTGGCAGCAGTGGTCCGGTTTCTACCGCTGGAGCGTGTGGCGTCACCCCGTTGCTGAATGTCGTTGGTGTGCCCCTGCAGTCTCTCCCGCCTTGCTGCCTCGCCGGCAATTTATGTTGCAGTCGCTTATCAAGCTGTATCTGGTGCTTCAGTTCGCCAGAGTCCGCTGCAGCTGCATTCAGTTTGTTTTAAGTGTGCGATTGATTCGGGGCCTCGCATTTAATTTCCTTTTTACCGCTGGGTGTTATGTACCCCGGATACTGGGGCAGCCCTCGGTTGCTCGTGGCGTCCTTCCCCTCTATTTCTTGTCAGGCAGTCCATGAACGGGTGCTTGTGGCCCGCGTTTCAACGTTGTGTGTGGTGGGGTCCGTGTGTGGAGGTCGGATAGCGGCTCTGTTGCCCTCATGCACGTCCCATGTGCGTTAGGGAGCCTCTATGGGAATTACAGCCGGTTCGGAAGGGCCCCCCTGTCCTGGTGCCTCGCGTGGCCGCCCGTAGTGTCCGATGGATGTGCACCGTTCAGTGCGAGGCAGCGAGGGCCGTGTCTCGTAGGGTCTGTTTGAGGCCTGGCCAACAGATACGTTAGGGCTTGCGGTTGGTGCAGTGGGTGGGCCAGGCTATGTTCGCAGCCTGCACTGAGCAGTGTAATTGTGTTTGCACCTATCGCTGTTGTCTGTGCGTGGGGCTTATCCACCAGCACGCCTTACCGCTCTCATGGCTCCTCCAATTTCAGGTTCCGTGGGGGTCTTCCGTGTTCTCAGCAGGCGCTCTACGGAGGGGCTCAGAGCGCCCGCGATCATTGCAATTAGCTGGACCGAATCTCTTTCCGCCGATCAGCGGCTACCTCACTGTCCTCAGGCACTGGCAGCGCTCCTCCCCACTCATACACTCGTAGACCTGCAGCGGAAGCGTGTTGGTCCTGAAGCCTCTGTCAGGGGCGCTTTTCACTGTACGTGGATGCTCCTTCAGCTCGACATATCTCGGGTGTCCCGTCTTGGATCTTTATTTTTTTTTTGGTGTTTTCAATTTATTTTTCAATAGAATCAAAATATATCAACAATTAAACAAATGACAACAATAAATTTGAACATGAAAGCATCTAATAGTTGGTGATAAGCAAGGGAGCATACTAAACTACAACAAGGACAAGATCATAAAATATAGGTAAGAAATATAGAAAGAAGAGTGAAAAGGAAAATGAAAATAGATTGAAGACTAGAGAACCAAAACATAACAATATCACTATACATTTCTATCAATTGATGATGCATCATATAACAACTAAAAAAAAAGGAAACATGTAAACATATTGGCAATAATAATTGAAGTTCCAGAGACACTACAGTCCAGACAAAAGGCCTACATCATCCGTAGACCTCAAGGAAACATCTCCAAATGTCCCAAAATGTTTCAATGTCTCCTGTATTATTGTAAATGGCCTTCTCATGGGTAGAAACAGTGAATAGCTCCTCCATCCACTCATCAATGTTGAATGAATTCCTTGACTTCCACAATCTCAATATCATCCTCGTGGTGATCATAGACGCACGGAGCAACCAAGTTTTCTTCTCAAAGGAGGACTCATCCAACAGAGGTATGTCGCCTAGAATCAAAAGTGAGCCAGATAGAGGGACTGTGAAGTTCGAAACCAATCCTAACCTCTCACATACATGCTCCCAGAACATCTTTGTTTGCGGGCAAAACCACATCAAGTGACTGGGGGAGCCTCTTGCACCTTTGCACTTCCAGCAGAGATTGTCCTCCAGTTGCCTACCAAATAACTTAACGGGCGTCCAGTAGGATCTAAAGAGTATTTTTGTCTGCAACGCCCTAAGGCCCCAGTCCAAACTCATTAAGCGGGTATTTTTGCAGCAGCGTTGCCAACATTTTTTATCAATATCCTCTCCCAGCTCTTCTGCCCAGACAGCTGGCAGCCTTGGATCCCCCTCTCGGTAAGCCTTTAAGAATCCATACATTGTGGCAGCCACCTGAGATGCTCTAGAACACATTTGTAGCGCTGACCAGGTGACATTCTGAGTTTGCAGATGAGGCACATCAAGACAGTTAGACACAACAGCCTTCAGTTTCCTGTATTCAGCAAATGTACAATCCGCCATGTTATGAGACTGACAGAGTTGCATGTAAGAGATCAAATTTCCCCCTTCTATAATATCATGTATGTATTTTATGCCCGCCAGGAACCAATGCGACCAAAAAATAACTTTTTCCTTGACATTTCAAGGCGGGGTTGAGCCAAACGGAGGCATTCAAGTGCCGGTGAGGACCTGCGTTCATGCGCTTGGATATTTCACACCAGCAATCCTGTACGAAACTAGTTAGGGGAATCGCCTCTTTCGATTTACTTTTCTTAGTGGTCAGCAGAGCTTCAGGATCCAGTTGTGACACAGTACCACACTCCTACGCCAGATCGTGTGATTGTCCATTATCCAAATCAATGATGGATAGATGGCGTGTGGAAAATGACAGTTGGTAGTCACTAAATTTCGGTAAATTCATCCCTCTCTGCTTTAGTGGAAGTTGTAATTTCCAAATTGCAATCCTTGGCGGTTTCCCGTCCCAGATGAACCTTTGCATAATTCTTTCTATTTCTTTAAAAAAGTGCCCCGGTATCCTGATCGGTAGCATTGACAAAATATAAATTATTCAAGATGCTAGATTCATCTTTATACAATTTATTTTTCCCTACAGTTTCAAGAGACTCCATCTTTCAAGGTCAGATTTCAGCTTGGGGAGGAGCAATCTGAAATTTATCATTGGCAATTTCACCGCTTCAGCGCGAATCCATATGCCCAGATATTTCATCCTTTCCACACACCATCTGAACTGAAATTGAGCACATGTATTTTGTTGACACAGATTGTTGAATGGAAGAATTTCATATTTGCCCCAATTGATCTTATAGCCTAAAACTACAGAAAACTGCTGAATGTCATGCATCAAGTGAGGTATGCAGTTAGCCGGCTCTTGAAGTGCATTCAATAGATCATCTGCATATAGCCAGATCAAATTGTTACGATTGCTACCAATTATTGGTTGGAGATGGACATCTGCTCTCAAGCATATTGCTAGTAGTTCTGTAGACAGGATGAACAACAAAGGTAAGAGCAGACAGCCCTGTCTCGTGCCTCTATGAAGTTTGAATGCATCAGAGATAAGGCCATTTGTAATTACACTAGCAGACGGGTCATTATACAATAATTGCACCCATTGTTGAAAGTTCAGACCAAATTTCATTCTCTTCAGGCATGAGAATTAAAAAGGCCCACTCCACACGATCAAACGCCTTCTCTGCGTCCAGCGAGATCACAGCATTGGCAACTGGCTGATTATGTCCTTTCTCAATTGACAACAATAGGCGTCTCATGTTGTCAACTACTGCCATTCCAGTGACAAAGCCACCTGGTTCTCATGAACAAGAGTTGTTATTACCTTTTCGAACCATACGGCTAAATTTTTTGCTAGAATTTTATTTATTTATTTATTCAGATTTATAGAGCGCACGTCAGCCCGGAGGCATCGTGGCGCTTGTTACAGACAATGGCCCTCATTAGGACCCTGGCGGTAAGGGGTTTGCGCCAGCGTTAGCTGCGCCGACCCCTTACCGCCAACTACGAGTTCCCATAGCGCCATGGTAATTTTTCCGCCCGCTTTTTGCGGGCGTAAAAATCCATGGCGCTATGGGACCTTGGTGTTAATTACGCCACCGTAATTTACGGTGGCGTAATTAACTCCTTCCCCACTCCCATTGAGCCCTATGGGGCCGAAATGGGAATGGGGAAGGGTAAATGGGTCAATGGGGACTTACCGCCCCGCCGACCTCGGAATGGGGCGGTAAGTCCGCCATCCGCCATGGCGTAAAGGGACTTTGCGCCATGGCGGAAAAGTCCGCCGACGGCGGAAAAAATCCGCCAGGGTCCTAATGAGGGCCAATATCTTAGTTACATAGGATACAGTAATTACATAAAATACAGAATTTACAGTGGATATGTATACATTAGCAATGCAGTATATTTACATGGATTCCTGAGAGTTTCACGGATATTTCGCAAGGAATGAGGTTTTCAGTTTCCTGCGAAAAGTGGGGAGTGCGTTTTCCGCTCTAATGTCAGCAGGGAGAGCGTTCCAGGTCTTGGCTGCAATGTAGGGGAAACTTAGACCTCCGGCTTTGGCTCTTTTGATGCGTGGGATGCAGATTAGGTTGGAGTATTGCGTCCTGGTGGGACGGGAGGAGGAGGGTTTGAGGATGGTTTCTGATAGATAGGACGGGGCGGAGAGAGAGAGGCATTTGTGAGTGAGGGTGAGGATTTTGAGAGTGATCCGTTCTTTGACCGGGAGCCATTGGGCTGAGTGCCTGGCCTGGGTGATATGCTCTCTTCTTGGGATACTAAGAGCGGCCCGGAGAGCATTGTTCTGGGTGATTTGTAGTCTGTTTATGTTTTTGGCTGATGTGCCTGCTAGGAGTGCATTGCAGTAGTCCAGTTTGGCTCCAATGGTTGCCCTTGCTATAGTGAGGCAATTTGGTTTAGAGAGGTAGGGTTTGATGGCGTTTATGAGTTTGGTGGTGTGTGCGGATGCGGATGTGATTGCGCTGACTTGTCTAGTCATGGATAGTGAGGAGTCAAGGTATACTCCCAGAGTCTTTACGGCTGTGGAAACAGGGATGATGGAGTTGTCAATGGAGAAGTTGGCGTACAGTTTGTCAAGTTTGTCTAGGGTGTTCTGTTGACCTAATATCATGATTTCCGTTTTGTCACCATTGAGGCAGAGGCCATTGACAGCCATCCAGGCCTTGATGACGGAGTAGATTGTGTGGAGTGCCTTGGCGTCTTTGTTGTATGATCCTGAAAGGGGTAGAAGTACTTGTGTGTCGTCCGCGTAGTTTGTGTATGTGATGCCGTAAGAGTCAAGTTTGTCAAAGAGGGGCTTGGTGAACAAGTTGTAGAGTGTGGGTGCAGTGCAAGATCCTTGAGGGACCCCGCAGTGGATTGTCGTGGGAGTGGCGTTGGCGATGTCTGAGAAGACTTTCATGGCTCTTCCCTCGAGGAAGGAAGTGATCCAAAGGGCTGCTTCTTTGGAGAAGTTGGCTGAGTGTGTGAGGTGTGAAGTGAGAGTCTTGTGATCAACCAGATCAAACGCGGTGATCAGAATTTTGCAGTCGCAATTGATCAGGCTTATCGGTCTGTAGTTCTCGCGTCTTGTAGCAGATTTATCTTTTTTCTGCAGAACTGTTATTATTGCATGGCGCATTGTTTCAGGTAATAGGCCAGATTCTAAAGCGCCTTTGTAAACATCACATAAAAGCTGCAATGCTGAATCAGGTAGAATTTTATAAAATTCGCCTGGTAGGCCATCCGATCCGGGAGATTTACCCATGGAAATATTTGAAATTGCAAGTCGTATATCTTCAATTGTATATTCTCCTTCAAGACTTGCTGCCTGTTCTTCTGATAAAGTAGGCATCTCACATTAAATTAAGATATTCATCTATCTCTGCCATGTAACATGTTAATTCAGATTCATAGAGTTTACCATAAAAGTCACAAAATAATTTATTTATCCCTTTTTGTTGAATTTCCATGATATTATTTTGACATTCAATTGCAGCAATGAAGCGATTACTCTCAGCTACCTTCCATCTATGTGCCAGTAACGTCCCTGCTTTTTCTCCATTTTCGAAATAGTTAATTTTCTGTCTGAAAAGAGCATAATCTATTTGAGAGGAGATGAGCTTATTCAATTCGTACTTGGCTTTTCTCAACTCAATCTTTGTTTCTTCCCTACTTGTAACAGCAAACAGGTTGTCTAATCGCTTAGCTTCATCGGATAACCTTTGAATCTCTTTAGCTCTTAGTCTTTTTTGCTTGCCAGTTTTTTATATTAACACGCCACGGACGAAGCATTTCAAGGCTTCCCAAACACTTGAAATCTTAACATCATCAGTCTGATTTATCAATAAAGTTCTCAATTTCTTGTTTGACTTCCTCTCTGATTTGTTCATTTTCGAGAATATTGGAATTCATCCTCCATCTTGATGATTTAATCAAAGTATGTTGCAACGAAAGGCTTAGAGATATAGGGGCATGGTCCGAAAGGGCAATCAAGCCAATCTTCGAGTCGTAACAATTTGAGGTCAACTGTCCTGAGGTCAAATTTTGGGCATCACGTCAGGTGGAGTTTCAGACGTATCTTCACAAAAAAATGTATTCGAACCGGGAATTTATTTTGGATTTATCAGTTTAACAGCCTTGTCCGTCGCAGGAGCACATGTGGTTAGATGCATCTCACCATGTGCGCAACAGCGCCGCCCTCCTATGAAACTAATCCTAAATTCAGCCATACAGTGGAGAGGTCTGTGCCTCATACCTGCAATCTCGATGTTTCACTTAGCCTTGATGTAAGTGCTGGATTTAAGTACACCTTTGATGAGCCACCAGTATCCAACACTGGCGGACAGACAAACTCTGAAATTGACTATACTTTTTGCGGCTGCCATTACCAAATGACGATGGGCCCATGTACGAAAAGGGTTGGGCTTAAAACCAGTTATTTGCGAGAGATAACCTATCAGAAAAGAATGTGTACGGTTATTCTAAGTTTTGGTAATGTGCTTTGTTCAGTAAGAGGAGTGTAACAATATTAATATGACCACAACATATACTGGAATTGACTATTAGAAATTAACATTATACAAATTGAAACAGAGGCAGTTTACAAAAATAAAAACAATCTGGCAAGACCATTTTGCAATTAACCCTCTTGTTGATTAGAACATACCACATTTTAGCATACCAACTATCCAAGTCAGGAACCCTCACTAATTTCAGTATGCTCAAAATCAGTAGTTTAGCTGCTAGTTAGCTCCTGGTAATCAGGTCTCCAACTTTCATCGCCAATCTTTGTAATTTCCCTAATTGTTGACTCCCAGTATTTTTCTAGCTCAGGGCATATCCACCATATTTTATATGTTATGTTATTTATTGTTTACAATGTGCATGCCAACGCTGTAGTGCTCGTAAAGTAATGAGCCATGTCTGTGTAGAGTCAAATTGCGACCCTGCCCAGGGTGACAGCCAGAACATGGTCTGTCAGCTGAAAAGGAAATGGGGTCCAAAGAAACTTTAAAGTTGAAAAGTGGGAAAAGCCAGAAAGACAAAAATGCACAGACGTAAGCGGCACCATGTAGGGAAATTAAAACATGGGTGATCGATACGGATTGTTGGAATGCGTGTATTGTGTTCAGTGTTTTGGCCAGAGAAAAATGTAATCAAAAGGAGGGACAAGAGCTTCCCTTATTGGCCGGTAGAAGTTTCATGTAGGTCATTAGTAATGTGGTGCTGGCATTACATTAAGTCATGTTGTGGGCGCGTGATGCCGTTGATGTATGCTCGAGAATTCCTGGGATTTGTGGAGGCTACTAACCGGATAATCATATTGGCTCCCCACCTGCTGATGGCCAGACGGAATTCTGCTAAACCTAAGCTTGCTTATGGAGGTGTCACAGCCAGGAACTTGCTGTGTGCAGAATTAGTGCTGAGGGACGCAAAAGGAGATGTGACGAATCAAGCGTATTCATCTCTTCTTCCCAAGGGGAGCCATCCCTTTTGAGGCTAGAAAGGTAAGCCCATTCTGTAAAAACCTTCCTTATGGTATGGGTAAGTGGGACCTCAAGGGGAGTGACTCCCCCGTAGGGGACAAGGACTCCCTTTCCAACAAGAAACTCCCTAAGCCCAATACACTATATACCTATAAGTGACAATCTGGAAACAAAACTGCAATACAGAGAAAAAGGAAATTTATAGAGCCCTCAATCTATAAAACTGTAATATTTCCCTGGGCATGCCCTTGTGTCACTCGCTCCATGTTTGTACCGTCAAGTACTTCCCATCTGGAAACAAGTTTCCTATTGTATGATATCCCAATTTACTCCAGTGAGGTATCTCAAGTAGGGAAGTGATTAGGAAAATTCACAATTGGCAGCCATCTATAGTATGGGTTTGTCACTTTTGTTCTAAAAAAAAAGGCGCTCCAAGCGAACAGTTGTCAGGAAAGGAAGAAGGCGATGGATATGGCAGGGGAAATGTGCACAAAATACACAGTAAACAACCTTGAATATAACAACGTGCATTCAATACCCAAGACTTGTGTATACCACTATATGAAAAGGAATGTAGGGTAAGCACTTAGAACCTCCTTATGACTGAAAGGAAAGTCGGCAAACTCCTTACCCACTATGCTATTACAGATACTGACAGCGCTAAGCCCACGTAGAGGGCAAGCAGGGACAGAATCTTTAAGCTGACACTCTAGACGGTACTAAATAAAGAATTTGGAAACAGTACTCACAAGGACCGGAATGACCACATGAATGCCAGTACTCACGAAGACCGGAAAGACCACTTGGATGTCCGTATTCACGAGGACCGGAAAGACCACTCAAAAGTCAGTACTAACCCACAACCCTGTAAATCAAACAAGAACCCAGAAGGCAGTAAAGGCAAAGAGTGAGGATGACTAAATACCTAAGCCCAAGTCAAGAGGCAAGAAGGAATAGTACAGTGTGGAAAACAAAAGATAATCACACAGGAGCTAGTTACAACAGCTTCCCACACCTAATAATAAAATAGGAAATAAATGCAAAAGTGTAAAGGAAAACATGGCATGGATCCCAATAGAAGGCAAGGATCAGGAGCAGTGAAAACAATATCAAAAGGGAAACTGTCCCACCCATCCAAGGTGAAAAGGCAGGAAACTAAACCTGTAAAGGAAAGATTAATGCAACAAGTCTTTCAGTAGCAAAGGACAATTTCTAGGAAACAGTGAACACAGGCAATTGGGCTACAGCAAAAGGAAAGCTCAGAGAAAGGCTGCCTGCAGACAGAGAAAGGGAGAAAGGGATTTCCAAAAGGCAGAAATCAATTAGGCATACAAATACGAATTCCAGGACAAGGAACAAGAAACACTAACTAGAAACTGGGCACAAAAACTAGGAACCAGGAACAAGGGACCAGTCAAGACAGGAACGCTGCAACAATGACCAGCGCTGGACTGAAGCAGACTGAGGCTTTTAAAGCTGCTTAACGAGCACACCCCTCAGGCGTGTCGCCTGCTGCACCTGCAGCCACAGGTGTTGCCTATCCTCCACCCAGCCTTGTCCTGCAAGGGAGGAGGTGAGGCAGTGAGCCAGGCATTCTGGGAAGCATAGTCATTTGATTAAAGCAGCAGTAGCATGCTGGCTGCCAAAAACCTGGAATGGATCCGGAAGGGAAGTAATTTGGGAAATAAGGTTTTAGCGCTCCCAATTCATCAGGACATTGTAGCATAAGGTTCGGAGGAAATGTCCAGTAGGGAAGAAACCCCAAAACATGCCCCCAAGTGGCGGGAACGGGAGCGAAGGGAGCGAGTCGTGACAACAGTGTAGTGTGAACTGGCTCAAATGGGCATTCATCGTTATAATTGGTATGCAGAACCAGTGTTTTCAAATCTGAGATTCCCACCACTGCCGTTCCAACTTGACATGCAGTGGGGTCCCTTCAGTCCTGCACCAATAGGTTGCAAACTAAGCCTGGGCAGCCAACCAGTATGCCTCCATGTGTGGATTAGTGAATCCCCCTCTATGGTATGGTTGAGCCATGTTCTCCCATTTCTTCCGACTGGCCCTAGAGTGTCATTGCAATTGGGACATGCTATTATGAAGCTTATTAAGAACTGTTTACTTGGCTTGATTGGTACATTGCCGAAGAGATACAGCTATTTAGGTAGTAGTGTCATCTTAACCAGCGCTAGTCGTCTTGCCAGTGACATTGGTATGTGAGACCAATGGCTCATTTTTGTGTTGAAATATGTCGCGTGAGCACCAGAGATGGCCGTCATTAGTATGTCTTTGCCTCGGGAAACCATAACTCCTAGATACTTGAATCTGTCTGGTGCCCGTTGTACTTTATATGCCCATCATGGTCAAGTTGTACTGTCCGTCAAGGGAAAGATCTCAGATTTATCATAATTCACTGCAAACCCAGAACAAGTACTAATCTTAGTAATTTCTTCCATGATAGGGTCTAGGTTGTCTTGAGGGTTCTTAACGTACAGCAGTACATCTGCATATAGCGAGATGATCTCTGGCTGGCCTGATAGCCAAATCCCCTGTTATCTGTGACGGTTTGTAATCAGGTCTGCCATAGGCTAAATCGCCAAAGAAACTAAGATAGGCGAAAGTGGGCAGCACTGGCATGTCCCTCTGCTGATTTCAAATGGTTTAGACTGTACCACGTTGACGGAAAGGGTGGCAACTGGTTCTGTGTATAGGAGTTTAATATATCATATTATTTGTTCCCCCATGCCATACCTTTGCAGGACAGCAAATAAATGTAGGACACCATGTCAAATGCCTTTTGTGCATCTGGTGCTACTGCCACCGATTGGGCCACTGGCGATATATGGGCCATAATATTAAATAAGCAGCTGAGGTTCAGGGACGTGGACCTACCGGATACAAAACCTGCATAATCATAATGGACTAAGGAAGGCATCAAGGGCAACAGTCTATTAGATGTGATTTTTGCATACACTTTAGTATCAACATTCATTAAGGACAGTGGCCTATTCCTCGCTAGGCTTCCCAGGTTTTAAAATTACTATAATAGTGGCGTCTCAGAATGTCTCTGGGAGTTGCCCATTCTGCACTGATTCCTCTGACACATTTAATAGGTAAGGGGCCAAGATAGCCCCGTACTCCATATAAAATTCTGCAGTGAGTATGTCAGGCCCCAAGGACTTATTCCTTGTTAAATCTTGTATTACTTTCAGTATCTCTTTGACAGTGAAGGGAGTATTTATTTATGTTCTGGCTCCCTCCAAGAGTTAGAATAAATCTATCCTAGACAACATGTCATGTGCTGAGGAGTAACAGGAGAATTGCTGTGTCATCGGGTGTAGGGTTCGACATATATCACACAATTCGAGCCTATCCATTTGACTCATTATACAGTGTGCTGCCTTCGAAAGAAATCTGGGCACCCTCCTGTTCTATCCGGTTGGAGGTTTAATATTGTATTCATACAACATTCGTAGCTCCCCCACACAATTGGTAACATAGGGTAAGCCACTAGGATATCTGCCATGTTTATATAGAACTCTGGGTCATTCAGGTTGGGCCCGTATGAGTTTACTAGCAGTACTTCTCTGTTTAGTAATTTACTGTGTATAATGACATATCGCCCTTCAGAGTCTACTGTAAGGAAGGCATGGTATCAACAGTAAGACAGACACAAGTGACCACAGTTCAAGGGTGTTTATTAAACTTTAAAAAAAGGTTTGAGAAACGCCTATCTAATCTTAAATTTAAATATGGGAGCAAGCTACCACCATCAAATAATAATAATGCAGTCCTAGTGGTGACTTGACTTGTCAAAATAAAAGGACAGATACTAAAAAGGATGTATTGACAATCCTTACCTCCAATTACAAATAATGTGGGAAACAATGTTATGTAAAAGAAAGTAGTGTCCAGTCAGGATATTTAGGCCGTTGGTCTCCCTTCCCCACATTTTCTGCACGGGGCAAGCAAGGCACTCGAGCTTAGCGCAGTCTCTCGCTTCTCTAGCACAAGGGTGCAGTTCAAACATTAGCCTCAGGGCCTTCCGTGTCCAAGCCTCTTTGCCTTTCAAAGTCTGTTCTTTCCAAGGGCCTGATACGACAAACAAACAATACATTATTTTCCTCCCAGGATTTTACACGCATTCATTTTCTCAGGTGATTCACTATTCACCTCGGATCCCCCTCAGCAAGGCTCAGATCCTCTTCAACACAATGTTCAATCAGTCTCCCTCCACCGGGCACGTACCAATTTCAATTTACCTTAACACAAACTTGCTTTATCCATAAGCTCTCAGCTGATCTCCATCGTTCGGGCTCGGACCAACTTCTCATCATCAACTTTCTTTACTCTGTTAACATCGAAGACTTCCGAATGTGCACAGGATTTTGCTTGACCCATTGCAGGTCCCCTTCGATTCAGAAACCTTTGTCACTCTTTTGCTTTTGCCACCGCTCAGTTGGATACCTTACAGAGATCTTCGACTAAGCATGCACGCGGTGCCGGACCACTCTGTCAAAGGTATCGTATCTTGGCTTCAAAGTTCAATCACTCATCTGTTGTCCAATTTTACTCCCGTTGGTTATCACATATGCTTCATACACTGTTCGCTTCAGAGTTCACCTTACAATGTTGCTGCTTGCAACCTTGGCTTCAATACAGACCGGCCTGGTATCAGCTTCCCCAACTCACCGGCTGTTTTGCTTTCACTGGCGCTGCTTTGTTGTAGGAGCCAAGGACAGTACCACGGCAGCAGACGATTCTCCCGCCCTTGATTATCGATACGGGAGAGCCTCGGGTACCAATGACACACAATGCAGGATTCTTCAGCCTGGTTTCCTGGTCTTACGCTTTCTATTCTTGAGTTTTCGTGAAAGTAACGGTTCCTCGTTGAAAAAGGTCAAGGGCACTTCTGTTTTACTGTCTTTCGCCTCATTTTACACTGCCATCTTGGAACCGTTGCTTCCTTGTGTGCTTTACCTCGCTCAGAGTGTGCTCTTGCGCTCCGCATGGGCGTAATTATAGGAAAGTGTAGGGGGGACAAGTCCCCGCAACTTTTGTGGCATGCCAAATTGTCTGCCCATCTTTTGGCGGGGGCAGGGCAGGGCTAGGGGGACCACTTTGCAGCTGCTGCATCAATTATGTAATTGGACAGCTCGAGCCTGGCTGGGGTGCCCCGCCAGGGTTCCGCTATCCATTACATAAAGGGAGCGGTAGAGATACCCCACACGGCACAGTCCCTCACCTTGGCCGGTGGCCCAGTGTAATCCAAAAGGGAGGACTTTGAACTGGAATAGTCCCAGGGGCATCGAGAAAGCTGTCTTTTCCTTATCGGGTCCATGCACTGGGACCTGCCACTACCCCTCAGTTAAGTCTAGGGTTGATAGGAAGGTGGCACTTCCGAGTTTATCGATCAATTTGTTGAATGCGTGGCATGGGATAGGAATCAAAGTCAGGGATGGCGTTGACTTGGCGGAAGTCTATGCAAAACCTCCAGGAATGGTCAGGTTTTGTGACCAATACTATAGTGGAGGACCATGGGCTTGAAGAGGGTTTGATGATATTCGCCTTTAGAAGTTTGTTCACTTCTTAAAACACTATCTGTCTATGGGCTTCTGGGTATCTATATGGTTTCAGATGGACCACTTTTCCCTTGGGAGTTCTAATATAGTGGTAAGTGCCTTGCACTCTTCCTGGTTTCTCAGAGAATACATCAGGGAATGTTGTAACTAAATCTTTTAAATCTTGTTGTTGTTGACTAGACAGCTATTGGGGAATTAATTCAAAGTTATCGATTTCTTCGGGTACCAAACAAGATAATATTGTGGTATTGGCGGCAGAAGGATTTTCCTTCCACTCTTTTAAGAGATTCACGTGGTAGAGATGGGTCTTTTGTTTCCCGTCAGGTTGGGCTACCTCATAGGTCCAGGTTCCAGTTCATATGGCCCATGCCACTTGGAGACAAGTTTGTTTTCAGGGGAAAATGATCTTAAGTTTACCTTTTTGTTGTAGGTGGACTTTTGTTGTGCTTGGGCTTTTTCCATATGAGTATAAACTAGATTTTGAACAAGTTTCATATGCTCTCAAAATCTGGTGGCCGTTTGCGAAAGGGCAATGGGTGCCTCTTCTCTTTCTTCCCAGGTCTCCTAGTGCATGTCCAGAACATCCAGAACATCTCTAGGTTCTCTACCATAAAGTAGTTCAAAAGGAGAGAATCCAGTGGACGCCTGAGGGGTTTTCCTTACTGCAAATAGGGCCAAGGGGATCATGCAGTCCCAGTCCTTCCCATCCTTATCTACCAACTTTCTTAGGATAATTCTTAGGTTTTTATTGAACCTTTCTACCAATCTGTCTGCTTGGGGATGGTAAACTGAGGTTCTTAAGGTGGCGATATGGAGCAATTCCTTGACTTCACCCGTGAGTTTGCTCATTCAATTTCATTGTTGATCCGTTAGAATTTCCTTCGGAAAACCAATCCTGTAAAAATATGGTAATAGTTGTTTTACAACCTGCCGGGTGGTGTGGTTCCACAGAGGAAATGCCTCAGGGTATCTGATAGCATAATCAACCATTACGAGGACATATTTGTTACCCAGTCTAGAGGTTTCCAACGGTCCAATGATAACCATCCCAATCCTTGAGAAAGGGACTTCTATTATCGGTAAAGGATTCAGAGGGGCAGGCAAGGGAGTATGAGTACTGGTTTTCTGACATATTACACATGTCTGAATGAAGTTCTTTATATCACCGTGGATACCTGGCCAGTAAAACATCCCACTGGTGGGTGCCTGGGTCTAGATTGTCCTAAGTGTCCCCCTGTCTAATGAGAATGTGAAATCTCCAGTACGATCTTCCAATGGATCTTGGGGATTACTAACTGAGTTTTCCTTAGGCCTTCTGTGGATATTTCCTTTCTGTGTACTAATCCCCGTTATAGGAAGAAAAAGGGACTTCTCTTCTCTGATCCTTCCCCTTCAGGAATCACTTGCAAGAAAGCTTCTGCGAGTGCTGGATCATTTTACTGGGCGAAGGCTAGATCGGTAAGGATGGTAGGTTCTTCTTCCCCTTTTGCTTCAATGGTAGATGGTTCATCAGCCTCCCCAAAGCCTAAGGTATCTTCTGGTTCACTCTCTCTAAAACAAGGAAATAAAGCCCTTTCAAGAATTCCTTGTGCAATTCTGTCCCCACAATGTACTTCAAATGGATTTTCGCCATGGGTTTGTAAGAGAACCTTTATGTCTCCCCGGAAGTCGGGATCTATGATGCCCGCTAAGACATCTAAGCCGAACTTCCAGGCCAGGCCAGATTTTGCAGCCAATCTTATATAACACCCAGGAGGGGGTATCAAAGGAGGCATAGTAGCTAATCTGCTGCTACAGATATCAAAGCCTTTGGACTTTTTTGTGGCGATGGACGGGTCAGAGGCTCTATGACTAAGCTTCTGGAATTTTAGGGGTCCCCAATTTGTCTCAATTGAGTCACATCCCACCCCTGACACCACATGTAAGGAAGGAATGGTATCAACAGTAAAACAGACACAAGTGACCACAGTTCAAGGGTGTTTATTAAACTTTAAACAAAGGTTTGAGAAATGCCTATCTAATCCTAAATCTAAAGATGGGAGCAAGCTGCGACCATTAAATAATAATAACTCAGTCCTAGTGGTGTCTTGGCAAAATAAAAGGGCCTATACTAAAAAAAAAAACTATTGCCAATCTTACCTCTACTTATAAATAGTGTGGGAAGCAATGTTATTTAAAATAAAGAAGTGTCCAAGAAATGATAAGTCCCAATATTCTGAATGTTGGCCTCCTTTCCCCACGTTTTCAGCACAGGACAAGGTGATGCACTAGAGTTTAGCACAGTCTCTGGCTTCTCTAGCACGAGGGTGCAGTTCAAATATTAGCATCAGGGCCTTACGTGTCCAAGTCTCTTTGCCTTTCAAAGTCTCTTCTTTCAGCGGGCCTGATGCGAAAAACAATAAGTTATTTTTCTCTCAGGTTTTCACATGCACTCAATTTCTCAGGTGATTCAGTATTCACCTTGGATCCCCCTCATCTGGGCTCAGATCCTCTTCAAGGCAATGCTCGTAGGACTCTCATGAATCCAATTTCTCTGGTGATTCACGGTTCACTCCGGATCCCCCTCTGCCGGGCTCAGATCTGTTTCAACACAATGTTCAATCAGTCTCCATCTGCCGGTCTCAGACCAATTTCAATTTACCTTAACACAAACTTACTTTATCCAAAAGCTCTCAGCTGATCTACCTCGTTTGGGCTCGGACCAACTTGATCAACTTCATCATCAACTTTCTTCACTCTATTAACATCAAAGACTTTCGATTGTGCACAGGATTTTGCCTGACCCGTTGCAGGACCACTTTGATTCACAAGCCTTTGTCACTCTTTCGCTTTTGACACCTCTCAGTTGAATACCTAACAGAGACCTTCGAATGAGCATCTACCTTGGACCACTCTGTCTAAGGTATCGTATCTTGGCTTCAAAGTTCAATCACTCATCTGTTGTCCAATTTTACTTGCGTTGGTTATCACATATGCTTCATACACTGTTCACATCAGCGTTTACCATACAATGTTGCTGCTTGCAACCTTGGCTTCAACACAGACTAGTCTGGTATCAGCCTCCCCAACTCACCGGCTGTGTTACTGTCACTGGCACTGCTTTGTTGTAGGAGCCAAGGACAGTACCAAAGCAGAAGGCGATTCTCCCCGCCTTGATTTCCGAAACGGGAGAGTCTTGGGTACATTTGACACACAATACAAGATTCTTCAGCCTGGTTTCCTGGTCTTACGCTTTCTATTCGCGAGATTTCATTAAAGTAACGGTTTCTCGTCAAAAAGGTCAATGGCACTTCACTCCTTGTGATCGCCTTCTGTTTTGCCATCTTTTGCCTCATATTAAACTGCCATCTTGGAACCACTAGCTAGTGCAATCTGCCCCTCGCAAGGAGTACATGAGATTCCCCCAACCCATTTGGGGTGGGGGGGCCACCAGAAAACATTGCACTGCCCCCCAATGCATGGGGCAGTACGTTTTCCCCACCCTGGGGGCAGATGGGCACACAGACGTGCCCATCTGCCCCTAGGAAAGGGGCAAAAAAAATGTAAAAAACAAATTATAACTTGTTTTGGGTGGTGTGGGGGGCCACTGAACCACCATGGATTTTTTTAGTGGAAAGGGGGGTGGCCCTCTCCCACCCACCCCAAATGAATGGGGGGCATCTCATGTAGCCCTGCCTGGGGGCAGATTGTGCTAGCAAGGAGTACATGAGATGCCCCCCATTCATTTGGGGTGGGGGGAGAGGGCCACCAGAAAACATTGGAATGGCCCCCCAATGCATGGGGCAGTACATTTTGCCCACCCTGGGGGCAGATGGGCACACTAATATGCCCATCTGCCCCTAGGAAAGGGGCATGAAAAATGATAACTAGTTTTGGGTGGGTGTGGGGGGGGGCACTAAATCACCATGTATGGTTTTAGTGGAAAGGGGGTGGCCCTCTCCCCCACCCCAAATGGATGGGGGGGCATCTCAAGTAGCCCTCCATGGGGGCAGATTGCTAGTGCAATCTGCCCCAAGGAAGGAGTACATGAGATGCCCCCCATCCATTTGGAGTTTGAGGGAAGGGGGCCACCAGAAAACATTGGAATGGAACCCCAATGCATGGGGCAGTACGTTTTGCCCACCATGGGGGCAGACGAGAACACTAATGTGCCCATCTGCCCATAGGAAAGGGGCAAAAAAATGATAACTTGTTTTGGGTGGGTATGGGGGGCACTGAACCACCATGGATCTTTTCGTGGAAAGGGTGGTGGCCCTCTCCCCACCACCCCAAATGGATGGGGCACATCTCATGTAGCCCTCCCTGGCAGCAGATTGCAATCTGCCCCTAGGAACGAGTACATGAGATGTCCCCCCCATCCATTTGGGGTGGGGGGAGAGGGCCACCAGAAAACATTGGAATGCCGCCCCCCCCTGTATATAGTGCAGTACGTTTTGCCCACCCTGAGGGCAGATGGGGAAAACAAAAATAAAAAAATTATAACTTGTTTTGGGTGAGTATGGGGACCACTAAACCACCATGGATGTTTTTAGTGGAAAGGGGGGTGCCCACAGAGGTCTTCTTTTCGGAAATGCATGGGGTTCCCTGTTTTCCTTGGTGGCTTTGACACCCTAGGCCCAAATCTGTATGTTGACCACATGAGCAAAATTCCAGGCTAAAAGGTTTGATTTGTTTAACCATTAAATGCCAATAAATAAAAAAAATAAAATAAAATAAAGAATTCCTGAAAATCTGCTCTGCCGAAAGGCTTGGGTTACCAGTGGGTTAGCCTTTTCCCTTTGCACCCAAGTAGGTGCACCCACACATGTGAGGTACTAATTTCGTCGGGACACCTGTGGAAATGTGGGAAGGTAGGACGTCTGTTGTTGGCGGCGTGTTTCGGTGGGTGGGCAGAGGGAAATGTCTCTGAAATTTGGTGAAAAAAAATAGCAGATTTTGCTCATGTGGACAACCTACAGATTTGGGCCTAGGGTGTCGAAGCCACTAAGGAAAAGAGGGAACACATGCATTTCCGAAAAGAAGACACCCGTGGGAATTCACAGAGGTCTGACTTGCGCGAATCGCCCCAGAATTTATTACTCACAATCCCTGGAGAATAGTTTTTTTCGCCACATTTCGGACTTTGCTGGGGTTGTGGGTAATAATTTCTGGGCCGATTCGCGCAAGTCAGAACTCTATCAATTCCCACAGGTGTCCTCTTTTCGGAAATGCATGGGGTTCCCTGTTTTCCTTGGTAGCTTCGACACCCTAGGCCCAAATCTGCAGGTTGTCCACATGAGCAAAAATCCTGAAAATCTGCTCTGACGAAAGATTTGGGATTACCCGTGTTTTAGCCTTTTCCCTTTGCGCCCAGGTAGGTGCACCCACACATGTGAGGTACCGTTTTCATCAGGACACCTGTGGGAATGCGGAAAGGTATGACATTTGTTGTGTTTGTGTGGTTTTCATAATGTTTCAACCCATTTACTGCTGCCCTTTGTCACACAACCCTTTCATTTCCCAAATGTGACCTACATTTAGTCGCTGCTTTATGCACTATACACTTTTGTAACCTGCACAAGTCACCTACCCTTCAAAAGGTCTGCCTGTGCTCTTTCAAGAAATGTATGCTAGCCCTTCCTCACCACATTTGTTTTCCTTATTTACACATGCTATGTACGTCTGTTTAGGCCGTAAGCATAAAACTCCTGTGTACCATGGCTCTGTTTTTGGCTTGTGGTGATGCCTGTTGTGTGAAACATTACTAAAATGTGTGATTTCCCAAATGGAAGAGTCGGGGCAATGTAGTGGAGCATTGTTTTTGTCATAATTCACAGAAGCCATTGCCTTACCGGGCCAACCATGTCCACCACATACCTTTTTTTCTGTCATTTTCCCGATTCTTCCCCAAACTATGGAATCTTTTCCTACATAGTTGTTGCCTGACCTGCACAAATCACACCTTCCTGAACCTGGAATTTTGTCTACTTTTCAGAAATGTATACCCTTGTGTCCTCCCATTCAGCTTTCCTACCCTTTTCCTCCATTCCGTCTATCAGACCCTCCAGGATATTGCGGCATGAAATGGAAAATTTTGCGCCTCAAAAAAGAAAAAATTGCGGCACACAACTGCATTTTTTGCGGCATTATTTATTGTCGAAAAATACATCATTTAACATCTTTTTTATCCAAAAACAGAGAACTTGAACAGTACAGAGTGTTGCACATTGAAACAGGAATGTTTGAGGTGATGTGGAGAACTTTTAACAAACCTTTGAGCTAACTTTATCGAGCAATAGCATCAAACTGTGAGCCTGAAATGCCCGTCATTGTTTTTTCAAAGCAGTCTTCTGAGTTAATGCCTTCTGCCACTTGATTTATAAGCACTATAATGGCACTGATTGCATAGCCTTCTGAGCACCCCCGTCCATTCCTGAGCTACATCAGTTTCAGTACTTGGTCTCAATCCCATCTCCCCTAATCACATCAGTCCTGACTTGCAGCTCCTCTTTTATTCTGTGGGTTCCTAAATATAGCTCTACCAGTCGACCTCAGTCCTGACTTTCAGCACTCTACGTAACTCCTGCTTTGGTACCTTCATAATGCTGCCCAGCTATAACCCCTGCATTTTCAGTACTGGGATGTAGACACATACAGGCACACACGCACACAGCTCTGCTGATCTACCTAAATTCTAAAATGCGCCCCTTCGGCTATCCCCCTACTGAGATCCTCTCACACAGGTGCGTCCAGGCACACCTGTCCCTAGTTAAGGTAACCCTTATGGTCCATTTCTGGAAGCCCATCACTGCTTCACTACCACTTTTTAGTCATGGCATGTGAACCCAATGTGTACGGGCAGTCCTCCGGGGTTAGGTCCACACATTTCAAAACAATGACATTGAAGTGGAGCTAAACACCCTCAAAGCCTAAATTGGCAGATAAGTACCAAAATTGAAAATTTTAAAAGACTGGGGAGTGAAGCGTTGGGTATAGATAGTGGGTGAGTGCAGTGAAGAAAGAGGAAATCCAAAGATGGCATGGGGGTGGTGGGATCCCTATAAAAGTAAATGGAAGGTGCATCTTAATTAAAGATGACAACTTCGATACGATAATCTCAAAAAGACTCAGTCTCCCATCCAAATGAGCCATGAGAATCCTCCCTTCAGCGGAGGACAGGAGCATCCTCTGCAGGCCATCTGGCTTGCCTCCAAGGCTGAAGGCACTTCCCTCGCCAGCATTCGTCCCCCAGATCTATACTCCCAGTCCGTTGCTGCGCACTGCTAGAATTGTTTTGCATAAATCAGGGCATTTATGTAATTCCTTTAGCTCTTAGTCTTCACTGTGGATCACCTGCGTCTGAAGATCACCTGCTTACCAGTTCCTATTCCAGCTTTCTACCAGATTCACTGCCTGCTCCTCTGGAAGCACTCTCGAAACCGCATAACACTCTGAGGTGCTCCCACGGTCGGTCCATCGCTACTAGTGTTCTGTGAGTTGCTCCCAAAGCCTTAATCCTCCACAGCAACACTGTTATTTGGGGAAGGGGTCCCTCAAGATGCTTCTTAAGCTCAAGGGTTCCAGTAAGCGCTCTTGCCAGTAATCCTGCCAGGTTTCCTGGACCCTAAATCCTTTAAGTCATTTAGTGCGGTGGACAGGCCACATCACTGGTGAGGGTCAGAGCACAGCTGTGGCAGCAATGCGCTTTACAGGAGCTTGCTGCCATGTGAAGAGGATATGGGATACTGCTGTTGCCGAAGCTTGGTCTCGGCAAGCTTGGTGTCAGTGCAGACCCTCCCTAGAATAACTCTGTTACACTTAATCAGGTCCAGTACCTCTGCCAAACACAAAACGTGGGTTCCTTCCCCAAGATAGTTTCTATGAGTGTCCTTCACTGAAGTCCTGCTAAAAACAAGCATTTGCAAATCCAACAGTATTGACTTGATTTTAACATAACTGTGTATAGGAATTGCCAGCTGCTGCTATGGTAATTAATTGCAAGGCCTTTGCCATTTGTGTCCCGTTCTGTCTGGCCACGCTCTTTAGGACTGCCAGCCTGAGTCACCACAGCCTAACATTTTGGGGTGTGGAGGGGGGAGAGGGCTACAGCTCGATCAGCTCCATGGAGGGGCTTGAATTCAAAGGTGTCAACCCTGGTTCCACCTTTGAACTGAAACCCCTCGGTTTATTTGCTTTTTGCTCAGTGGAGTTGTTAACCTTTGAGCTGCTGCAATTGGCAACCCCTGTGTGGATGCTATAAATCATTAAATGAGCATGAAAAAGATACATAAAGCTAATGTGTCTTTTTTGCGCTCATTTAATGATTTATAGCGGCCATAGCGGGAAAAGGCAAATTTTGCGGTTTTTTTGCAAATCGCAAAATCGCCATAAGCTGGGTGGTCTGGTCTATGCATGTCCTATTGGAAAAAAAAGGCTAGAATCGCCTACCTCTCACAAGATGGTTGATAACCATATCAAAATATGTTTGTTTGGTTTCCAATCAACCTGTTCTTGAAAGCCTGGAAGATGGGGAATTCGGTACAGCAAACCATTTGTTCCTAGCACTTACAAGTAAAAAGTCACAGGTTTGTACATCATTTATTGTCATTTTCTGAAAAACCCAACATTTTCTCCCTTTTTGGTTATTTTCTCTTACCCCCCTAAGGCAAATTAGGATTCCTTGGTGGCGTTACAACCACCTACATGTGGGGAAAAAGGGGCTAAATTTGGTCGAGATACCTCATGTAACATAAAAGTTACAACGCATTGAATGGCGACATACCAAAATCACTAAGAAAGGCTTTGGCACTGGGGGGGGGACCATGGCAGTTAAGGGGTTAAACAGTATGCAGGAGTGAGAGAAACACCTAATCTAAACCTAAAGCTAAGATGGGAGCAAGCTATGACCATCAAATAATAATAAGGCAGTCCTAGTGGCATCTTGTCAAATAAAAGGGGCCTATCCTAAAAAAAACAATTGCCAATCCTTACTACTTAAGTTACAAAAAGAGTGAGCGATAATGTTCACCAGAAAAGAAAGAAGTGTTCACAAAAATGATAAATCCGGATGGTATGGCTTGGTCTCCCTCCCCCGCGTTAAGCACGGGACAAGGCGGTACTTCTGAGCACAGCACACTCCTGGGCCTCGGTAGCACGAGATTCACAGTTACAGTTCAATGATATCAAAATCTTCAGAGGCTAAGTCTCTTTCCTGCAAAAGATTCCTACCTTAGAAGGCCTGCTGATTCACAGCTACAAACAAACAACAAGTTCCTTCGGTAGTTTTGCACCTGGGCGATTACTCTTTCGCCCCCAGGATCTCAATCCATCGGGCTTGGATCCTCCTTGTAACTTGGGTCTCTCTCCGCTCGCTGGGTTCAAAAGGGCCTTTTAACTGCAGCTTGCAATTTTCTAGAGTCTTAATGTCCTTTTGAGCAACTTCTTCTTGTGTACAACCCTCGTCCGGGATCACTCTTGTCAGATACACAGTTCAACCTGCTTTATCACAGTATGGGATTCACTCTTGTCAGCTCTCCCCTTGGCATCCCTCCGTCGGGTTCATATAACCATTTGAACACACTGTTCACAGTTTACTTTGCTGTATCTCAACCTGTCAACTGGGGGTTCCCTCTGCCGGGTTCACTACTGCCTTTCTTTTACACAAGTTATGCATTTCAACACAGTTCATGATTTTCTTATCTTCATCAGAAAGTGTGGCTTCCCTTCCCCTAGCTTTCTTTTGGTATCCCTATGTCAGGTTCACGCTTGCCTTATTTCACAGTTCACAATCTTATAAGAAAGCGGAGTTCCCTTCCCCTAGCTTTCTCTCCGCCATGGGTCACAGACCTTCGATTGTATAAAGGGTTTGATGTGACTTTTGAAGGACCACTTTCTCCTTTCCTAGGGCCTTCTGGTACTTGTATTTTTATAATCAAAAAGGGGCCAGCGGGATTTCTTCGACTGAGCAGACCTACGGCGCCTGGCCACTGTGCAGCTGGCCCCTCTCTGGGATTTCACATACAGTTCAAACACACACAAGTTCTTTGTTCTGGTTCTTGCATTCATCTAATGTTGCCACTTGCAACCTTGGGCTCAACACACAGCGTTTGCTATCAGCTTTCTCCGACTCACCAGCTGTGTTGAACCCATTGAGCCTCATTATAACCTAGGCAGGACAGGGTTAACGGCGCCGGTAAAGGTGCCGGCGCCGTCAACCCCGTCCCACCTGATTACAAGGTCCCCTCGCGGGACCCAGTCTGCACGTCTGGTTTCACCAGGGTCCCGCGAGGGGAGGAGGGAGCCCGTTGTTTGCTCCCTCGCCCATTCCCATTCAGCCCTATGGGGGCTGAAATGGGAATGGGGAAGGTCCGGGTCTGGGCTCCTGGAAGGAGGAATTACCGGGCCCTCCGAACTCGGAATGGCCCGGTAATTCCTCATTCTGGGAACCCGGACGCGATTTCGGCGGCAGCCAAGGTCGTAATGAGGCCCATTGACTTGACTTGTCTTGCCTCTGGAGTCAAGGACGGTACCACGGTAGCCAGCACGCCTCCCCGCCTGTCCAATCAATGTGGGAGGTCCCTGTGCACCGTTGACATCTGTTAAACTGCACACCAGGTGTAACTCCCGGTCTTATGATTTCCCTTTTGGAGACTTCACGGGTCTCAGTTGAAAAGGACAAGGGCAGTTCCCCATTCGTCGACCTTCCAGGTTTCACATTCCTAACATTCCTCCGTTTGAACTGCTGGTTCAGTGTAGCTGTCTCCTTGCACGTTCAGCCTTGCTCAAGATGTGCTTTCGTGCTCTGCCTTTTATCCCTGTGGGGAAAGTAAAAGGCTGTCAGGTGTGCGTGGTTACTGTCTATTGCCTGACTCCGCCTGACCCTTGTTTTGGGACATGTCAAGTGAACGGCTTTGGTGTTAGTCTGTTGTCTGTCACGGTGTGAGAAAGTGTTTGTGTTGGAAAGGGAGGGGTTTAAAGTTTCTAAACATCCTACGGGGTAGAATGGGGAAAAGGTCTTGTACGGTTGGTGAAACTAACAGGAATAACCGGGATTGTTAGCGTGAAAGGGACAGGGGGGATTGTGTTTCGTCAAGGCAGACTGGGAGTTTGGGAAATAATAATCAGACCGACGTGGAGAATGTTTGAGTGTTCGGGTAGGAAACAGGAAAACAGGGATTCTAGAAGATGTGGTTTCCGAATGCAACAGGATTTCTAGGGAATTTGTCATATACGGAGGGGTCGTTGGATCTGGGCAAGAGAGATTCATTGGGAGGAAGGGAGGCAGATGTGATACAGCCTACAAAGGTCTCAGGGATCTTGCCCTCCTCTCCTTCTTCCCCAGTGTAATACCGTATCTCACCTGGGGTATTTCCCCGAGCACAACCCGGGCTCCCCTACCCAGGTGATCCTCCCTCGCTCGTCCGTCCCCAGGGTTGGGATCTGAGAGCGCCAGCTGAATAAGGGATTCTCGAGCTTTACTTGGGAGAACACCCTTCGGTGTCTCAAAGTGAGCAGACCCCGATCTCGAAAGTTAATGTCCTTCGGGACCTACAGGGGCCCTATGTTTGTGTTAAAGGCTTGTTGTGGGATCGGATGTTCACGATGGTGTCCCTATATGTCCCTAATGTTTGTCAAGATGTACTTTTGGAAAATGTTCTACTCAAGGTGCTCCCTTTTGCTGAGGGGCCAGTCATGTTAGGCAGGGATTTCAATCTGGTACGCAACCCCCTGGTGGACAAGACTCTCCCTCCAACCAAGTTAGACTTTAAACATTCAACAGCTTTTGGCCTATTCCTCTGTGAATTGGGGTTGGTTGACACATGGAGACTGGATCCCGGGGAGAATAGGGACTTCTCTCTTTATTTACATGTTCATCAGGGCTTCTCTAGACTAGATCTCATCCTTATTTCTAGTGCATTGTATCCATGTGTTCGAAGGGTGGAAATAGGTGCACGCACCATGTCTGACCATGCCCCTGTGTCAGTGTCTCTGGCAGTGCTGGATAGGCCCGAGAGGCCCAGAAGCCCATAGAAGTTTCATGACCCGGTGCTTAGAGACCCTGGGGTGACTAGAGAGCTGGGGGAGGTCATCTCCAATTACTTGAGGGAAAATAAAAACTCTCGTCCCTCACAGGACATTGTGTGGAATGCTATGAAAGCCGTAGTTAGGGGGGAGCTCATCAGTAAATCAGCGGCTTACACTAGAGGGAGAGGCAGCTGGTTAGGGTGAGTTTGGAAAGGCAGGTTACACAGGGTGAAAAGGAGCACAAGAGGTTGGGGTCTCGTAAGGCACTACGCAAACTCGGGATGGCACGGAAAAAATTGGAGGCTCACCTGGCTGTCAGGACAGCTTAGGCAATGTTGAAAACCAAGTAGTATTATTACGCTAATGGGAATCGAGCCAATCGCCTTCTAGTGGCCAAGCTGCGCAAGCTTCAAAACCAAAACTCTGCCTAGGGCGGAAAAAATGTATAAGTGACTTCATTCAATTCAGTCAAAACTTTGCCTTAGCCTTACGTGATGAGCAAGGGTTGGTGCAGTGGGAGGAGGCAGATAAATTGGGGATTTTTTAGGCCCATTTTGAATCAGTATTCAGGGGTGAGCCCCCGCTGACAGAGGACCAGGCCCTGTATTTAGGAGTTGCGCATCTGCCTAGTCTATCTTGTGAGGATAGGGAATCTCTGGAGGCACCGCTCTTGCGGGGGAAGTGGAATGGGCAATCAAGACCCTGAAGAACAAGGCTCTGAGTCCCAACAGATTTATGGCTCCGTTTTACAAGAAATTTTGCGAACATCTGGTTCCCCTAGTAGATCTCTTTAATTCCTTTATGTAGCTCCTTCGATGGGGGTCTCTACAACTGTCCTGATTTCCAAGCCTGGTAAGGATCCGCTAGTTTGTGACTCGTATCGCCCCATTACCCTCACTAACATGGACTCAAAGCTTTCCTCCAAAATGTTGGCCTGTCGTATGATGGAGGTCCTTCACAGTCTCATAGAAAGTGATCAGATGGGTTTCATTGTGGGCCGGAGCACGCATGTTAATGTGTGGTAAGTTCTGAGTCTAATGGAAGTTTGGAGGTGCTCGGGCATAGATTTGGGCATTATTGCTCTGGATGCCCATAATGCCTTTGACAGGGTGGATTGGGGGTATCTCTGTGAGGTTTTGGTGCGGTTTGGGTTTGGGCCGGGGTTTATCAGCTGGGTAATGGCAATCTACCAACACCAATTTACATGCCTTAGTGTTAACGGGGCATTGTCATCCAGATTGTCAATTACTAAGGGCACGAGGCAAGGCTGCCCGCTATCTCCGTTGAATTTTGCTTTGTGTATCAAGCCACTTGCTCGCCGAATTAGAGCTAATGAAGCAATAGAAGACATCCGGGTTGGGGAGACGGACTATAAGGTGTCTCTTTATGCAGATGATGTTTTGCTCACCGTGAGTAATTTCCGTTCCTCTCTAGTTGAGGAGCTGTGGGAGTTGGGGGGGGGGGGTTTGGCCGGATCTCTGGGTTCAAGGTAAACTATGGCAAATCGCACTGGCTGGATGTTTCTTTGAGGCCCCAGGAGAGGAGCGTGATTGGGGCGCTTGAACAATAAAATGAACCTGGGGGTCTATCCCCTATCTGGGGGTGTGTATCTCCAGTGGGATCTCAGATGTTTTTTGGGCTAATTTCCCATTGCTGTTTCAGGAACTTGCTGAAGACTTACTCAGGTGGGGGCGCCAGGGGATATCTTGGTTTGGTCGTTTCGCAGCGGTCAAAATTAATCTGATCCTGCGTCTGCTTTACCTGTGCTCGGCATTGCTGGTGAGGATCCCCGACTCGGATCTCTGCACACTACATGGGAAGATCTTCAAGCGTATCTGGGGTAACAAGTGTGCCAGGATATCTAGGAATGTACCGTTGAGGCCAGTTGGCGTGGGTGGCCTGGGGGTCCCCGATGTCTTCCGCTATAACCTAGCCACGCAGCTTTCTCATGTTTTTACCTGGGGTGAGCCCAGTTTGCAACCAAAGTGGAAACTGATCGAGCAAGACCAGTCAGTGGTCAGCCTGACTGGTGATTCTCTCTGCTAGCAACAACCAAATGTACACTGTATTATATGGGGCTGGCTCTCCGCAAATGGGTTGTGTCAATGGGGATGGGGCCTCTTACACCTATATGGTGCAATACAGGTGTTCAGCCTGGCTGCAACCGGGTGGGCTTTGGGAAGTGGGTAGCGGGTGGCTTGTCGAACCTACATCAGCTTTACAAAGATAATTGGCCAATAACATTTGATGAATGTAAATGCGCCGTTACTCTGCCGGAAACTGAACGGTTCCGCTATGCACAGCTGCAGCATTGGGCTTTTCATCCACTAACAAAGAAGGGGGCTAATAGGCCACTGTCTGCCCTTGAGCTATCATTACAGGGGGGTATGTCATGGGGATGGATCTCAAAGCTAGACAAATGTTTGGACACAGGGGACCCTGTTGTGCGCCTACAGTGTATGGCTAAATGGGAAGTTGACCTGGGTGGGCCCATTGAGGATGAGGAGTGGCTGAGAATATGGGGCAGGATGCTTAAGTCTTCCAGATGTGTCATAGACAGGGAATGTTCCTATACATTTTGTTACAGGTGGTATCTCACTCCGGAAAGGTTGCACCACATTGTTAGAGATTGTTCCGCTGCTTTTTGGCATGGTTCCAAGAACAGAAACGTAACGCAAATGATCCTCTTCATGGCAGACCCCACAAGAGAAGATCAGTATAAGTTATCTTCTAGGGGGCAGTACCTGGCAGGAGAGTGAACCAGGTCTGCCAGAACAAACCGATAGAGGGTTGAACTGAGAAAAGCCAGGGGAAGTGAGATATTCCCCCTGGTGTTGTGAACTGTGAAATTAAGCCTGGGAAATGCCAGGGTAAGGGAGACATTCCCTCTGGTGTTGTGAACTGTGAGATAAACCTGAGAAAGGCCGGGGGAAGGGAGTCCTTCCCCCCGGTGTTGTGAACTGTGAAGTAAGCCTGAGAAAGGGGAAAGTAGACATTCCTGTGAAGCAAGAGACCAAGTAAAATACCTAGTCACACAGCCGCTCTCTACGTTACCCAACTTGGGTTGTGGTTTTTCAAAATTACTATCAGTTCAGCTTTAAAGTCAAAAATATACTTCAAATTTCAAAAAGGTAAACGAGAAGTTCTGTTGTTTTTCAAAATAGTTTATATCAATAAAATGATCTAAAAAAATGAGTGGTCACTAATATTTTCTTAGTGAGGAAGAGTTTGCCACAATTAAGTAATCAATCAGTCCGAATTTGCCAATGCATTTTGGAAATTAATTTCCTTCATCAGGGCCAGTCTAAAAATTATACATACATATTCATGAACAAAGGAAACAGTTCAAAACGGTGCATAATTGCATATTGGTGTCATACATCATCGTGGTAAAGTTAAAAACATACCATTCAGTTGAGGTTGCAGTGGTAGATGAGTAAGAAAGAGCAGAAAAAAGAAAAAATGGAAAAAGCCAAAGGGCCTCATTAGGACCCTGGCGGAGAGGGTGTTACGCCAGCGTAGTGCATGGCGTACCTCTCCGCCATACTACGAGTTCCCGTAGCGCCATGGAGGTCTTCTCCGCCTGGTTTTACCAGCCGGAGAAAACCATGGCGCTACGGGACCTCGTTGTTAATTACGCCACCGTATTTTACGGTGGCGTAATTAACTCCTTCCCCACTCCCATTATACCCTATGGGGCGAAAATGGGAATGGGGAAGGGCAGAATGGGGATTGGGGATTTACCGCTCCGCCGAGGTCGGAATGGGGCGGTAAATCCGCCAACCCCCATGGCGCTATCGGCGGCTTTCCGCCATGCTTCGCGGTGCATTTAGCACCGCGAAGTCCGCCTGGGTCGTAATGAGGCCCAATGAGTCAATATTGTATATAGGTAACTATCAGTTAAATGAAAAAGAAAAAGAGCCAGTTAACTGTGACAGGTAGATAGAATGTTGAGTGTGGCGAACTAAAGTGTAGCGGCCATGTGGTGACCGAATCGAACTGCCTGACAGGAATCAGCACAGTAAAGTAGCCTGCAATGCGATTGCTGGAAACAGAAGAAACCCGTGTTGAAAGCAGTTCTCATCCGTAGTCATGATTATTTAAAAGGTGAGGGAAGTTTTACAGTACCGAGGGCGGGAATTATAGTAGAGCTTATACAAAGTTCACAATATATGGGCACTGATAACACTGTATAAAGTGTTATCTAGGAACATACCAATCATGACAGTAGAAATAACACAAGATCATAGAAAACAGTGATAATTGATTTCCTCGTTGAGTCCATTAGGCGCTAAACTGCCCAGTTTGTCTATCCAGAAAGTCTCTCTGCGGTTAAGCCGCTGGCCCAAATCTTCATGTGGATTGTTTTTCGTTAGTACTTCCAAAATGACAAATCTAATCTGTGTCACATTATGTCAATTTTCAGCCCAATGGCGTGCTACAGCCGAGTTGGTGTTTGCATTCCGAATGCAAGACCGATGTTCATTCCATCGTGTCTTGGCCGTTCTTGTGGATTGACCTACATAAAATTTTCCACATGGGCATTTGATGCCATAGATAATGTTGGTGCTGTTGCAGGTTCCAAATGTTTTAAGGGTAATCTTCTTCCCTGTTCTTGGATGATTAATGATATTGCCCTTAATGATTGAATTACAATTGATGCAATGGAGACAAGGAAATGTTCCAGTTCGTTGAGTCATTGGTTCTTTAAGGGGTGGTCTTGTTTGAACCAATTCATCTCTGAGATTCCTACTCCTTTGATAGGCAAACATCGGTGATTCACTGAACAGATTTTGTACCCTGATATCGTTTTTAAAGATCCCCCAGTGTTTTTTGATGGTTTTCTTGATCGTATTGCTTTGAATGGAGAATTTGGATACATATACTGGTGGCTTCAATTCTCTTTTGCTATTAGGGTTTTGAGTAGACAGTAGGGTCTCACGTGACAAGGTGCTAACTCTTGCAGATGCTGTGTCGAGTTCATCTTGCTTGTAACCGCGTGCTAGAAATTTTTCTTTCATCTCCAGTTGTTGTGCTATGCAGTCCTCTGGGTCACTTACAATCTTTTTGACTCCTAGCAATTGGCTATATGGGAGGTTTCTGTGTAGACTGGGTTGGTGGAAGCTGAGGCGGTGTAGAAGGTTATTGTGGTCAGTTGATTTGCGAAATAGAGAAGTGCTGTAGCCAGTAGTTTGTTTTTTGACAAGGACATCCAGGAAAGTAATAGTGTCATATGAGGTCTCTCTCGTGAACTGGATGCGCTGATCGATGTTATTGAGGTATTCAAAAAAGACCTCAAAGGATGTCTCCAAACTTGTCACAGCCAGCTCCTTTTCAGGTGTTTTGCCATATATTGTTCGAAAGGATTTTTTCGTGCACTAATTTTGAATACCAAAGACACGCGGATTTACTACCAGTGGTGCCCACTCACTTCACTTCTTGAAAGTAGACATCCCCCCTGGTGTTGTAAACTGTGAAACAAAGCCAAGAAATGCCTGGGGAAGGGAGTCATTGCCCCTGTTGTTGTAAACTGTGAGAACAAAGCCAAAGAAGGCCAGGAGAAGGAATCATTCTCCGGGTTGTTGAGCTTGCAAGGAGGATCAAGCCAGCGATCCAGGGGAAGGGAGTCATTCTCCCTGAGTAAAGAAATAGTGAACTTTCTTACCCGAGTGTTAAAAGATCAACAATACTTTTGTTTGTGAAGTATCAAAACCAGGGGAAGGGAGTCATTCCCCCTGGTGAGGAACTTGCAACTAGAACTGTGCCATCCAGTCCACGAGGAGGGAGTCACTCTCCTGTACCAAGAACATTGGGCACACCTTTTAGTTCAGTTATAAGTGTAAGGGACAGAGATAGGGACATTTTGATGCAGGACGGTGGACTCTTTAAGTTACAAAGGCATCCTGACAGACTCATTAGCACTTTAGTTGAGGCTTGGAAACCCCTCGGAGTTATAGGGAAAGAGACGTGTTGTCTTTTTTTATATACTGATTAAAAGTCTAAAGCAATCACTATGCCACCTATGTGTCAGTCTTCTCTTTCTGCACCCTTACAACTGAATCAAGCCTGCTTTAGGGCTTCAATCCCTGTCCTTGAAAACAGTGGACATTGCCTTCTGAGATCACACTCAAACTGCTTTGTGCTACAGGAAGTGGAGGGGACAAGAAGGAATGATAGAGGCAGAGAGAAACAAAATGGTGAAACCTCCCTCCAGCTGTAAACAGCTCCCTATGTCTACACTAATCCCACTCCTTCCCTTCTCCATAGAATCAAATGTCTTTAGGGATGCAGCACCTTGGTGTGAAGGGGTGTGCCTTTTAAAACCTGTTCCCCAGGACTGCTTCCTGTGAAGTGGCTGTCTCTCTGGGGAGGGAGTTACCTGCCCTCACAAAGGAACAAAGCGAGGCAATCCCCAAGGCTATAGTCTCCTGGTTGAGGGAAACATAGCTTAAGTGGGTTCACAGGACCAACACTTGTGATATCAAATTGATGTGGCTTAGAGGATTCTTAGAGATACTGGCCAGTATTCTTTCCTCGGGTATCTCTTATATTTACAGTTTAGTGTGCCACCAAAATACCATACTCATAGTTATGTAGTTTTTGGAACAGTGGTGCATATCGTAATTGCTGCCCCTGTGCGGCAGAGACTTGACTGTCACTGCAGCTGTCAGATGGAACTTGTGAATTCTGAACCTGCTCTGTGCCACTGGAGAGCAGGTGCTGCAGCCCACACTACTGATGCAGCCAGCCAAAAGTGTACACTATGCTTTTGGCATGGAACTTATGTAAGGGGAATTTGATTGGAAGATTACCCTTTCAGAGATGGAATTACCTGCATCCTTTTATTAATTCATAAAAATCTAAAAAAGATGGGGCTTCTACACCCTGGCTAGATTACAAACCTTCACATTGCTATGCAATCTTTCTGCCGTGCACTCTCTCAAGTGATGATATCACTGCTGCAGTGGGAAAGAAGCGCTGGTGGCACTGGAGGATTGGAAAGAGGAAGGAGCTGACCTAGGAGTGGACAGTGATGACAGAGCGCATGCACTGAGCGGGCGGGAAACTATTAAGCATGCAAATGCACAGCTAATATGCAGTGCCTGTGAACATCACATAACACTTTGAGAATAAATATCAGCACAATACAGATTATCAAATGAACTGTGCCACAGAAAACGAATACACAGTTACTGGGGTGATAGCTGTTGATCGTGGGAACTAATTTGAAGTGCGTGTTTTCCAACCGGCGCCAGATGGTGAGCCACCTACGAGGCTACGCAGACATTCTGCCTCCTTTCGTAGTGATGCCATGGTAGGCAAAAGCTTGGGCACTGCAAGCTCTACAGTTCACAGGCTATCCCCAATTAAAATCCAATTCGCAACGTTTGACGGCTTGTGATTCGTGAGCAATCCTGAGCCGTCTGCTGCTATAGCGTCTGTAAGAGAAAAAGGGTGAGTTTGTGAGAGACAGGACAAGAGGCCCATTAGTGCTCGGAAGGTGGAGCAGCGATTTGCTCAATTTACTTTTTTTTTATTTGATTGTTCATTTACAACGTGTCAGCTAGTAGTTTCAGAGTGCTCGAAGTTTCAGAGCACTGGATCAGTATTCGAACCGGTGTGGCACTGCTTACTTTGCTTCCAAGACAAACACGTTGCCCCTGAGCTATTCTTCCTCCCCCAGGAGATCTGCAGATTTAAGTCAGCATTGGGTCCTTCCGAAAAAAGTGTATTCAATCCAACGTCTCATTATGGCGGTTTGTAATTGAGACATCTGCTCGTGTGCTTGGTCATGCGCTGAACTATAGTGGCGTCTTCTCAGCTTTTCCCACTCACCAGAAGGCAACATTTTGCATCCAGGATTTTTCTCGCTAAAAAACTGTGCAGTGTTGTAGAAGTGGTTGTGATTAGTATAGTTAACCCACTTCAAAAGTAATAAACTTGAACTGAGCCTGCCACAAGATCAGGCCAATGTATAGGCATGGAGAGAGACTGAGAGACAGGGGTGGACTGGAGACAAGGGGCTGGCCTGAGGATGTGTTCCACTCAGGTTTGCTTTCATTCCAGCCCCTTCCACACCAATAGCCATGGACATGGGTCACCTCTGCCACTTACCTCCCATCTAATGGCAAGCCCATTCCCCCCCCCCCCATGTCAATCTGCTGCTCTCCCAGTGGCTCATGCTGATTGGCTCACCTGTACAGCTAATTGACCCTTACAGACAATTTGGGCCAGCTACCACTCTCACCCCAGTTTACCACCGTAGCTCACCCCAGGTTACCCAAACAACCACCCAAGCTCACTCCAGCTTACTCCATCCATGCACTCCAGTTAACCCCCCAACCACTAAGATCACCCTAACACACCCCTATAGCACACACTGCCCCAGCCCAGCACTCTGCCATAGCTCCCTCTCTCCCCCTCAAGTTCACCCTGCAATTACCAGTTGCACTCCGTTCCCACACAATCCAGGTCGTATGCCAGGTACACACACTGTATGGACTGCTGAGGTGCTGCAGAAGGCCCACTTGCTCAGAAAAATCACACGACAAGGCCTGGCAAATGATGGTAATGCCTGGCTAGAAGACGGCAACAGTATGCATATGGGATGAGTCCCTGTGCATATGTTGCCAGTGCCTTTCAAGTGCCTGGCAGATACCTATCTAGTGTCTATAAAGGAGCCAAAACCATTGGCTTTCCAATGACTGCTTTCTTGTTATTCTTATAACGTCCATTTTGAGCTAGACAGGATGGCCAGGGGCTTGTGCTCAGCATCATGGGAAATATGGCACTACAACAATATGTATTTGATGTCTTTATGTCTATAATATCATATTTGTAATGATCTTAAAACAGCACTTTAGTGGTCATTCGTCCGGGTCAGGGGACATTTACATTACTTGATAAAGGACATGCTGGATATGTATGTATATAAAATGTAAAGCGCACACCTATCTGAGCGGCAACCGAGCATTGTACACGAGAAACATACTCAGGGAGTTACAGGTGTGTTGCAGGGTAGCAGAGGTTGCTGGGATGGATGAGAGAAAAGGGGAGGGCACGGGGGAGAGAAGGAAGGTTGAGAGAAGCACTCAGCGATTGGCATAATGGGCCACATTCCGAGTCGCGCTGTCCGGGAAAAAAGTGCCGGTATCAGTCGATACCGACACTTTACCCGACCGCCCGACTACGGGATTGCGAAATGCTGGAAGTAAGTCAAGCGCCCTACAGGACAAAAAAGCCCCCGTCACCACCACCGGCATTGCCGGTGGCGGTAATGACAGAGAATCCCCTCATGGAGTTCTATGGGACTCCACGAATGGGGATTTACACGTTACTGCCGGCACCCGTAATTCGGCGACAATGCCGCCAACTGGGTGTCGGTAAAAGTAAGTACCAGCTGCCGGTAGCATGGCAGCTCTACCGCCAGGATAGTGGAATAGTCGGAATGAGGCCCAATGTTCTTTGAAGAGTAGGTTGTTCAGGTCCTTACTCGGGAGCGTGCGGGGTGGAGGGGGGGGGTCTCTGGTCGGCTTTGGTAACTTATTCCAGACACTGGGAGCAGAGCAAGACACGGCCTGTTTCCTAGTGCTTTCCCTCTTGCAGTTATTTTTTTCCAGTCCGGCAATGTTGTGGCATCTAGTGGTGGGTTGGCCTACAGAGATGGTGAGTTTCTCAGCCTCTCCTTTCCAGAAGCGTGCACATGTTTACATTTGTTCCTCTGCCCTGGTTTGTATATAGTCCTACATTTCCTCTGTTCTGTTTTACATTTGTGTTACTGACTTCTGTTTGCCCATAAGCTTGCTTCAGTAATGTTCATGATATGACCCGCTAGTCACTCTTCTGCTCGGGGAGTTCTGCATTTGTTTTTTGGGACCTATATCGCTTGTCCATAAAGACCACAACCCATAGTGCTTCCATTCGGGTTCTTGCACACATCCTGCTGCTGGCCTATAATTAACTCCTTTCGATCACATATTTTTCATTATTTTGAAGGGGACTGGGAGAGGGACATGCTTTTTGTGGAGTGTTGCCACTGGTGAGCAAAGAAAGAGATTACTTAATGGGTACATTAACAGTCACTATTATCCGGGGCATTTCAAGTTGCAGGCCACTAGCTGGGCATGGACAGCTGCTCGTCTCAGTAAGGTGACCCTGAGCCTCAGACTTACCGTATGTTACTGAACATGGTGTGGTACATACCCGCCTAGCCTAGCCGGGCAAAAGCTATCTTAAAGGGTTTGCACCAGTTCCATAATGCACACACTTTTTTTTCACCATTTTTTCACCATTCTAACAGAGAATATACATCTCCATCCTGTGCCAAGTCTCTTGGCTTCTTCTAAGTGTAATCAATTTACACAGCCTCTGCCTCACATCATCATTCCTGTGAAAGGCTGTCCTTGGGGAAGGGGGGGGGGGTGAGGGTACGAGGTACATTTTAGAAAGATGAATAATGCTTTCAGAAAGGGAAGTGATGGTGTACTGTTTTGCTATTTATTTCCGTCAGTGTAAGTGATCGGACAAAGTGCAGCTTTGTCTTCCGTTTGGTTCTCAAACTTGAAAAACGGAAGGCAAGAGAATTCCACCCGTCTTCTTACCAAACTGTTGACTTCCATTTGTATTTCATGGAAGTCATTTACTCCCAAAGCGACAGGCCTGGAAGTAGTTTCACTTGCAAAATAATGGACTCACTTTCACATTTTTAGGCATAGAACCTTTCGACGTCCTATCCCAAAAAGTTAACCGAAGCTCTGCTGAAGGCCTCTTCAGTGATACATGCCCATCCAAATGCATCGTCCAGTTACTGGTGTCATTAAATAATGTACTCGTGGCGGTTTGTGTCTAGGGAATCTAAGGCATCAGAAACCGTGCAAGGGTGATGGCCACAATGAACAGAGTAAGCAGTATATGTATATGACTATCTGTATGTTGTGGGGCACAGGAGACAAGGAACACGTCCCGCTGAAAGTGAGCTTCAACAGATCTTTATTCAGTGTCAGGAAACTAGGAATCTGGTTGGGCAACTGCCTAAAGGCACCAAAGAGTCTCTCTGAAAACGAATAAGGATTGCTTAAGGCAACATAGGGACTCATTACACGGACGGCGGTGGACCAAGGTGCTATTAGCACCTTGGTCCATGCCGGTAAAATACCGGCACCGCCTTGGTGGAAAGGGGAATTACCGCCCTATTCCAAGGTTGGTGGGGCGGTAATTCCCCCATTGCCCTTCCCCATTCCCATTTTTGCCCCATAGGGCATAATGGGATTGGGGAAGGTGCTAATTACGGCACCGCAAATTGCGGTACTGTAATTAGCTCCCTGGTCCCTTTGCGGGTTGTTTTTTAACGCCTGGAAAAAGCAGGCGTTAAATTCTACAACCCGCAAAGGGACCTCGTAGTAAGGCAGTAAGGATTTACCGGTACCGGTAAAATACCGGTACCGGTAAACCCTTACCGCCGTCCGTGTAATGAGGCCCATAGTCTCAGCAATGTACTAAGGTATGATAGGTCTCTTGAGGTGTTCACCAGCATTTAGGTCAAGGGTTCACAACCCTAAAGCAAAACCTATTCTTTAGAGTCCTTGTGTTCTGCAGGACACTCTAGTTACTAATAATGTTCCAAAGGATGTGGCCAACCCAAAATGACAGAACATACTTTTAATAAGTCATTTAGCACCCTGGCTACCCAGACCTAATATAGCAAATGTTCTAACATGTGGCCAACCAAAGAGTGTTAATCCTATTCTCAAATGTCCACGACTAGGCTACTAAAAAAAACACATAGATATGTTAATTTGAAGGCTCCTTCAGGGGATACCTACAACCTGAACATTGCATCAGACTCTCTGCGTTCACCTCGCTAATTAGGCCCCCTCCCCAGGCATACCACAGCTTTCGCTTCTTCAAGCCTTTCTCGGCTTGGTTATGATCATTGGTAGGCATTTCTTTAACTTCTTGTTTTCCCGTTTCTTGAAAGATTTAGTCTTTCCTACTCCATAAGGATCTTAAACTCTCAGCAGGTTCCTTATGAACCTTGGATCTCTCAGGATAAACAACAGGCCTTTCCGTTATGAACCTTGGCTCTCTCAGGATAAACAACAGGTCTTTCCCTCATGAACCTTGGCTCTCTCAAGATGAACAACAGGCCTTTCCCTCATGAACCTTGGCTCTCTCAGGATGAACAACAGGCCTTTCCATCATGAACCTTGGCTCTCTCAGGATGAACAGCGTGTCATGAAACGCCGTCTGCGTTCCTTCTGGACTTTCTGGTCCCTGACCCATAGGGGATTGAATGCAGTGATCCTTCCAACATGGCTGCTTGAAACGGGAAGTTCCTGGCCAGTCTCTACGCTCCACGCTGCACGCTCTACAAAACAGACACGCCCCGCGGCTCTGCGCATCTCAATGCTACCGCTTGCTGTAGTCGGACGTGTGTTGCCAGAGTTCACTCGGGGCTCTCTTTTGATTCCTTGTTCCCGGTTCCTTGAATTCCCCCATCCTTCTTTCCATTCCTCTACTTTACCTCTGATATTCCTGGATTTCTTCCGCGCTCGGATCACGGCGTTCCGTGCCTCCGAGTGCAAAAATCATTCCTTCTTGGTATCCACCCTGGACTTCTGAGCGCTCCCGAAGTTGGATAGCGAACCTCACGCTGGAAAGCGAAGACCAGCGTTCGGGTTTGTACAAATCCCGGACCGTCAGAAAGAAGACATCCCAGAAGGTTGCAAGCAAACAACATAAGCAGGTAAGAAGGGGAGAGACTTGTGACAGATTGAGACGCCTAAAACACGATACAGATTCAGAGATGGAAGCTGCTGTTCAAGACCTTGAGGTACAGAAACTTAAGGCTGAAAATGCTGCATTAAAACAGCTAGTTTTGTCACGTGACTGCAACTAAAGAAAGCGTGTTATTGGGAGGAATAGTGGACAAGTATGATGGTTCTTCCAAGACTCTCCGTGCCTGCCTTGATTCATGTTTAGTGCACTTCACCTTCAAGCCCTACTATTTCTCCACTCCTAGAGCAAAGGTGGGCTTTATGATCTCACACCTCACTGGAAATGCCTTGACCTGGGCAACCACCCTAGACAATTCGGGCGACGCTCTCCTGGATGATTATGATGGGTTTGTAAATGCTCTAAAGGCCATGTTTGATCGCCCAGAACAGGTGTACAGTGCCCAGGAAAGACTGCTCGAATTTCAACAAGGATCCCAGGATATGCTCACTTATGTAACCCGTTTTAAACAGCTCGTGAAGGAAGCAGATTGGTCTCAAGAAGCCAGCTTCACTCTCTTCCGAAGAGGTCTGAATGAAGAAATAAAGGATGAGTTAGCTAGGTTATCTCGCCCAAGCACCTTCCAAGGCTCCCATGGACCTTTCCTTGCAAATAGACTTCCGAATCCAAGAAAGAAGAGCGGAGAAAAAGAAGTCTAAATCGGCTTCCCAAAAGACCATCACAGAACATCCGCCTAGACCTGAGCCCACAGTTTCTCCAACTCCAGACCCAGAACCCATGCAACTGGGGGCCTTCCGTGGACCCAATACCGCACAAGAAAGGATGCGACGGATTCACACTGGTCTGTGCATGTATTGCGCCTCCGATAAACACCTCGTGAGGGAATGCCCTATTGCTCCTCCATGGCATTCGGGAAACACCAGCTCCCGATCCTAGAAGGGGCACAGTTTCGGGAGAGAGATGTTTGCTCCACATCAATTCCATCCTTGAACTCTCCTGGACAAAATAATCTTGTGGTTCTACAGGCCTTTCTATCGCCTTCCAAGAAAGAGTCCTACCCCATCCTGGCATTAGTAGATTGCGGAGCCATGGACGTGTTCCTAGATGATGATTGGGTCACTGCTCACAACATTCCACATGAAAGCCGAGGAACAATGCAACCTGTAGAGGCTATTGATGGGAGACCTCTATCTTCAGGACCCATAACCCTTCAGACTAAAGAGATTTTACTCTCTATAAACCACCATCGAGAGAAGATCAAATTTGACATTATAAAATCAGCCCATTATCCGATGGTTCTAGGAATGCCCTGGTTACAAAGGCATAACCCCTACATCAATTGGGCAGCAGGCTCCCTATTCCTTGGATCTGAACACTGTATGTCTCACTGCTTATCCCTAGATTCCTTACCGAAGTCTTCTGAAGACTCGCAAGAGAGTCAGCAAAGTCCAGTCACCGTCTCTAACATCATCCAGATTCCCAGGGCCTACCAAGCCTTTTCTGATGTATTCTCGACCGCAATAGTTCAAGCTCTCCCTCCTCACAGACCAGAGGATTGTGCCATCGATACTGAACCTTCAGCAGTGATTCTTTTCGGCAGGATGTTTATTTTATCAGAGCCTGAAAAAAGGGCCCTCTGGGAATACCTGTATACTAACCTGGAAAATGGTACCATACGTCCATCTAAATCCCCAGCGGGTGCTTCATTGTTCTTTGTTCCCAAGAAAGACACCAAGGAGCTCAGACCATTTCTAGACTATCGTGGCCTTAATCAGTGCACTCTCAAGGACCGCTACCCCTTGCTTCTCATCTCCGATATCTTGGAAGCAGTCAGAGGTGCAGTGATCTTCACAAAATTAGACCTAAGGGGTGCCTACCATCTTATTCGTATAAAGGAAGGTGACGAATGGAAAACAGCCTTTAGAACCCCCTTTGGCAATTTTGAATACCTGGTTATGCCCTTTGGACTTGCTAATGCCCCAGCGGTATTCCAACGTTTTATGGATCGAGTGTTCTCTGGTATGCTGTTCATTTTCGTAATCGTAAATCTGGACGTTATACTGATATACTCCAAGGACCATCTAAAACATGAAGAGCACATGAAGGCAGTCTTACAACGTCTACGTGAACATAAGCTCCTGGCCAAGCCTGAGAAGTGCCTTTTCCATGTATCAACTGTTCACTACCTCGGATTCGTTCTCAGCCCGAAGGGAATTGGAATGGACTCCTCGAAGGTAGACTCCATTTTGTCCTGGCCCGTTCCAACTACTGTCAAACAGGTTCAATCCTTCCTGGGGCTTGCTAACTTCTATCGGAAATTAATAATAACCTTTTCAGAGCTAGTGCATCCTATCGTTACATTGTTAAAGAAGGACACCCCCTTCCTGTGGACCTCAGCCCAAGATACAGCGTTTCAACGATTGAAGTCGGAGTTGACACACGCCCCCATCCTAGCTGAACCTGATATTGATCGACCCTTTCTTGTTGAGACTGATGCTTCCAACTACGCCATCGGGGCAGTCCTAAAGCAAGAGTTAGATGACAAGTTAGAACACCCCATCTCCTATCTTTCTCGTACCTTGACCCCCAGTGCAACTCATTACTCCGTTTTGGAAAAGGAACTACTAGCCATCCGTCAAGCCTTCACTGACTGGCGTCATCTCCTCCTGGGAGCTAAACACCCAGTACAAGTTTGCACGGACCATCAGAATCTTCATGTCCTACAAGCTCTAGAATGTAGAAACACTCACCAAGCCCGTTGGGCCATCTTTTTTGCTCAATACCAGTTTCAAATCCATCATGTCCCTGGAACACATAACATTATAGCCAATGCCTTATCCAGACGTCCAGATTACGAAACCCTTGAAGAACGGACCTTCCCAAAGATGTTTCCCCGCACAATATTTGTTGCCCAAGCACTCACCCTCCTGGAGAATATTCAAAGTCAAACTCAATCCTCTGAAACCTGGAATGAGTTTAAGAGAAACAATAAATGGAATCTCACAACAAGGGACGGTTATCTATTCAAGGACAATCGGTTGGTCATTCCCACTCCTGGACTGAGACAAAAGATCACAAGCTTATGTCATGATACCTTTCATTCTGGACACCATCGCTTTACCAACACCCTCCATCTAATACAAAGACAGTTTTGGTGGCCGAAGATGAAGGATGATATCAGGATCCATATCCAGACATGTGCAGTCTGCAATCAGAACAAACATGATAATAAGAAACCGGCAGGCCTTCTGCTCCAACCAGCAGTACCAACAAGACCCTGGGAAATCATTGCCACGGATTCTATCGTGGAACTACCATCCTCCAGGGGCTACTCAACTATCATGGTTACTATTGGTTTGTTTACTCATTTAGCTCATTTTACACCTTTATACAAGCTACCATCCTCATCTGACCTTGCCGGAATCTTCCTAGAACACATATTCCGGCTTCATGGGCTTCCTTCCAAGGTCATTTCTGACAGAGGACCCCAGTAAATATCTCAGTTTTGGAAGCAGTTATGTCGTATACTGGGAATCCAGCGTGCCTTGTCTTCAGGCTATCACCCACAGACTAATGGAGCTACCGAACGTGTTAACCAAACTCTAGAACAATACCTTTGTTGCTTCGCTACCAAGGTCCAAGATGATTGGTCACTCTTAATACCTGTGGCCGAATTTGCTTTAAACAATTCGGATCATTCAGCTATCAAAACCAGTCCCTTCTTCTGTAGTCAAGGATTTCATCCTTCAGTTTTACCCTCCGTTCTCCCACACCCTACCCCAGTTCCTGCGGTAGATTCCTGGATTGAAACCTTTATTACCGTACACAAAGAAGCAAAGGAACACTTAGAAAGGGCCCGAAGTAACGTTAAACATTACGCTGACTCGAGGGGCGTGGCCAGCATGCATGGAGTGAAGATGCGAATCCACGTAGCTCCCGTCTGAGATCCTGTAAATGATCCTGTAACGGCGGATACAGACTTATCCGACGGCAAGCAAACATAAATAAAGTTGGCGGAACCATTTTCCTACCCTCCGGTGCCCTTCCGGAGAGAAAACGGACCGGGGAAACTGTGGCAGTGGCTGTTCTGCGGGACCCCCCTGCGTGCTCCAAGATGGCGCAGAGAGCTCCCCGGGGCGCGTAAGACCGGGCGGGCCGTCGCCGTCACCCCAAAGGACGACCGTGCGCCTGAGATAACAGAGGCGGCGGGGGGCGAGCCCTGCAGACTTCGGGCCCGGGTGCGACCAAGCTCCTGCACTCCTGCACTTTGCGGCCGTCGCCGACCAGAGCGGACCGGTGGAGGGGCGGCGACCGAGGAACACACGAACGACACGGCGAGGAACGGCACCCTCGGGGGGAGCGGGCTCGAGCAGGCTTGAGCGGGCCATCGCTGCCACCCCTGACATCGGGGAACCAACTGATCGCTTGAAGCAACGAAGGTGGTGAGTAGTGAGCCCCACAGACCCCCGAGCCTGGGCACGGCCTCCTACACCTCGCGGCCACTGGGAGGGGGGCAGCGACCGAAGAGCGAACCAACGAGACAGCGAGGAGCGTAGCCCCCTGCGGTGGGGGGCGGCGATCGGGCCCGCCCTGGGCCACGGTCTCGCCTGGTGGTAGGAGAAGGAGGGAGGATGCCCGACCGAGGAGAACAGATCGGGATTGCAGGTACTCGGAGATCTCTCTCAGAGTAGCGTGCCCGCGCGCTGCGGCCCCCCGTTAGTTAAAAGCAGGGCCTTGTGTGCCGTAGCCTCGTGGGACACTAAACCACCCGGTGGCAGCGGGCGGGAGGCACGGCGGATCCTTCACTGAGCCGAGGAGGAGGAGGAGCGGCGGTGATTGCACACGAGACTATACAACCCCCTGGGAAGAACGGGCACAATCTGTTACCGCAACCTCCATCCTGGCGGCGCAAGCGACGAGAAGGACCGCCTCACCCACCGGTCCGGCTGCCACGGCTGATTGAAACCCGGCGGAAGCGCTCGCCCCTCGGGGAAGCTAAACCCCAGAAAAAATAACAGTGGTTTCGTATTGAGAGCAGATTACGGGTGAAAGGAGCGGGAGCAGAGCCATACCTAAATGCCCATATACAAACAATGCCTACTAACAAGAAAACAGAAGTGAAAACTAAACAAGCCACCATGGACACTTTCGCTGCAACACCTGGGAATAAGCAACCAAGCGTACAGGACGGGGTGGCGGTGGACACGAGCGCCCCACGCCAACCAGTCAACGGGACAAACGGAGAGGCCCTCAAGGTGATTGCTTCCCTAAAGACGTGTCTCGAAAACAAAATGGACATGGCTATAGGTGCCCTGAAAGCATCTCTGGAACAGAAACTGGACACAGTCATGGTGGATGTGGGCCTCCTTCGGCAGGATGCTAGGAATTTGACGGACAGGGTGACAACAACGGAGCAGCAGTTACAACAAAACACTGTAGATCTCATGGTCACAAGGACAGAAATGTCAGAAGTGCTGCAGAAAGTCAGGCTCCTAGAGCGGAGGGCAGAGGATGCGGAAGGCAGGGCCAGGAGGAACAACGTCCGCATAATTGGAGTTCCGGAGGGCGAAGAGGCGAACGACCCCACAGAATATGTAGAAAATATGCTCCTTGAGGAAATCGGAGCGGGGTCGTCCCAGGGCTTTGTGGTGGAACGAGCACACAGGGCACAATGTGGAAGGCCTCGGCCCGGGGCCCCACGAGAGCAATGATCGCCAGGATAATGAACTTTAAGGACAGAGAGAGGATACTGGCATTCTCGAGGGGAGGGGGAGAGATCATTAGAAATTCCTCCAGGATCACAATATATCCAGACTATACTGCCACCGTCCAGAAACAAAGAGCCCAGTTTGGCCCCACAAAAGAACGCCTCAGAAGGGCGGAGATAGATACATGCTCCTTTTTCCGGCCAAACTAAAGGTGATATACAAAGGGAAATCTTATTTTTTTAAATCTACGGAGGAAGTTCAAGCATGGATGATGCGCAGGGGATCCCCCAGCTGACACAGAGGGATGCTAATAACGGAAGGGGCCGACCCCGGTGAAGGGATCCGCAGCTAACTAGGAATAATGACGCCAAAAAACATTGAATATACAATGGGAGTTCGGAGAGTGAAGACGAATAGAAAGGAGCGACTAGCTCCACTCAGAAGCGCTGGCGGAGGGGAAAAGGCCAAGCCCCTAGGAAGAGCGCAACGCGAGTTCGGATGCCAGTTTTAAGGTATCACGCTGCGGCGAGTCAGCTTTGTCCAAAGGAGTATGACAAGAGAAGCGGCGAAGCCCGAGCAGGGGGAGGGTGGCTGGGCGTTATTTTAAAGGTTGAAGTTTGGGTTAAGAAAGTTACGGTTTACGTGTTGGTTAATATTAGACATGGCCGACTGACACACGGCACCATCGACGGGTGGGACAACTCACAGAACTACAACATATCCCGAGTGGGTGGAGATCGAAAAGACACAAAACAGCAAAGCATGCAGACCCACCCCAGAGACAAAAGCAGAGATAACTTGGCAGGAAGCAGGGCAACAAACGAACTGTAAGGCTATGGGACAGCGGAGCCGAACGAATCAATGCATATATGAACCCTGACGAGATAAAAATAGCAACTTGGAATGTGCGGGACCTCAATGCTTATGTCAAGAGACTCAGAGTATACGCCTGGCTAAACAGGATGAAGGTCAAAATAGCAATGCTCCAAGAGACTCACTTAACATCGGAAAAGCAGGCCAAGATGGCAAAGAAATGGGGAGGACAAGTATATAGCAGTACATACTCGAATTATGCAAGAGGGACACTAACATGGATCGCACCGGGAGTCCCGTTCCAGCTCATGAAGCAAGAAACGGACTTGGAAGGGAGGCTAGTTCTGGTACACGGAATGCTAGAAAATAAAGAAATATGTCTGATCAATACTTATGCTCCGAACCACGAAGCAACCGAGTTCTTCAAGAAAGCGGCACTCAGAGTGGCTCAATACAGAGACGCCACACTCATCTGGGCAGGGGACTTCAATTGTACCTTAGACCCACTCCTCGACAGATCAGATGACAAGTACAGGAGTCCGGCACCCCCAGCCAAGGAACTTCATAGAACACTCACACGACTGCAGCTGATGGACGTCTGGAGGCAGGTACACAGAGGAGGGAGGGGGTACACTCACTATAGCACGCCCCATGGGGTATCCACACGGATAGATTACCTGCTCACAGGCGCTGAATCCTTAATAGAATTCACAGGAATTGACATTAAAGCGCGAACATTATCGGATCACGCCCCGGTAATAGCAACATGGGCGCATACCCATAGGAAAACCCCAATACCAACATGGCGCCTCCGAGCGGAGGCGCTGGAGGAGAGCGAATTGGAAGCACACCTGCAAGAGGTAATAGAAGAATACTTTGAACACAACGAGGGAAGTGTAGGAAGCAACGCCACACTCTGGGATGCGTTTAAGGTAGTGATAAGGGGGGCGGCGATTGGGAAAACAGGAGGGCTAAAAGGGGCAGCCATGGAGGAACTGGATAAAATAGAAAAAGAAATAATGAAGGAGGTAAATAGGGCAGAAAATGCAGGCAGGGAACCCAGGGAATTACTGACGTTAAGAATAAGATGCATGGAACTCTGGGAGAAATTGGGGTAGCTAAATTATGGGAAATACCTACAGAGACTGCATGCAGAAGGGGATAAACCCAGCAGACTCCTAGCATGGCTCACGAAACAAGAAAACAAAAGGGACCCCATAGTGGTACTGGAAGATGAAACAGGGATAGAGGTTAGAAGTCAAGAAAATATAAACAACCTTTTTGCCGGCTTCTATGAAAGGCTGTATGCTCCCAATCCGGAAGTGGAACCGAAAGACATTCTGGACGCCCTGGCCGAGATAAGGTTACCAAAGTTAACGGAAGAACAGGCCCAATCATTAGATGCCCCCATCACATTAGATGAAATTGAAACAGTGATTTCCGACCTCCCCTCGGGTAAAGCCCCGGGTCCTGACGAACTCCCGGGAGAATTTTACAAGGTATACAAGAACACCATTGCCCTGAAACTATTAGAAACATACTTGGAGGCCTATGAGAACATACAACTACCAAACAGCATGTTGGAAATGACAATTGTACCGAACCTTATACCTGGGAAATCCCTAAGGAAATGTGTCTCGTATAGACCGATCTCCCACATCAACCAAGACACCAAAATACTTACGGCGGTCTTAGCGAACCGCTTGAAAATAGTGATACCCACATTCATCCACTCAGATCAAACGGGCTACGTCCCAGGGCGCAATACATCATGGAACCTTCGCAGATTACATCATGTTATAGAGCGGACGAACCGGAGACAGGGCGAGTGCGTGGTGGTGTCATTAGACGCCGTCAAAGCATTCGATTCAGTTAGCTGGAAGTGGCTGCTAAGTGTTTTGGCCCATTTCGGCATAGGGGAAGGGTTCCTTAGATGGATCAGGCTACTATACAAGGACCCCAGAGCCAGAGTAAAGACAGGAAGGCACATCTCAAAAGCTTGGAGAATATACAGGGGCACCAAACAGGGCTGCCCACTGTCCCCAATGTTATATATAGTGGCCTAGGAGCCATGGGCGTTTTTTCTCAGGACAGAATACAGAGACACAGGAATAGATATAGACAGAGTTGTACATCAGATCTCGTTATATGCAGATGACACCCTGCTCTTCGTAGAAAACCCACGAACTAACCTGCCCTGCCTTCTGGAAGCAGCAAATGCATACACCAGACTCTCAGGGATAGCCATTAATAAAGAGAAGTCGATCCTTTTCCCCCTGGCCGACCTCAGACGAGTCCCCCGAGACAAACTCCCGGACATGGGTCTGTCATGGGCACCGAACTCCTTTAGATATTTAGGAATAGAGATACACCATAACACTATAGAATCACACGAACGTAATACACTAGTAGCATTAGACAAAATACAAAAGGCCATGAGCTTCTGGGAGACACTTCCTCTGGGGATGATGGGAAGGGCAGCCATCTTGAAGATGGTAGTACTCCCAAGGTTGTTATATTATTTCACAAATATCCCGCACACCATACCAAGAGCCTTTTTCAGGAAATTAGACACAATGGCGCGGAGGTTCCTGTGGGGAGGGGTGAGGTGCAAGATCGCCATGACAACTTTACAAAGAGAGTACGAAGCAGGGGGTATCAGGTTACCTGATTTTGAAAGATACTACCTAGCAGGGCAACTCCAGTTTGGGGTCAAATGGCTGGGGGAGGATGAAGCAATAGATAAAACACTCTTCCAACCGGCACCGAAATCATACTATCTACGAGAAATCCCATGGATAGATGAATCCTTACGCAAGATCTTACCAAGCATGCTTAGGTTTGCGACAAAACTGTGGGCGAGGGCATGGACACTCCAGAAGGCGATGGACCCTTGCTCGTCACAGATCCCATTGGCCGGGTTACTGGGCACAGACAAGAACATGCTTGCAACATACAGATCCCAATGGAAAGCCAAAGGAGTGGCACAAATAGGAGATCTGAGGATAGACGAACAGTGGGCGGAGTTCCAAGACATGGTGGAGAGTTTTTATATACATGAAGGCCAATTCATCCTGTATAATAGGTTCATACTGACAATTAAAAAGAGGTGGCCCGAGTGGCCAGAACAAGAGGATGAAGAAAGGGAGTTAGATGTATGGTACGATATAGCAGAAGGTGGACACACAACTTCGAGGCTATATGAACAGCTGTTAAGATCTAATAACTCACAGGCGCTACACACGAGAGAAAGCTAGGAGGAAGAACTCGGACGACCCCTTACCAATCAGGAGTGAATCAGAGCGTTGAAATACCCCAAGAAAGTACCAAGGAACGCAAAGTTTTAATATAAGCACAATTACATGTGACACACAGAGCGTACTTAACACCCAAAAGGATGAATTTAATGAAGCTGGGAGAACCCCGCACATGCCCCCGCTGTCCGGAGGAACAAGCGGGCATGGTGCACATGTTTTGGACCTGCCCAGTGATACAGGTCTTTTGGGAGGTAGTCAGAAACAAGGTGTCCGGAAGCGGACCCCAAATACAAGTAGGGAATCCTGAACTATACCTATTGGGCCTCTTCCCTAGAGGGGGCAGACATAGGTCGCACCTAGCAAAAATGAAAGACTTAATATGTATATTAGCTAAACGACGCATAGCGATGGCATGCAACTCAAAAGAGGGCCCAAGAATAGACTCATGGTGGGCGGATCTCAAGAAATGAGCGATGACTGAAACGGTGGTGTGGATGAGGGCAGCGCAGAAAGGAGAAGAGGGAATGGGACAAAAAATGATGGAGTGGAACTCCCTGATGCAGGACTTATTCGAACAAAGAGAGGACAGTGAAGAGGGGGACCCGGGAAGGGAGGAAGGACAGTAGAGGACGGTGCTCGTAGCACCCCCCAGTACAAGAAGGTAAAAAAAAAGGAAACCGCTGCACTGGTACACCGCCACCCAGACAGGAAAAACTCAAATGGCAGGGTCGCCTGCCCACTCGAGGGCAGAGAAAAGTAGGACATTTAATACAGAGTGCCAAGCAGCCAGTCATGTGACGTATTATAAGTTGTATGTTATGTTTGTTTGTTTTTTGTATCGTTATCAAAAAACTAAAAACCAATAAAGTGTTTTAAAAAAAAAAATACATTACGCTGACTCCAAAAGAAGACCTGGACCTTCCTACTCTGTAGGCGATAAAGTCTGGTTATCCTCAAAGCTCCTTCCTCGACATCTGCGCCCAAATAAATTGGCTCCCAGATATTACGGACCCTTTTCTATACAAGAAATCCTCAATCCAGTGGCCTTTCGACTTCGACTACCAGAATCCTGGAAAAGGATCCACCCAGTCTTCCACACCTCACTGTTAAAACCATATCTTCACTCTTCTCGAACAGCTCCAACATCTACCCCAGTGATTGTAAATGACCAACTCGAATACAAGGTTTCCAGAATCTGTGACTCCAGGTACCGACGTAGTCAACTACAATATTTGGTCGAATGGAAGGGATACCCTCCCAGTGAGCGCACCTGGGAACCCATGTCAAACATGAATGCCCCCAGGCTGGTTCGAAGATTCCATTTTATCCATCCGGGCAAGCCCGGAGGAGCTGGGTTTCAGAGGAGGCATACTGTCATGAACCGCCGTCTGCGTCCCTTCTGGACTTCCTGGTCCCTGACCCATAGGGGGTTGAATGCAGTGATCCTTCCAACATGGCCGCTTGAAATGGGAAGTTCCTGGCAAGTCTCTACGCTTGTCATGATTCCTGCCCCTCATGTCCCCAGCCCTCCAAGATGTCAGGCTGGAGCCAGGCCACGATCACCTACATGGCCCTCAAGGGCCTCTCCATCCCTCCAAAGACCCACTTGGAGTCAGACTTGGCGCTTGTGGCACCAGACTCACTCACTCCCATAGGATAACATTGGGGATTGGACTTGTAGTGCATTGATGGGGACAAGATGGATGCCCCCACATATTTCGGTTCCTAGAACTGCATGTGCAGTCTAGTCTTTTGGGTGTGGTTCAGCCCAGAGATACCTGGGATACCCAGAGACTATTTAAGCCACGCCCAGGCTGAGAAACATGCTTTGCGTTTTCTGCACCTGCAGCGTGACACTCAGCGTGTTCGGATCGGTCTCCAGTAGGCCTGCATTTTTCTTCTGCACTCAGCTCCTGCAAGAAAAAGAACACTGTTAGGAACAGCCTTACCTTGCGGCGCTTCTGCCCATCATTCATCGCTCCTTCTGTTCTGCGGGCATCTTCGGCGGTGTCATTCCCATCCCGGTACGCCGCTTCCTAAGGAAAAGGGAAAAGAACAGAAAAAAGGCATTAGTAAGCATTCAGCAAATCTTCGCTTATTTTTAAAGACTGTACGAGCTTCAAACGCTTACCTGAATCCCAGCCGCTATGGGGGAACTCTGTCTCCGGAACTTCTCATCCATCTGCAAGAGGGAAAAGACACTCCAGGTTAGCGTGGAAACATCTAGAGGCGCCGCATACCACGCTTACTCACCACATTTCTTCTTCATAACCGGCATCCACGCTGAAAACGTTGCGGCACCTAAAAGACAAAGAAAAAGAACTCAGTTCAATACAAATACGAAAGGGTCGCATCGCGCATCGCGCTCTCACTCACCTTCACCGCTACTCATCTCAGCAGCACGTCGCCATCCCCGGACGCCGGCCATCATCTAAGGAAGGAAAGGAACAGAGTTAGAGAACTGTTTTAAAGACTCATTATACTTACCTGTCGGACTCTTGCCAGCGAAGTAATTAGGCAGCAACGAGCCCGCATCAATCAACGCGCCCTGCGCTGAAAGCAGGACAGAGACCACACTTTCCAAGAAAACAAGGTAAGCTGTGGATCAAAGGGAAGGGTTGGACCCCGGGGAAGAAGGGGTTCAAGCACACAGAGACAATAGGGAGTGAAGCTCTACCAATCCTATGTTTCAGGCCCAGTCTGCAATCGAGTAGACTCCAGGGAAGGGTTCGAGGTCGTAAGAGGTCAGAACAGGCTGAGTGACGTCCCTGTGGATACCAGGTGAGCGTTACAATGCTCCACGCTCTACAAAACAGACACACCCACTCGGCTCTGCGTGTCTCAACGCTACCGCTTGCTGTAGTCGGACGTGTGTTGCCGGAGTTCGTTCGGGGCTCTCTTTTGATTCCTTGCTCCTGGTTCCTTGAATTCCCCCATCCTTCTTTCCATTCTTCTACTTTACCTCTGATATTCCTGGATTGCTTCTGCGCTTGGATCACGGCGTTCCGTGCCACCGAGTGCAAACATCATTCTTTCCTGGTATCCACCCTGGACTTCTGAACGCTCCCGGAAGTTGGATAGCGAACCTCATGCTGGAATTCGAAGACCAGCGTTCGGGTTTGTACAAATCCCAGACCGTCAGCAAGAAGACATCCCAGAAAGTCGCAAGCAAACAACATAAGCAGGTGAGAAGGGGAGAGACTTGTGGCACAACGGGCCTTTCTCTCATAAACCTTGGCTCTCTCAGGATGAACAACAGGCCTTTCCCTCATGAACCTTAGCTTTCTCAGGATGAACAACAGGCCTTTCCGTCATGAACCTTGGATCTCTCAGGATGAACAACAGGTCTTTCCCTCATGAACCTTGGCTCTCTCAAGATGAACAACAGGCCTTTCCCTCATGAACCTTGGCTCTCTCAGGATGAACAACAGGCCTTTCCGTCATGAACCTTGGCTCTCTCAGGATGAACAACAGGCCTTTCCCTCATGAACCTTGGTTCTCTCAGGATGAACAACGGGTCTATTCCTCATGAACCTTGGCTCTCTCAGGATGAACAACGGGCCTTTCCCACATGAACCTTGGCTCTCTCAGGATGAACAACAGGCCTTTCCCTCATTAACCTTGGCTCTCTCAGGATGAACAACAGTCCTTTCCCTCATGAACCTTGGCTCTCTCAGGATGAACAACAGGCCTTTCCCTCATGAACCTTGGCTCTCTCAGGATGAACAACAGGCCTTTCCCTCATGAACCTTGGCTCTCTCAGGAGGAACAACGGGTCTTTCCCTCATGAACCTTGGCTCTCTCAGGATGAACAACGGGCCTTTCCCTCATGAACCTTGGCTCTCTCAGGATGAACAACAGGTCTTTCCCTCATGAACCTTGGCTCTCTTGCGGTGAACAACAGGCCTTTCCCTCATGAACCTTGGCTCTCTCAGGGTGAACAACAGGTCTTTCCTTCATGACCCTTGGCTCTCTCAAGATGAACAACAGGCCTTTCCCTCATCAAACTTGGCTCGCTCAGGATGAACAACGGGCCTTTCCCTCATGAACCTTAGCTCTCTCAGGATGAACGGGCCTTCCCTCATTTCCCTCATGAACCTTGTGTTACACACACATCACGCTGGTCACTATGGTCCCGTAACCGATTGTGCGGGGTAACCCGGTTCGGGACTTCCAAGATGGCGCACCACAAAACATTCCGCGTTGTACACAACGTTGCAGTCTGTTCACGTTCGCCGAGAACGCGGCGAGTCATTCACGTGACTCCATATACGGCACGAAGTTTGACTGCACTTTGCGTCGCTACTGTCTTGGCAGACGCTCTGTGAGTTCGCTCCTAGGATTTCTCATTTTCTACCTCCGCTTTCCTACATCCTGTGTACTAATTCTACCTTGCCTCTATTTCAGAATTTCTCCCCAGCCACTTCGGTCTGGTCTAATTCGGGACCCTTTCTACTACTATTCCCGCTCCATTGTGCACATTTTCACATCTTGATTACTTCCTAGGTCTCCTGCCCTTCAGCTCTCTTCAAACCCCCCCCGCTCTCAGGGATCGCTTCAGGTATTCGAGGATAAGCCATCTAAGAGGTCAGGGATTTCTCTATCGTCTTATTTACTTACCGCTCTCCTCTCCCGCTATCATCTTCACTTGTTGTTTTTTTGCCATCAGAAGAAGCCTTCATGCATCATCATTGAATACGCCCTCTTCACTCCGTGATTAATACTCCGAAGTCTGAACCGTCAAGGTTTTCTTCCCCAGAGGGTTTCCCTGCCGGTCGCACACTTTCTCTCAGGGTTCTAATACCGGTGTCACGGCTCGCTCCCTTCGCTCCCGTTCCCGCCACTTGGGGGCATGTTTTGGGGTTTATTCCCTACTGGACATTTTCTCCGAACCTTATGTTACAGTGTTGTGATGAATTGGGAGCGCTAAAACCTTATTTTCCAAGTTACTTCCCTTCCGGATCCATTCCAGGTTTTTGGCAGCCAGCATGCTACTTTAATCAAATGACTATGCTTCCCAGAATGCCTGGCTCACTGCTTCACCTCCTCCCTTGCAGGACAAGGTTGGGTGGAGGATAGGCAACACCTGTGGCTGTAGGTGCAGCAGCCGGCACACCTGAGGGGTGTGCTCGTTTAGCAGCTTTAAAAGCCTCAGTTTGCTTCAGTCCAGCGCTGGTCATTGTTGCAGTGTTCCTGTTGTTGACTGGTCCCTTGTTCCTTGTTCCTAGCTTTCTTGCCTAGTTCCTAGTTCCTGTTTCTTGTTCCTCTGGCCTGGATTTCGGATTCATGTGCTTAATTGATTTCTGCTTTCTGGATTTCCCTTTCTGTCTTCCTCTGTCTGCAGGCAGCCTTTCTCTGTGCTTTACCCTTTGATGCAGCCCAGTTTGCCTGTGTTCTGTTTCTTTGATGCTGTCCTTTGCTACTAAAAAACTTGATGCATTAGTCTTTCCCTTTATAGATTTAGCTTCCTGCCTTTTTTCCTTGGATGGGTGGGAAAGGTTTCCTTTTGTGATATCATTTTCCCTGCTCCTGATCCTTACTTCCTATTGGGATCCATTCCATGTTTTCCATTGCACTTCTGCATTTATTTCCCATTTGATTATTAGGTGTGGGGTGCTGTTGTAACTAGTCCCTGTGTGAATGCCTTTTGTTTTCCTCTCTATTCTACAATCACAATTCCTACTTGCCCCTTGACTTGGGTCTTATGAATTTAGTTATCCTCCACCCATTGCTGTTATAGCCTTCTGGGTCCCTATTTGATCTACTGGGTTCGTGAATTTACTGACATTCAAGTGGTCTTTCCGGTCCTCGTGAGTACTGTTTCTAAAGTTCCTTATTCAGTATTATCCAGAGTGTCAGCTCACAGATCCTGTCCTTGCTTGCCCTCTACGTGGGCTTAGCGCTGTGAGTATCTGTAATAGCATAGTGGGTAAGGAGTTTGCCGACTTTCCTTTCAGTCATAAGGAGGTTCTAAGTGCTTACACCACATCCCTTTTCATATATTGGTATTATTGTTTCACTCTATTTGCACTCCTGGGTTTTAGTATACACGAGTCTTGGGTATTGTATGCACGTTGTTAGATTCAAAGTTGTTCACTGTGCGATTCCGTGCACATTTCCCTTGCCATATTCATTGCCTTCTTCCTTTCTTAACAACCGGGAAGCAGGTGCTGCGATAGGCGGGGTAATTCTCACATGCTGCATTGGTTATTCCTTGATCTCCAGACTGCCAAGGTGAGAATTTCTTTACTTTTCTGAAAGTCGATTTCGACTTGAAGCTCTTAAGGTAACAGATAGCGACGCCCAAAAAAGAATTGAGTTTCTAAGAAAGGATCTGGCAGACTGGTATCAATGGACCAGCAGATGCAACAGCTAATGGCCGCTATGCAGGCGATGTCATTAGAAATGCAATCCCTCAAACAAGATAATGCACAGTTGAGACAACAGGTTCCCCAAGCATTTTCGGATTCACCTCCATCAACCTTGAATATGGGTAAATTTGATGGGGATCCACATAAACTCAAAGAATTCCTGGATAGCTGCACAGTACAATTCACTTTTAAATCCCGCTTTTTCCCCACAGAGAAGGATAAGGTTGGGTATTTGATTTCCCATCTTTCTGGGCCTGCTTTGGCCTGGGCAACCCCCTTGGTCACATCGAATAACGTAATCCTAGACTCCTACGCTGCCTTTACAAATAGTCCGAAATCAATGTTTAGCCGACAAGAAATTTCTGTCTCCACGCAAGAGAAGCTATTAGATCTCAAACAAGGTAGTAGGGACTTGTTAACCTACATCATGCAATTCAAACCGTTATCCTCTGAAACTGGGTGGCCAGATGACGGATTACTCACACTATTTAGGCGGGGTCTATCAGATGACCTTAAAGACGAGATAGCTAAGGTTCCTCGTCCTGCCAATTTAGCTGATATGATCACTCTCACCATGCAGATTGATTACCGATTACACGAAAGATCTAATGAAAGAAGAAAGGAATTCGTTCTCTTACCGAAGTCCACGGCACTGTCAGTAAATCTGTCCCTGCAGACGAGCCCATGCAAATTGGATCCGTTAGTGGACCTTTATCTAATACTGAGAAAGAAAGAAGAAAATGTTTAGGGTTATGTATGTAGTGCGGAGCTTCATCTCATATATTACGGGATTGCCTCCTAGTTCCTCCTCGCCGTACTCCAATTGAGAGATCGGGAAACTCCAAAACCCTACCGCGGGGGGAACAATGGTAGAGGTTCTTAATACTGATTCCCCAAAGAGGCTTGTTTTGAACGGTGATACTACAGAAACTTCTCAAAACATGGTAGTGGTGGCTTTAACCATAACCTTTCCCAAACAGACCCTAAAAGGTATACCAGCCTTAATAGATTGCGGGGCCGCAGGTAATTTCATAGACAAACAATGGGCCACAGAACGTGGAATTACTTGCAGACCCAAGGCTTATTACCCCGATCCATGGGGTTGATGGAAATCCATTAAGCTCAGGACCTATCCGGGAACAAACCAAACCCGTGATTTGCCAGATTGCTTCCCACAAAGAATGCCTGACGTTTGACATTATCAAAGCGGCTCACTACCCAATCATACTAGGTCTTCCCTGGCTAAGAGAGCATAACCCTTATATAAACTGGACAGCCGGCACCCTTTTTCTTGGCTCGGAATACTGTGTACGTCATTGTTTATCTGAGGAATCTGTAGGGATTCATATCCCGACTACCAGTTCTGAACCGCTTCCGGTGTCCTCCATCAGTCATTTAGAGGTTATTCCAGATTGCCATAGGATGTATCAATCTGTCTTTTCCAATCCCGAGTTCCCTACTCTACCACCTCATAGAAGAGATGACTGTCATATTGACCTACTTCCTGACCAACCCATCCCCTTTGGGAGAATGTATGTTCTTTCCCAGAAGGAAAAAAAAGTCCTCCAAGAATATCTTCAGGCAAATCTACGAAATGGGCTAATTAAGGAATCTACTTCCCCGGCTGGGGCCTCTCTCTTCTTCATCCCAAAAAAAGACTCAAATGAACTTAGACCATGCATTGATTATCGAGGGATAAATAAGATCACTGTGGCAAACAAGTACCCAATGCCGCTCATTCCTGACATCCTCGAAGCCGTCCGTGGGGCTTTGTTCTACACGAAATTGGATCTCCGTGGGGCGTATCATCTTATCCGTATAGCCCCCGGAGATGAATGGAAAACAGCTTTCCGGACACCATTCGGTCATTATGAATACCACGTAATGCCATTCGGGTTGGTAAATGCACCTGCTGTGTTTCAACGTTTTATGGATCATCTTTTTGCAGACGTTTTGTTCCATTTTGTAATCATCTGCTTGGATGATATCCTTGTTTACTCATCCAATCAAGAACACGTTAAAGACTTAAATCTAGTACTAGAACGCCTACAGTACCACCATCTATACTGTAAAGCTTCTAAATGGGAATTCCATTGTAATTAAGTTACTTACTTAGGATTCGTCATGTCAGCACAAGGCATATCTATGGATCCAAGAAAAATCTCCGCCATCGTCGAATGGCCATTCCCTCTAATGTCAAAGAGATACAGAGATTTCTGGGATTCGCCAATTTTTATAGAAAATTCATCCCTTGTTTTTCTGAAATTGTCCAACCGATCACCCGTCTTTTGAAGAAAGAGACCCAATACCTCTGGGACGAGTCAACTAATCGGGCCTTCCAGACTCTAAAGTCTTTATTTACCTCTGCTTCTGTTTTGGTCACCCCGGACCAAAGTAAACAATTCTTTATAGAAACTAATGCATCCAATCATGCGTTAGGGGCGGTCCTGCTGCAATGCACCGACTAAGGGGATGAGAGACCTGTGGCATATCTTTCTAAAACTTTTAACCCTTCTGAACAAAACTACTCGGTGCTTGAAAAGGAATTGCTGGCTATCAAGAAGGCCTTTGAGGAATAGAGACACTTGTTACTGGATTCACCCTTTCCCGTAGAAGTGCGCACAGACCACCAGAACCTCAAAGTCTTGCAGAATGCTCAAACGACCAACAGTCGGCAAGCTCGCTGGGCCTATTTCTTTCTCCCATATCGGATTGAATTTACATTTCTTCCAGGAAAACAAAATTTAAGAGCGGATGCCCTCTCCCGAAAATACTCAATTTCTTCCCGAACCCTTATTCCCTAAAGCGAAGTTTATCGCTGTTGTCTCAGATTTTTTACAGGAATTGAGGTCTGAATCTTCTCACAATCAATCCCTTTGTGAGAGCATTGCCTCCACTCACCATCTCACCGAGGCAAAGCCATATTATTTTCATGACACACAAGTTTTAGTGCATACGGCTATTCTGCAACAGGAAGTATTACAGATGTGCCATGACTCCCGATCAGCCGGACATCGTGGTTTTCAAGGAACCCTGGAATTAGTGCAACGTCATTTCTGGTGGCCAGGAGTTCGCACTGATGTTCAAGATTATGTAGCGGCATGTACCGTTTGCTCTCAATCCAAGACCCCAAGAGTACCTCCTATGAGATTGCTATCCCGGATGCCTATCCCTGACAAACCGTGGCAGGTAATCTCTACGGACTTTATTGTGAACCTTCCTAATTCTCATAATAAGACCGCTATAATGGTAACTATAGATTACCTAACGAAATTGGCTCACTTTATACCCTTAGCCAAGTTACCAGGAGCAGAAGGAATGGCTAGGATCTTTCTCTCAGAAATATTTTCTCGACACGGCCTGCCTGATGCAGTGGTCTCTGACCGAGGTCCTCAATACACTTCTGTTTTTTGGGAGAAGGTCTGTCAGTCTCTGGGAATCAAACAGGCTCTTAGTTCTGGTTACCATCCCCAGACAAACGGACAGACAGAACGTCTTAATCAGACTTTGGAGGGGTACTTGAGGTGTTTTGTGTCTGCTGCTCAGGACAATTGGGTAGAATTGCTGCCTTTTGCAGAATTTGCATATAACAACGCTAGACACTCTGCCATTCGCACTAGTCTCTTCCACTGTTCCTATGGCTTCCATCCTTCCTTTGTACCAACAATCGCTTTACCCACCTCATGTTGTCCTGGTGTGGATAGTCTAATATCTGGTATCCAGGACAGACATAGACTTGCCAAGATATCGCTAAAGGCCGCGCAAGATCGAACCAAGAGGATTGCTGATCGTCATCATCAAGACTCTCCTTTGTTGAAGCCGGGTGACTCGGTTTGGTTGTCATCCCGCTTTCTTCCCCGGCATTTGGTTCCTTCCAAGCTTTCTCCGAAATTCTTTGGGCCTTTCAAGATTGACTCCTTGGTAGGGCGAGTGGCAGTGAAATTAGTCCTCCCTGTGTCATGGTCTCGGATACATCGGGTTTTTCATTTATCTCAGATCAAGCTAGCGATTCCAGACCGGTTCAATCGAATAAACAAGACCCCTCCACCTCCGGTGTCTACTGATACCGGCCCTGAATTTGAAGTCGCTAGTATTTGTGACTCCCGTTATCGAAGGGGAAAATTACAGTTCTTGGTGGACTGGAAGGGTTACTCTCTGGCGTAAAGAACCTGGGAGCCAGCCTCGGGTGTCCACGCACCCCGCCTGGTTCAACGTTTTTTTCGGTTACACCCGCTAATAGCGGTACCGTTATTTGCTCCTTCCCCATTCCCATTGAGCCCTATGGGGGCTCAAATGGGAATGGGGAATGGTAATTGGCATGGTGACTTACCTGGTCCTCCAGGGTCGGAATGACCCGGTAAGTCCCCATACTGCCTACCCGGACCCAGAAGGCGGTAGGGGGTAGCCATGGCGCTAATAGCGCCACGGTTACCTCCTACTGTGTAATGAAGCCCAAGGAATGGAGTCGAAAATTAAGGGGAAAGAGATTGGCAGTAACTATTGGGCCTCTCACAGGAGTTCCAAGAAGGAAAGGGTGGGAATTCTCCTGGGCAGGGTGTTCCGTCTTGCGGGAGTAGAAACCAAAAGGGGTTTCGGGGGTCGATTCCTGGGTATTAAGGGTACCTGCGAGGGAGAGCACATCACCCTGGCCACCCTATATGGACCCAACTCCAGCCAAATTCGTTTCCTCACTCAGATCTTTAATGTAATGGACGAATGGGCAGAGGGGGCAACAATACTGGTTGGAGACTTCAACCTTATAATGGACCCCCGTCTGGATTGGTGGTCCGCGAAGGGGGGCACACCCAAGGGGATTTCCAAAGATAACCTGGCCATGCAGACCCTCCTGAGGGAACACTATTGGGTAGACGTCTGGCTCAAAACACATCCAGGCCAGGGTGGATACACTTTTTTCTCACCCCCACATTGCACCTACACCATAATTTATCTCTTGTTAGTTTACAAGGAGGGGAATGGGGATGTTGAACAACCAAAGGTAGAGGCTATAACATGGTAAGATCATGAACTACTCATAGCCAATTGGTCATTGCCTGTCTCCCCAAGATCTTCCCGATGGCGATGTAACGACACAGTCCTTAGAGACCCCATATTTCGTGACTTCATGAAGAAAGAAAGGTTGACCTACTTCGAGACGAACGACAATGGAGAGACTGACATGGCCGTGGTATGGGAGGCTGCAAAGGCCACTTCCAGGGGCCTCCTAATAGCAGAGGGCTCGAGGCGCAAGTGGGAAAGGGGCCTAATTGAGAATAAGATCCGAACAGAACTGTGTGGTCTGCGAGCCAGGCTGGGCCTCCGTAGACCGTGGGGCTCTCTTAGTGGAGATGCAGGGCAAAAGACAAGAGCTCCACACGGTCCTCATAGGGGAAGTCATCAAGAAGATGAGGTACACCAAGCAAAGGTACTATGAACGGGGGGATAGGGTGGGGACCCTTCTGGCGCAAAGAGCTCGAGGTTGCAGAGTGGAGAGAGGGGTCACTGACTCACCTCAAGGACGGGGAGGGCAGGACCTGTGGAGGCCGGGAGGAAATAGCAGAGTGTTTCGCCGACTACTATAGCAAACTTTATTCCAGACAGGAGGGCGGATCACCCTCTGCCCAGGCTGTCGGACTCGGAGCTAGTGGCCCTGGAGGGGGAGATATCAGAGGAGGAGGTGAAGGGCGCCATCAAGAGTGGGAAAGGCACCAGGGGGGACGGCTACACGGCTGACTTTTACAAGCAGACCCAATCTGTCTTGCTGCAGCCACTGGCCAAACTGTTTAACCAAATCAGGAACCGAGACTCAATCCCACCGACGTTCCTACAGGCCCTAATAACCGTAATACCCAAACCAGGTAAAGATCAGACAGAATGCGGGTCGTACAGACATATCTCGCTCTTAAACTTAGACGCCAAGATTTTCACTAGAATTCTGGCCTCCAGACTGGAAGGCTGCCTCCCCCGCTTAATACACCCTGACCAGGCGGGATTCGTCCTAAATAGACAGAGCTCTGATAATATGCGGAAAACTCTCCACGTGCTCACTTCCAGGACGCACTCCTATTGGCCCTTGACGCAGAGAAGGCCTTCGACAGGGTCAGCTTGGCTTTCATGGGGGAGTTCTTCTCGACTCTGGGGATGGGTCCGAGGTGGCTTGGCTGGATGTCGGCACTCTATTCCTCTCCCTCAGCTAGAGTGGTAGCAAACGGGACGGAGCCGAGAGTATTCCTCCTCGAGCGAGTTACATGACAGGGATGCCCACTGTCCCCCTTAATTTATGCACTGGTGATGGAACCATGGGCAATCTCTGTCCGCAACGATGAGGCCATCAGGGGGGTACAAATAGGAGACATACAGTGTAAAATCTGCCTCTTCCCAGATGACACACTACTCTACATCACAAGACCGTCCCAGACGGTCCCCAGGATGCTACAGGGTCTGTCGCACTACGGGGAATTATCGGGGTACAAGGTTAACCTTGCAAAATCGGTGGCGTTCATAGGAGGAGATCTATCGGAACCCAGAGGCAACCTATGTGAGTGGGCTCCCCTTTAGGCTACGGGAGGATGGGTTCCGATACCTGGGGGTCCAGGTGACACGCAATCCCGAGGGCTTGTTCCCAGGCAACTTTCCCGCCCTTTGGTCCGCAATCAGAAGAGACATAGAGAGCTGGGCAAGGTCGGGCCACTCCTGGATGGCACGCCTCAATCTTATAAAAATTGTAATCCACCCCAAGTTCTTATTTCTTTTCCAAATGCTCCCAGTACAGATCCCCACAACATTCTTCACGGAAACAAAGCAAGCTCTCCTTACCTTTCTCTGGTCAGGTAAAAAACATAGGATCTCCTATGACGTATTGACCAGGCCAAAGGAAGACGGGGGGGTGGGAAACCCTGACCTGGAAACATACCATAGAGCTTCCCAGTTGAGGGTTTTGATCGACCACTTCACCCCAGGTACAGAAAAACAACGGGTGGCCATGGCCAACAAGTTCCTTGCACCTGTCACAGTAGAAGAATGGCTTTGGGTCCCGAGAAAAAACATCCCTAGAAGGGTCCTGAACCACCCAGTCCTAAAAGTGCTGTGGTCCTTATGGTGAGTGGGAGGTAACTACCGCTGGCTCACAACCTGGCCATCTCAACTGAGCTGCATCTGGGCCCCCCCCTTCATAGACAAGATAGCAGAGCCAGCTGCATACCAAAAGTGGTTCGAGGCCGGCCTTAGTAGGACCGGCCATCTCTGGGTGGAGGGCTCGTTTCTATCTCTGAGAGACTTGGAGGAGGCTTTGGGAATAGGTACCCTGTCCTCCTTCCGTTACCTCCAACTCAAGGGAGTCCTCACTGAGCCATCCTGGGGGGACACCCTCAGAAGAGACCTCACAGATTTTGAGAAACCCCTCCTTTCTGCCAGGGCTCTAGAGGGGTAATACCCCGCCTCTACAAACTCTTTCTGTTGTCCGTCTCAAGGGATCCACCACCGGTACGCACACAATGGGGAAGGGACCTAGGAGAGGAAATCAATGATGAAAGGTGGTCAGAAATGTGCAGGCGGGCCAACCGCTCCATGGCCTCACTCCAATATCGCCACCAGGACCTCAAGGTATTACAACGATGACACTATCCCACGCAGAGGATTGCTAGAATGAGGCCAGGTTACGACCCACATTGCTGGAAGTGCAGGACGGTGAGAGGTGATTACATTCACATGTGGTGGGGATGTCCAGTGGTCCAAACATACTGGGGAGAGGTATTATCTTGGATCAAGGGGGTTGACGGGGTTGAAAGGTCTTCTTGCCCCTGGCTCCTCCTCTTTGGAATCGACACTGGAGATGGTCAGGAGAGCACCCAGGACCACATGTTACAGGTTATGTTGGTGGCGGCCAGGTGCTGTCTAGCACAGAAATGGAAGAGCCCCGGAATGCCGGGGGAAAAAACATGGGTCACCAAAGTACGGGCCATTTATGATATGGAATTCCGTACACATCTACTTGATGAGTCCAAGTCAAATATCGAAGAAATATAGCTCCCCTTCTTTGAAAAATACGGACGCCCCGCCTAGTGTGACACATCCATACTGGGGGTCCCCCCCCAGAAGCGACAGGCCGCCGCCCTCTGATCTAACTGTAAACTGCTTAATGCTTGGCCCAAGACTTTGGCGTGCTAAGTGACACATCGCAACAACACCGCTATGCTCTTCAAGAACCCGTCAGGCAAGCTGCATACGAGAAATCGAACTGGAGGTGGGTGGGGGAGGGACAAGAGGGGATGGTTTATAATTGGTTCAATGTTAACCCATGTTTAATTATGCTCTGCAATGTTTAACGCAAAAATTCATAAAATATGATTTTCAAAAAAAAAAGATCATGCAGCCTTGTGGGGCCCCCTTCCAAGGTGGGGGCCCGGGGCAAGTGCCCCTTTTGTCCTTCCATAAAGACGTCTCTGCAGCGACTTACTGCAGCGCAAGGAGCGTCTGTGTAGAATAGAAATTAACTTCTTGCAGTGATGAGATCAGTACTTGCTGCAGCACCATTCTGTAGAGACCCATTTCTAAAGGCCGGGATCCAAATAAGAATTTGAAGTGGGAGTACTTTATTCCCCATTTTTTGAAGTCGGGAGTAAAAGGTTTTTTTAGGGAGTTTCAATTGGGGATGTTTTCTGGGACTAAGAATATTTTAAACTCTAAAACAGATATTGGTCCTCATTATGAGGGTGCCGCTGGTATTTTATTTTTTCCGGCAGCCAGAAATGGGCAGTTACCGGGTCATTACGGCCTTGCTGGACACGGTATTGGCCCATTCCTGGGCGCCAGGAAAAATTCTTCCCCATTCCCATTTCAGCCCCAGTGGGCTTAAATGGGAATGGGGAAGCCGGGGGAAGCCGGATGTACCGGCACCGCTATGAACGGTGTTCAACATGCATTGCGCGCGGATGCCGCTCTGCTCGCCAGGTCCGACCTGGCGGGCAGAAAGGCACCTGTGAGCACAAATCATAGTTTGCCGGTCCGGGAACTACGGTACCGGCAAGCTTACCAGTACCGTAGTTCCCAGACTGGCAAACTTATAATGAGGCCAATTATTATTTTGAAATCGATACCTCTTTACACCATGTAATTCATACAAATTAAAATATGCATTTCAACCCTCATCTCAGACAAGAATGCATCTCATTCTTGTGGCCTTGCTCTGCTGGTATCCCTGAACCGGGCAACTCTGTGGAACTGTTTGGGTGGAAGTAGGGGACAGCCTCCTATGGTTTTGTTGATTCCTATTTTCTTCTGGGAACAATTTTACTTCACATTTTTTGTGGGGAGTATTTGTGTGTTTTAGGGGGTACAAGTGTGCTAATTTCTAGGTGGGCATTTAATGAATTGGGATGCTTGGAACTTCCCACACTTCTTTGGGAGGGGGGGACAAGTTACAGGGGGCGGGGCTGCTCTGGCCACTACCTGATATGTTCCCCATATGGTGGCCAAAGGGTAGCCAAGGAGAAATCTTGCTGGCTCCACCAAGAAGTGTTAACTTTCCTCCAAGGACAGCCTCGTGCACTTACATACACCGAAACTCAAATTCCCAGAATGCACGACCAGAGCACAGTACTGCAGAGAGAACAGTGAAGACTGCAAGCCCATGGAGTTTGCAAACAAGAAGTAACTACCTTAACTGGTCATACAGAATCAGCGACAGCAAGGTGCTTCAGCACACATGTTGCGAGAGATGCCGCACCCTGACAGTTTAAAGCTGCAGAGCCACAAACCTCCCAAACAGGATTCCAAGATGGCGGCTCACAATGCGGACACTTATGAAGCCTTGTGGGTTCTATTAAACCATAATAGAAACCATTATTTATTAAACCGATAACAGCCTTTTGTCTAATAATCATATATCAAGGGGAAGTAAGAGTTTTAGAAGGAAGAACCATTTCCACAGAGAGATACACCATCATTGGAGAATAACCAAGCACAGCCACTTTTAGAAAATACTGCAATGCATCATGGGTATACATGAGGCTGGGGAAGTTTAGACGTAGGTGCTGAGCCTCCCTTGATACATGAGGAGATTGTTGAAGAGAGGAGTACTGGAAGGAAAGCTGCCTCAAGCAAGGCCATGCAAGCCTGAAAAGAGATACGAAGAGCTGCAAATTCCTGGAAGCCCTTGTAAGAAAGAACACGTCTCTGATCCTTGGTGGAACAGGTGAGCCAGAGCTAGATGCTTTCCACCAGCAACCCTAGGGTGAAGAAAAGTAGAGGGCCCATACCTGTGGCATCAGAGCAAGAGAATATTAGCTGCCAAAAGGCTCCTGAATTAGAGGGATGGCGAAATATCCAATAAGCTAAGAAGCACAAGGTCTAGGAGAAAGACCTTTTGTTCATCCTGAGAGAGCCAAGGTTCATAAGGGAAAGGCCTGTTGCCGAGGTTCATAAGGGAAAGGCCCGTTGTTCATCCTGAGAGAGCCATGGTTCCATTGTTCATCCTGAGAGAGCCAAGGTTCATGAGGGAAAGGCCCATTGTTCATCCTGAGAGAGCCAAGGTGTTACCTTAAGAGCTTCAAGTCGAAATCGATTTTCAGAAAAGTAGAGAATTACCCCGCCTACCGCAGCACCTGATCCCGGTATTAGAACCCCGAGAGAAAGTGTGCGACCGGCAGGGAAACCCTCTGGGGAAGAAAACCCTGATGATTCAGACTTCGGAGAATTGTTCACGGAGTGAAGAGGGCGTATTCAATGATGATGCGGGAAGGCTTCTTCTGATGGCAAAAAACAACAAGGTAAGATGATAGCAGGAGAGGAGAGCTGTAAGTAAATAAGAAGATAGAGAAATCCCTGACCTCTTATATGGCTAATCCTCGAATACCTGAAGCGATCCCTGAGAGCGGGGGGGTTCGAAGAGAGCTGAAGGGCAGGAGACCTAGGAAGTAATCAAGAGGTGAAAATGTGCACAATGGAGCGGGAATAGTAGACGGAAGGGCGAACACCGTTCATTACGTCGGTAAATAATTACCCGGAAAGAACCCCAGAGAATGGACTAGAGCTGAACTTCAGAACGGGACGGAGGAAAGGGTCCCGAATTAGACCAGACCGAAGTGGCTGGGGAGAAATTCTGAAATAGAGGCAAGGTAGAATTAGTACACAGGATGTAGGAAAGCAGAGGTAGAAAATGAGAAATCCTAGGAGCGAACTCACGGAGCGTCTGCCAAGACAGTAGCGACGCAAAGTGCAGTCAAACTTTGTGCCATATATGGAGTCACATGAGTGACTCGCTGCGTTCTCGGCGAACGTCAAGAGACTGTAACGTTGTGTACAAAGCGGAATGCTCTGTGGTCCGCCATCTTGGAAGTCCCGAACCGGGTTACCGCGCACAATCGGTTACGGGACCATAGTGACCAGCGTGATGCGTGTGTAACAGTATGCCCCCTTTTTCTGGGGGAGCTATTGCTCTGAAGACCCTCAGTGGGTCCCGTCCTTAACGTGTGGTCTGACCACATGTGAAGGACGGGACCCGCTGAGTGACCTTGTAGTAGGGCGGTAAGGGATTACCGGCACGGGTGCCCTTACCGGTGCCGGTAATCCCTTACCGCATAACGTGTAATGAGGACCCTTGTTTGTAGTGTGTTTCCTGTAGGAAAAGAACCATGAGGCATTGTTTGCGAAACATATTGCTTGTAAGGGACCTCTTATTCTGGGAGCTAAGGCCCTTGACATTAAGCGTGCCTATTTTCCCTTCAATCATTATCGTTTTTCATTTTGTGCTCTTTAAACCCCTTTGAGTGTTTGCTATGTGGAACCCATTGTGGAACAAGTATCCATGGCTCGAGCTGGTTTTCCCCTTTCCCCTTAACCCCGTCAAGAACTCCACCCCCTTCCCCTCTTCCCCCTTCCGTCTCCCTTACCCATTTTGTAGGGCGTTCGTCGCCGGCTCCCCAAGTGGGGTTGAAGCCAGCAACGAACCGGCAGGGTTGCTACCCTGGCCCCGGGAATTTTATTTTTGTTGTTGTGACGCTTTGCAACATGCCCTTCTCTATTAGGTGTTAGCCCCTCCCTGCTGGAGGTGGGGTCCCGGCGATAGTGCCCCCTCCCTACAATTCCCCCCAACCTTGGCATGTGATGAACTCCACTTGTCCCTCATGGCGCATGTCGTGGCGCGGGGTCACCAACCTCTACCATTTCTTAAAGGTGAATTGCCAAGTGTCACTTTATAGAACCATTAAACAACCTCTGGATGAGTAACACTTCAACTTTGACCTAGGGTGTTTGAACTAAACCCCCCGCCAACCGTGGAAAAAACATATGGTGGCCAGTGCAGTCTCCAGGTCGCTGAGGGCCCTTGAGGGACATGAATCGAGCCTCGGTGTGGTGATTAAGCCTTGGATGCTGCTCGTGTGATCAAGTAGGGCCTTCCAGGTCCGTTGGGGGGTGTCTGGTCTTCTGGAATTTACGTGAGCCTTTAACTTTTAGCTTCCCTTGAGAGAGGTCTGGGCCCCGAGGGGCACGGCCGTGATCTCTATCGGCTTCATTCTGTTCTCTTGATGATCTCGCGAGGTCTCCCGTGATGTCGTCTGTTGCCCCCTGAATGTCCGCTTCTGTGACTAGCTGGTACCTCTGACCCTGCCATTCGAACGCCAAGTAGAAAGGATGTCACCAGCGATAGCGGACCCCCTTCTCTTGTAGCCATCTAGTGATGGATCCGCATTTCTTCCTCATCTGGAGTGTGAGGGCTGAGAGGTCTTGGTATATTGTCACCCTGGAGTTCCCATATTGAATGTGCCGCAAAGTTCTCGCCCTCTCCAACAACCTGGCTTTGTCTCTATAGTAATGGAATCTAGCTAGGACTGACCGTGGGCCCCTGTCTCCACCACCCGCCCGATGGTCCCTGTCAAGCAGGAGGGTCTCAAAAGAGTCTGACCCCAGGACGATCCTAATAATGTCTTGAACTTTGCTTTCAAGACCCGCCTGGGTCTCTCCTTCCGTCTCCTCCAGGCCGAAAATCCTCAAGTTGTTCCTCCTTTCACGGTTTTCCATGTCATCAACCTTGAGCTGGTGATCTTCCTCACGGCGCTGCAGCTCCTTGAATCTACTTTCCATTTGCGTTTCAAGGAGGTCTGTTGATGCCTGGTTGTTCTCAACCCCCTCCATTCGGTCCTCTAGCGTGGAAACTTTGGCAGTGAGGTCTTCCAGTTTGGCCCCCATGTCTGTCCTCATACCTCTGATCTCCTCAAGGATCGTCTGGATATTACTCTGCATGGTGTTCATGTCTGGGGCCTGCGTGGCTGTGGGACTGGTCTCCATTTTGAGGTGTCCCGGGGTGAACTGGTACTTCGCAAGAGTTTCTCTCCAGCTCATGGGGTTTCAGTCGCCTTGGGGTACGGGGACCTCTCGGGGCATCTCCTGGTGTTTTCCTAGGGCCCAGAGTCGTATGCCTCGTTGATTAGCCCAACTCCTTGGGATTATCTTCAGGTAATGGGGCTGTGTGTCAGTCTCTGAGCCCTATTCCGTGGCCCACCACTTTGGTCTCGCCAAGAGCACGCTCACCCCTGACATGGCCCTGGGTCGGTAGAATACCCCAATCCTTTTAGGTGTTCCTTTCGGAGGGTCTAGGCAGGCCTTGGTTGGCGACTGAAAGTTTGACACTGGGGGTTCCAGCTCCGAAGGTAGGCCCGGCCTGTTTTACTTCCCTGTTCCCCCCTAATATAGTCAGCCCCCAGTGCTGGTTTGTTGGTTGCAGGGGGGTGTTGATTGGGGTGTGGGCTTCCAGCAGGCCCCCTGGGTGGATAGTGGCACAGTTTCTCACCTGGGATGGCTACGTGGGCCTTCTTGCTGCAGGGGGCCTGGGGTGGCACCGCGGTGTGGGGTGAGCAGTCTGGAGCTCCAACTATCGTCGAGCAGACACCCCCATGTGGGACCCGCTCTGGTCACTGAGCAGGATGAGGGATGGGGGGGCCCAGGCACGCTCCCGCAAAGGCCTGAGCCTGCCCTGGTGTCGTCGTGGGTTCCCCTGCTCTATGCCGCTGCTGGCCCCTGCCATCCCTTTGATGGTGCGAAGATGCAGGGGTGCAGGCTGTCGAAGAGGGGCCCGGGCGTGCTCCCGCGTCGGCCTGGGCCGGATTGTGTTCGTGGTGCTGGAGGTGGTGGGGGCAGGGGAACATGGCCTCCTGGGTGCCCCGGCTTTTGGGTCGTGTGGCAGGAGGCCGTGGGTGCTCCTCTCTCCGCCTCCCTCGTTCTGGCGGCCGTGCGCTGCTTGTCTCCATCGGCAGGGTGGTCGGGGGGGGCTGCCAGCAGAGATCTCCTTGCGGCCAGCCCAGCCCTGCTACGATGTGTCAGGCGCAGCTCCTGGTTCAAGTGAGCGCGGGCAGGGTGTCCGGCTCCTCCTCCCTCAGCACGGCTGGCCACCACGCGGCTCCCGGCTCGGAGCTTCCACAGAGGTGCTTCGGGGAGGGGGATGACCGCAGCTCGCGTGCCGCCAGCAAGAGAACGGAGGCACCTCGAGAGACCGCTCGAACTCCCTCATGTTCCCTACCGGTTCCACTTCTTGAATTTTGCCGGCAATTGGGGCTTGTGGACCTTTATGGCATGTTCTCTGGATTGTTTCCTGGGGCCATGCGGGGAGCTCGAAGTTTAGGCAGCCATCTTGCCTGCGCCCCCTGGTGGCCTCCTGCATGATCTTTTGAAGTCAGTTTAGATTGTTGACCAAACATAAATGGCACACATTGGAATATTTGATGGCATGCTGCTGAGGCTAAACCTTTTGCCTGTCTTTTGATGACAAGAACATTCTGCTCTGATTAATTCATCCTCTAATGCTTTCATAGTATACATTGTTCGTGCATTCACTATAGCACACCTCCGGTAGCATTCTCACCTTTTTGTGGGGACCCTCTTGATCATGTGCAACAGCCAAAGTTGAAATGTATATTGATATATTTGGGAGCTGCAATGGTACAGAAGATAGCTCAGTGTGTTAAGCACTCATTGCTCAGATATGTGTTCATATGTAAGATTACAAAAACACAATTTCAGCAAGGCCGACTCAGCCTTTCCTATGTCGGAAGTCGATAAACCTGCATGTACATGTACTTTATTTTGTATCACAACAGGTGCTATTATCAGCAATGTACCTGCACCAGTTAGCAGTTGCTATTCAATCATAAAGCATCAGTATGGTGACGGTCGAGAAATCAGAAATGTAAAACCTAGGCAGGCACCCCTAAGGATGAGCATAAAGTGTTAGTCTGGAGAGGTGATTAGGTACCCATATTCAAGACTGTGAAACCAAAGCCGTCATTCTCGTGTCCTGGCTTTGTTAGCAGATGATACAGTCATCCTGGACAAATCATCTTATATCACTGACAGTACTGTGCTGTGAAAAAAGGTTTGCCTTCTGATATGCTAGTGGCATGGTTTAGCCCATTACCTGATCTTTCTTTTTAAATAGGCCATTTGAGTAGGACGGATTCTACACAGAAGAAAGCGACTAGATATAACAGGCCTCTGGCAAGCATATTTTACGGTCTGCTCATTTGACACAAAAACGGTTTGCTTTTTTGTATAATTCAAAGGTTTATCTGCATGTTTAATAACAATTTCACAAGCCTGTGTTTTTAGCGTATTTAAAGCTTTAAAATACAAATGAGAAACCCAGATAAAATTCAACTAGACTGCTGGTACTTTAATACTTCCCTTGACGATGGAGACAATGAAGCTATAATCATTGTCATTTTGCATAAAACACTCCTATAAAAAAAAAAATATCAAAACTGTCATGTTGGGTTATGCGATTTGTGTACTTTCCATGTCACTTCTATAAAATTGGATTGTTTTAGCTCATGGTAAGAAATGGAAAAGAAAATGGCAGAATGTGCAGAATGGGCACGAATCCCAGCATCACTGCCTAACCAATGTGTGATCCTCATCTCATTTCATTTCATATTGCCTAATATGTCAAAATTACTAGTCCCATAACCTTTTCAAAACTTCACGCTTCAGAGTGATTTCATTCTCAGGTTATGGTATTCAAAAAAGCCTCACATATGCTTTCAGTGGCTATAGTATTACTTCCCCTATAAAAATAGTGAGCATTTTTATATATTGCACACCACAACCACTTGTTTCTTGGCTCGCCAATGGTAACACTACTTGAAAAATATGCCCTTTTAATCTCAGTCTCAGACACCTTCATAGACAATTCTAATCTTCATGCACTATCTATGCTATGGAATGTGTAGCTTTCTTCTTTCTTCCAATTGGTCTCCTGTATCCATGCTTAAGAACTTTTGCATTCTGCGAGGCGGTTAATCCGAGTTTTGGATTATTCTGGATTATGTGCACCTTTTTCATATGATCTGTGTCCTGCACTCATACTATGGCCAGTATACCTTTCTTTTGGCTGCTAATGATGAACAGTATCCTGTACCTATGCTACAACACAAGTACCCTTATTGTGGACTGCTAATGTTGTCCTTGAAATGCTACTTCTATATCATTCTGATTACAGCAAGAAAGAAGAGAGTAATGGGACTGAAAGGGAGTACCTGTGCATATTTAGCAAGGCAGCATATCAAGCTATGAGTGGTGATAGCGATGGGGGGGTGTGACCAGATATTCAGACCTCTTAATTCCTTTTGTGCAGTAGGGGGGCCCCACAGGTGTCCCCGCCCCAGGCCCCAAAAGTGCTTAAGATGGCCCTGCCTAGCTGTCTCGAAAAGGATGCACGAAAAGCTGGAAGAACCCGAGATCTTACTGGATTTACAGTTTCTAATCAAGCATGCAATATTGCTAAATATAATCCACTCCAGTCAAATGAACAATTCTTTATTGGCATGTCGTGTGTTTGCAAGTATTGTCAAAGCTATGCAGATCCGTAGGTATGCTCAGATATGAGCCTATATTCCTAATGGTGATACCAGCTGACATGCATTCTGCTGCTTCTCCTGCTACTTCTGGACTTTATTCCTGTAGAATACGGATCTTTGGTTTATGTCTAATTTTTGTCAAGATATCGACCGTTTCTTTATAGTGGAGTCCATGTGATCTGTGGGTTCTATATGGCATTTCTGCATTTTAAAGGCCTAACACAAAAAAGACAGGTTTTTTCGGCTGATTGTGTGTGGCCTTTAAAATGCTTAAATATGACATTCTGAACCCCTGAATGCCCAATGGCAAGGCGATTCCCGGACCCACCCTCTCACAATGGATTTCTAGAAAATCAGGGGGTTTACCCCGAACTCTCCCTTTCATCATCAACCACCCCCTTTTCAGCACAACAGATTCCCCCTCCTATACCACACAGCCACGCAACATATGTACCCCTTGCCCCTACCTTCCCCACCACAAACATTTCTCCTCCTCTCCCGCACAGACACGCATGCACTTACTCACAAACACACACACCCAAGGATATGCGCACAAACACTGAAAATAAACTTAGATCGCTCCTGCGACTTCCCTCGTCTGGCTGCACCTCTTAACCCCTGCAAGCACTTGTTGTGTCCGAGATGTTGTGTCCTATTTCTATGGACACGTTATTCATAGTTACCGTTTGTGTCCGTTCTTTCTGTTTTGCTTTGGAAGTTGTGGCGTGGCCACGGAAAGAGGAAGAGGCGGGGCTACCGCCTCCGACGCCAGTTCTGGCGCCGACAATAAAGGAAATAGCATCTTGCCACCCTGGCTCCCGCGTCTCATTGTGTTGCCTTTATTCATCTGCATGCTTTATATTGCCCTAGGTTCCAAACGCATTAGGAACCCAACATTGGCGACGAGGACGTCTCACTCACGCCCGCCTGCCGGCAGCTCCAGCGTCGCGTGTGGGCCGCGGAGCAACGCCGCTGCCTCCAGATCTGCTGCACGTCGCTGGCCCGCCCACGCCCACCCGCAGGCAGCTTCAAAGTCGCGCGTGGGCCGCGGAGCAACGCCGCTGCTTTCGGCCCTGCAGCGCAACGTCGACCCGCCCACGCCTACCCGCAGGCAGCTTCCAGAGTCGCGTGTGGGCCACCAAAATCAACGTTGCTGCCCCAGGCACGGCCGTTTTCGTTTTGCTTACCTGCTGCAGTGGAAGGGGAAGGAAGACCCTGCAACTCTCACACACGCACCAGGAGGGAAGCGCTGCAGCCCAGTGAATAAGGGCCACCTGCTACTCATGATGCCCTCATGCAACCCAAGTCGCCGCTAGCCCCCACGTTCAGCGGGCGAGGCCGCGCTGGTGAAAGAAGTGGTGAGGGACCCTCAACACACGCCACCCCAGTGAGTAGAGTGCCACAGCAGCGCAGCCCAGCCATGTCCACCAGCATAGCAGCAGACAATATTGACAGTGGCCTACAGAGCCCCCAAGCCAGCTCCACTCCGAGAGCAGCCAGCACTGGAGAGGACAATTCCTCTGAATCCCTGCAGCTACAAGCGGTCCCTCATTTCGATATGACGGACACCAACAGCCTGGCACCCAGATGGGCTCGATGGCTGAAAGAACTCCACATCTACATTGATGCCTCGGGCGTGCGAGAAGAGCGCCGGTTAAGAGGCATCCTGCTCCACTCTTTGGGCCCCGTGGTGAGGGACATTGTGTTCGAAATGCCCGAGGACAACACTAACTCTTTTCAAGGCATAATTGACTCATTAAATGCTTACTTTGCACCCTTACGGAACGTTGACTACGAGAGACATGTGTTCCACACAACGACGCAAGACAAGGACGAAAGCATGGACAATTTCATTATGAGGCTCAGAAAAAGAGCCAAATACTGTGATTTTGACAAATATTCCACTGAAGAGGCAATAAAATCACAAGCCATCGCAGGGTGCGGGTCCCCTGACTTTCGCAGAAAATTGTTGCAGAAAGGCAGAACGCTAGAAGAGATCCTTCAAATTGCAAGAGCAGACGCTGCACTAACACTACAAACAGAGTCTCTAGGCAAAATTTCCATCACGCAGAATGCCAAATCAGCCTCTCTCTGCCCCATCCGCGCGCCTGTCAGCCCGTCAGAACCAAAGAAGTGCTACCGATGTGGTTTCCGCTTTCCTCATGTTGGTCCATGCCCTGCGATTGGACATCAGTGTGATAAATGTGGGGGGGATAATCATTTCCAGTCTGTCTGCAAGAACATCAAATTCCTCCAGAACTCAGGAAGCAACAGGGAAACCGGACGTCAAGAAGGTGGACGCTCCAGGCGGGAAAGCCCGCGCAGAAACTCACATCGACGCTCCACGCATGGAAGGAGGCGCTCTCACAGCTCAACCAAAGAACATGCGCCTTCATCGAGGAGGCGAGAAGAGAAGAGAGAGAGAGAAACGTCTAACCACCGAGAGCAGACGCCACTCCCCGCACCGCAGACCAAGACATAGGATCAGATACGTGGATGTCTCGCCTCAGGACAGACAGGCAACCAGATCATCTTCATCCAGTGGAGAAAGAAAGCGAGCATACGTGCATGCCATTGGAAATGCCACAGCGACTGAATACAGTCCGACCCTCCTACTCCAACTGAATGGCCAAAATCTAGAGTTTCTGATAGACACAGGCGCCACTGTGAATGTCATCAATGACATAATATACAAATCGTTGGAGGTCAAGAAAGACTTAAAGAAGGCCGACACGCTAATATACCCCTACGGGTCCAACAGACCGCTAGACTGTATTGGGATGTTCAACGCACACTGCAACTACAAGGAGCAGAGCCAGAAAGTAAAAATATATGTAATCAGAGGCGAAGTCCCGGGAGGAAGCATCCTAAGCTTCCGCACAGCGATACAAATGGGCCTCATCAGCATCATGTATCAGATCATGTCTGCATACACCTCCAGCGCCAAAGACATGATACAAAAGGTATTTCCGGCACTTTTCAGAGGACTAGGGTGTTTAAAAGACAAGCAAATCAAACTGCACATTAATCAGCAGGTGAAACCTATTGCCCAACACTATCGGGGCATTCCCCTCAATATACAACGGCAAGTTGAAGACGAGATCCATTCATTACTACAACAAGGCATAATCGAACCAGCGTCAGGCCCGACTCCATGGGTTTCGCCAATAGTACCGGTACCCAAGAAAGATGGCATATCCAAGATACGCATCTGCGTAGACATGCGTGCTCCAAATGTGGCCATCGAAAGAGAGCGACACTTGGCTCCACGCATGACCGACATGATACACCTTCTACATGGGGCCACCATCTTCTCGAAGCTAGACTGAACAAGGGTTACCACCAACTCGAACTTCACCCGTCTTCTCGATATATAACCACATTCTCAACCCATCTAGGGCTTTTCAGATACAAGAGACTAAGCTTCGGTGTGTCATCCGCAGCCGAGATTTTTCAAAATGAGATACACCAAATAATTAAACACATCCCGCATTGTTTGAATTACAGTGATGATATTCTTATCTTCGGCACTTCCCAAGAAAGCCACGATGACAAGCTACGTAGGGTCTGCATGGCGCTAGAAAATGCCAACCTCACACTCAACCCAGAAAAGTGTGAAATCAACAAGACCACACTCAAGTTCTTTGGACACATATTTTCAAACAAGGGCATGCGTCCAGATCCTGAAAAGGTACAGGCCCTGGTGGATGCCCCCACCCCCACTTCATCATCGGGCATACGATCATTCCTGGGCATGGCAAGTTATTGCACGAGATACATTCAAGACTTTGCGTCAGTGAGCACCCCGCTAAGAGTCCTCACCGGGAAGGACCAGGAATTTGACTGGACAACCGAATGTGAAAAAGCATTCCAGGAAATTAAACGACGCATATCATCAGCGTCCTGCATGGCTTATTACGACCCTGACTACGACACGGAACTCACCGTGGATGCCAGTCCCGTAGGCCTGGGCGCCATTCTAGCTCAATCCAGACCGGGAGCGCCACCCAATGCACCCAAGCGCATAGTAGCCTATGCCAGTCGGAGTCTATCAAAGACGGAATGCGCGTACTCACAACCCGAAAAAGAAAGTCTCGCAGTCGTATGGGCGTGTGAGCACTACCATCTCTTCCTATATGGCCGTCCATTCACCGTTGTGACTGATCACCAAGCGCTAACCACGATATATGGCAAACCCACTGCCAAAATGCCACCCCGAATTGCCAGATGGGGTCTACGCTTACAAGAGTATTCCTTCAAGATTATACATCGCCCAGGGAAAGAGAACAACCCCGCCGATTTTCTCTCCAGATACCCGCTACCAGCTCAAGTGGAACGACAATCCACAAAAGCGAACCAATACCTTAATTTCCTGGTCAACAATGCACTCCCTAAGCATGTCTCCATTGCCCAACTCGTGGAAGCCACATCCACAGACAAGATGATGCCCATCATAAAAGAGTGTCTGCGAACAGGCCGGTGGCATGTCAAGGAACTAACAGAAACAGAAAAGACTCAACTTCGCGTTTTCAGACTGATACGCCACACGTTATCCGTGTCTCCAGAAGGCTTACTTCTCAAAGAGAACCGAATTGTAATCCCCTCCAGCCTGCAGAGGCAAATACTGGACATAGCTCACGCTGGCCACCGTGGAATAGTGTCCACCAAGAGACAACTGAGAACAAAGGTCTGGTTCCCCAAACTGGATGAACAATTAGAACAAATCCTAGGCAATTGTCTCACCTGCCAAGCGGTGGGTCCCCGAACATTCCCGGCACCCCTACAACCATCAGAGATACCTCCGCAAGTGTGGGACCGAGTGGCAGTAGACATGTTTGGACCCCTGGCAAATGGGAAATACGTGCTGGTAATTGTGGACGAGATGTCACGGTTCCCCGAGGTGCATCTCATTCACTCTACAAGCGCCCAAGCGGTCATACCTGCCCTGGACAAGACTTTTGCGGATTACGGCATACCATCGATAGTAAAGTCAGACAATGGCCCACCGTTCAGTGGACATGACTTCGCAATGTTCGCGGAACACCTTGGTTTCCAGCATAGAACAATCACACCGCTGTGGCCACAAGCGAACGGAATGGCTGAGGAATTCATGAGGTCTCTCAAGAGGACACTCCAAATATGTTCCATAACAAATAGGTCATTCATGCAGGCCATCTGCACCCTCCTACGTGAGTACCGGAACACTCCACACAGCACCACAGGGGTGTGTCCGTCTACGCTAATGTTCGGGCGCATCATACGAACGCAACTGCCCCACAATCCCCATGCACGTCCGTCGCCAACAGCCGTCGGTGACGCCATCAAAAGAGACAAACGGAGCAAAGAACTAACAAAAGCATACACTGATCAAAAAAGACAGGCCAAGCCTTGCCACATTCAAGTGGGCGACGTGGTGTTGGTAAGGCAAGAGCAAAACACCAAGGACACTCCGGCGTTCAGACCTGAACCGCTAGAAGTGACGCACGTCAATGGCTCCATGATAACAGCAGCCAGCCCCACAGGGACCATCACGAGAAATTCGTCATTTTTCAAGACCTTTGAGGGACACGCCGAACCGATCACTGATCACTCGAGGTCTGACCAGGAATCCTCAGAGGTGGAGTCAGAGTATCAGGTAGAAGTGCGAGATGCAGACGACAGCGACAGCGACACCCCTGTGCGCTGGGAGAGAACACCACGGAGGAGCCCGTCCAAAAGGACTATTCGTCGACCTCCTCGATGGATAGAAGAAATGTAATAAGGTGCGCCCCTCTTTAAGTGGGGGGGAGATGTTGTGTCCGAGATGTTGTGTCCTATTTCTATGGACACGTTATTCATAGTTACCGTTTGTGTCCGTTCTTTCTGTTTTGCTTTGGAAGTTGTGGCGTGGCCACGGAAAGAGGAAGAGGCGGGGCTACCGCCTCCGACGCCAGTTCTGGCGCCGACAATAAAGGAAATAGCATCTTGCCACCCTGGCTCCCGCGTCTCATTGTGTTGCCTTTATTCATCTGCATGCTTTATATTGCCCCAGGTTCCAAACGCATTAGGAACCCAACAGCACTCTTGTGCAGCAGGGGCATGATAGTTTGATTTGGAAAGACTGCTCCAAGTGGTCTCAGAGCATTCTTTCTTACTCAGTCTTTTTTTTTTAGAACGAGAAATTTACTCCATACGAATCTGTGCATGCCCACAAGCAAAGCTGTAAAAAGCAAAATGGAGTATCAAAGTTTCTCTTGGTCTTTTCCATGGCGTTGGCAGGGGCTGTATTGGGGTAATATGCCCCGAGGCGGCAGATCGACTCGGTAGGTAACAGCCCACCACCCAAGTTAAGGGCATGAGCGCAGCGAGGGTACCTTAACGAGGGTGGCAGTGCTGACCATCTGACCGGATGGTCTGACCGTAATTTGAATGCCATAGCTGAATATGGTGGAGGATGAACATAAGTTCTGTATGACCTACAATGGAGTAGTGGAGTGGGTAGCACAAATTACAGGATTCAGAAAAGGATTGTCCATGAACTGTAATATCCTGATTCAGAATACATGAATTCAGCAGGCCAGACTTATGGATGCTCCCCCGCTGTATGCTGTCTTTGTAGATTTTTCTGCAGCTTTTGATTCAATTGATAGAACTAAATTGTGGATCAAGCTGTCGCAGATGGGGTTTCCGGGGGGTTTGATGGGGCCCTGAAGGCTGTTGCACCAGAATAATAAGGCCAGAATAAGGTTGAATGGCATGGGTGAATTGTCAGCTGCGGTCGATACTAAAAGGGGGGTCAGACAGGGCTGCATACTGGCTCCCATGCTCTTCAACCTCTTTTTGGTGGATGTGGAAGGGGTTGTGAAAGCGGGGTGGCTCGCCTGCACAGAGAATGTCCTTCATCTTCGACCGCACTTATGTAGGCATAGGTAGGAGCGCACAGGCAATTCTGTATAACACCATTACTAACGGTTTGACAGTCAATATTGTCAAGAGCAAGTTCATGAGATTCGGTCAATCCAACAGTAAAAGATGGGAGAGTGACACTTTGGAAGGCCATATTGAAAGGGGAAGGAGTTGCTGCGGAAAAGAAGAGCGAAAGCAGTGCCTAGTATGCTTGTGATAGCAGTTTGCTAAAAGGACTGCAGGCTATAGTCTGATAGGCATCATTAGAATCTATAGACAGAAATTGGCTGCAACAATGATATATACATTGGAGTCTTCATATACCAATCTCAACATCTGGGCTGACAAATTGGAGGGCTTCCTTGGGCGTAAAATCTTAAGATTAACAAATGCTACTCCTATTGAAGCTATAAGAATTGAGGTGGGTGTGACTTCGTTGGCAATCTTGGTCAAAATCAGAAAAGAAAGCTTGTGTATTAAAATAATGACTGCGGATGACCATTCAGTATTGGCCATGATCAGAAAAGCTATGCTGTTTAATCATTGTCGTCCTTTGCTGGAATTTAAAGTGGCTAACGAATGCTTTTTGACCTTATAGCATGGTCGCCTGATTGGGATCACTGCCCTGGAGCACTACAGAGCTCTTAAAAAAAAAGTGCAGTGAAATGGGATTGGCAAATAATCACGATCATGTTGGGAAACGTGAATCCCTTTGTACATTTGCAAGGTTGTTCTTCCCATTTATGAAGCCTCAGCAACATATATATTTATCCGTTTCCCTTCCCCAAACTAGGAAGAACGTTAAAGCTGATGAGATTAAATAAATTAAGGGCCCGATTCATGGAAAAGTGCGCATAGATCCCACAAAGTCTGAGTGCCCGAGAACGACTTTGAACGAGCCTGTTTTTCTATGCACTCCGCTTATTCATGGAATGGTTCCCGCAAAGTAAGCCTATATGCAAGTCGTGGCGGGAACGCCCCCGATTCGCTCCGACACAAAGGAAATTCAGCTATATACACCTACCTTGACGGGCTGCTCGGGCGCAAACTCATGCACCCTGCCAAGGCTTTAAGTGGGGTAAGAAATCGAGAGGGGGCCCTCAGTTGGGGGCGTGGCTTCTGGGAGGGCGTGGCCTAAAAAGCACGCAAATCGTAAGGTCTGCACACAAATATATATATACATGTTATATATCTGTGTGCGTACCTTACTATGGTTTGTGTACTTTGCAGGCCATCTTTTCTAAACATAGAAATATGTTACATATGTTACATATTTCTATGTTTAGAAAAGATGGCCTGCAAAGTACACAAACCATAGTAAGGTACGCACACAGATATATAACATGTATATATATTTGTGTGCGTACCTTACGGTTTGCCTAGTTTTCAGGCCATGTTTTCGGGTTTATAAAAGATGGCTTTGAAAGTACACAATTCAAGCCATCTTTTATAAAGCTTTGACTACGGACAAAATTGTCCGTCGGCAAAGCTTTATAAAAGATGGCTTGAAATGTGTACTTTCAAAGCCATCTTTTATAAACCTCGAAATATGTCGAGGAATCCCCAGGTTCGCCGAGGGTTAAAGACGCCTCGGCGACCTGGGGAAACAAAGGAACAGTAACTGCCTCTGATGACCCCTCGCGCGAGGGGTCACCAGAGGCAGTTACTATTACTGACAGAAGTGGCAGCCAGGCACAGCATCGCTGTGGTTGGCTGCCACTTCTGTCAGCTAGCCTGACTTCATGGCAGGTGCATCTCCCGTCGCGGCTGCGGCCGCGACGGGATAATGCATCCCGCCAATGTTGCGTGCGGTGGGACTGGGGGCCCCGGCAGGGCCCCGGCTCAGCCCCACTTTTTGGGGACTGCCGGGGCCCGGCCCCGGCAGGCCCCGGCCCACTTAAAGCTCTGCACCCTGCTAACACTGTGTGGAGTCCCCCCAACCAGGCCAACATTTCGGCAACACTGTGCAGGGTCCCCCATAACTGTAACAGGCACCCCGACAACATGCTTACCATTTTCTGTAACTCAGGTAAAACTCTGGTCAATCTGCATGCGAACCCCCGTAAACCGTTCCTGCACTCCGCTACACTGCTTACGCGCACCCCTAAGTTAGCTAGGCGTGGGCATTTCCCCAATGAGTGGTTGCGTGGTCAGATCCATGAATACGCTTGGTTGTGCGTATTTGTGGGCGTGCGATGGACTGCCTTGGGCCGTCCCTCTTAATACCCACATTTTCCCTTGTTCTTTCTCATTTTGCATGTTCCTCCCCCTACTCTGGTCCCTGCGCAGGCCACGACCTGCTCTGCGTGGAGTCTCGCGCAAGGCACACGTGCCGAGCCTGCGCAAAGTCCCCGCAAAGTACAAAAAAGGCCAGCACAGTCAATTCCATGAATTGACGTAGGGGGCTTTGCACGCGGTTTGGCCTTATTTACCGCACAATAAATTCCATGAATCAGGCCCTAAATGTGCTGGTAGTAAGGGGTGCTTGGTTAGGTATGCCGAGGGAGAAACATACCTGCAGGCTGTATGGGGATGTAACCAAAGCAGAGAAGATTAGACACGTTCTTACTTCCTGTAATAGATTACTAAAGACGTATATGCTGTATTACGGGAAAAGGTGACGAAATTACTTCCATTAAGAAAGTATCATTTTGGCTATGATGTTTTTCAGGAAATTGGTTTTCTCCAGCATTGGATCTTTCATGGATTCACATGCTTAGAATATTCCCCGTCGTCAGACTGGGAACCCTCGGTACACTTATCAGACCCTCCAGGATATTGCGGCATGAAATGGAAAATTTTGCGCCTCAAAAAAGAAAAAATTGCGGCACACAACTGCATTTTTTGCAGCATTATTTATTGTCGAAAAATACATCATTTAACATCTTTTTTATCCAAAAACAGAGAACTTGAACAGTACAGAGTGTTGCACATTGAAACAGGAATGTTTGAGGTGATGTGGAGAACTTTTAACAAACCTTTGAGCTAACTTTATCGAGCAATAGCATCAAACTGTGAGCCTGAAATGCCCGTCATTGTTTTTTCAAAGCAGTCTTCTGAGTTAATGCCTTCTGCCACTTGATTTATAAGCACTATAATGGCACTGATTGCATAGCCTTCTGAGCACCCCCGTCCATTCCTGAGCTACATCAGTTTCAGTACTTGGTCTCAATCCCATCTCCCCTAATCACATCAGTCCTGACTTGCAGCTCCTCTTTTATTCTGTGGGTTCCTAAATATAGCTCTACCAGTCGACCTCAGTCCTGACTTTCAGCACTCTACGTAACTCCTGCTTTGGTACCTTCATAATGCTGCCCAGCTATAACCCCTGCATTTTCAGTACTGGGATGTAGACACATACAGGCACACACGCACACAGCTCTGCTGATCTACCTAAATTCTAAAATGCGCCCCTTCGGCTATCCCCCTACTGAGATCCTCTCACACAGGTGCGTCCAGGCACACCTGTCCCTAGTTAAGGTAACCCTTATGGTCCATTTCTGGAAGCCCATCACTGCTTCACTACCACTTTTTAGTCATGGCATGTGAACCCAATGTGTACGGGCAGTCCTCCGGGGTTAGGTCCACACATTTCAAAACAATGACATTGAAGTGGAGCTAAACACCCTCAAAGCCTAAATTGGCAGATAAGTACCAAAATTGAAAATTTTAAAAGACTGGGGAGTGAAGCGTTGGGTATAGATAGTGGGTGAGTGCAGTGAAGAAAGAGGAAATCCAAAGATGGCATGGGGGTGGTGGGATCCCTATAAAAGTAAATGGAAGGTGCATCTTAATTAAAGATGACAACTTCGATACGATAATCTCAAAAAGACTCAGTCTCCCATCCAAATGAGCCATGAGAATCCTCCCTTCAGCGGAGGACAGGAGCATCCTCTGCAGGCCATCTGGCTTGCCTCCAAGGCTGAAGGCACTTCCCTCGCCAGCATTCGTCCCCCAGATCTATACTCCCAGTCCGTTGCTGCGCACTGCTAGAATTGTTTTGCATAAATCAGGGCATTTATGTAATTCCTTTAGCTCTTAGTCTTCACTGTGGATCACCTGCGTCTGAAGATCACCTGCTTACCAGTTCCTATTCCAGCTTTCTACCAGATTCACTGCCTGCTCCTCTGGAAGCACTCTCGAAACCGCATAACACTCTGAGGTGCTCCCACGGTCGGTCCATCGCTACTAGTGTGCTGTGAGTTGCTCCCAAAGCCTTAATCCTCCACAGCAACACTGTTATTTGGGGAAGGGGTCCCTCAAGATGCTTCTTAAGCTCAAGGGTTCCAGTAAGCGCTCTTGCCAGTAATCCTGCCAGGTTTCCTGGACCCTAAATCCTTTAAGTCATTTAGTGCGGTGGACAGGCCACATCACTGGTGAGGGTCAGAGCACAGCTGTGGCAGCAATGCGCTTTACAGGAGCTTGCTGCCATGTGAAGAGGATATGGGATACTGCTGTTGCCGAAGCTTGGTCTCGGCAAGCTTGGTGTCAGTGCAGACCCTCCCTAGAATAACTCTGTTACACTTAATCAGGTCCAGTACCTCTGCCAAACACAAAACGTGGGTTCCTTCCCCAAGATAGTTTCTATGAGTGTCCTTCACTGAAGTCCTGCTAAAAACAAGCATTTGCAAATCCAACAGTATTGACTTGATTTTAACATAACTGTGTATAGGAATTGCCAGCTGCTGCTATGGTAATTAATTGCAAGGCCTTTGCCATTTGTGTCCCGTTCTGTCTGGCCACGCTCTTTAGGACTGCCAGCCTGAGTCACCACAGCCTAACATTTTGGGGTGTGGAGGGGGGAGAGGGCTACAGCTCGATCAGCTCCATGGAGGGGCTTGAATTCAAAGGTGTCAACCCTGGTTCCACCTTTGAACTGAAACCCCTCGGTTTATTTGCTTTTTGCTCAGTGGAGTTGTTAACCTTTGAGCTGCTGCAATTGGCAACCCCTGTGTGGATGCTATAAATCATTAAATGAGCATGAAAAAGATACATAAAGCTAATGTGTCTTTTTTGCGCTCATTTAATGATTTATAGCGGCCATAGCGGGAAAAGGCAAATTTTGCGTTTTTTTTGCAAATCGCAAAATCGCCATAAGCTGGGTGGTCTGACTTATAAAGCCGTTTTTCATAGGAAAAAACGTCGACACTTTTGTGTCCTATCCACGTCGTTTTGGGCTGCCTACGCATGCCCCAATAGGACCTAGCGGTATAAATGCCCCGCCCCCGCGGCTCCCTTCAGATTTCAACCGTCTTCCAAAGTAGTGGGATCACCTCGCGTCTTCTACTATTTTGACTAGGTTGTTCGTTGTGTTGTTTCCTAATGTCTGGAAAAGCTCTTTTCCGCCCATGCGCTACATGCAGGCTAAAGAAAGTGTATGAGGGGGATGGCCATATGGACTGTATATATTGTCTACACCCTCACCACTTGGCAGACAAGTGCGACATATGTAAGGGCTTCTCCCAGAAGACTCTTAAAGACCGAAGTCGGCGAAGTCGGCGGTTGGTGGCCTGGTTAAACGACGGAGCGGGTGCGTACCCACCTTCGGAGGTGGGCTCCACGCGCAGCGTGGCCTCGACAACAAAGTCCTTGGCTGAACCTCCGGTGAAGAAACCACGGCCTGTGGAAAAGGGGTCTGCGGAAAGCCATTCCGCAAGAGAATCGTCACTGAAGAAAACCTCATTGTCGCCATCGTCGAAAAAGGAAGGGAAAGAGAAGTCGAAATCTTCCTCAGGTGATCATCATAGATCATCCTCGAGTCGAGAGTCTGAGAAACACAGGTCAAGTTCAAAAAAGGTGGGAACGCCCCCAGGAGCTGCCAGATACCACCGTCCTCGACGGGAGGACGGTCGTCGACTCCCTCACTACCTATGACGCAGTTGGTTTTGTCTGCGATTATGCCACAGGTGGGGGCTACGACGGCTGGCCCAAATTTAGCCTCGTCGACGGAGATTCCGCAGGAGGCCTGGCGACCAGAAGTGTACGACCCGGTTTTGCCGGATTCCTTGCTGCAGCAGGAGGCGGCCTTGTATATATCCTCCGTGGGCAACGAGTGTGAGCGGGTAGCTGGGCCTGCAGAGCTCGGGTTACAAGGGGTTAGCAAGCTGACTCTTTCCAGCGGGACAAATATCCCGGTTACTACCCTGCTACTTAACCTTCAGGCTGTTCTGTCACTGGAGGTTCTATCCACGTTGCAGACCTTATTAAGGAAATTGGATGAGAAGTTACCTCAAGTGGCAGCTCCGACGATATCGAACGTCGATGAACCCGGTCCTTCCCATCGACCAGCTCCAACGGTGTCGGCGGCAATACCGACCCGTGAGGGCCTCCCGTGTACACGCCCGGAGGAAGGAGAGCTGCTGGACTCAGAATCAGACAGAAGGTCCATATTGGATATTTTGTTATCCCCCTCTAGGGATCCAACCTGGGAGTCGGAGGCGGAGTTCGAAGCCCCTAGGAGCCCAACTCAACCGTCACCCCCGGACGATATTGGGTCTTTCCATGCCATGATGAGCAAGGCTTGTACCGAGTTCGGATTGGCTGAGGAGGAGGAGAAATAAGCCTGTTTTCTGTTCGACCATATGTGGAAGAGAAGGAGGTCGGTGTTCTCAGTACCCATCCTGGATCATGTGTGGCAGGAGGGTTTACAAACGATGCGTCATCCCTTCTCGGAGCCCGCAATAAAAGGTAGGCTGGAGAAGAAATTTAAGGCTCCAGAATCCACCCCCAAATGTTTGTCCGCCCAACCAACCCCAGAGTCGGTGGTGTCAGTGGCTGCGGCGAGAAAAGCAAGGTCCCAGCACAAATGCACGACTCCTTCGGAGAACGAAGCCAGGAGACAAGATGCCTTTGGCAAGAAGGTGTTGTCGGTGGGTGCAACGACGGTGAAGGCGGCCAACTCTCTGGCTATAATGGCCAGGTATGATAGAGAGATGTGGCACCGGTTGGCACCCATACTAGAACATCTCCCAGAAGAACACAGGAATGCGGCGATGTTACTCGTCCGAGACGGGGAAGAGGCCGCAAATCATTCTATAAACATCGAGGTGGACCTCGCAGAATCGGGATTTAAGGAAGTCAACAGTGGGGTGGTCCTACGGAGACAGGCGTGGCTTAAATGCACCAACTTTAGACCCGAGGTGCAATACAAGGTGCTCGATATGCCTTTTGAGGAAGACCTTCTGTTCGGCGAAAAGGTGGACGAGGCCTTGAAGGGCATGAAGGAGGACTCTGACACGGCGCGTTCTTTGGGTGCCCTCCAAAGTGGAAGGAATTTTCACTCTTTTCGCCCCTTTAGAGGAGCATCAGGGAACTCCCGATTCTCAACATCAAGGGACCGGGCGTTCAATAGACCGGCGTACTCCTTGCAGGGCTACAGGCGGGCTTCTCAGACCGCGAAAAGACGCCAAGACTTCCAAGCCTCCAGGAAGAGGACGGGCTACTCGTCGTCGTCAAAAAATAAGCAGGCCAAAGACCAGCAATGACGGGCGTCAGAAGGTCCTGGGGGGCAGGGTATCGCATTGTGTCGACAAATGGGATCAAATAACCATGGCCCAGTGGGTGTTGGACACTGTAAAGTTCGGGCATTCCCTGCAATTCAAAAGCAACCCTCTGCATGTTCCACCAGCGTTTTCGGCTCAACCCCACCTGAGTGTGCTGAAACAGGAGGTTGTGCCTATGCTACAAAAAGGGGCTATAGATTTGCTACCTGCGTCGCAGAGGGGTCAAGGTGTTTATTCCCGATACTTCGTAGTGAAAAAGCCCAACGGAAAATGGCGTCCCATTCTCGACCTTCGAGACCTCAACAAAACATAGCAAAACCTAAAATTCAAGATGCTCACACTTCAGGAAGTGATCCGATCTGTTCAAAAAGGGGACTTTCTGGCATCGCTGGACCTTCAAGACACTTACTTCCACATTCCAATGCTTCGACGACACAGAAAGTTCCTAAGGTTTGTGGTGGGGCAGACTCACTACCAGTTCACAGTGCTTCCTTTTGGACTAAAATCCTCCCCCAGGTCGTTCACGAAATGTTTAGCTCCAGTTGCAGCATGGTTGAGAAAGCAAGGCCATCACGTATACCCGTATCTCGACGACTGGTTGGTGAGGGGATAGTCCCCTATGGCAACTCAAGCAAGTTTACAGGCAACCATGCAGCTTTTACGACGGCTGGGATTTGCAGTAAACTTCGAGAAGTCCTCGTTGACTCTGTCGAGAAGCTTAGTGTTCTTAGGTGCGCAGTTCGAAACCCAGTCAGGGTTGGTAAAACCATCCGTCGACAGAATCCACAGACTCAACCAGCTGGCAAGTCAGTGGAGGATCAATACCAAAGTATTGGTGAGGAGATATATGTTGATACTGGGCGCTATGGTGTCGTGCATCCCTTTGGTGAACAACTGCCGCCTTTTCATGAGGCCAATTCAAGAGTTCCTGCCGGACCGATGGACCCAGACCCAGGGACTCTGGTCGGACAAACTGGTTTTCGACGACGAGCTCCTACAAGCTCTTCGATGATGGCAGGACTTTCAGAACCTATCCAGGGGAGTACCCTTGCAAGAACCGGAGTTCCGCGTGACCATAGTGACGGACGCGTCGCTGACGGGTTGGGGAGCACATATGGGCACTCTCCAAACGCAAGGCTGGTGGTCGCCGAGGGAGTCGCTCCTGCATATCAACATACTGGAGTTGAGGGCAGTGCGGCTGGGCCCTGAAAGCCTTTCTACCGCACATAAAGGGCTCGGTAGTGAGAATATTGACAGACAACACGACAGCAATGTTTTACTTGAGAAAGCAGGGAGGCACTCGGTCCAGAACCCTTTCCACCGAGGCCCAGAAAGTATGGCTATGGGCTCTGACGCACGATATAACCATCGTAGCTCACCATCTCCCTGGAGCAAGGAACGAGCAAGCGGATTCCCTCAGCAGGGAAATGGACCAAATACAAGAATGGTAGCTAGACAGGCTTCAGCTGTCGAAGATCTTCAAGAAGTGGGGGCAGCCTCCTCTGGATCTCTTTGCAGCAAGGTAGAACAAAAAGTGCGAACTGTACGCCAGCAGGTGGCCACAGATGGGCTCGTGGGGGAAGCGTTCTCCTTCCCGTGCACGGACAAGTTTCTGTACGCCTTTCCACCCTTTCCTCTCATACGAAGGACCCGGCAATGGATTCACAGATACAGGTGTCGAGTGATCCTAGTGGCTCCGTATTGGCCAAGACAAGCTTGGTTCTCTGACCTTCTACAACTGTCAATAGCGCAGCCGATAACATTTCGGAACGTCCCGAACCTCCTTTCCCGGGACAAAGGGACAGTGTGGCACCACGACCCCGACAGTCTCAACCTCACAGCTTGGCTCCTGACTTCTCGGAGTTTGGTACCCTGAGTATTTCGTCGGATTGCCGGAGAATCCTGCAGGCCGCACGGGCTCCTTCCACGAACACTTAGTATGCATGCAAGTGGAGGAGATTCTGTGTGTGGTGTCAAGGTCAGCCGGGATTGCAGCCCCTGGATATAACTCCGGAACGACGTCTACAATATTTGCTGCATTTGGCAAAGAGCGGGTTATCCTTTTCGTCGATAAAGGTACACCTAGCAGCCATTTCAAGATTCACGCGGAGAAGGCAGTCGTCTCCCTTGTTTAGTGATAGGCTGATAAAGCACTTCATGAAGGGTTTATTCTGTACTTTTCCACCGATTAAACACTTTCCACCGACATGGAGTCTTAACTTGGTGTTGGCGGGGCTAATGAAAGCTCCCTTTGAACCGATGGCTTCCTCGTCCATTAAGTTTTTATCGTGGAAGTTGGCTTTTCTAATAGCTATCACGTCATCTCGAGGGCTCTCTGAGATACAAGCATTGGTCATAGATCCTCCGTACTTGAGGTTCTTTAAGGACAAAGTAGTGCTAGCAACTAATCCTCATTTTATTCCAAAAGTCCCTACTGTTTATCATAAACATTCGTCAATTGTTCTACCTGCCTTTTTCGCGACTCCTTCATCGGCTGCGGAAAAGGCCCTCCATACTTTGGACGTGAAGGGAGCCCTAAAATGTTACCTTCATCGGACTCAGCAAGTCAGGACTACGCAGCAACTGTTTGTGGCTTATGGCCTGTCGACGAGAGGAAAGGCAATCTCAAAACAGGGATTAGCTCGATGGGTCTCGTCGACGATAGCTTTGTGTCACTCCAAAGCAGGAAAACCACTAGAAGGACGTCCAAGAGCTCATTCCATGAGATCAACTTCGTCTTCGGCGGCGCTGTGGGCAGGGATTCCGCTGACGGACATTTGCAAAGCGGCGTCCTGGGCGGTGCCACACACGTTTACCCGCCATTATTGCCTTGAAGGCAGCATGCAGACAATGTGCAGATGGGGAGAGCAGTCTTGTGCCATCTGTTTCAGTGAGGTAAGCCCTGTTCAGGGGAATGACCTTGTTATATATGTATATATGTAGGTATATAGACGTGTATGGATATATAGGGATATATACGTGTACCGGAATGCATATGGTGGTTATGGTAATTACTATTGTGGTCATTCTTTGAACTAGCCGGTAGTGGCTATATATATATATATATATATATACACATGGAGAAGAAAAAAAGATGTGTGCTTCTGATAATGTTGTATTGCATTCACACCGCCATATCAGAGTACTGCTGTGGAATCTATTCTAAGCATGTGAATCCATGAAAGATCCAATGCTGGAGAAGGGAATAGTTTCTTACCTGTAACTCCATTTCTCCGGCATTGGTATCTTTCATGGATTCACATGCGCCCGCCGGCCTCCCCTGAATGCAATGTACAGGTTTGTTGTTCCCCCCATGCTACTTTGGAGGGGTTAAAATCTGAAGGGAGCCGCGGGGGCGGGGCATTTATACCACTACGTCCTATTGGGGCATGCGTAGGCAGCCCAAAACGACGTGTATAGGACACAAAAGTGTCAACGTTTTTTCCTATGAAAAACGGCTTTATAAGTGTACCGAGGGTTCTCAGTCTGACGACGGGGAATATTCTAAGCATGTGAATCCATGAAAGATACCAATGCTGGAGAAATGGAGTTACGGGTAAGAAACTATTCCCTTCTTTGGTGTTGCCAGCCACTAGGATGTGGTTGGTGGCAGAGATCTAATTAGAGCCTCATCCACAGCTATGAGCTTTAACCCCTTACGTGCCAAGGACGAGTATGCGCGTCCTTTTTGCATAGACTTACATAATAGCCTGGCACTTTAAGCGAAGACACGGACCCTGAGAAAAAGTATTTAAATGACGCAGAACGATAGCCTAATGTGAGGTTTGAAATGTTGTAAGGATAGTATGGGTCTTAAAGTTGATGTAAAATCACTCTGTACTATTCGGATTATTGTTGTGATTGCAATTGGTTGGGTGATAGTGGAATTTTTAAGATCTGTATTTGAAGAATTGTTTGTGTTTTTTTAACTAATTGTTTTTACTTTAATATTGTACTGACATGTATTGTGTGAAAATTTGCATCAATTGTGTGAAAAGTTGCATCAACTGCAACACACTAATAACAAAAATTAAAAATAGAAAAAAAAAGTAACCTCCCCTTCCACCAACCTCTGTTAACCCCAAATAACTTGTATATCACTCCGCTGCTTCCCAGCTAGGATTACGCTATAGAAACCCACATTCAAATGCAAGACTACAGGTGCATCGACCTCGGGGGGGAAAAATGCACAAGTAATGTGCAAGCAAGGAAAGAGATCTGGTTAAAAACACGTATAACCATGGTCTTCTACCTATCCTTCTTTCCAGTGGCCAGACAACATTCCAAAGCTATTTTTTAAAAATCAGGTTCTAGTTTCTTGCATCATAATAACCATTGCATTCACTGTCTTGTTTCATATACACACACATACACCACACAATACCCACAATTGCACTTGCTCTAGGATTCCCACTCCGCGTGGAATAGAAAGAACACACACTTATTCTGGATGTTAGGCCTTCTACTGCTAGTGGTGCACACAGGCGTGCATTAAAGCAACCCATATACTGTGTTCTTAGCACCATACTTCATACTTCATTACTCGCGCATTCATAATTAGAACATATAAGGGCCACTAACAGATTTATTCTCCGCCATTGTGTTTTACGAGGCTTCGGTTGTTTATTGCCATACTAATGTGTGACTACAGTTTTTTCCCAGGAAATTAAATCGTCTGGTTGTTTACTGTAGCTCACAAGCATTTAGATAATGGGCGTGAAAGGTAGATGCTCCTTTTGAATGTCTGTCTGAATAATTAATTGTCACAGCCTGAGGATACATCAATGGGGAAATTAATGTGCCAGTTACGAAAGATATTTTTTCCAACATATGCATTTAATTGACGCTCACGTTACATGAATTATACATTGCAATGGTTTTATTTTTCGCCCAATGCATTTGCCAAACTACCCTGCTGACACTCCGTTTGCACCTAAAAAACATAGATTTGTATATGGGTGGCTATCAACTATGGGGAAATACTCCAATGGTTTAAAAAAATATATATGTTATTCTGTTTATTAGTTTTCAAATAGCAGTTAACAGGCATCTTGAGCACATAAACATTATTACCGAAACTGCAACACCTGTTGAGGTGTTGACCCTACACCCCCCACCCCCAACTCGCACCTGCGGCCTCTATGAGATGACTAGGTGCAACGGTTACAAGGACTGGAGCTCCTAAAGCGTGCTATTCATGACAGGTCCATGAGATTCAGGCGCTGAGCGCACCATTGGACTCCATCGTCTTCTTTAAGAAATGTGAGTACCTCCCTCTAGTCATGGCTAGATCTCCCTAGCAAGACAAAATGCCCACTGGTTCCCAGTCAAAGAGTGCATCCAGTTCAAGACCCTAACCATTACCCACTGATGCATATCCCATTCTGCCCCTAGCTACCTCACTGATCGGATACAACCAGTCCAAACAATCAGGCCCAAAAGGGACCTGTACGCGAACCAACTGTTAGTCCCTAACTTCAACAGAGTTAAAGCTGGTGGCTCGAGCTTCGAAGTCCTAGCACCAAAAGCATGGAACTCCCTACCACCCAAACTGAGAGCGGAAACATCCCTCAGTGCCTTTAGAAAAGCTCTGAAAACCACCTTGTTTAAGTGAACTCTACTGCAATGCAAATAATTTCTGTATACTGCTATACCAAACTGCACTGTCCCATGTAACCTCGTACCTTCAACCATGTCTGTAACCATGTCCACTGCCTTTCATGTTATTCGCCTGTGTTAAGTAAACCTTCTTGTAACAGCGCCACGGTGCCCGTGGGCAGCTGTGCGCTCTAAAAATGCAAATAAATAAATAAATGGAAAATCAAGGTAGGTCATTGTCCATAGCATACGTTGACGATTCTTGTGACGTTGTTGAAGCCCACGTCCGTGTCACGTGGAGAGGGACACTGGGCTTATGCGAAGGGGGGGGCGGGGAAAGTGAAACGGCAGTTAGAATCGAGTAGCAGGAGAATAAAGACATATAGTTTATTCCTCCTCCAATGTCTGCCTCTTTTCTCATGCATGCAGCGAATGCGAGAGGGCGTCTGGGCTAATGCAGTGGCGTGACCCTCGGGTTCGGATTCAACACTGGCGACGAGGCGGGTCGACCAACGCGTGTCGGTCCCTGCCATGAGGAAAACCACGTGAGAGGATGAATCGTGGGCACGGAAGCACTGCCATCCCTACCTTCATCACTCACAAGGTGCGGCGCCTTGTAACTGCAGCGGTTGTGCTGCGAATGAGGAGACCGTGGGCATGGCAATCCGCCAGCCCTGCCTCAGGTTCTGTGTGCTGGGGAAGGCACGAGGGACACAGAAGACAACGCTGATCTCGTGCCAGGGCCTGGAGGGCACAGGAGTGCGTGCAAATTAGCCAGGGTAAAGGAGCCGGCACGTGAACTGAGCAAGCTCAAGGCCCAAGCGAAGCCAAGTCAAAGGCCTCAACTTGCAAGGGAGATCATCACACGACAAACCAAGGTCAGTCTCACTACAGTGGACCTGCAGGTCTCACAACACCAGCCCCAATACAAACACCAGCAGAGAAGGGTAGGAAGGTACCAAGGGGCCCACGTTACTGCTAGAGACACAGGCCATACCTACAACCCAAGATGTCGGAAGATGAGAACGCATCAAGATCACACCTGACAGTGCCCCTCATACCTGCAGCAGTCCTACCCTCCAGATTGCATGACAGCCTCATCACAGAGCTACCCATAAACCTTGATCTGTCAGAGACCAGCAGTCTTGGCCCCCAAAGGAAGAGATGGGTCAGAGATTTCAAGGTGTGCATCAAGGCCATGGGGCACCTGGAGGAAGACAAAAAACACTGCCTCCTCACATTATCCATAGGCCCCAATAGGACATTGGGCCTCATTACGCGGTAGGAGGTAAGGGATTACCGGCACCGGTAAGGTCACCGGTAATCCCTTACCACCCTATTCCGAGGTCCCTTAGCGGGTCCCTTTACCAGGCATTATGGATGGGACACGTTAAGGGACTTCAGAGCTAATAACGGTACTGCAAATTGCCGTACCGTCAGGGGAGTTGCTAGGTCTGGAAAAGACCCGGGGCTACAATGATGTTGGAACTGTTGGGACTGGGGGCTAGCTAGTCTTTTGGCTGTAGCTCCTGAGATTCTATCCGGGGCTGCAATCAAAAGATCAGGGGCTATAGCCCCCTTAGCCCCCCCTAGCAACGCCCCTGCGTACCGTTATTAGCTCTATCCCCATTCCCATTGAGCCCTATGGGGGCTCGAATGGGAATGGGGAATGGTTCCCGGAATGGGGACTTACCGGGTCCTTCAAGGTTGGAATGACCCGGTAAGTCCCTATTTTGGGAACCTGGACCCGCAATGCGGTAAGGGGGTAGCCATGGTGCTAATAGCATCATGGCTACCTCCTACCGCGTAATGAGGCCCATTGTGGACGAATTTCCAACGGGAACAACCGATACATACACCTATCTCAATGCAGCCCTTACAGAATACTTCACACCACATACCAAGGTGGATTATGAAAGACATATCTTTCAGACCACTAAACAAAGAAAGGGAGAATCAATGTACACATACACCATGCGACTGCGTCTGAAATTAAAACATTGGGCCTCATTACAAGGCCGGAGATAAGGGGTTAACGGCACCGGTAAGGATGCTGGTGCCGTTAAACCCTTACCGCCGCATTCCGAGGTCCCTTAGCGGGTCTCACTAAGGCCGGCTGGTTTTATGGGGGCACAATGGGAATGGGGAATGGTTTTCAGAATGGGGACTTTTCGGGTCCTCCAAGGTTGGAATGACCCGGTAAGTCCCCATTCTGAGAACCCGGACACGACTTTGGAGTCAGCCATGGTGCTAATAGCTAATAGCCTCCAAAGTCGTAATGACCCCCATTGTGACTTTAACAACTACTTAAATGATGAGGCATTGAGATCACAAATTATAGCAGGATGTGAGTGCGCCGACTTCAGAAAGAGACTATCACAGGAGCTGCGATCCCTAGAAGAAATACTGCGCCTCGCACGGTTATACACAGCATTGGCGTCCCAAGTGGAGGGGTTAAGTGACATCAAAATCTCCCATGGAAAGGCCCAGAACATACATTAAATTGACTTAATGCAAACAAGCAAAGGATGAACAATTCTGCTACAGATGCGGATACGAATTCCCTCATGAGGCCGTCTGCCCAGCCATTGGCCAACAATGCTCAGCATGTGGCAGAGACAAGCATTTTAAAGCGGTATGCTGTATTTACCGCAGCCATGCACGGGGTGAAGGCAACGGAGGAAGACCTTCTCAAGGCAGAGAGAGAGAGACAAACCCAAAGTCCCCTAAGGTCGCCAAACCAACTTCATGAGCCACCTCATCGATGGCACAGGGAAAACAGAGAAGAAAGGAAGCCACATGAAAGGACATCGGGAGAATGGAGATCAAGCAAATCAACGACATCCAGGTCCATTAGAAGACCCAAAAAATATGTGCAATACTTCTTTGAGCAATCCCAAACAGACAGCAGATCCAGTGCACCATCAGAAGAAGACTCTAGGAGAAAGGAAAGACCCTGAGAAAAGCCAAAGAGGAAAGGATACCCATATGCACTGAGCAACCCAACAGCAAAAGAACAGAGCCCAGTCTTGCTCCTCCAGATAAACAAACTGGCAGCTGAATTTCTAGTAGACACGGGAGCGACAGTAAACGTTAGAAGTAAAGAGGCTTACAACAGCCTACTCCCACGTCTCCAACCAGCAGAGGTCCACATTTACCCATATGGATCAAAAACACCACTGCCCTGCAAAGGATATTTCATGGCAACATGTCGGTACAAGGGACAGACCAAGAGAATACCCATGCACGTTTTACAAGTGGCAACTGACAGTGGCTGCATTCTAAGTTTTAAAGCCACAATTGACATGTGTCTCATTCACGTGCTCTACAGACTCATGGCACACAAATATCTGGACCCATCCGCAAAAATAGAACAACTTTTCCCAACATTGTTCAAGGGCTTAGGAAAATTCAAAGGTCGACAGATTGATCTACATATTGACCCACTCGTACCACCGGTGGCTCAACACTACCATGGAATTCCAGTAAACATTCAAAAACAGGTGGAGGAGGAGCTATACAAGCTATTAGAATCAGACATCATTGAGCCAGCAGAAGGTACCTACACCGTGGGTATCCCCATTGTCCCTGTACCCAAGAGGGACTCCCCTGACATTTGAATCTGTGCGGACATGCAACGACCAAACAAGGCAATACTAAGGGAACGACATCATATCCCTCGCATCACTGACATGGTGCATCTGCTAAACGGCGCAACAGTATTTTCAAAATTGGACCTTAACAAAGGATACCACCAACTCGAACTAAGCAACGAATGATGGTACATAACCACCTTCGTCACTCACTTGGGACTGTACAGATATAAACACCTCAGTTTCGGCGTATCCTCAGCCGCAGACATTTTCCAGGCAGAAATACATAATGTCATAAAACACATCCCCAACTGCCTGAACTACAGTGACGACATCCTGATCTTTGGACAGGATCATCAAGAACAGCACAACAACACGACTCACCTGGGTATGCATGGCACTGGAAGAAGCCCACCTTTCCCTAAACAAGGAAAAATGTGAGTTCAGAAAACACACCCTTTGTTTTTTTTGGACATCTATTCTCCCCACAAGGCATGACCCGAGACCTTGAGAAAGTAACAGTTTAAAAAAACATAAATAAATCTTTTCACCTAAAATATGCAAGTAGAATTAACAATTTGTTCAAATTCACATCTGACACAGCACCACCCAGTGACAGTTCACAGCCACGTAAGCAAGGCATTGTGGGTATTCAAAAGATTCCAAATAAAAGCCTTTTGCTTGAGAAAGTAGTATTGTTTTTCAGTGAAATGCTATTTTATATCTAGCTTAATCAACTCAATATAAATACTTCTGAAAACGTCATGCCAGTTTAACCCATGTGACATATGGTCAAAGGATTATCATCTGACAGTCTCCTGGTTGAAACATTGAGGTATGTGTAGAAAAGAGACCAGCAGAGTTATGGTGAGATTGACAAGGCTTGAAAACCACCTTTCACATGAAATATGAAACATAAAAAATACATTAGAGCTAAGTCACACATGCCACAGCAACACCCAGAGGCCATAACTGGAAATTCACCTCCTGTTCGTAGCCACATCAGAAAGGGATTGTGGGTATGCAAATTAGCCAAACTGCAAGCCTTTCTCAGTAAAAATGTTTTTCCCTTATAAGACTGTGTGATTTTATTCAAAGTTCAATTAACATAAAACAGACATTACTCATAGTTGCAAATAAATGCATATCTCGTTTTACCTTTATTTGATACCATCACTGCAATATGCTCTAACCACCTTGTGCTTGGAACTTTGGGGCATGTTGAGCAAACACCAGCTAAATTGTGGTGGGCTTAAAAAGGCTGAAAGGGGAATGAAGAAAATGTAATTTGAACGAAGAAACACATGCCCCAGCTCCACCCAGTCACCATCAGTGGAAATGCACATCCAGTTCAGAGCCACATGAGCAAGGTGAAATGATCAGGAGACTCTGGTAAACTTCTCAGTCTTCTTTATTGTAAGTTCCTCATCTTAGATATTCGTATCTTCCAGCTTTGCTGCTTCGGGCAAAACATTTCACCATGGGGCGCTGTGCTCGAGGTCGCAGCGTCAATGTCCCTCGAGGGCTGCCATCGAGCGTCAACGTCATCCGTAGTATAAAGGGCTCGAGCCACGCCTGTTGGCTTCAGTTCTGTTTTTCTGATGTGTTAATGTGAATCAGGTGACCAGGCATTCATTGACCTCCAGCTCTTAAGGAATTTAGAGAGCAACTAGCGTAAACTGTACGATGGGGTAGGCTGGGAGGGTCGATGAGGAATATGTGGGAAGAACATCCAATCGAAAGAACGTTACAGTTGGTAAGTAACTTGTTATTCGAATGGATTGTGTCCTCCCACATATTCCTCATCTTAGATAGGCTCCCAAAGCAGTATGAATTCGGATCAGGGAGTACCAGAAAATATTATTCATGAACCATGTAAAGGATGTCTTTTGCAAAAAGGTCACCTTGAGATGATGTTGAGTCCAAGCAATAGTGCTTCACGAAGGTGTGCATTGACGACCAGGTGGCCGCTGCACAAATATCTTGCACCGGGACACCCCTCTGAAGAGTCATTGAAGTTGCCATGCCCCCTAGTTGAATGGGCCCTTAGCCCATCTGGAGGCTCTTTACCAGCCAATTAATAGAATTCAGTAATTGCAATCTGGACAGCATCTATTTTGATACCGCTAGACCCAATTTGAGTCCGGTATACCCAACAAAGAGTTGGTCACTTTGTCTAAATTTAGCCAATCTGGAGATAAAGAAACTGATAGCCCTTTTCAGGTCCAGTCTATGTAGCCTTTCTTCCTCCTTACTTGCATGCGGAGGGGGATAGAAAGAACGTAAGGTAATTTTCTGTGACAGGTGGAAGTCCGAGACTATTTTAGGTAAAAAAGAAGGATTGATCCTAAGAATAACTTTGTTCCTATGGAGACTGGTGTGAGGAGGCTTACAAGAGAGCGCCTGCAACTCACTCACCCTGCGGGCTGATGTAATTGCCACTAGCAGAATTGTTTTCAAAGTAAGGAGCCTTAACGGGCATGAATGTAAGGGCTCAAATGGAATACATATATGGAATTTTAAAACTAAATTTAAATCCCAGACGGATACCTGAAAAGGGGTTCGAGGGTACACATTTGTGAGTCCTTTTAGGAACTGAATAACCGAGGGCATTTTAAAGTAAGACACTTAAAAATAGATAGCGCTGCTAAATATCCTTTTATTGTACCAACTTGGAGCCCCAAATTGGCCAAGTGTAAAAGGAAAGAAAGTTCTGTTGGAGTATTACATAAGAATGGATTCACATTCTTATCCCTGCACCAGTTACTGAACTTGTTACAACGACACTGGTACAAGGATTTTGTTGCTGGCCTTCTGGCCGAAAGCAAAATCTCCATTACGTCATCCTTATATCTCAGCCTGTCAGACACCCAGACACCACGCGTGAATGCTCAGTGTCTTGACCTCTGGATGGAGAACCCGACCTTCCTCTTGCGAGAGAAGATCCTCTCTATGCGGAAGACGTATTGGAGGGCAGTTGGACATGTGCAGAAGGTCCGGGTACCATGTCCTATTGGCCCATTCCAGGGCAATTAGGATCATGGATTTCCTGAACTTTCTCAACCTCCTGATTACATGAGGAATCACAGGGAGTGGAGGAAATGTGTACAGGAATGGAAATTCCCAGTCCACCACAAACGCATCCCCTAGAGCTCCTCTCTGAATAAATTCCCTTGAGCAGTACAGTTCGCACTTCCTGTTGACACTGGTTGTGAACTTATCCACTTGAGGAGTTCCCCAAAGGGTGAAGATCTCTTGAAGGACTTCCTGAGCTAGTTCCCATTCGTAAGAAACTGTGCTCTGCCTGCTCAGAGCATCCGCCACCGTGTTCTGCTCTCCGGCTAGGTGAATTGCTAATAGATTCCTTCTTGCATTGCCCAGAACCAAAGCTGCATTACCTCTGTGCACAGTGATAGTGACCCTACGCCCCCTTTCTTGTTGAGTAGTACATGGCCACTGTGTTGTCCGTCATTATCAGGACATTCTTTCCCCATACAGAGGGGAGAAGGCCTTCAGCGCCAGTCTGATTGCCCTCAGCTCATGGTGGTGGTTTATATGTTGGATTTGAGTACCCTTCTGCTGCCCTTGATTCTCGGATTGGGTACATTCCCTGCTCATCGTCTTTGTCATCGAATGCTCCGCTTGGGGGAACATCAGGGGGTGCGGAGGGATGAGTACCTCGGTCCTTCACATCCTGCTGGCTCAGCATCCACTGACACCTCGCGGCATCCCCCTCCTAAAACATGCACCACAACTCGAATATGGCCATGCGTTTAGTTAATTTCTTCCCCTTATAGGTATCCTGTATGTGTGTCAGTAGTGATTGCTGCACGTCTTTGGAGAAACTTCCACAAGGTGGCCATGGTCTAGTAAACTTCCCCTCGGTACCTTTAGACCATTCTATGCTTTACTTACAAATCTTTTCTCAATAAGGTGGCAATGTTTTACACAGGTGCTGAAGGGGTGTGTGTCTGCGCCCCCACATTTTCCCTGATACATTATTCAGCACCTTTACCTCACCTCAAGTCAAGGGTTTCGATAGTCTGCTATTAAGGGGGAAAGGCACAATATAGTGGCAATACTTTTCAGTTTGTACAAGCTTCTCCAGTTCCACAACTTATCAGGTGTGCTCCGTGCACCGCCCCTCCTTCACACTCGTTGCCTCCTCAGGCACACCCACAATCTTGCGCATGCACCTTCCCCGCACCGCCGCTTGTTCACCTTGTCTGCCAATCCAAAGTTTTCAGTGGTAGCTCCTCGCCATCTCAAGTTCTCTGTGTCCTATGTGCAAACCTAAGGGTGACGTCACCAGTTCTAGACAATGTAATACACAAACAAATACCGCGCGCACACCATAGTAGCATGTTACTCCCAAACCATTAAAAACCCGACAGCTGTCTTCCTGCGCTCCAGGCGGAGTATACCAATATTCTCCAGCATTGGATCTTTCATAGATTCAGATGCTTGAATATTCCCCGTCGTCAGTCCGGGAATCCTCGGTGATAAAATAATTACATACATTGTTTTTAATTTACATCCATTCTCACATGAGAATCCATGTAAGTACTCCATTGTGGCCTATGAGCCATTCTATTGTGTAGCCCCTACACCTCACTTTGGTCCTTTATGGCCCAAAGCAATGAGGTGACAGGACTTAAGCTCCGCCCCAGCAGCCATCTTCAGATTTTTCACCGCAGTCTAACTGACACAGGGAATCCTCAAGCTCTCTGAGCTTTTTGCGATTTTATTTCTATATTCACAGTAGTATATATATATATATATATATATATAGTTATATAGATATATACTCTACCACATTCCCCTGGCTAGGGGCTATCACCTCTGAGTTTTGGAGCTCCAAGAGACCTTATTTGCCCCAGAATTTGCTGAGTGAACCTTCTCTTCAGATGGCTGATCTCCAGGCTACCAAGAAGCCTTCCCTGTTCAGGGATTGCACGAGGTGCAGGAAAAAGGTGGTTTATATGAAAGACCCCCATGATCACTGTATATATTGTCAGTATCCTCATGACATCCAGAAATGTCAGATTCTACAGGACAGACACAGAAGACTTCTTATGCATTTGGAGGCCAAGGAGCTTTCTTCTGACGAGGAATGTGCAAAGACTGGCCCTGTTCACTCCAGCAACTCATGCGAAAAGCAAAATTCTAAAAGAAGGGCTTCTTCAGTGGAAAAAGGTTCCTCTCCTGCTCCCAACAGTAAGAGGAAGCTGGAAATTATACCTTTCCTACCTCCCCTGGAATCTGCAAGCCATAAAATGAATCATTCTACGGCAAAAACTTCCTCCAAGGTCAAGGAGGAATTTGCAAAAAACCAGGGGGGCAGTCGTCCACAGAGAAGCCGTCAATGAGCGGCAGTCATGATAGAGGCCCGACGTCCACCAAACTGTCGACATCGCCCTCATCGACGACCACCATGCGGTGAACCACATCGTCCACGAATAAGTCCTAGTCGGCGAGTTTATCATCCACGAAGCAATCGTCGATGATGGAAGCGCATCATTAGTCCACTAAGCACCTGTCCACGAGCCATTCGTCCACGAAGCACTCGTCGACAGATAAGGGCAAGCTACCGACTACGAGATCCTCGTCCACGGAACCGCTGACATCGAGGACGTTGTTCACGAAATCGTCGACCATGGCTCCGTCGACGCCACCGCAAGCTTCTTTATCAGCAGAGGAAATAGGGCCTAAAACGCCCCTCGCTGATGCCACTGTTATGCCATCCAATGAAGACAGTCTTCCTGAGGTCATGGTAATGCTGCCTCAGTTTGTCGAAGCTTTGGAACCACAGAGAGCCCAATTATCTCCTTTAGGAGAAATGCCAGAGCTCCCGGACGTCATCCTACAGGAGGATTTTTCAGACGCTGAGTTTGTTGAAGAACAGCATTTTCTTACACCTAAGGAACACAGTCCTCCTTGGCAACCTACAGCAGAGGTGCCTGCTGATCCTTATGACCCAGCACTCATGTAATCAATGCAGAGGATCCTGGAGGAGTTCAACAGGTGTCAAAATGAAAAGACCAAGTCTGCTGTACCGAGGAAGCCAAACTCCCCGCAGAGGGATCTTGCACCTCAACAAAGCATGCCAAGACATTTGCCTCCCCGGTGTAGGCCACAGAAGAGAGTGCATTCACCAGAGCCACCGCGCAGGTCTAGAAGCAGGACACTCAGTGCTTCACTGACAAGGGTCCCTTCTCCAACTTCCTCACATAGGACAAGATCCCGAGCTAGGGATCCAACGATTGTACCATCCTCAGTTTCGGTCTCAAACTGGCAGGAAGATCCCTTCAGAGATTTTTCTGAACCGGAAGAAGGCAAGTTCACGCAAGAACCTGATACTAGCGAATGGGACGATTACATTGTTGAGAAGCGAAGGAAGAAAGATTCTCCAAGTGGCTCCTCACCACCGGATGATCTAGTATCCTTTCATACTATCATCGGCAAAGCCGCAGTTTTGTTCCAGCTACAAGTCACATCGGAGGAAAAGAAGTCTGTGCTTTATGAGCACAGAGACAGGCGTAGGAGAACTGTGACTACCATTCCTCTCCTCGACACCATTTGGGAGTCCGGTTCCAAAATATTGGCCACACCTTTATCCACTCCAACTCTAGTGTCCAGGTCGGAGAAAAAGTACAAGGCTCCTGAGTCTGCACCTCTTTGCCTTTCGGGGCCATACTAAACCGGACTAGGTCATCACTGTAGCAGTGAGGAAAAAGTTGGCCAATCCAGCATCACCTCTGTCGGCCCCACCGGACAAGGATGGTCGGAAGCTAGAAGCTATGGGCAGGAGAGTGTTTCCGCATCAGCATCGCTGACCATTAGAGTGGGCAATGTGTTGGACATGACAGCGAGATTTGACCGCAAGCTTTGGCTCTGCATGTCCAAGCTAGCCAAACAGCTCCCTGTAGAGCTCCAGGAAGAAGCCAGATCGATTATCGCCGATGGGGAAGCAACTTCGGATCACATGATTGATGCAGCAGTTGATGTGGTGGAGTCAGGATTCAGGCAGATGGCCCACGGCACAGTGCTGAGAAGACAGGCCTGGATGAAGGCTACCAATTTCAGGCCTGAGGTCCAAGCTCAGATATTGGACATGCCATTCGATGGTCAAGAACTCTTTGGGAAAAAGATCGATGACCACCTCAAAGGAATCAAGACGGACACAGATATGGCATGTGCCATCAGTTCTTTAAAAGATAAAGACAAGGATCGCCGGCCCTTTCGTCCTTTTTGAGGTTCTTCCTCAAGGTACAGAGGTTTTAACCGTCCCTCCTATGGTCAGAAATCACAAGGTAATTTCCACCAGGACACAAAGTAACAGTCTGCCAACAAGTATGCCCAGAGAGGGAAGCGGGGCTCCGCTCAAGGGAAGTCGCAGAACAAGCAAAACTGACAGTCCAGCTCCTCTGCTTCAACGTCACATCCCGGTGGGGGGAAGGGTGGGCCAGTTCTTTCCACGCTGGCAGTCAATAAGATCAGACAAATGGGTGTTACAGGTGGTCCGCGAGGGGCACACCTTAGAATTTCTAGACCAGCCCCCTTCCCTGCCACCAATGACACGCAGGGTGCATATGTTGAGACAAGTTATGTCCGAAATCCAAAAACTACTGCACAAAGCAGCTATAGAGTCAATGCCTTACTCTCTAAGGGTTTCTATTCCTGTTTCTTCCTCATCAAAAAGAATGGTCGATGGCGACCCATCTTGAAACTCAGGACGCTTAACAAATTTATCAAACGCATCAAATTCAAGATGATAACATTGCAAGGAGTGCTTCCTTGGCTGAACACGCATGATTTTTTAGCCACTCTAGACTTGGAGGACGCATACTTCCACGGACTGATCCACCCAGCACATTGAAAATTCCTCAGGTTCGCTCTAGGCAATCTTCATTTTTAATTTCGGGTGCTCCCATTTTGCCTGAGATCAGCACCAAGAGTGTTTACAAAGTGCCTGGCACCAGTAGCTGCAAAACTCAGGAGGACAGGTATATAAGTGTTTCCATCGCTGGACGACTGGTTGATAAGAGCAAGTTCCGCCCCTAGCGCATGCTTGGCAGTTTTAAATATGACAAATCTTCTAAAAGGGTTAGGTTTCTCCATAAACAGCGCAAAGTCCTGCCCAGTCCCCAGCAGGACAGTTTCCTTCCTGGGAGCCAAACTCAATACCAACATTCCCAGGGTGAGACCGTTGGCAGAAAGAGCAGCAGCAATCCTCCGCTTGACCCCATGGTTCATAGTGAGAGAGACAACATCGGTGCGCTCTTACAAATCCCTCTTGGGCATGATGTCCTCATGTATATGCCTCATACCAAATTGCAGGCTTCACATGAGACCTGTCCAGGAGGCACTGAACCACCAATGGAAACAAGCTCTCGGCTCTTGGGAGGACATCGTCCAGATTCCAACGACTCTGCACAAAGCTCTTCGAGCACCAATGTCGACCCTTGTCTTGAGGACGGACGCATCTCTTTCGGGCTTTGGCGTTCATCTGGCGGACTTCCAAACCAAGGGCTCTTGATCAGCCCAGGAGTACCAACTCCACATCAATGTGTTGGAACTCAGGGCCATACGGTGGGCACTGAAAGCTTTCCTTCCTGTAGTAGCGGGGCAAGTGATCACTGTCCACACAGACAACATGACCTCCATGCGCTACACAAACAAGCAAGGAGGCACAAGGTCAGATATCTTATCTCAGGAAGCTAAATTGCTGTGGGCATGGGCCCTGCACCACAGAGTCCAAATCAAGGCGGAACACCTTCCGCTGGTGGACAATGTCATAGCAGACAAACTGAGTCCCACGAGTGGGAGCTGGACGAAGAGGAAGCCCAACGGATCTTCAACTTATGGGGCCATCCAAATCTCAATCTTTTTGCCAACAGGGCCAACAAGAAATGCAGAATGTTCGCCTCCAGGTACCTAGAGAGTCAGTCAGTAGGAGACTCTTTCTGAATGGATTGGACGGGGAAATTCCTATATGCCCTCCCCCCTTTCCCCTCATTTCCAGTCCACTACACAGACTTCAAGAGCAGAAGTGTTAAATGAGCCTGATTGCACCGGACTGGGAACTGCAGGTCTGGTACTTGACCCTACAGTACATATCCCGATGGCCCCCGATTCGCTTCAAGCGCATCAGTATCTATTGACGCAACAGAACCGCAAGGTCCTGCACCACGACCCAGCGAGCCTGTCTCTCAAGGCCTGGTTCCTGAGCAGCGTAAACTGATGAATCTCAATCTGCCTGCGGAATGCTGGGATATAACCAGGGCCTCAAGGGCTCCTTCTACACGCATCACCTACACTAGGAAATGGACTTGTCTTTCCAAGTGGTGTGAGACGTATGCTATTGATCCTCTCACCGCTTCGGTTGAGAAAGTACTTCCTTACTTATTACACTTAGCCAAAGCAGGACTTTCACTGTCGTCAATCAAGGTCCACCTATCAGCCATTACGGCGTACACGGCGGCCTGGCAAACGCAGTCCTTGCTCTCCCTTCCAGCTGTCAAGGTCTTCCTTAAAGGGCTTTTGCGTACATACCCTCCTACGCCCACAGCGATTCCAGCTGGAGCTTAAACACTGTGCTAACAGCCCTCATGGAGCCTCCTTAAGAGCCCATCCACAGGTGCGACATAAAATTCTTGTCATGTAAAACAGCTTTCTTAATAGCCATCACTTCGGCCAGGGGAACAGTGAGTTACGGGCCTTATCTTTTGAACCGCCTTTCACCTTATTCCTTAAGGACCGGGTCATTTTGAGACCACAACCTAAGTTCCTTCCGAAGGTAGTATCGGAAATGACGATCACAGAACGCATTGTCCTTCCAACTTTTTTCCAGAATCATTCTTCGGAAGCAGAAAGAGCATTGCATTGTCTGGGCATAGCAAGAGTATTCAAGTTTTATTTACAAACAACTAAGGAGTTCCGTTCTTCAAATAGACTGTTCATAGCTTTCTCTGAACACACAAAGGGCCAACATATTTCCAAGCAAGGTCTGGCACGCTGGGTTTCTTCTTGCATCACCCAAAGCCATCAAACGAAAGGCGACCCCCTTCCCAAACCACCCTCAGTGCACTCCACCAGAGGGAGAGCGGCGTCAACAGCGTTCCACGCAGGGGTGGGCTTGAAGGACATATGCAGAGCCGCCACATGGAGCACTCTGCACACGTTAGCTAAACACTACTGCCTGGCTGAAGATACCAACAAATAAACTGCAGTTGGACAGGCAGTGCTCCACCATCTCTTTGTATAAGGTAGGAGCAGCCTCCCTTTCCCACCTTTCCCTAAGTATGTGATTGTTGTGTTGCTGCATGGTAAAGGTTTGATCACAGATATGGTTCTTTTCTGTATTCTATTCAAGCATCTGAATCTATGAAAGATCCAATGCTGGAGAAGTCTTAGTTACTTACCTGTAACGGTATTTCTCCAGCATTGGTATCTTTCATACATTCACATGCGCCCACCTGCCTCCCCTGAGAGGCTGCTCCTATGCTCAGCTTCCATCATACTGTAATTCCTACAGTTCAAAATCTGAAGATGGCTGCTGGGGGCGGTGCTTAAGCCCTTTCACCTCATTGGTTGGGGCCATGAAGGACCAAAGTGAGGTGTAGGGGCTACACAATAGAATGGTTCATAGGCCACAATGGAGTACTTACATGCATTCTCATTTGTGAATGGATGTAAATTAAAATATTTCTATATAATTATTTTATCACTGATGATTCCCGGTCTGACGACAGGGAATATTCAAGCATGTGAATCTATGAAAGATATCAATGCTGGAGAAATACAGTTACAGGTAAGTAACTAAGACTTCCCTTGTGAGCAAACTGCACCCCATCTGCGACGCCTAGCGTGTGAAACGTCTCACCCCAGGAGACTTAACCAGTCGGCTCACCTTCCGCAATCTAGGCCAGCTCCCTTGCTAAACCTTACGGGGATACCGTCATCTATGACCCGACCTAAAACGCCCAACCCACAGGAATACCAATATTTACATATGTTCTGTCATCCAAGCCCTCGAGTCAATAGTCTAGGTTATTCACCAGAACCTTTTACCTCTAAACCGGAATGTGCTCTAAACATAGAAAAGGGACTTCTAGCTCTGCTCCTTGTCCCTACTATTTAACAATGCTGGATAATACTTTGACATTACTTGATAGTACTACACAATACTTCACAATACTCAATACCCTCCCCACCCACAGTTGCCGTTAGACTGGGTCAATACTTACACTCCATGGTCTGCTGGCGCTGCTCGGCTGACGACTCCTCTTCAAGACGCTCACCTCCCCGTCATGGTCTGCCTGAACTACTCGGTGACTTCGGGCAGGATGATTTACAAGGGGCTCCCAACGGCCTGTCCACGGCACGCGTTTTCCCGTCGTCTCGAAATATACGAGGGTCCTGCAGCCTCGCAGGCTCTGGCAGCAAAGGAGGCGACCTGGTGCCGGGCTGGCGCAGCTATCCATCCTCTGCTACCAGCTTGTTGGGGACGGACCCCCAGGTATGCCAGAGGGACACTGGAAGTCTGTGCACTTGGAGATCCCAACTCCCCCCTTTCCAAGATACAAGGAGGACTCAGTCAATGGCAAGTTCAAACTGTGGTTTATTACAGGCAAAACCAACAGGGATCAGCACAGGAACAGTGAAAATCCATGCACATCTCGCTCTTCCTCAGCTCGCAGGCTGGTTTTACAATACAATTACATCAGAGTGATGTCATAAGCTGGGCCCTTCTCCAGGAAACCTATCGGGCAACACGATTGGTTATTGAGTATTTTAACAACTATAGTGGACTATATAGATGTTGCTCTACTGGCTCTCGCATGTGAGATGGCTGGCCTGGCCCATCACCAAGTCACTATCTATAACAATGTTGCAGTGTGGTGGATTTACCATTGGTTCTTGCCCGTTGCTACCCACCCCTAGGGTACTAAATTATGATTGGCTGGAGCTAATGTCCCCAGGCCTGGGATCCGCAAGAATTCTCAGCTCTCTGTGTACCTCTTCAAGGTAACAAGAATGACTATGTGTCTGCATTGAAGCTCGTGTAAACCACCTTAGCTCATGTGAGTGCTCTCCTGCTCAGTGCAACACTTGTAACATATTGTTGCAGCCTTGTCACTGTCTGTGTCTTAGCAGCCTGGGACCAGTGCTCCTTTCCCACCGCTGATCGCTGTCCATTGTCTGCTTCAGTCGCGTCACGTGTTCAGAAACCACGGATTTGAGCTGTGCAGCTCTGAATTATGAGGATTTATTTGTATTTTCTGCAGCTGGTCCCTTTGTTTTTGGATTGGAATGTCACCCGTATCTCTTTGCCTTGGCAGCGGGTCCTGTCTCACACGTCTTGTTCTCTGTGCAATCTGAATTTCAGCTCAGCTCGTCTCTCACTGAGGGGGCTGTGGCCTATTGTGCTTTTCCGAAACCGTATAATGCGGTTTCTACAGTGTCCATACTATGCTACATTTCCATAGGTTAGTCACATTTGGTTCTGTCAGGTCCCAGAGGTGCTCCCACAGTTTCATGGGGTTAATTGCATGTAAGCATCTGCAAGCTGTGCTCAGGAACTCTTGTCTCTTGCAGTTTCTGTGTTGCTGTGTTTGGTTTATGGCAAAAATAATAAAAGCAATGACAGTATGTATATGTATCTGTACACTAATTCCCGAACTGTACGCTTGTGTTATTCACATGTGTGCTTCATGTCTAAAGCTGCTTTGTCATGGTGTCTCTAACGACGTCAGCAACGTGGCTTCTTGGTGCTTAGTCCAGGCTGTCAATAGAGATGTCTTTGATTGTGGCCTGTGGCTCTTTATCCACGCTGGGCTAAATCCACACCACACATGGTCTAGAGGGCTGGTGTAGGGCTGGTTGAGGGGGTATGGTTGGCTGAGGGGGTATCTGTCATGGGTATCAGGCAGGTGGGGCAAGCTGGGTGGAGGCTTGGCAGGCCTGGCATAGGCTCACAAAGAACCCATGACAAATCCCTCCTTTCATTCCTTCCTAGTGGTTGTAGTAACTTCCTGGTTACCACTTCCTGTTGCGAAACGGGAAGTGCATGATAACTCATGAGCTCTCTAGTGTTTGGGTGTGGCTGGCTACATCAGCCACACCCAAGATTCTTCCAGTGCTTCGTGTTGCTTACTGGGAGCTGTATCAGCAACACACTTGCTGTGCTCTGGATCAGCCAGTGTCTGCTTACCTGCTCCGGATCATCCTGTTTCTGCTTACCTGCTCCGGATCATCCTGCTTCTGCTTACCTGCTCCAGATCACCCTACTTCACCTAACCCGCTCTGGATTATTTAGCTTCTGCTTACCTGGTTCTTACTCCACGCCGTAGCTATCTCCAGTCACGAGGGGACTTCTACACCGGCACCTGTAAGAACAAAGAAGAACAGCGTTAACATGTGCACATCAGTAATGCTGCGCATACTCACCGAATCTTCCCGTGATGCTGGAATCCAGGTTAGTTGCACAAGGGCACAAACCCCTGTAAGAAAGAAGAGACTTTATTCATTGTGCGCGCTCCAATAACGCAGACACTTATTTCACTGCGCTCTCTCTCTCTCTCTACGTGGTGCATACTTACCAAAAGCCTCCATGCAAACTTACCTAACCACCAAGTCTCCAGTAGCGCTGAACCCGGACTCGAGGCGCTAATACCACATAATTTCTCCTGCAAGGGAAAGGGAGAGACATTACCAGGCGTGCTGTAATTGAAGGCGCTGTGCAAACCTACCAGCAGCTAGCTTCTACACGCAGCGCTACTCATCCACAAAAATACCGGCAAAGACAATACTGAACATTTTGGAACATTTTGGACACTCAACATTCTCCGCGCAACGTTCACTTGTGGGAAGGACTTTCTAGTCAGTGAAGAAACTGGTGCCTTGAACTCTCGGCCTCGCTGTGAAGGCATAAAACAGCGTTTGGCATCTGAACTCAGCCTACAGACATTTGCACCAATCACATGTGTGAATCGCGCCCCTGCAAATGCAGGATGGAGTGCACACCCTACTAAATATCAAGATAAGCCCATAGGGGGACATCACAGCACACAGTAAAGAGAAGGGAAGGGCCCAGGGGAATCGGGTGAATTCAGGTCTGAGTGTACACCTTGTATTTGACAGGTATCATCGGGGTCAAGGGAGGCTCATTCATCGCTCCTGCAGAGACACAGGTGAGTGTGGCAGAACATGAAGCCATCCTCAATACCTCTGCCCAAGCAATGGAAACCTCAGAGGTAGACCAGCTTTCCCTACTGTTAGGTTAAGTACGGGCTGAGGTGCATGCAGCCCGCTCAGAGACAAATGCCTTAAGGTGCGAACTGGTAGTCAACAGGGACAAAACAGACGATTTGGCAAGACAGCTCCTACAGACCCAAGCTGGTCTAGCACCCCTACCAGGTGGAGTTCCACAGGGGCAGCCTACCGTGGACCTGTAGCCCCACCGGTTCAGGTATTGCTTCCAGGCAACATCCCTTTCGTACCCCTGTGGAACGCTTCTCTGGGGAATCCCAAGAAATTTGGAGCGTTCATGAATCAATGGCGGCTACATTTCATATGCAAACCAGACACCTTTCTGAACGACCAAGCTAAAGTAGCTTTTGTCCTCTCCTATTTAGGAAGGCACACGGCGGACAGGTCTGTCCCGTTAGTGCTTACGGACGACCCTTTACTGAGAAATTACCCAGGTTTTCAGCATGAACTGGAAAAACTATTTGCCCATCGGATTCGAGGTCAGGCCCTGGATAATGAGCTACTCTCTCTGCGACAGGGTGGTCAGGATCTTATCTCATATGTCGCCAATTTCAATCGCTTAATAGCCGAATCAGGTTGGCCAGAGGAGAAAAGAATAACGTTATTTTATCGAGGACTGAGAGGAGAATTAAAAGTTGTCTTGGCGCAAGTAGTTAATCCTCCCAAAGATTGCAGTGAATACATCCACCTAACTATGCAACTAGACCACCTGTTATAGGATCGCAAGGCCGACCAAACCAGATCAGACCAGTGTATGTCCGACCAAAGGAAGCGTCCCATCGACAGGCCTCAGAAATACACTCAGAGCCCATGCAATTGGGTGTTTTCAGGGGACCACTCACCAAGGCAGAGAAAGAACGGAGGTGTCAGGAAAAACTTTGCTTATATTGCGGCCAATCTGGTCACTTCCTCTGGAACTGCACGATTAAACCCCCACAGAAGACAATGGGGGTACTAGATAACATAGGGGAAGACACAGGTGCGTTAGCGGAAAACTCCAACGCCCGGCAGATGTAGAGGTCGGTCTGTCGAGCCAGGAACGGAGCACTCAGATCTCACATTTCAGTATTCCTGTGGTTTTGGTAGACCCTTCACAGCCCACCCGAATACATGCCCTCAAGGCTTTCATAGACAGTGGGGCTATTGGGAACTACCTGGACATAAACACTGCAAAGACCTTGGGATTAGCATTCCACCGTAAGGACACCGCAGAAAGCGTGACAGCTGTGGATGGATCCTTTCAGGACCAGTAACACAGTGTAATTCCACCATCACCTTAATCTTCCAAGATGGCCACAGAGAAAGTATTAGATTCAACCTTATCGCTGCACCCCAATTCCAGCTGATTCTTGGGATACCGTGGCTAGAGACGCACAACCCAAAGATAGATAGGCAAGCTCGAACCTTACTCTTTTCCAAGGAATGCGCCTCTTGTTACAACATCAAAGGGATCAAAGGAAGCTCATTGTTAGCTTCACAGGAAAAGATAGCAGGTTTAGGCTTGGTGGGCACTTTACCAGAGGAATACCAGGAGTTCCAGGATGTGTTTGCGAAGGAGCAAGCTAATACACTACCACCACATCGAGTTTACGACTGCCAGATCGACCTGCAACCAGGGGCACAAGTACCGTGCAGCCACATTTATGCATTAACCAAGGAAGAAAACACTCATCTACGGACCTACTTGGATCAATGCATGGCCAATGGCTTCATTAGACCATCTAAGTCACCAGCCGCCTCCCCACTCTTTTTCATACCGAAGAAAGAGGGGGACTTAAGAACGTGTATTGATTACCGGGCCCTAAATCAAGTCACCATTAAAAATAAGTACCCGTTACCTCTGATACCAGTACTCATAGACCAGGTGAGACAAGCGAAGATTTTCACCAAGCTAGACTTACGCGGCGCATATCACCTGGTACGCAGGAAGAAAGGGGACGAGTGGAAGACTGCGTTCCGTACCGGCTATGGCTTGTACGAATACCAGGTCATGCCCTTTGGGCTTTGCAATGCCCGGCTGCATTCCAGGATTTTATGAATGATGTGTTATAGGAACTCCTCGATGTCTGTGCAGTCGTTGTCAAGGATGGCACTCTGTCAAGAGTGGCACAGGGTCCCGAGGTAGGGTTTGGGTGGCTGTGTTGATGTAAGGTGACAGATAAGTACACACACAGCAGGAAACTCATCAAGAAATAAAAGTAGGCAAGTTTAGTTGTGAACAGAAAGGGGCAGGAAATACAGAGATACAAACAAACTGGATTCCCTCTTGGGGTGTATGCAGATATGGAAAAAGAGTGTTCCACGGACCTTTGGAAACTCCAGCCTTCTGCACGGATTACTATTACAGAGGCCCACTCTGTCTGCTCATGGCTGGGAACAACAGCTGTGGGTGTCTGTTAAACAGAAAACGTGACAAGGCAAGGGGCAGAGGTTGCCTGCCAGAAACCAACAGTCAAGCTCTGTACAAAGGATCAACATAAGACACAAGAGAGACAAGAACAGAAATAACCAGGGACAAGGAAGTCTAAGAGAAATCTAGCAGAAGGGAATGAAGGTAGATACAGTACAATAGAAATGGGTAAACTAAAGGGGAGGACAGAGGATTCAAGGAAGAGAAGGACAGGGATCAAGAACAAGGGTTGCAAACAAGGAAGAGAGCAAGGGAGCAGCAGCCAGGAAAGAGGGGGGCTGCAAACAAGGAAGCAGGGCTGCAGTACCAAATGGTACAAGGTACAGAAAAACTGTAGTGGATTGCAGAGGACTGTAGTAGGCTGCTAGGCAGAGAGTCCAGAGGAGCAGGACTGAGTGCTGTAGTAGGCGGCAGACAGAGAGCCCAGTAGGGCAGCAAGGAGCGAACCCAAAGGAACAGGGCGTAGAGGTAGAGAGACCCGAGGGTCAGGGCTGAAAGCAGAAGCGAGAAGCAGGCTGCAAGGCAGGGAGCCCAGCGGAGCAGAGCAGCAAGGAGCGAGCTCAGAGGAGCAGAGCAGCGAGTCAGGGAACCCAGCGGAGCAGAGCAGCAAGGAGCGAGCTCAGAGGAGCAGAGCAGCGAGGCAGGGAGCCCAAAAGGCTAGGGCTGTAGGCAGCAGGGTGTAGCAGGCTGCAAGGCAGGAAGCCCAGAGGAGCAGGGCTGTGAGGCAGGGAGCCCAAAAGGCTAGAGCTGTAGGCAGCAGGGTGTAGCAGGCTTCAAGGCAGGGAGCCCAGCGGAGCAGGGCTGTGAGGCAGGGAGCCCAAAAGGCTAGGGCTGTAGGCAGCAGGGTGTAGCAGGCTGCAAGGCAGGAAGCCCAGAAAGAGCAATGGAACAAAAGCAGGAAAATGCAGCAGCAGGAATAGCATACACATTCGAGACAAAAGGCAAAAATGGCTGGGAGGACTCTTGATGCAAGAGACTGAGCTCCTGCAGGCAGCTGCTTAAATACCGCCCTGCCCTGTACTGAGGCAGGCTAATTGGCAGCACCTGGAGCAGCACACCTGAATACAATCTGCCTCCTCCCTCTCTGGTCCTGAGATGGTGGAAGCAGCACTGATCCCTAGGGCTTCTGGGGATTGTGGTTCCAATGCTGACGAATGGGAATGGCCAGGAATTGATAGCTGTAGCAAGGTGCATTGTGGTACATGTAGTTAGTTGAGTTATATAAGAAGGCACCAAAGTCACGCAAATGGGAATTAAGTACCAAAGTGTGAATCGGGGTTGTTCCAAGAGTATTCTGAAGATAAATGAATAACAAATAGTCCATGATGGTTGCCAATGTGTGCGCCCATGACGCAGGCATGACAGTCGTCAACATCGATGACATTCTAATCTACTCCACCACTCCCCAAGAGCACGTAACCCACGTGCGTGCTGTACTCCGCAAACTGCGTGAAAACCAACTGTACGCAAAGCTAGAAAAATGCTCCTTCCACGTCACCGAGGTGGAGTTTCTGGGATATGTACTGACACCGCAGGGGATCAAGATGGACAATAGAAAAGTGGAGGCAGTCCTCACTTGGTCCTCACCCATGTCTGTAAAGGGAGTACAGAGTTTCCTAAGGTTTGCAAACTTTTATCGACGCTTCATACCAGGATTCTCACATATTGTACATCCAAAAACGCCCTTGCTGCGCAAACACCGAAAGTTCAAATGGACACCAGCGGCGGAAGAAGCTTTTTGAGCTCTCAAGGAAAAATTCACCTTAGCCCCAATTCTGCAACGCCCACAGCCCGATTTACTGTACGTCGTGGAAACGGACGCTTCAAGCATTGCCATGAGGGCTGTATTATCTCAACAAAATCCTGAAACTGGATGCCTTCACCCCATTGCCTTTTGGTCAAGGAAACTTTCCCCAGCAGAATTAAACTATGCAATTTCTGAGAAAGAACTCCTAGCAATCAAAAGCGCACTGTGTGAATGGCGACATTACTTACTAGGAGCAAAACACACTATCACAATAATAACAGATCACCGGAACTTGCAATACTTACGCTCAACAAAAGCTCAGTATTCTAGGCAGCTCCGTTGGGCCCTATCCTTAATGGAATACGACTTTGTAATCACTTACTGCCCCGGAGTTAAGAGCAGGAAAACGGATGCGTTATCCCGCATTGGCACAGGAGAGAAAGTCTACAATGCCCCTAGCCCGGTGGAGATCATACCCAGCCATAAAATTCTTGGCCTCTGCATTGGCCCATCTCTGTTAAATACTCTGCAGGAAACGATAAAAGAAAATAAATGAAAGAAAATATGTCTGAAGAAGACCTACTGGCCTGGGACGCGAAGGGAGATCAGTTCATCATTCAAGACAAACTACCATACTACCAAAAATGCCTCTACATTCCAACTAAGGATCTGCAACAAGCAATCATATCAGACTACCACTACTCGCTGTTAGTAGCGCATCCGGGTATAGCCAAAACCATGAAGAAAGTAAGCAAATCTTATTGGTGGCCAACTTGGCGAGAAGATATTGCCACCTACATAGGCACCTGTGAGGTGTGTGCACAATACAAAACATCCAGGCAAAAACCAGCTGGCCTCCTTCAGCCAATCACCATTCCGCCAGCACCCTGGCACACAGTATCAATGGACTTCGTCACTGATCTACCTCCTAACTCAGGTTATAATACCATCCTCGTAGTAGTGGACCTCTTCTCCAAAATGGCCCATTTCATAGCTCTAAAGGGTATTCCCTCAGCTCAGACCCTGGTGCAGGTTTTTATAGACCGAATCGTCAAGTTGCATGGATTCCCTACCATAATCGTTTCTGACAGAGACAGACAATTTTTATCTCGTTTTTGGAAAAAATGTTGTGCCCTGGTAAAAGTAGAAGTCCCTTTGTCTTCTAGTCACCACCCTCAAATGGATGGCCAAACCGAGCGCACGAACCAGACCATGGAACAGTATTTGTGCTGTCTATTACACCAAACAAGCCAAAGCTGGACAGATGGATGGCAGAGTATGCCTACAACAATTCAACACATTCATCAACCCAAGCAACACCCTTCTTTAATATATATGGTCGAAACCCCAGAACGTCGGTCTACGAAAAGAAAAGATTGAAATGCCTGCAGTAAAGAATCTACATGCCAGCAGCCAGAGAAGCCAGCAGGAACCTACAGCAAGCCAAAGAAAAACAGAAAAGAAACGCTGATCGCCATCGACGAAAAGCCCCAGATTATCAAGTGGGAGACTCGGTCTGGCTGGCAACTAGACACATTGCGTTAAAGGGTCCCAAGAAATTTCAGCCTAGATACATCGGCCCGTATACAATAGAAAAAGTAATTAATCCAGCAGCCATGAGACTGGCGTTACCTCAACATATGCGTATACATCCTGTATTTCATGTGTCACTATTAAAATCTGCACACCCAGGAGCCGGAACTTCCACACCTCCTGCACCCATACAAGTGGGAGAAGAAGCACCAGAATATGAAGTAAAGAACATATTAGATTCCAAACAAGTACGAAATACCCTGTATTATTTGATTGACTGGAAAGGCTACGGACCCCAGGAAAGATCATGGGAACCCAGCACGCACAGGCTTGCCCCCCGATTGGTGCGGAAATTCCATCGGGACCATCCTGAGAAACCAAAGCCCTCATACACACCATTGGGAGGGGTCTTGAGGGGGAAGTCTGTCCTGGGTATCAGGCAGGTAGTTGGGGCAAGCTGGGTGGAGGCTTGGCAGGACTAGCATAGGCACACAAAGAACCCATAACAAATCTCTCCTTTCATTCCTTCATAGTGTTTGTAGTAACTTCCTGGTTACCACTTCCTGCTGCCAAACAGGAAGTACATGATAACTCATGAGCTCTCTAGTGTTTGGGTGTGACTGGCTATATAAGCCACACACAAGATTCTTCCAGTGCTTTGTGTTGCTTACTGTGAGCTGTATCAGCAACACACTTGCCGTGCTCGGGATCAGCCAGCATCTGCTTACCTGCTCCGGATCATCCTGTTTCTGTTTACCTGCTAAGGATCATCCAGCTTCTGCTTACCTTCTCCGGATCATCCTGCTTCTGCTTACCTTCTCCGGATCATCCTACTTGTGCTTACCCGCTCTGGATTATTTAGCTTCTGCTTACCTGGTTCTTACTCCACACCGCAGCTATCTCCAGTCAAGAGGGTACTTCTACACCGGCACCTGTAAGAACAAAGATGAACAGCGTTAACACGTGCACATCAGTAACGCTGCGCATACTCACCGAATCTTCCCGCGACGCTGGAATCCAGGTTAGTTGCACGAGTGCACAAACACCTGTAAGAAAGAAGAGACATTATTCATTGCGCTCGCTCCAATAACGCGGACACTTATTTCACTGCGCTCTCTCTCTCTCTACGCGGTGCATACTTACCAAAAGCCTCCATGCAAACTTACCTAACCATCAAGTCTCCAGTAGCGCTGAACCCAGACTCGAGGCGCTAATACCACATAATTTCTCCTGCAAGGGAGAGACATTACCAGGCGCGCTCGAATTGAAGGCGCTGCGCAAACCTACCAACAGCTAACTTCTACATGCAGCGCTACTCATCCACAAAAATACCGGCAAACAAAGACATTACAGACAATTTTGGACACTCAACATTCTCCGCACAACGTTCATTTGTGGGAAGGACTATCTAGCCAGCGAAGAAACTGGCGCCTTGAACTCTCGGCCTCGCTGTGAAGGCATAAAACAGCGTTTGGCATCTGAACTCAGCCTACAGACATTGGCACCAATCACATGAGTGAATCATGCCCCTGCAAATGCAGGATGGAGTGCACACCCTACTAAAGATCAAGGTAAGCCCATAGAGGGACATCACAGCACACAGTAAAGAGAAGGGAAGGGCCCAGGGGAATCGGGTGAATTCAGGTCTGAGTGTACACCTTGTATTTGAAAGGTATTCCTCTGGGTGAAACAGGGGAAGTGAAGACTCAGGGTCAAGGGAGGCTCGTCCATCGCTCCTGCAGAGACACAGGTGATTGTGACAGTATCTCTCGACATACTTGTCAATCATGGGACCACTGGGAATCGGTCAGAAATAAAATGTGTGATTGCAGTGTTTCCTAGCCTTCTTCCATCTCATGAATTTCATAGGAGGGGTAGGGGGAGATAGACTTCCCCGTCCCTCTTCAGTATGTGTATCGTGTCCGTGCTCGCTCCCTGCAGGGCGTATCCTGGTGTATAGAGTGCCTCAATTTTATGGATCTGGGCCGCGCAGCTTCTTTTGTTGCACTCTTGTGCCTTATCGAGCTGGGCCTTCTGGCAAACCATCCTTTCCGTCTAGTAAACGTGAACTTTGTTTCACACACTGGAGCTACTCAGTGGGGTGCTCTTAGTGATGCTTGTTGCCAGTGAAATGGTCAGGAGACTCTTGTAAGCTTCTCAGTCTTCTTTATTGTAAGTAAAATGTTAGCCCCATCGAATACAACTGGATGCAAATATGGCTCAAACTGAACTGACTAACAGAAATGCATTTTTCCCTTAATACCAAAATTCCATGTTCTATTCTAACCAACCACACATTCCTACTTAACACTCTATCAGTAGTAAGATGCTACACAAGGCATTGTGGGTATGCAGATAAGCACAAATATAGCCTTTCACTCAAGAATATTGTCTTTGTCATACAGGGAAGTACTTTTTTTATGCATAGCTTAATGATCCTAAAACAGGCTCTTCTCAAGAATGCAGGCACTTGCACACCTAGCTTCACCCTCATTAAAGATCATCAGTGGAATATAATTTGACGGCCTTCCAGCAAAGTCGATTCTAAAGTCGCTGTTACACCGGTGAAAGACTGAAGGACAGCGTTGACTTCCTGGATTCATGGGAAAAGTTTTACCTGGTTGGCTCCACCCCTTCTCCCAGAATTCTTCAAAAAGGGCAGGTTACGCACTTCTGCGTGTGCACTCCCAGCAAAGTCGCTTCTAAAGTGGCTGTTACACTGGTGAAAGACTGAAGGACAGCGTTGACTTCTCCAGCATTGGATCTTTCATGGATTCACATGCTTAGAATATTCCCCGTCATCAGACTGGGACCCCTCGGTACACATATATAGCCTTTTCCTATAGGAAAACTTCTGACACTTTTGTGTCCTATCTACGTCCTTTTAGGACCCGCCTACGCATGCTCCGTAGGCCGTCCCAGTATAAGAGGCCCGCCCCCGCGGCTCCCCTTCAGATTTCAACCGTCTCCAAAGTAGTGGGATCTCCTCGCATTGTCTTACTATTTTGTACAAGGTTGTATTACCTGGAGTTTGAGTTAGAGAAAATGTCCTCCATGTCAGGAAAAGCGCTGTTCCGTCCATGCGCGACGTGCGGCTTGAAAAAAGTTTACGAGTGGGACAGACATATGGATTGTATATATTGCCTCCACCCTCATCATTCGGCGGATAACTGCGACATATGCAAAGGGTTTTCTCAAAAAACCCTCAAAACCGGAGTCGAAGACTGGTGGCATGGCTGAATGATGGAGCGGGGGCATACCCCCCCTTCGGAGGTAGGCTCCACACACTCGGCGAAAACATCACGCCGCGCTACCTCGTCGGAACCACCGGCGAAGAAATCTCGACCGACGGAAAAAGAGTCATCTGGGAGTCATTCAGCTAGAGACTACTCGTCAAAGAAATCATTTTCATCAAAAAAGCATGAAAAGGAAAGGAAATCCTCCTCGGGCGATCATCATAGATCGACCACGGGTCGAGAGTCGAGTAAAAGCAGGCCAAGTGTGGAAAAGGCGGGACCGCCTAAACCACCTGCTAAGTCACCGTCGTCGACGGCGGTCCAGTCATCGGTCTCCACCCTGCCACTTACGCAGGTGACATCCACCGCCCCACCGACAATGGCGGCGACGATGGCCTCATCGACGGGGGTTCTACAGGAGGCCTGGAGGCCTGAAGTTTTTGATCCGATCCCCCCGGATACTTTACTGCAAGAACAGGCTGTGTCGCTGTCCTCGGAGGACGAGAGCGAGAGAATAGCTTGCCCAGCAGACCTAGGGCTACGAGTGGCTGACAAGACGTCGACGAGGGGATCCGGTATACCGGTATCTGCCCCTCTTCTCAATCCTCAATCTGTTTTGTCATTGGAAATTCTGTCCACGCTTCAGTCCTTGCTACTGTTGCTGGACCAGAGACTACCTCAGGCAAACCTGCCACAGTCACCCGTCGACGAGCCGGGCCTGTCCCGTCCACCGACGCACCTACGCACGCCAATCTCAGCACTGGCACAAGAGGAAGGTGAGCTGCCAGATTCGGAGTCTGACAGGGGAGCCATGTCGGATATCTCATCATCCCCCTCCAGGGATCCAACCTGGGAGTCAGAGGTGGATTTGGAAACCCCTAGAAGTCCAGCTCACCCGTCCCCTCCTGACGACATTGCGTCATTCCATTCTATGATGGAGAAGGCATGCAAAGAATTTGGTTTGTCCCAGGAAGAACAGAAAAAGGACTGTTTTTTGTTCGACCACATGGGTAAGAGAAGGAGGTCTGTGTTCTCAATACCAATACTAGACCACGTGTGGAAGGAGGGGTTGCAGACAAAGCGTCACCCTTTTTCAGAGCAGGCAGTGAAAGGACGCCTCGAGAAAAAGTTTAAGGCTCCAGAGTCTACCCCCAAGTGTTTATCCTCCCAACCAACGCCAGACTCGGTGGTGTCGGCGGCAGCGGTGAGGAAGGCGAAGGCCCATCACAAGTGCACGACTCCGCCTGAAAACGAAGCGAGATGCCAGGATGCCTTTGGCAAAAAAGTGCTATCCGTGGGAGCAACCACAGTAAAGGCCGCAAACTCTCTGGCGATTGTAGCCAGATATGATAGGGAGATGTGGCACAGGCTAGCTCCGTTGCTTGATCATCTTCCAGAAGAGCATAGGAAGGCAGCGATGTTACTTGTCCGAGAGGGTGAGGAAGCCTCAAATCACGCAATAAACATCGCGGTGGACCTCGCTGAGCCAGGCTTCAAGCAAGTCAATAATGGGGTCGTATTACGACGACAGTCATGGCTTAAGTGTACCTACTTCAGGCCAGAGGTACAATACAAAGTTTTAGATATCCCCTTTGAGGGAGACCTTCTTTTCGGTGAGAAGGTGGACGAAGCCCTAAAGGGAATGAAAGAGGACTCGGACACGGCACGTTCATTGGGTGCCCTCCAGAGTGGCCGAAGCTACAAGTCTTTTCGTCCCTTTAGAGGGGCTTCAGGTAATTCAAGATTCTCTGCGTCTGGAGACAGATCCTTTGGCAGGTCGGCTTACCCCTCCCAGGGATACAGGCGTGCTTCTCAAACGGCAAACCGACGCCGGAACTTCCAGACTTCCAGGAAAAGACCATCATCAGAGACAAGCAAAATAAAGATCAGCAGTGACATACAACACACCGTTCTGGGGGGAAGAGTGTCAGCATATGTCGACGAATGGGAACGAATAACGACGGATCAATGGGTGCTGGACACTATAAGAAACGGACACTCTCTACAATTCAAACACAGCCCTCTGCACATTCCACCTGCGTTCACCGCTCATTCCCATCTGAAGATACTGCAACAAGAGGTAACACTCATGTTAGCAAAGGGCGTGATAGAATTAGTTCCAACATCACAGAGAGGTCAAGGAGTCTACTCAAGATATTTTGTCGTAAAAAAGCCGAACGGCAAATGGCGTCCCATTTTAGACTTACGCGATCTCAACAAGTCTTTAAAGAGCTTAAAATTCAAGATGCTCACTCTGCAGGAAGTGATCCGCGCCTTTCAAGAGGGGGATTTTCTAGCGTCCCTGGATTTACAGGACGCGTACTTCCATATTCCAATGTGTCGGAAACACAGAAAACTCCTGAGATTTGTAATAGGGCGGACTCACTACCAGTTCACAGTTCTTCCCTTTGGGCTCAAGACCTCCCCAGAACGTTCACGAAATGCCTGGCGCCAGTAGTGGCCTGGCTAAGGAAGCAAGGCCACCACGTATACCCATACCTCGACGACTGGCTGGTAAGGGGATCCTCCCCAGCGTCGACCAACACAAGTTTACAAGCCACCATGCAGCTTCTACAACAGCTGGGATTCGCCATAAACTTCGAAAAATCCTCTCTGCGGCCATCGAGAACGCTGGTATTCCTGGGGGCACAGTTCGAGACCCAGTTAGGGCTAGTGAAACCTTCTCTCGACAGAACCTCAAAACTCAATCAGCAAGCGAGCCGACTACGGCGAAACACCAGGCTCTCAGTGAGAAAATACGTTTCGGTCCTAGGGGCCATGGCATCCTGCATCCATCTGGTGGAAAACTGTCGCCTATTCATGAGGCCAGTCCAGGAATTCCTCGCGGACCGATGGACGCAGGCTCAAGGATCGTGGTCAGACAAGATAACCATCGACGACGACAAGCTGCTTCGGACCCTTCAGTGGTGGCAGAGTTTCCACAATCTGAACAACGGTGTACCCCTACAGGAGCCGGAGTTTCAGCGAACCATAGTCACGGATGCGTCCCTAACCGGATGGGGAGCTCACATGGGTGCTCTCCAAACGCGAGGTTGCTGGTCTCCAACGGAGTCACTCCTACACATAAACGTGTTAGAGCTCAGAGCAGTACGATGGGCCTTGAAGGCATTCCTACCACACATCAAGGGTTCGCAAGTACGAGTACTGACCGACAATACAACGGCCATGTTTTATCTGAGGAAACAAGGAGGGACGCGATCAAGAACTCTTTCCATAGAAGCCCAGAAAACATGGCATTGGGCATTAAATCACAAAATTTCCATCGTGGCTCACCACCTCCCAGGAGTGAGGAACTCCCAAGCAGACTCCCTCAGCAGAAACATGGCCCAGATACACGAGTGGGAAATGGACACAGTTCACCTGATGAAAGTGTTCGAGAAATGGGGTCACCCCCCTCTGGATGCCTTCGCGACCAAAGACAACAAGAAATGCGAGCAATTCGCAAGCAGATGGCCTCAAGAGGGTTCCATGGGGGAGGCATTCTCCTTCCCATGGACGGACAGGTTCCTTTATGCTTTTCCCCCGTTCCCCCTCAAACGGAGGACAATACAGTGGATACGCAGATACAATTGCCGGGTAATTCTAGTGACACCATACTGGCAAAGGCAACTGTGGTTCTCCGACCTGCTTCACCTGTCGCTGGAACATCCCATAGCGTTTCCGAGAGTCCCGAACCTACTATACCGGGACGAAGGCACAGTGTGGCATCACGACCCGGACAGTCTCAACCTTACTGCCTGGCTCCAGACTTTTCGGAGTTCGGTGCTTTAGACGTTTCGGAGGATTGTCAAAAAATTCTGCAGGCGGCTCGAGCCCCTTCTACAAACAAATCTTACTCCTATAAGTGGCGGAGGTTCTGCGAATGGTGTAGAGGACAACAAGGCCTACAACCGTTGTTGGTGACGCCGGAACAAGTTCTACCTTACCTGCTCCTCTTGGCGGAGAGGGGGTTATCCTTCACATCGATAAAGGTGCACCTGGCGGCCATCTCGAGGTTCACAAGGAAGAGACAGTCGTCTCCTCTATTTAGCGACAGACTTGTGAAACACTTCATGAGGGGTTTATTTCAAGTTTTTCCCCCGGTAAAACGTTTCCCCCCAACTTGGAGTCTCAACACAGTGTTGGCAGGCTTAATGAAACCGCCTTTTGAGCCTATGGCCACGTCCGACATAAAATTCATTTCGTGGAAGTTGGCATTCTTGATTGCTATCACATCAGCTAGGAGAATCTCGGAACTGCAAGCGCTGGTCGTAGACCCGCCATACCTAAGATTCTTTAAGAACAAAGTGGTCCTGGCAACTAATCCTACGTTCGTCCCAAAAGTTCCGACAGTGTATCACAAACACTCGTCCATTGTTCTCCCTACTTTCTTCGCCACACCATCATCGGCAGCAGAAAAAGCTCTTCATACCCTGGACGTTAAGAGGGCTCTGAAATTTTACCTACATCGTACACAGGAACTCAGGTCTACTCGACAACTGTTCATCGCATATGGTCCGTCGACGAGAGGAAAAGCAATCTCTAAACAGGGATTGGCTCGATGGGTCTCATCGACGATTGCGTTTTGTCACTCTAAGGCCGGAAGGCCACTGCAAGGACATCCTAGAGCCCATTCTACAAGATCGATGTCCTGCTCAACAGCTTTATGGGCAGGAATTCCGCTGACGGACATATGCCAAGCTGCGGCATGGTCAGCGCCCCACACGTTTACCCGCCACTAATGCCTTGCCAGGCAGCATGCGGACGAGGTGCAGATGGGAAGAGCTGTCCTGCGCCATCTGTTTCAGTAAGGTAAGCTCCACGCTGTGGAGAATCTGTTTTCTACCTTTTTGATGACAGTATACTTTATGTGGGTAAGGTTATATGAGTTAACTTATTCCTACTGTACATATGCATTGTGTAGTATGGTGAGGGTATATTACATTACATTCTCACCGCCATCTCAAGTGTTACTGCTATACAATCTATTCTAAGCATGTGAATCCATGAAAGATCCAATGCTGGAGAAGGGAATAGTTTCTTACCTGTAACTCCATTTCTCCAGCATTGGTATCTTTCATGGATTCACATGCGCCCGCCAACCTCCCCGGAATGCAATGTATTTGATTGATAAGTTTAACCCTTCCTACTTTGGAGGGGCTGAAATCTGAAGGGGAGCCGCGGGGGGGGCCTCTTATACTGGGACGGCCTACGGAGCATGCGTAGGCGGGTCCTAAAAGGACGTAGATAGGACACAAAGTGTCAGAGGTTTTCCTATAGGAAAAGGCTATATATGTGTACCGAGGGGTCCCAGTCTGACAACGGGAATATTCTAAGCATGTGAATCCATGAAAGATACCAATGCTGGAGAAATGGAGTTACAGGTAAGAAACTATTCCCTTCCTGGATTCATTGGAAAACTTTTACCTGGTATGCTGCAAGGACCTTAAAGGATTGTTGGACCATTGTAAAATAATGTAGGGGATACCTTGACAAATATAGACCCTAAATATACCACTTTTTCATATTTGTTTAGGTTGGCTCTGCCCCGTCTCTCAGAATTCTTCAAAAAGGGCTGGTTGCACGCTTCTTCCAGCAAAGCCGCTTCTAAAGTCGCTGTTACGCTGATTCAGCTGTACAGCGTAATGCAACGGAACTGTTATATTTTAATTTTTTCCGAGCTCCCTTTTACTTTTTAGCTTCTTCTTGTCAATTCTTTATGCATGGTTTACAAGCCTCCTTTTTGTCCACATAGATTCATCTACACCGGTGTGGTACACCGTTTTCTTTCAAGTGTGTTACTGAAACGACGGTTTTTTATTTCCCAAACGTCTCGCCCGTGTGTTATATCTACTCGAGCGGACCAGTTTGTTTAATTGTCTGATACAGCTTTAAATTGCTATAGTTGTGGCCGCATTAGTCTGTGGACGTGAAGATTTACTGATGCCAAACGCATCCTATACCTTAAAGACTGGAATGTGTAAATACCAAATTCATGTAATTGTCATGTTTCTTTGCCTCAGCAAGACTTAAACCCATTGCCCATGTTATAGCATTATGTCCATGTTAAACCAACTGCTTTTGTGTCCGCACACGAGGCCCAGGGTTTTCGCCTGGAACAGATATTACTCAAAGGCTTAGGAATTTCCCTCTGTTTTCCTTTCCTGTAAAGGCTACATAAAAAATGTCTGTTAAAACTCTTGCACTTCACGTCCTGTCTAAAGCTGCCGTGCGAGTCAGCATGCATTCATTAACCCTGGGGTCTCCTCTATGAATGATGATTGCTAGCATCCGCACGCTTTCCCGAAACATAAGCATAAAGCGTATATATATTCGGAGTTGTTATTCTCTGGGATATGTGGGAAGGGGAACTTGTGTTAGAGCTTGTGCGTCATTCTGTAAAAGATATGTCCTGCTATTATCCAGCAGCCCATGAATGGACATTATTATCACTACCGCGGCAAGATATGTGTAGTTTGCAAATTCCCCACTGTGTCAAATGTGATGAATTAGCTTGTTTTTACGACCACGCATGTTAAAGATTACACGTGCATCCTGAAGGATATTTGGACTTGCTTGGATAAGCTATATGAGTAATGACCATTTGCAATGTCCGGCCTTTGTAAAATGTCACTGCAAGGCCTGGAATAACAGCTAAAAGTGTTTTGGCAGAAACTGTATGTCAGGACGTGCCTGGGCTTTGTGCCAGTCATAAGACTCAATGTAAACGTTTTCCTATAAAGAGCCTGCTCACTGTAATGTTTGTAGCTCACTCTAGATAGCATCCCTATGGTGTATCTTGCAGTCAGCCCTTCCGCGGAAGTTTTGCATTGCAATAAATGATTGTTGAACTCACTTACTAGTGTGTTTATTGATGGAGACCTCCACCTGGTGAATTTTAGCATTGACTGATTGGCATCCCTGGACTGGCGGACCTTGCAGATGCAGTCCATCGCTTTGATGCGTGCCTTCCATTGAGCTCCCGTCTCCGGTGGACGACTTAACTGGGCCCAAACACTATTGCACTTTTGAATGCAAACAGCGCGGTCCTCCCTTGAGACGGAGATCAAGAAGAAGGAGAGAACGACTGCTATGCCAAGGACCAGACGAACCAGACAGAGGGGAGGTCTCCTTGGTGTGGTGAGTGCATTTTGTGTCTGCAGAAAGTATTGGTGGATGGTAAGCCACATTGGTATCAGTTTTATGGTACGTATTATTTTGATTGTAGTAAGGATATTGTAATTAATAATGGGGAATTTGTGCGATAGAAATAAGAATGAGGAACCTATGCATGTGCCTGCTGAAGGCACTCCACGTTACACTATGTTAACCAATTATGGGTTGGGGGCGGTACAATTTTGTAAAAACTGGGAGGAATACACAAAGAAGTCCATTCAATTTAAATGGCCCAAAGCAGGCACTTTTTGTATACCCATAATCGAAAATCTTGAATTAGTGCTACTAAAAAGAAGGGTTCGCCCCGCCCAGCATGATGATATTCGCCAGTGGCGAACAGAAGCGATAAAGCAGAAAATGTCCCAAGATGAAAAGGATAGGAAAAAGCAAAAACGGACCTTACAGGAGAAGGCATGTGAATTAGATAACAAAGAGTTTGAACACCGGCTAGATGTAGAGGATCGGGCTGCATTGATAAAATTCAGTAAAGGCATGTACTCAATCCTCTCCAAGCCAGAGAAAGAGATAGTCAGCCTTGACAGCGAGGCTGATCAGGATACAATCAGATTGACAGAGAACCTTTTGCGATTAACAACACCTGTCAGACCCCAGCCTAACAGCACGCACCTTGCCCCGACTGCACCCCCTCCCCCTAAAAACCCACCCCCACATGGTACCCAGACTGGTACTATGGACCCAAATGGTGTCGAGGAGCAGGAAGTAGGGCGCTTATCTAGACAGGGGCCCTTCTTCCCCCCGGTTGAATATGCAAAATTAGAGCGCATGGCACAACAAGTGTTTGATAACCCGACCTCAGGGATAAAACAAAGGTTATATACCTGCCAAAAGAAGGAATTTCGACAGGTAATGAAAATGCATTGTGACCTTCTTCATGCATGTCTGAGGAATGAGGCTAAACGCCAGTGGCCCGTGGGTTTGTTTGATATTTATAAGGCCATTGACACTGAGAAAGATCGGGCAACTCTGTGGCACCAGTATGACCAAATCATTGACGAGGTAACAAAAGTTATGAAAGATTATGATGATCAGTTAAAAGAGGAAGAAGAGGAACGTTGTAGAAGAGAGCAGTCTTTGCATGATGCCAAACCGACGGGAAAGGCGTTGGTTAAAAGGATATATGATGAAAAGGAGCCAGGGAAGGTGGGATATTGGACGGATCTATTTACCACCCATAGCAAGGCAACCCGACTGGTATGCTTGCAAGAGCTTTTGAACAAAATGGGATCAGAATGTGAAACAGGAGGGCGGGATGATGTTTGCAAAAAGGTGAGGGAGTGCCAGGCTGAATTGAAAACGTATAAACCGAACTGGGAAGCGGAGGATCTTAGGTCGGGTAGATTGTTCAAAGAATTATTGGAAGTGTTTCTCCCAGGGGCCCAGCGGGTCCAAGTAATGGCACCACTGAGGGAATGTGCGCCCATTGTTACAGCAGCCCACGACCCAAGTGACAAGACCCTCATGGTAACCAAAACATATGTCTATGTACCTCTCACTAGAGCAGAACTGTTCAGTATAATAAAAAGCACCCCAGACCCTAGGACCAATGCCACGGGATTCTACAAAGAGTTGAGAGCGCTATTTAAAATGTGTACCCTGACTCTGCAGGACATTGATCATGTAATGTCCGCTGTGACCCCGGCTGATGTATGGGAACCTTTTAGATCTCGGGACCCCCCTGGGCATGCCATCAATTGGACAGAGTTAGAAAAACAGGATACAGACCGGAAACCAACTGACCCCATTCCAGAGGACCTATAAACGCTAGGGATAAGAATATTAAGGGCACTGAGTAGCGTGTTGCCAGAGGTGGATGTGAATGTAGAAAAAATGGATGCAGTTATACAAGGCCCTGCAGAAACAGTTGGGGACTATTTTCTGAAATTTGAAAATGCATTCAAGGCACACAGTGGCCAGTCTGTTAGCAACCCCACGGGTCAGAGATATTTCGCCATGGGCTTTGTGAAGGGTTTACGAAAAGGAATTAAGAAACCACTTAAATTGGGCGAGAGTACTTGGCAGGCAAGCACCCCATCCCAGATCCTAGAGATGGCTAAATATTACGAGCGACAGGAAGAGGAAGAAATGGAAGGTAAGAAACAGGCAGATAGGAATCTAAAAAATAAGGTGCTAATGCAACAATTGGTGCAACCACCTTACAGTAAACCAAAGGGCCAGAAACCCCAGGTAAGAAACCCTACAGGTAACACTACGCAATGGACACCCCCGCGAATAGACCAATGCTCATTTTGCAAGCAGACGGGACATTGGAAAAATGAGTGTCCCATATTGATGGCGTGGAATGGTCAACCGGCGGGTGGGAGAGGAAGGGGCCGAGGTGGACCCCCCGCGGGACCACCTCAAGGCCAGGGAAGGTTTGTAAACCCCGAAAATAATGTATTCTCAAACAGCGCAGCGCAGCGACAAATGGTTAGAGTGGATGGCAATGAGTTTGTGGAGGATGAACTAAGTGGAATGATGTTCTTTGATAACACAGCAGCAATGAGTTGAAACGCCCCTAGTGAACCTGAGGAGATGGTGTCTGTTCCTATAGACCAGAAAGGACCGTATGTTAAATTGCAGATAGGACAGCACCCCACTGTTAGATGCTTGGTCGATACCGGAGCAGGTAACAGCTCGGTTGACGCCAAGGCCGTCCCCTCAGTTCCACTATCGGGTGAAAACAAAGTTTCCGTAGGGTTTGGTGGGGAACCCATATGTACTCCAGTGTCCCAGAGAGTTGAGACGTCTATATGTTGAGTGAAATTGACTAACAAATGGTTACTTACTAACAGGTGCCCAGAGAATCTCCTTGGGTTGGATCTTTTGAAAGCTTTAAATGCGACTATCTATTGTTCCCCAACAGGCGTTCGTATGACCATATGTAAATCCAAAATTGGTGGTTGTTATTTGGCTGAACCATTGCCACCAGAGTTACAGGAACTGCCCGCAGAGCTTTGGGCTGCTGGTAGTAATGATGTAGGTGTTTTGAACATTCCCCCTGTTGTGATCAAGGTAAAACATGGGGTCCCTCTACCCCGAACCCCGCAGTACAAAATATCTCCAGAAGGGGAAGCAGCATTGGTAAGGATTGTACAGGATCTAATGCGACTTGGGGTTGTTGAAGAGTGTGATGACAGCCCATGTAACTCCCCGATTCTCCCGGTTCATAAGAAAGGAGATGAAGTGACCCCGTATAGATTTGTCATTGATCTTAGGAGAATTAATAAGGTTGTGGACCCCAGGTATCCAGTTGTCCCTAGTGTAACAAGTATTCTCACTATGGTCCCTCCCACGGCCACTCACTTTAGTGTCGTGGATTTAAAAAACGCCTTTTTCTCCATACCCATAGCTGAAGAATCTAGATACCTCTTCTCCTTTGTATTAGCACAGCGACAATACACGTTTTGTCGAGCACCCCAAGGTTACACAGAGAGCCCGGCTATTTTTAGCCAAGCACTAAAACAGCAGTTGGATGAAATTCTGTTACCCTCTGGTGTGATGCTCATACAATATGTGGATGATATTCTCATTTGTGGAGATACTGAATTAAGTTGTAAAGAAGGTACCCTGATTGTGTTACAGCATTTGGCATACCATGGCCACAAAGTGTCGCTTAAGAAAATGCAGTATGTACAGTCCAAGGTTAATTATTTGGGATATGTCCTCACTGCAGAGGGTCGATCACTGTCACCTGAGAGGGTACGGTTAATACAGGAAATGGCCTATCCCAGTACCTTTAAAGAATTGAGACGACTGTTAGGTATTACCTCATATTGCCGTCATTGGGTCCCAGAGTTCTCCCTGATAGCTAAGCCCCTGTTACAATGTTTGAAAATGGAAAAGGATCAGACACCCTTCACTTGCACGCAAGAAATGAGAGAAGCCTGCGATGCTCTGAAAAGCACATTGTGCAGTGCCCCAGGGCTCGGGACACCCAATTACGGCAAGCCTTTTACTCTTTTTGTACATGAACAGCAAGGTTGTGCCCTATCTGTATTGACACAGGAACAAAATGGAAGGCAAAGGCCTTGTGCTTATTTTTCTGGCACCTTGGATAGCGTGGCTGCAGCGCTTCCCCCATGTATGCGATCAGTTGCTGCAGCAGCGGTAGCTCTTAAGCAAAGCGCTGGTTTAGTGTTGGGAACTTCCGTCATTGTAAGAGTTCCCCATGCTGTGGATGTATTGCTCAATAGAACTCAGACTCAGCACCTCACAGCTGCCCGCTTAACGCAATATGAACTGACATTGTTTGCACCAAATGTAACTATCATGAGATGTAATACTTTGAACCCGGCTTCCCTTTTGCCCTTGCCGAGTGGGGAGGGAGATCAAGACATGCATGATTGCCTTATACGCACTGATGAACAGACCCGAGGTAGGGTCGATCTGAGTGACCTTCCCCTAGAGGGAGGTGATGGGATTCTATTTTGTGATGGCTCATGTTACAAACTGGAAAGTGGGGAGACAGTGGCTGGGTACGCAATAACAACTGAAAGTGAAATTGTCCATATGGAACGCATACCCGAGTTATCAGCGCAAGCTGCAGAATTAAGGGCATTAACAAAGGCTCTGGAATTAAGTAAAGATTTAGCTGTGACCATCTATACGGATTCAGCTTATGCACATGTCGTGGCCTTTAATTTTGGTCTACTGTGGAAAGAGCGAGGGTTTCTTACCTCGCATGGAACAAAAATAAAACATGGCAATTTGATAAACAAACTATTAGCGGCATTGGCTGAACCCGCCCAGGTGGCTATAGTTAAATGCTCCGCCCATAAAAAGGTGGTAGATTTTGTGGGGCAGGGGAACGATTTAGCAGACCAGGTGGCTAAATATGCTGCAGAACACTGTAAATTGACTGTTCCAGAGTGTAACATGCTGCAAAGGAATGTGGAAGGGAAAGGGGATGAGGGCGGTTTGGAAAAGGGCCCTGGGGAGATAGTAAAGGACATTCAAAAGGAAGCGGCAGATTGCGAAATTAAAGTTTGGACTAAAGACAGTAACAATGGACAAACTCCTAAAGGGGTGTGGCTGGACAAAATCAAAATGAGGTGGTTGCTCCCTGACAGTTATTTACCCATGGTAGACGATATAGCACATGGGAATGCCCATGTTAATGCAGGTGCAATGGAGGACATTCTGAGCAAAGTATGGAAAACCCGGAAAATTGGATCCTATTGCAGGAGATGGGCAGCACAGTGTGCTGTCTGCCTCCAGCATAATGTGGGAAAATCTGTGAAAGTACCAGCAGGTCATAGCAGACTTCCTACGCAGCCATTTGAGGTGGTGTATATGGACTTCATACAAATGGAACCAGTTGCTAAATTAAAATATTGTCTTGTTATGAGGTGTGGGTTCTCTGGTTGGACGGATGCTTACCCCCTAAGAGACAACTATTTCCACAGCTAAATGCATCCTGAAATACTGGGTGCCCCAGTACACAGTGCCCAGCTTTCTGTATTCCGACAACGAGTACACTTTACAGGTCAAGTTGTGAAGTATGTATGTACTGCCTTGGGTATCGATCAGCGATTCCATTCCGTCTATCATCCCAAGAGTGCTGGGATTATTGAACGATCGAATGCCGTAGTGAAAAACAAACTGGCAAAAATATATGCCTCTACAAACCTGAAGTGGCCAGAAGCCCTTCCCTTGGCATTGTTGAGTATGCGGACCACTCCAAAGGGGACGCACAAATTGTCCCCTTTTGAAATTGTAATGGGCCGCCCTCCAAGTGCATGGTCCAACCCAAAGCCAAGAGTTATTGGTAATATTGAACAACCACTGTTGAGGGATTATTGTGCTGAGCTCACGCATAAACTGTCTATTATCCATCAACAGTTGAAGGACGCAGCCCCGTCAGCTTTGGAAGGAGAAGGCCACGCAATCAAACCAGGGGACGTCCTTGTGAAGAGTTTTGATCGCACCAATTGCCTGCAGGCCCGCTGGAAGGGGCCATTTTTGGTCCTACTGGCGACGCAAACTGCTGTGAAGGTTGCTGGCCACAAAACGTGGATCCATGCCAACCATCTTAAAAAGGCACCACCTCAGATAGTCCATCCCCCGACCAAGGACACAGACCACTTTGCAGCCGAACCTACGGAGGACACTCCCAGGTATCACCTACGCCCTAGGAAGCAACTTTGATTGCCTATGTTTGAACTCTGACATCTGGCTGAGAAAGGACTTGGTAAAGGGTCGGAACAAACAAAGGACAACCGAGACACAGATGAAGTGGCCTCAGCAGCCCCTCCTGGGTATGAAGTAGCCCCACCGAGACACAGATGAAATGGCCTCAGCGTCCCCTCAAGGGTAGGAAGTAGCCTCAACGAGACGTGTCAAGGTAAGGTGCCAGAAGCGGTGACTGCAGGACGGGTTGTACCTTGCGATCTAGCGCATAAACGGACGGCACCGTTAGGGTAATTGTTAGGGACTTTTTGAACAATTTTGTGTAAATATATAATATATATATAACGTGTGACATTTAACGGCCAAGTTCCGGAACTCAGCCATTTGGGATTAGCCCTGTGCGAGGGAACAAAACAGGTTGTTACAATGAATGACGAGGACGCAGTGCAGAGGCGTCCACGAGTTGACAGATATGCATGCACCCCAAAGGAAAAGCTCTTCTTATCCCTTGTCTGTATTGTTATAACAGTAGGGTCCGCAATATTCCTCTGGTACCTTGAGCACCATGATATTTATGCTGCCCATAATTTGCTGCCTCCCACGCCTCAGCCTCCAACACCAGAACTAGTAACTATTCCCCATATAGATCAGGAGTATCGGAAAAAGCACCCTAGGAATAGCATCCTCACATGGATGAATGAAACAAACCAGATACTAAATAAAACCAACTGTTACATATGTACATATGTTCCCCATAGCCATGAAAGCGGACCCGAATGGTACGCGACTCCTGCTACAAGTGATACATGCGTGCCTTGGCGAGATTATCTTCTGCGTGCCTCCCGAAACTATACCGAAAATGTGACACTCACATTTGTGAATAGGAAAAATGAGACAAGCACTCAGACTAGAATACAGGGAGAAATTTATATTCCTCTAACACCCAATGTAACTAGATTTCTTAATAGATCCATTTCCTGCCCATCTAAAGAAATAGAAATGATTCCTCTAACCGACTATATGAGAGACAACAAAGCAGTACTACCACACCCAATCCCTGTACAAAATATAGTTCGTAGGGCCCCCTTTTGCTACCAGCGAAACATGACACATGCTCAGGCTGTTTTCATGGGTAGACACAACTGCCAGAATATAGTAGATTTGAATAGTATATCCGCACCCTTTAGTCCCCCTAAGGGGGCAATGTTTATTTGCGGGGAGGAAGCATACCTCTGGTTACCCCGCTATTGGAAAGGTAGATGTACCGTTGGATACGTACTGTTGGGTTTGCATTACAAATCTGTGGAGGAAGTGAACTTAAAACCCAAGGCAAAGAGAATAAAAATGGTTACACAGGATTACCAGCGAAGGAAAAGAGGTGTTATTACTAAAGAAGACACCACTTGGGATGAATTCTTTGATTTCCTAAAGGGCATAGTGATGCCCATGGGAATAGTTATGAATTCCAGAAGCATTAGGCACTTGGCTAGATTAGTAGAAAAGGAACTAAATGTGACCGGTGACATACTGGCAAACCTCACTAAAGAAGTACAAGCAGTCCGGATGGTCGCATTACAAAACCGACTAGTATTAGACACAATGCTGGCGGAAGTAGGAGGGGCTTGCAAAATAATTGGCACTTCTTGCTGCACTTTTATACCTGATTATAGCACCGATATCTTTAAAGGGATCGATGAAATGCATAATATAGCAGCTCAAATACATTCTGAATTTGGGCAGGGGATGGGACATCCTGGTTCTGGGATCTATTACGGAGCTGGGGATGGAAGCTCCTCACCCCTCTTCTTGTGATAGGAGGATTAATAGCTGCTTGCTGCTGTTGCATTCAGTGCTTTCCCTTATGTATGTCCGTCATAGGAGATTGCTGCAGGAAAATGATGGGAGCACTGGCACCCAAACCCACTAATGCCATGACCACCAACGAGATGATAAAGTTAGAGGAGGCAATTGAGGGGTTACAGAAGATTGACGTGTCGGACAACGACAATGAAAGAATGAATGAATACAACTAAACCACGTGTATTACTGATAAAGTCTTGCTGGCGCAAAAGGGTCGTTTGTAAATACCAAATTCATGTAATTGTCATGTTTCTTTGCCTCAGCAAGACTTAAACCCATTTCCCATGTTATAGCATTATGTCCATGTTAAACCAACTGCTTTTGTGTCCGCACACGAGGCCCAGGGTTTTCGCCTGGAACAGATATTACTCAAAGACTTAGGAATTTCCCTCTGTTTTCCTTTCCTGTAAAGGCTACATAAATAATGTCTGTTAAAACTCTTGCACTTCACGTCCTGTCTAAAGCTGCCGTGTGAGTCAGCATGCATTCATTGACCCTGGAGTCTCCTCTATGAATGATGATTGCTAGCATCCGTGCTCTTTCCCGAAACATAAGCATAAAGCGTATCTATATTCAGAGTTGTTATTCTCTGGGATATGTGGGAAGGGGAACTTGTGTTAGAGCTTGTGCGTCATTCTGTAAAAGATATGTCCTGCTATTGTCCAGCAGCCCATGAATGGATATTATTATCACTACCGCGGCAAGATATGTGTAGTTTGCAAATTCCCCACTGTGTCAAATGTGATGAATTAGCTTGTTTTTACGACCACGCATATTAAAGATTACACGTGCATCCTGAAGGATATTTGGACTTGCTTAGATAAGCTATATGAGTAATGACCATTTGCAATGTCCGGCCTTTGTAAAATGTCACCGCAAGGGCTGGAATAACAGCTAAAAGTGTTTTGGCAGGAAATTGTATGTCAGGACGTGCCTGAGCTTTGCGCCATTCATAAGACTCAATGTAAACGTTTTCCTATAAAGAGCCTGCTCACTGTAATGTTAGTAGATCACTCTAGATAGCATCCCTATGGTGTATCTTGCATTCAGCCCTTCCGCAGAAGTTTTGCATTGCAATAAATGATTGTTGAACTCACTTACTAGTGTGTTTATTGATGGAGACCTCCGCCTGGTGAATTTTAGCATTGACTAATGCCTTCACAGGTGATTGTGTCACGTGCCTCGATGTTGAAAGCTACACTGCAAAAGCCTTCCCCTACCATCACACTCAAAGGGAAGCTTAGCGGTTATCCTATCTCCACTCCTAAAAAGAGATCTATGGCTGGAAATATCCATGAGTTTTGCAGACCGTGTTGTGGCACAGACATTAATTTTAAATCGAATTATGGTAATAACGTGAACTTGGAACATGTTGTGTCTACTAAAGTTAACGCTGAATGTAATAACGCATCCATGATCAATGTGTCAATTTCAGACACTCAACTTATGGCTATTACACAAAATCCAGTGCCGCTACCAACGTCTGTAATGCCAATTGTTGATTTAACCTCACAATCAAATATGAATACGGCACAGTCGCATATATCATTATGTTCAACTCCCACTGTTGTGTCAATTGATCACATTGACTCTAATAATGACGAAATGACTGCTGCTGTCTCAATTATATTAGTTGATAAAATCATAGATGTTCCAGTTTCCGGAAATATGACCTCCGGCCCCCCTTCTTCAATAACTAAGCAAATGATTGACGCTGATACCAGTCTATAACAATCACCAAGCCTGTTTGACCATCCCACCCATGTATCTGCTGATTTATCTGCGTCTTTTTCGTGGCCTATGTCCAGAAGATTTCAAGTACCTCGTTCATTGCATGTTCCTTTCATGACATCTGTTTCCCCTAAGAATTGTACCTCATTGTTAGAAATTACATTGAACGCTATGAGCATGACTATAATGTCTTTAACTAAATTGTTTGAAACATTAGATACGAAACTTACACAGCAGTCCAATCAGATTGATTACATCGTAGCACAAATTAATGCTTGTGATTCGAAAAATGGAGCCATGTCAATGTGCAAGTTTCCCTTGGTCAACCATGCTGATTCTAGTTATCAGCGACAATGTGTCTCACATAAACTGAAGTCTTCCTCACAATTTCATCATCTAACAGATGTAAGTGCTCCTCTGTCGTTTGCTACCATCATACGACCAAGAGAACGAAGTAACAATGAGGCTTCATCGCATCTTAGTAATACGTCAAATTTCATAGACATTCCTAGTGTTAAACATCCTCTTGTCTATAATTTGTTCGCTCCTCAGCCAAAGGTTAAAAATTCTATGAAAGACTTGAGTCTGGTCAAAAAAACAAAAAACAAAAGAGCCTGGCTCCTAGCACGAGATCCAATGTTAAGCAGTTTGTTAGGCATAGCCTACAGAAAGCTTATACTCCTTTAGATGATCTGATATCAGTGATTGATGCCTCCCAAAAGAGTGAAGTTAAGAAGCCCTAATTCAGTGAATCTCGCATTGCTAATATAGCTAGCTCTGTGTCGAATGTTGTGCTTCAAAAAAGTGAATAAAAAAAACTCTGCCCTGCAGCCTATAGCCAAATCCATCTTAACAGCTGTAACACCCAGAACCGTGGGCACATATTCTGATAAATCGTCTCACACTAACAACGCTCTTATATATGTTAGAGCCGAAATTCAGAGATCCATAGAAGAATATTTGCATTTCAAACACTTATTCCCTATTGTTAATCAAGTGACTGCTCCTCCAGGCATGAGGTTTGATACACAATCTGACACAACTCACTCCCTTGCATCACATCAAATTTCATCTGATTTAAAGGTGACATCTCCATATCAGAGTCAATTGCTAACTCAAAAAACATCAAAACACCTTTGCTCTAAATAATTATCATCGATTTATACTAAAATATCGATCCGCTCTGTTCCCTTCATATGATTTGAGCAGAACAAGTGTTTTGGCCATATGTGATGAAATAACAAGTCTTAGAGACATTACTTATAGTGATATTATCCAGGTTGAGTTTTTGAATGATGATGATTTGTCAGTGGTTAGATTGTGGCTATCTTCAAACTTGGTAGGTAACGTCATGTGGCAAGCTAGAATGGAGCTTTTTGTATTAGGTTTTATTCTGGTCTTAGATCCCACGCATTTTCCTGGCAACAATAACATAAATGCTGCCAGTGAGTCGAGAATAATGGCTCCCGTGCGACAGATGAAACTATACAATGCCAACCACAAGTCCCATCTTCACAATCTGCCCCATAATGGAAATCAAAGCTGTTCCTATGCCACCCAAAGTGTAGATACAATTCCATAACTACTTTTAGGGCCGCACCTTTCAATATTTTCTCTTGCTAGTTGGAATACTTGTGGCTTTTCACACTTGTTGGGTGACAGTATGAACTTGACCGCTTTTAATATAATAGCCCTGAAAGAAACATGGCTTACGACACAACCAGTTTGGAATGGATATGATATCATTCTACTTCAGGTGAAAAGTGGGTCAAAAGGTCGACACTCCTAACGATTATTAGTAGCAGTCAAGAGTGGGCAAGGATTTCAATTTCAATGTTTGGCAGAGCCAAACTCGTACTTACAGATGGTCAAAATAGCGCATGCCGCAGGTGTAATTGCTTTAATTAACATTTACCGTAATCCAGCTGCCTTAGCGGACGTGAGTTTTTTTCGTGACTTGGAGAGAGTATTAAACATGATCTCACAAGCACCTGAAGTGACAAACACCATCGTGGCTGGTGACCTAAATTTACATTATTTGACCAGGGGGCCCGTTAAAGAAAACCCATCATGCACCAAGTGGAAAAAACTCATGAAAAATCACAATTTGTTTATGCTTAATGGCTCAGTTATGGGCAATGTTCCTGCTCAAAACCCCTGGCAAAGAGGCTCAAGCAACTCTATCATCGACTACATTTATGTAGATTCAAATACTTTCAATGTGGTGACCAAACTTGAAGTTCTACAACAGTGCCATAGAGATCATGATATGCTAATCGCATATTGGTGTTGCGAAGTGGCTGCTCCCGAGTCTCTTCGTGGGTGATTTACGCCATCCTTGGCGGTTAACAACTCAAAGACCAGATTTCGAAGGAATGAACAGGCCTTAAAACGCTTTAATGTGTACATTTTGAAGATCGGCGTAGGTCCCTGCTGGTCAGGCGAATCATATACTTCCACCTTGCAGTTGTACAGACTTCACTCTACTACAACAATGCACAGTTATTACACACCTAAACAAGAGTTTAACAGGGAAGTCCAACAGCGCAAAGCCATGCTTCATAAACAGAAATAATTAGCTCTGTTGCTGCCGATGCACGCAAGATGTAAAACGATCCAATCATTGAAAAGCAATTACAGAAATTGGATCAGGGCTTAGAGATCGTGTTGGTATCAACGTAACAGTGAAGCCATGTTGCAGGGCGTGGGTTCCAAAAACATATTGGAGATTTGGTATCTGCTTAACATTGCTAATGACTCCAAACAATTACCAGTTCAAATCAACGGGGTCTTAGAAACTGAGTGGGTTTCCTATTACACTGCAATGTATGCTAGCCCCGGCTCATCGGAGTCAAAGACATTTTATTTGTCCTCACGCGCTGAGCAAATGCAAATACAAGAGGAAGACGTTCTTTATTACATACTAAAATCCAGTAGCTCGAGGGTCCCTGGTCCGGATGGACTTAACTATCAAATATTTAAAAAACATCTGCAGCTACGAGCCAGAATTCTTTATAACAGCTTTATTCAGGTCCCCACGACCAATGTTATTCCAGACTCCTGGCACCGATCTGTTAATATGTCCATTTTTAACAGAGGTGATCGGTCCTGTCCTACCAACTACAGGTTGCTTGCCCTCTTAAACGCCCCAGGTAAAATATTCTTGCATTTAATTCTCAGGGAGTTCAACAGATGGGTTTTGGATCACTCTAAACGTGACCCATACCAGACTGGGTTTATTGCAGGTCTGGGCACCTCAATCAATCTTTTAACAATCACATCTATTATCAAACATCACCAAATAATCAAGCAACTATTGTATTTTGTATTTGTTGATTTATGTGCTGCGTTTGACTCAGTATCTCCAGAACTTCTCTTACAAAATCTGGTTTGCGAGAGTTGTCCACCATACATTATTACACTCATTAGCACCTTACATACTAACACCAGCATACAAGTCAGGCTAACCCTTGAAGGCCTCCTATCAACATTCATTAAGACCTGCAGAGGTCTGAGACAGGGATGTATTCTTGCCTCTGCTCTGTTTAACTTTTTTATAGCTGATATTAGTGATGCCTTCAATGGAATAATAACTGACGCTCCAAAGCTAGCATCCAAGACCATCCCAGCCCTGCTCTATGCTGACGCTTTGGTGCTCATGTCCAAGACCCCTCAAGGTTTACAAAACCTATTAGATGCTCTCTCAGTCTATCTCAAAGAGAATCTATTGACTATTAATTTGGATAAAACTAAAATTATGATATGTAATCCTAATAAAAGAGGCAATATTAAAAACATCAAATGGTTTGTACAAGAGAAGCTCTTGACCGTGTCCAAAAATATACGTACTTGGGTGTGATGATATCCGATGTTAAGAATGAAGCGCAGTTATCAAATTGGAGCACCAAGTTAGACATGAACATTTCTCAAACAACCATTATTCAGGCCAAATATGGCAAGTTCTTGATAACACCAGCCTTGACATACTTTCGGCAGAAAGTCACAACCATCATGTTACATGATTCTGAAACGCTAGACATCTTATCAGAAACCTTATGGTGTAGATTTGAGGCTAGATTTTGGAAACGCATTCTTGTACTTCCAAGATGCATTCCAATTACATGGATCAGAAATGAATTGGGACTGATATCTCTGAATGCGCAATACTTGTGGCAATTGATGGCTTTGTGTAGGAAGTACCTCCCTGCAATTGACTCAAATATGCTGATAGGCTCACTTTCTAGACATATCCTTTCTTCTAAGGATGAATTTACCCGAAAATGGCACCAAGAATTGATCAATGCATTAGCTTATGCAGATGTTTCCATTAGTGATCTCATGCAGAACCCATCTCGAGTAAAAACCAAACTGTTCCAATGGGATTGGATCAGAACTAGGAAAACATGTCTGTCCTATCTGACTGTGATGGAAATTCCTTCCTTCAATAGAAATATAGCACAGCTGAGCCCTATAAGATTAAATCTCCATCGCCTTGTCACAGATCTGATTTGTTGTGGCTCAGATTTAATTTATGGCCAACTAAAGAGCTAAACGTAAAATCATCTGCCCGCAAGATCATTTCTGCCGTTGTTGTAAAGTCAAACCTCAACCTGAGACTCTGCAACATTTATTGGTGGAATGCGGATTCTTGAGTGACAAACGTTCCCAACATCTGAAACCAGCCGTAAGAGAATTCAGAGAAAGAACGCATGATAGACTGGCAGATGATTTTGTGCGAATTGTCTACACCACTTAGAATTGGTGCAATTAGATTTTTAAAAGATTTGACGTTGAAAGATGGGCAAATTAACTGATTGAATGATATATATATATTTCTTTTTTCCTGTTTCATTAATGAGCCCGAACATTGTTTTGTGTAATTGTTTTTCTTTTGTATTACTAATTTTATGATAAACTATTGTAAAGTTGATGTAGTTCAACTTAATCAATTAAAAAAAAGATTTGACAGCCTTGTGGTTGGATTATTGGTGCATGTGTAGCAAACTTATGGTGGGTTTAAAATGTGAAAGTAGAATAATTAATTTGTGCTAAATCAGACATACCACAGTGCCACCCAGTAACCATCACTGGAAATTCACCTCCTTTTCAGAGCCACATGAGCAAAGCATTGTGGGTATGGATATTCACCGGAACACAAGCCTTTCAATCCACTCGACATCAGTTTGTATGATATCGAATAACGAGGCAAGGCAGTTACTTAGATGCACTTTTTTTAAGTTAGAAAATATGACGTTAGTGGGAAGACGCTGTGAACCTGTAGGATTCACAAGGTTTAATAGAAACATGGGTGCAAACACATGGCCACCTGTTGGAAGATGGGAAACGCAGGCACCTGAATGCATTATACTTTCATTGAAACAAGTGAATGCAGAGAGATGACAGTAGAAACCTGCAGCTTCCAATTGATCCACATTGGAAATGTACTAATTAGCTCCACGCAGTTGAGCCAAGATAGAAGTCAAAATGTGTCCCCAAACATATGGGACTTAGTGCAATTGATTTATGTGGGTTTGGTGGAAGTTATTTCAGTATAGCTACTGTCATGATAAAAGATTCAGCAGGGATTGTGTCTCCTGACAAAGGCCTATAAAATAAGATGCGAAAGGGTTGAAACATGCGTGTTGACGATGTAGAGTTGTCATTGTATCATCCATCCAAGCATGTAGTATTAACAGATGTTCCATTGTTGTTTGTGGTTATGGAGTAAAACATTTTGGGCACTTAGTGGATTATTGTTTAGGCACAGCACTCACTCTGTTTCACCACACATCTTCTCTGTGCCCCTGAATTTGTATTATTGTGAAGATTTCATGAAAAACTGATTAAAGTGTGATACATTTAAGAATACATTATATGAATTTCGAATAATGGTTTATCAAGAATGCACACATTTTTTTGATTAGGTAGGCGTTCGAAGAAGCTGAAAATGTGATGAACTCACAAACATCTTGTTCGCTTCAGCGGAAATCTTTGTGAATCAGCCATTTAGTACCATTCAAGTTTCCTTGATATCAGATAATATCACTTAGAGCCTTGCTTTAGCATCACACAATGTGTACGTTATTGCGTCATTTATAATGTACTGTTTTATCAATTTTGTAGGGAGTACATAGCTGATTTTTATGCTGTGCGTATTTGTGAAAGGTTTAAATTGTAAACCATATCACACTAAACATAAAATAAATATTACGACAATTCTATCCATTGTAGGGTTGGTCACTTGCATTAGTTCCACATCATTTTAAGACCCATTATTCCCTATGAGAAGCAGCAGAAGCCATGTGCAAAACCACTCATGTTCACATTTAGACCCTAGTGAATTTCACCATCACCCTTGCATTGGTCACGTGATTGACAATGGCAATTTAAAATGATAGCTAGGTCAGGCAGCCATTACTTATTCCCCAAAAATGTTTGGCAGCACACATATATACACTTGTGTGAGCACCAAAGCGCGCACACACACACACACACACACAGTATCATTCATTTAATATACCTTGTGTGAGCACCAAAGCGCGCACACACACACACACACACAGTATCATTCATTTAATATACCTTTTCTGAAGCTCAGAAGTGAAGATCAATTTCTTCCAAGAATAGATAGAAATTGGCAGGAACATATAGCTGAAGCTTCCAGCTCGTGCTGATCTTATTTACCATACATTATTATTTTTCACAGATTTATGGTTTGTTCAGTCCTGTGACAGTAAATATGGAGCTGTAAACGAACATGTAATTATGAGCATTCTATAAAAACGAATGTGAAAAAGCAGCAGCATTTTGAAGAAGCCGTCCGCGGCATCACCACACAGCTGCATCGCATTAATGATGTGGGCGTTCCCTATATGCCGAAGGAAATCATCAGATGCCCATGGAAATACATGCCAAAAATAGAAGCGGAATTACAAAAAAATCAAGCCCAACTGTTCACGCTCAGCCTTCCAAGGGAACGAATACATGTAGTGCCTGCAACTCTATTCACATGCCACCATAACAGCAAAAACGACCAATGCATGTTATTTTATATAGTGTTAAGTGGTATTTGCAAAGATCATTTCTGTGGTTTATTGGCGCTGACAGCTGTCTGAGAGGTGGATGGTTATTTTTCCAGGGGTTGGTTGACCTTGCGGAAGATATCTGCAGAGTTGGGGGTAGTAGGCTGTGCTGCATCCCCTACACCTTAGAGTATGATGTGAGTATGTCTTTGTCTAAGAGGTGGTCAGTCTTTGAGGCCTAAGATTTTGGACTACAAATCTCATCATTGTTAGCCAACAAAGTCAATACTGAGGGATCATGGGAGTCGTAGTGCAAAGCATTTAGAGAATCCAAAGGTTGCAGACTCCCAAACTAGGCCATATAGGGCCAGTTTCTTCAGGAAGGAAAGCTGTGTGAAAGTATGGGCACTCTTAAACGGGGCTGGGCTTTAAACTGTTGCTCCTCTGGGAACAATAACTAGACCAAACTGCCTAAAGGTTCTTGAGGTGTTCTAAGCTTTATGGGGATGGTGACAGTGGTGTGGGAGACTGGATCCATCTTTCGGTGAGGGTGGCTCATCTAAGAGTTAACGGCATAATCCAGCTTAGGTCTGCGGGCCCCTTCTTCTGTTAGGAGTGAACGTGGGTCACACAGGGTGAAAGAGGGATCTTATTATAGGGGGTGGAAGCTTGCTAAATTCGGATTAATTTTCTCATGTACTATTGGAGTTTTGCGGAGTAAGCAGGACATACTGTTGGGTGGGGAAGCAGTTGCCACTGTGTTGGATGGAATACAAAACCCAAGAACGTTCTGGGGGTAAGATGTGGTTGCACAGATGTGGTTGGGGGAGTGCAGTGTGATAGTTGTGGAGGACAAAGATAGCACAGGTACATTCAGTTCACCCCCCTCTTCCACTCCCACCCTCCCAAACACATTGCCCCATACCCCAAAGCCAACCCATTCCAATTAGAAAATAATCAAAATGTAGTCATAGGCGCCCCTCTGCGAGAATGAACATGGCCCATTGACCTGTTCTTTGGGAAGGTACCCACTCGAGAGGTTTTAAAAAAATGTAAAAAAAACTGCACTTTACATTCTGGTCTTGAAGAGACAAACTTATAAAGAGAACACCCATAAACTCTGAAATTCTCTCTACGACAGAATAACTCTGCTGATAATGAATGATGCGGGATCAACCTCAGTATATGTTATTAGGATTACCATCCACCGCTGCCATTTGCACCGCCTCCAGGCGGTCTGGTGGATCTGGAAGTGATTGGGTGGGTTTGGTTTGTTGGGAGGAGAGGGAAAGGCAAGATTGCAGTCAGTGCCGGATTAAACCTTGTGGAGGCCCCTAGGCAGTCGAAGGTTTGCGGGGGCTCCTTGCAAATTATGTCCTAATACGTTTTTAATTTTCCCAACAACTTACATAAACACATTTTATTACAATCTGTACATTACATGCACGTAGTTTGCACCATATTGTTTTACAAACTACGCTTGATTATAATTTTCTTTCAAGATCCAATCAATATTATTTTGATCCGTTGTCGCGGGGCCCCTAAAAGGATTGGTGACCATAGGCCGGTGCCTACTTTGCCTATTTGGTAATCCGGGACTCATTGCAGCGCTTTTGTCTTGAGGTTGCAGGCAGGATGAACCATGAGTGCTTGTAAGCTTTCTAGGTGTGAAGTGTAGGAGGGCTCAAGGCGAGGGTACGCACGGGTGGACTATCTTCTTTGAGTGCACAATGACCTGGGGATTGGAACAGAAGTCGCCGGGTTCACAGGCCAGGCACTTCACCATTGCACCATATAACCTGATGAAAAATACAGTACAACTAAAGTTAAAATGACATATTCCAGGGCAAACATTGGTTTTGATTCTTTGAGTTTAAAACATACACACCTTTTAACATTTTCAAACACTATTAGAAGAAAATATCCTCTCTTCGTTTTTGGTGGTTGTTGATTTTATGAAAGGCAAATGCCATTCACCCTGTGCATTTGTATGGTTGTGGAAAGCCACTTGAATAAAATGTGCATATGTCACCTTGAATTACTAATTTCTGGTGACATCACACACCACTGTTTAGGAGGCATCAAAGGCTGTCTGTTTACATACAATCGTCATAATTAGTCGACACCGGTCAATTTTGCAGGTTATTGTTTTGAGCTGAAAATTCGAGGAGTGTATTTGAAGATGTGTTACATGGATGTGACTTGATGGCCAGATACCCAACTAATAGTGAGTATTTAATGGACTGAACATCTAAAAGAGCCTTTGCTACTTGGACTGATTTTTTGTAATGCTTGGGTACCTCAAAAGTCTCCCAGTGTGCCTAACTGGTCGATCTGTCAGTCACTGCTGCTGCAGACTGTGAACGCAGGTGAGCAGAACATTGCTATTCCGCCCAGGCTACTACAAGTCTGCTGCATTCTGCCCGTCTCCATTTGCACTTGAATCAATGTAGACATGAGGCCCGGACACTGCAAAGCGAGCCGTCTTTATTTACCTCTCGTTCCCAGAATCCTTTGGGCCGCTGTGAGCTGGAATTCACTTCAATGGCGTCGCTGGCTGTCTCAGGCCTCATCCGTCACTGTCACCGTCCAGGGAAAGAGAAATTAATTGAATGCTCAGTGCCAGATGGCCGTGGTTAGCAGTCCAACCAGAACAAACGCCGTCTCTGAAACTTGTAGAACACTCTTCTTTGCCCGGGCTAATGTGATCAGAATTATAATGACTACCACATGCTAATTTCCTTAAAAACACTGCCGGCTATTTGTTTTATTAATGTGCCTTTAAGCACTGAATAATTACAGCAAATAGCAGACTTACAAAGGGCCGACACATCCTAACTTACCTTGATAGTCTACTTTAAGATAGCATTTTCCAATAACCCGATATGTTTTGACTCTACTAAAACCAAATCGTCACAGAGCCTCTGCTTCTGCAGTGGCAAATGACTGTTGCAAAGTATGGCTCTCTCTGTTAGTTTTAAGTGCCATCGACCAACCGTTTAGCAGAATAGCGCATCCTTAAGCTCTCTCTGTTAGTTCTAAGTGCCACCGACCAACTGTTTAGCAGAATAGCGCATCCTTTAGGCTCTCTCTGTTGGGTCTAAGTGCCACGACCAACTATTTAGCAGAATAGCGCATCCTTTAGGCTCTCTCTGTTGGGTCTAAGTGCCACCGACCAACTGTTTAGCAGAATAGCGCATCCTTTAGCCTCTCTCTGTTGGGTCTAAGTGCCACCGACCAACTATTTAGCAGAATAGCGCATCCTTTGGGCTCTCTCTGTTAGGTCTAAGTGCCACCGACCAACTGTTTAGCAGAATAGCGCATCCTTTGGGCTCTCTCTGTTAGGTCTAAGTGCCACCGACCAACTATTTAGCAGAATAGCAAATCCTTTAGGCTCTCTCTGTTAGGTCTAAGTGCCACCGACCAACTATTTAGCTGAATAGCGTATCCCTTAGGCTCCCTCTGTTAGGTCTAAGTGCCACCGACCAACTATTTAGCAGACTAGCGCATCCCTTAGGCTCCCTCTGTTAGGTCTAAGTGCCACCGTCCTCTGTTAGGTCTAAGTGCCACCGTCCAACTATTTTGCAGAATTGCACATCCTTTAGGCTCTCTCTGTTAGGTCATCCTTTAGCTCTGAGCTACTACTAAACCAGCAGTGATCCCAATCATAAAGCTAAAACAGACACAACCCGAGGGGTATACCTCCTTCCACTTTCGCGGTAACGTGGACCAAGGGCAACCTATGCTCTTCAGGAGGGGTGTGGGATGACAGCAGTAGCAAAGCAAACAGCAATAGTACAATAATCTAAAACAAAGCAATGTCCAATCAAGGTTCCATATTTAAATCTTAAGGGCACCTGGCTAGGTCCCGATTTACCCAGGTGGGTATACGTATAATAAACAAAAAATAATCAGGATGGGGAGATCCAAAACAGAGACACAGAGGTGCTAGGCGTGTGTGTTTATTCTATAATCACACAGGAAGAGGTAAGTATCTGTACAATTTATTTTACATTACTTCCGATAAGCACGAAAGGTGGTATAGAGAAGACGGACAGGGTTGTTTATGCAGTGGTGACACAGGTGGGTGCAAACCTCTGGAGTGTAGAGGTCAGCATTACATTGAAATGCATATTGCCTCGTATATCGAGGGGGTATAAGGACCCGCTATTGAACATAAACACAAAGAGCACACAAAAATCTTGAAAGTGAACAGGTACAAGTAGTGATGCTGTTGTGATGAGTAGTTCGACACAGGGAGTGACACAGGGTGTGTTTCGGCCAAAGAAAGTGGCTTTGGAAGTAGCCGTCTTTATGCTGGCCTTCGTCAGGAAAAGGGCACCAGTAGTGGTGCTGTCCGTGGTGTCTGTGGGTGAAACAAGGCTATTAGGATCTCGGGTAGTTGTTCAATAAGTACTCAGAGTATTAAATACGGGCCAAATTAATGCCCAAAAGATACCCCATACGGAGTATCTTAAAAAACAGCTTACCTGCCGCCGGAGGGGAGCAGGTGGGTGCTGTCGGGTGAGCCGCGAAGAGTGCAGGCGGACAGGTGCTGGGTGTGGCACCAGGTGGAGGGCTGAGATAGCCTACGAGCTTACGTGGTCATGAGTATCACGAAGCAGGAGTGGGGCATAACTCGACCCAAGTCTGGAATGAAAATTCAAAGTTATAGGTGACCTGAGGGAGTACCTGAGGAAACCAGGGCTATCCCGCGTGAGAGTAGGGGGACTTACTGTAGACTGGGTGGTACGCTGTCGTGCTGGACCTAGACTGGTGGGAGCCGGATGAGTCGGACACCAAGGTGCCGTGGTTGATTGTATAAATGGCCGCCCGTGGCTAGAGACAAACGAATGGGATCTAGCGGTCCAAAAGCCGCAGTCTGTATGGGCCAATCAAACGGCAGAGCGCCGTGTTCCAATGGAAAGGCGGTACTACGTGTGTGGTGTTGGGTAATGTAGTCCGATAAGGGCAGAAGGGACTTCTGTTAAAGGGAGCTCGCACGATAAGGCGGGCAGGTCACAAGGAGGCCGACCAAGTGGATGGATAGAATGTGGGTGATACAATACAAAGGGTTCAGGTGTGTAATAATCATCAAATCATGATAAGGTGAAAAAACATGATAAGGTGAAAAAACAACGATGTCTCGAGTGTGCACAGAGAAGATGGTAACAGTGCACAAAACATTTACACGGTAGAAAAACATGGGTGTCTAATGTACATATTGAGATCAATCTAGTGGAGTGGACACTGGTAAGTTACCAGAGAGAGGATGTAGGTGACTCATAGCTGGTGGCAATTTACGTTCTAAAAATGTTTCCATTCCACGGTTATATTGAGGCCGTCTTGGACGGAGTTCAATTTGTGGACCCATCTTTGCTCGAGTCTGGTAAGGGCAATGTTGATGTCGCCTCCTCGTCTCTGAGGCTGAAGTTGTTGAATCACGGTCCACGTGAATTGTTCATGGGTATGTTTTTTCTGGATGAAGTGTTCGACCAGAGGTTTGTCCTCTACTTTGTTTTTGATGCAGGATCTGTGTTCGTTGATCCTTTGTTTGACTGGTCTAATGGTTTTGCCGACGTAGATCAGGTCACAGGGACACTTGATAGCGTAGATCACGTGTTTGCTTTCGCAGTTGGTGTGGCTGTTCTGTTTCCATATTAGGTTCTTATGGATGAACGTTTTGCTGTTCGTGGTGAAGCGGCAGGCGACGCAATGTCCACAGCTAAAGTGCCCCACCACTGGTGGGAGATTCCACAGCGTGGTGACTGGTTTGGTAGGTTCTAGGAAGGTGTGGACCAGGGAGTCTCTAAGGTTTCTGTTTTTCTTGAAGGCGAACAGTGGTTTCTTCGCCAGGGTTCCTTCATTTTTTACCAGATGCCAGTGTTTCTTGATGGTATTTTTGATGAGGTTACTGACTGGGTTGTACGTAGTGACGCAGACAATTCTATCATAAGAGTGTCTGTCTTTGGTGGTTAGGCAGAGGGAGCGGTCGGTGTTGGCCGCTCTTTTCTTGGCCGTCTTAATGGACTTCCTGGGATATCCCCTCTCTCCAAGACGTGTTTGCAGTTGTTGTGCATGGTAGTTGAATTTTTCTTTGTCAGAACAATTTCTCCGGATGCGTAGAAACTGACCGTAGGGAAGATTGTATTTTAAACCTTGTGGATGGTAACTGGTGAAGTGGAGAAGGGTGTTCCTGTCGGTAGGTTTTCTGAAGAGTTCCGTCTTCAGCGCATCTCCGGACCGATAGATGTGTAGGTCGAGAAAGTTGATCTTTTGGTGGTCCCATTCAATGGTGAACTTGATGTAATCGTTCCGTGCATTAAGCCATTGGTGGAAAGCAAGTAATTCCTCAGAGCTTCCTTCCCAAATGAGTAAAATGTCATCGATGTATCGACGCCAGACCTTGATGTTAGGTCTGTGTGGATTGTTGTCAGAGTAGACATGATCTTCTTCGTATTGAGCCATGTAAAGATTGGCGACGTCCGGGGCAAAAGTAGCGCCCATACTCACTCCTTTTATTTGCTGATACATTTGATGGCCGAATAGAAAGAAATTCTCACCCATGGCGATCCGGATGCACTCCACCAAGAAGTTAGTTGGTATGGTTGAGGTGTTCGCTCGTTTTTCAAGGCAAGTTGCCAGAGCTTGTAAGCCCTCAGTTTGTGGGATGGAGGTATACAATGCCTCAACGTCCATGGTGACCAAAATGGACTGGGCGGTCAAATGTATGGAGTCCAAAATCTTGATGGTTTCAGTGCTGTCTTTTAGGTAAGAAGCCATCTTACCTACGAAAGGCTTCATAAAAAAGTCTGTGTACAAAGAGAGAGGTTCCAGCAATGAACCACAGGCGGAGACAATGGGTCTGCCCGGTGGTTTGGTGGGGTGCTTGTGAATTTTGGGTAGAATATAGAAGGCCGGAGTCCTCGGGTGGGTTTTGTTGAGAAAAATTCTTTCTTCTTGACAGATCCACCCCTGATCTTCGGCATGCTTCGTAAGGTTGACGATCTCTTCTTGCAGCCGTGGTGTGGGGTCCCTGTTGAGCATTTTGTATGAGGATCTGTCGCTGAGGAGTCGCAAGCATTCCTGATTATAGTCTGTGGTGTTCATGATCACAATGCCGCCTCCTTTGTCAGCTGGTTTTATAGTGATAGTGTTATCCAGGTGGAGGTCCTTCAAGGACTGTCGCTCAGTCGGTAGCAGGTTGTCCTGATAGAAGTTTTTTTGTTTTATCCCGTCAGTGATTGTTTTCATGACGATTTTCTCAAACGTCTCAAATTCACAAGGGATCGTGTGTGGGGGTGGTGAAAAGGTGGATTTGGGTTTGAAACCCGTGATATTGTCTTTACTCCTCTCTGGTCTCTGGTTGATGGAATCTTGTTTCTGGGGTACGTGTATCTCGAAAAAATATTTCAACCTGAGGGTCCGGAAAAACCTTCTAAGTTCTGCTTCCGTGTTAAAGGGGTCTGCTTTGGTAGCTGGAACAAAAGAAAGGCCCCTCTCGAGGAGCGACTGTTCAGTTTGAGCTAATGGCCTGGAGGACAAGTTGAAGATGGGAATAGTCTCTAGGGCTGGTTCGAGTACCACTGGCGTGTCCTCATGTGTTGTCCAGTTTGTTGAGTGCGCCTTCTCGGGCGGCCCCGTTGGCCCCCTCTCTGAAAAAACGGATGTTGTGGTGGTTGAATTTGATTGCCGTTGATACCGGGGGAGCCTGGGGTGCTCCCGCCTGAAGAACCCGAGCTACCTGAAAAGTTGACTACCCGGTTCCGTCTATTGTAGTTAGATTTCTGTTGTTGCTGGAGTTCCTCGTAGTATGTTTCTTTGAGGTAGGGATAGGTTTTCTCCTCTGCGTAGTTGTTGAGATCTTTCCTGAATTTCTGTACCTTGCGTTCCACTGTTAGTTGGTTGAATTTAATCACTTCTTCTTCTAATTTTTGTAGTTTTTGTTGTGCGTCACTGATGGTTCTGTCATCTGTGAATTTCTTTTCAAGGGTCGCAAGGGCTTCTCCCTGTTTTTTACATTCTTCCTGGGCCGTGTCGATTATAAGGATTATCCAGTCGCGGCTACATTTGTTGCCCACGCCGCTAAAGTTCACTTTGAATTTCGGATTGTCAGTGAACACTCTGGGGATGTTCTTTACTTGTAGACCTTCGGGAATGATTCCCGCTTTTAGGTATTCTAGCATGAAGGTACCATGCATCTCTGTTCTTACGAGTTTTTTCTTTTTCTGTAAGATGGTATCTAATTCATCTCTGTTGGCGCCTTGGGCGATGGGTCCGCCTTCGGAGCCTAGAGTGGTGGTTGTGCCCAGTAATTTTCGAAAATATTCATCGGTGTAAGACACAATATTGACTTTGTCCATGTTTGCTGGAGATAGGAGGATGTCAGAATGACTGCTCCTATGTTTGATGAGTCGCCCTTCAACCGCGGGTTGCGCTCAATATATTTAAATCTTAAGGGCACCTGGCTAGGTCCCGATTTACCCAGGTGGGTATACGTATAATAAACAAAAAATAATCAGGATGGGGAGATCCAAAACAGAGACACAGAGGTGCTAGGCGTGTGTGTTTATTCTATAATCACACAGGAAGAGGTAAGTATCTGTACAATTTATTTTACATTACTTCCGATAAGCACGAAAGGTGGTATAGAGAAGACGGACAGGGTTGTTTATGCAGTGGTGACACAGGTGGGTGCAAACCTCTGGAGTGTAGAGGTCAGCATTACATTGAAATGCATATTGCCTCGTATATCGAGGGGGTATAAGGACCCGCTATTGAACATAAACACAAAGAGCACACAAAAATCTTGAAAGTGAACAGGTACAAGTAGTGATGCTGTTGTGATGAGTAGTTCGACACAGGGAGTGACACAGGGTGTGTTTCGGCCAAAGAAAGTGGCTTTGGAAGTAGCCGTCTTTATGCTGGCCTTCGTCAGGAAAAGGGCACCAGTAGTGGTGCTGTCCGTGGTGTCTGTGGGTGAAACAAGGCTATTAGGATCTCGGGTAGTTGTTCAATAAGTACTCAGAGTATTAAATACGGGCCAAATTAATGCCCAAAAGATACCCCATACGGAGTATCTTAAAAAACAGCTTACCTGCCGCCGGAGGGGAGCAGGTGGGTGCTGTCGGGTGAGCCGCGAAGAGTGCAGGCGGACAGGTGCTGGGTGTGGCACCAGGTGGAGGGCTGAGATAGCCTACGAGCTTACGTGGTCATGAGTATCACGAAGCAGGAGTGGGGCATAACTCGACCCAAGTCTGGAATGAAAATTCAAAGTTATAGGTGACCTGAGGGAGTACCTGAGGAAACCAGGGCTATCCCGCGTGAGAGTAGGGGGACTTACTGTAGACTGGGTGGTACGCTGTCGTGCTGGACCTAGACTGGTGGGAGCCGGATGAGTCGGACACCAAGGTGCCGTGGTTGATTGTATAAATGGCCGCCCGTGGCTAGAGACAAACGAATGGGATCTAGCGGTCCAAAAGCCGCAGTCTGTATGGGCCAATCAAACGGCAGAGCGCCGTGTTCCAATGGAAAGGCGGTACTACGTGTGTGGTGTTGGGTAATGTAGTCCGATAAGGGCAGAAGGGACTTCTGTTAAAGGGAGCTCGCACGATAAGGCGGGCAGGTCACAAGGAGGCCGACCAAGTGGATGGATAGAATGTGGGTGATACAATACAAAGGGTTCAGGTGTGTAATAATCATCAAATCATGATAAGGTGAAAAAACATGATAAGGTGAAAAAACAACGATGTCTCGAGTGTGCACAGAGAAGATGGTAACAGTGCACAAAACATTTACACGGTAGAAAAACATGGGTGTCTAATGTACATATTGAGATCAATCTAGTGGAGTGGACACTGGTAAGTTACCAGAGAGAGGATGTAGGTGACTCATAGCTAGTAATTGCCCTTACCAGACTCGAGCAAAGATGGGTCCACAAATTGAACTCCGTCCAAGACGGCCTCAATATAACCGTGGAATGGAAACATTTTTAGAACGTAAATTGCCACCAGCTATGAGTCACCTACATCCTCTCTCTGGTAACTTACCAGTGTCCACTCCACTAGATTGATCTCAATATGTACATTAGACACCCATGTTTTTCTACCGTGTAAATGTTTTGTGCACTGTTACCATCTTCTCTGTGCACACTCGAGACATCGTTGTTTTTTCACCTTATCATGTTTTTTCACCTTATCATGATTTGATGATTATTACACACCTGAACCCTTTGTATTGTATCACCCACATTCTATCCATCCACTTGGTCGGCCTCCTTGTGACCTGCCCGCCTTATCGTGCGAGCTCCCTTTAACAGAAGTCCCTTCTGCCCTTATCGGACTACATTACCCAACACCACACACGTAGTACCGCCTTTCCATTGGAACACGGCGCTCTGCCGTTTGATTGGCCCATACAGACTGCGGCTTTTGGACCGCTAGATCCCATTCGTTTGTCTCTAGCCACGGGCGGCCATTTATACAATCAACCACGGCACCTTGGTGTCCGACTCATCCGGCTCCCACCAGTCTAGGTCCAGCACGACAGCGTACCACCCAGTCTACAGTAAGTCCCCCTACTCTCACGCGGGATAGCCCTGGTTTCCTCAGGTACTCCCTCAGGTCACCTATAACTTTGAATTTTCATTCCAGACTTGGGTCGAGTTATGCCCCACTCCTGCTTCGTGATACTCATGACCACGTAAGCTCGTAGGCTATCTCAGCCCTCCACCTGGTGCCACACCCAGCACCTGTCCGCCTGCACTCTTCGCGGCTCACCCGACAGCACCCACCTGCTCCCCTCCGGCGGCAGGTAAGCTGTTTTTTAAGATACTCCGTATGGGGTATCTTTTGGGCATTAATTTGGCCCGTATTTAATACTCTGAGTACTTATTGAACAACTACCCGAGATCCTAATAGCCTTGTTTCACCCACAGACACCACGGACAGCACCACTACTGGTGCCCTTTTCCTGACGAAGGCCAGCATAAAGACGGCTACTTCCAAAGCCACTTTCTTTGGCCGAAACACACCCTGTGTCACTCCCTGTGTCGAACTACTCATCACAACAGCATCACTACTTGTACCTGTTCACTTTCAAGATTTTTGTGTGCTCTTTGTGTTTATGTTCAATAGCGGGTCCTTATACCCCCTCGATATACGAGGCAATATGCATTTCAATGTAATGCTGACCTCTACACTCCAGAGGTTTGCACCCACCTGTGTCACCACTGCATAAACAACCCTGTCCGTCTTCTCTATACCACCTTTCGTGCTTATCGGAAGTAATGTAAAATAAATTGTACAGATACTTACCTCTTCCTGTGTGATTATAGAATAAACACACACGCCTAGCACCTCTGTGTCTCTGTTTTGGATCTCCCCATCCTGATTATTTTTTGTTTATTATACGTATACCCACCTGGGTAAATCGGGACCTAGCCAGGTGCCCTTAAGATTTAAATATATTGAGCGCAACCCGCGGTTGAAGGGCGACTCATCAAACATAGGAGCAGTCATTCTGACATCCTCCTATCTCCAGCAAACATGGACAAAGTCAATATTGTGTCTTACACCGATGAATATTTTCGAAAATTACTGGGCACAACCACCACTCTAGGCTCCGAAGGCGGACCCATCGCCCAAGGCGCCAACAGAGATGAATTAGATACCATCTTACAGAAAAAGAAAAAACTCGTAAGAACAGAGATGCATGGTACCTTCATGCTAGAATACCTAAAAGCGGGAATCATTCCCGAAGGTCTACAAGTAAAGAACATTCCCAGAGTGTTCACTGACAATCCGAAATTCAAAGTGAACTTTAGCGGCGTGGGCAACAAATGTAGCCGCGACTGGATAATCCTTATAATCGACACGGCCCAGGAAGAATGTAAAAAACAGGGAGAAGCCCTTGCGACCCTTGAAAAGAAATTCACAGATGACAGAACCATCAGTGACGCACAACAAAAACTACAAAAATTAGAAGAAGAAGTGATTAAATTCAACCAACTGACAGTGGAACGCAAGGTACAGAAATTCAGGAAAGATCTCAACAACTACGCAGAGGAGAAAACCTATCCCTACCTCAAAGAAACATACTACGAGGAACTCCAGCAACAACAGAAATCTAACTACAATAGACGGAACCGGGTAGTCAACTTTTCAGGTAGCTCGGGTTCTTCAGGCGGGAGCACCCCAGGCTCCCCCGGTATCAACGGCAATCAAATTCAACCACCACAACATCCGTTTTTTCAGAGAGGGGGCCAACGGGGCCGCCCGAGAAGGCGCACTCAACAAACTGGACAACACATGAGGACACGCCAGTGGTACTCGAACCAGCCCTAGAGACTATTCCCATCTTCAACTTGTCCTCCAGGCCATTAGCTCAAACTGAACAGTCGCTCCTCGAGAGGGGCCTTTCTTTTGTTCCAGCTACCAAAGCAGACCCCTTTAACACGGAAGCAGAACTTAGAAGGTTTTTCCGGACCCTCAGGTTGAAATATTTTTTCGAGATACACGTACCCCAGAAACAAGATTCCATCAACCAGAGACCAGAGAGGAGTAAAGACAATATCACGGGTTTCAAACCCAAATCCACCTTTTCACCACCCCCACACACGATCCCTTGTGAATTTGAGACGTTTGAGAAAATCGTCATGAAAACAATCACTGACGGGATAAAACAAAAAAACTTCTATCAGGACAACCTGCTACCGACTGAGCGACAGTCCTTGAAGGACCTCCACCTGGATAACACTATCACTATAAAACCAGCTGACAAAGGAGGCGGCATTGTGATCATGAACACCACAGACTATAATCAGGAATGCTTGCGACTCCTCAGCGACAGATCCTCATACAAAATGCTCAACAGGGACCCCACACCACGGCTGCAAGAAGAGATCGTCAACCTTACGAAGCATGCCGAAGATCAGGGGTGGATCTGTCAAGAAGAAAGAATTTTTCTCAACAAAACCCACCCGAGGACTCCGGCCTTCTATATTCTACCCAAAATTCACAAGCACCCCACCAAACCACCGGGCAGACCCATTGTCTCCGCCTGTGGTTCATTGCTGGAACCTCTCTCTTTGTACACAGACTTTTTTATGAAGCCTTTCGTAGGTAAGATGGCTTCTTACCTAAAAGACAGCACTGAAACCATCAAGATTTTGGACTCCATACATTTGACCGCCCAGTCCATTTTGGTCACCATGGACGTTGAGGCATTGTATACCTCCATCCCACAAACTGAGGGCTTACAAGCTCTGGCAACTTGCCTTGAAAAACGAGCGAACACCTCAACCATACCAACTAACTTCTTGGTGGAGTGCATCCGGATCGCCATGGGTGAGAATTTCTTTCTATTCGGCCATCAAATGTATCAGCAAATAAAAGGAGTGAGTATGGGCGCTACTTTTGCCCCGGACGTCGCCAATCTTTACATGGCTCAATACGAAGAAGATCATGTCTACTCTGACAACAATCCACACAGACCTAACATCAAGGTCTGGCGTCGATACATCGATGACATTTTACTCATTTGGGAAGGAAGCTCTGAGGAATTACTTGCTTTCCACCAATGGCTTAATGCACAGAACGATTACATCAAGTTCACCATTGAATGGGACCACCAAAAGATCAACTTTCTCGACCTACACATCTATCGGTCCGGAGATGCGCTGAAGACGGAACTCTTCAGAAAACCTACCGACAGGAACACCCTTCTCCACTTCACCAGTTACCATCCACAAGGTTTAAAATACAATCTTCCCTACGGTCAGTTTCTACGCATCCGGAGAAATTGTTCTGACAAAGAAAAATTCAACTACCATGCACAACAACTGCAAACACGTCTTGGAGAGAGGGGATATCCCAGGAAGTCCATTAAGACGGCCAAGAAAAGAGCGGCCAACACCGACCGCTCCCTCTGCCTAACCACCAAAGACAGACACTCTAATGATAGAATTGTCTGCGTCACTACGTACAACCCAGTCAGTAACCTCATCAAAAATACCATCAAGAAACACTGGCATCTGGTAAAAAATGAAGGAACCCTGGCGAAGAAACCACTGTTCGCCTTCAAGAAAAACAGAAACCTTAGAGACTCCCTGGTCCACACCTTCCTAGAACCTACCAAACCAGTCACCACGCTGTGGAATCTCCCACCAGTGGTGGGGCACTTTAGCTGTGGACATTGCGTCGCCTGCCGCTTCACCACGAACAGCAAAACGTTCATCCATAAGAACCTAATATGGAAACAGAACAGCCACACCAACTGCGAAAGCAAACACGTGATCTACGCTATCAAGTGTCCCTGTGACCTGATCTACGTCGGCAAAACCATTAGACCAGTCAAACAAAGGATCAACGAACACAGATCCTGCATCAAAAACAAAGTAGAGGACAAACCTCTGGTCGAACACTTCAGCCAGAAAAAACATACCCATGAACAATTCACGAGGACCGTGATTCAACAACTTCAGCCTCAGAGACGAGGAGGCGACATCAACATTGCCCTTACCAGACTCGAGCAAAGATGGGTCCACAAATTGAACTCCGTCCAAGACGGCCTCAATATAACCGTGGAATGGAAACATTTTTAGAACGTAAATTGCCACCAGCTATGAGTCACCTACATCCTCTCTCTGGTAACTTACCAGTGTCCACTCCACTAGATTGATCTCAATATGTACATTAGACACCCATGTTTTTCTACCGTGTAAATGTTTTGTGCACTGTTACCATCTTCTCTGTGCACACTCGAGACATCGTTGTTTTTTCACCTTATCATGTTTTTTCACCTTATCATGATTTGATGATTATTACACACCTGAACCCTTTGTATTGTATCACCCACATTCTATCCATCCACTTGGTCGGCCTCCTTGTGACCTGCCCGCCTTATCGTGCGAGCTCCCTTTAACAGAAGTCCCTTCTGCCCTTATCGGACTACATTACCCAACACCACACACGTAGTACCGCCTTTCCATTGGAACACGGCGCTCTGCCGTTTGATTGGCCCATACAGACTGCGGCTTTTGGACCGCTAGATCCCATTCGTTTGTCTCTAGCCACGGGCGGCCATTTATACAATCAACCACGGCACCTTGGTGTCCGACTCATCCGGCTCCCACCAGTCTAGGTCCAGCACGACAGCGTACCACCCAGTCTACAGTAAGTCCCCCTACTCTCACGCGGGATAGCCCTGGTTTCCTCAGGTACTCCCTCAGGTCACCTATAACTTTGAATTTTCATTCCAGACTTGGGTCGAGTTATGCCCCACTCCTGCTTCGTGATACTCATGACCACGTAAGCTCGTAGGCTATCTCAGCCCTCCACCTGGTGCCACACCCAGCACCTGTCCGCCTGCACTCTTCGCGGCTCACCCGACAGCACCCACCTGCTCCCCTCCGGCGGCAGGTAAGCTGTTTTTTAAGATACTCCGTATGGGGTATCTTTTGGGCATTAATTTGGCCCGTATTTAATACTCTGAGTACTTATTGAACAACTACCCGAGATCCTAATAGCCTTGTTTCACCCACAGACACCACGGACAGCACCACTACTGGTGCCCTTTTCCTGACGAAGGCCAGCATAAAGACGGCTACTTCCAAAGCCACTTTCTTTGGCCGAAACACACCCTGTGTCACTCCCTGTGTCGAACTACTCATCACAACAGCATCACTACTTGTACCTGTTCACTTTCAAGATTTTTGTGTGCTCTTTGTGTTTATGTTCAATAGCGGGTCCTTATACCCCCTCGATATACGAGGCAATATGCATTTCAATGTAATGCTGACCTCTACACTCCAGAGGTTTGCACCCACCTGTGTCACCACTGCATAAACAACCCTGTCCGTCTTCTCTATACCACCTTTCGTGCTTATCGGAAGTAATGTAAAATAAATTGTACAGATACTTACCTCTTCCTGTGTGATTATAGAATAAACACACACGCCTAGCACCTCTGTGTCTCTGTTTTGGATCTCCCCATCCTGATTATTTTTTGTTTATTATACAATCAAGGTTCCATACAAATATGTGAGGTGTCGGAGCCCCTCTACTGTGAACGAACATGGTTCAAATAACCCGTTCTATTGGGTGTTCTCCACTCGAGAGGGTCTACAATCACCCTTTAGCTCCCTGCACCCTCACAGAGAGGAAATACCTATTTGCATATCAGTCTTGTCCCAACCCCTCCTGAGTGGGGTAAAACCCATACAACAAGTTATTTGAACCATGTCCGTCCTCGGTAGACGGACTCCCACGACTTTGTACATGTTGTGAAACTTTGTTTGTACCCAAAGTAACAAAGGGCAATCCAGACTTGGACCCCTTGCTCACTGTCCCTTAGAAGGTATTACCCAAATTGACCTTTTACAATTGACCTTTTGTCCTAATTGACCTAACTATAGTGGTCCTCATTGACCTTCAGCACAATTGACCTTTATATTATTTTAGTTATTTTATATCCGGTTGGTTTTGAATTATAAATAATATAAGGGGATTGGGTGGAGGGTTGCAGGGAGGGGTTCTCCCTGCATATATGTCCCACTTTACCTTTTAAATTAGGTCAATTCTCCCGAGGTCAATTCTCCTGAGGTCAATTGTGAAAAGGTCAATCAGTATACATCCCCTTAGAAAGGCTCAGCTTCACCTCACTGATGAGGCCTGACTAGGCCGGAACACGCGTCTGGGGTTGCTGATGGTAGTCTTGTTCAGAGGAGAATTGCCTAGCATTTCGGTGCTGGACTGCCCTTGTGGATGGGACCAGACTGATATGGAAATAGATATTTCTCCTCTGTGAAGGGTTCAGTGAGCTGAAGTGCGGTGGTAGACCCTTCTGAATGGAAGAAATTCCATAGCACAGGATTGTCCAACTTTTATCGTAGACTCAGTAAAACCCTTTCAGCATCCGTGCAACCTAGTACTACTTTTACCAAAAAGAACGTACCTTTCACCCAGACTTAATGCAAACTTTAGTGGTTGAAATAGATGTCTCAGCTACAGCCATCCGTGCCATGCTGCCAGAAGGGGGCAGAGAGATAGAGGAGCTACACCTATAGCATCTTTTTTCCAGTGCTTTGAGTATCATGGAAAATAATGATGTAATTGATGATAGAGAACTGATGGCAATTAAAGCACCATTTCAAGAAGAGCCTTTCTAGTTAGAAGGGTCTGTGGGCCTGGGGTTTGTAAGGAAACATGATATACACCTGGGACTTCTGCGGAACATGAAGTATGCCAATCAAAGACACGCTGGATTGATGGTTTCTTTTCTCCACGTTTCAATTGTAGGGGGCATATAGGCACGGCAATGGGCACAGGAAATTAGGTGAATATCGCAAATACTGGAAAAAGGGGTAATCCATCGACAATGGAGCCTAATTTATAGACTGCGGAAGCATTTCCGTGATATCAAAAGAGGAAAATAAATAATCTGTGACCATGATAAGAGAAGAACGGACAAATATTGAGTTGGGGCAATGGCTAAGGAGAGACACTTTTCATGGGAGACTTTTTGAGGTGATGTCGTGAGAAATCCAGCAATTGTTGGCTAGGAATACAGTGGAAAGCACTGCCTTTGCAGTACTCTCATGATAACATTTGGCAGAGTATACAGGGATGAGAAAAACACAACCCTATTGTGTGGACAGAGAGGAGAATACCGATACCAAATTACGTAAGGTTGTGCATAGTACATGCAAAAGCACAAAATAGTAGGATTGCACCAACAGAGGAGGTGTGTCCATTAGCCTGACGGAGCATACAATGGCAAATGATATGAATGGAGTTTGCCGTAGAATTACAGGAGTCAGAAGGTTTCACCGCGCTATTACCAGCGGTAGAAGGGAGCGGAAACGGTCAGGAACGGTGTTCCACTACCTTTATTTTTTACTTTTTTCAGCTCCACTACTTTTTGCAACCATTTTCACCATTCCGAAACTGTTCTCTACGAAGTTAATGCGCACCACCCGATATCAGTTACAGCTAAACTGAAATCTATTTCAACTCAATTGGCTGTCAACCAGCATGGCTGCAACCCTTGAAAAATGTGTGGCACATCAATATCTCCCTTCCTACTCTGTCCCCCTCCCCCCTACCCCCTCCCCGAGTCGGAGTTCCACTACGTGTTTGGTACACTTCTATCCCTGGCTATTACTAGTAGAATGAGATGCCTCAGCCAGGGGATCCATAATCCCGTCAGTATTACCTGATACTAAAGGGGGGTACTAACCAAAGTCCGTTAGGAAGGAAAGAAAAATAAAAACAACACTTGTATGAAGAAACTGGATGATGTCATGATGGGGTGGGGAAGGTATATTTTTGACCTGGAAATAAAACCTCAGCCCCACCCTCCTTTTGTGCTATCTTGTGCTCCTGGTCGATCAATATGTTATTTAGTTATTTTATTGGCTCAGCTCTGCGTTCTTCCACTCCCTTTCTGCACTTCCAGTGCAACTATCATAGCAGTAGCCTTGTTCGTTTTCTACTTTGTCAGTGTTTTGCAAATGATGAGATGTGTAGGAACCGGGCCATCAACTTTCAGCCGTTACTGCTGTGCTTGAATTACAATATAAACACATATTGACTTTATTAGTTTATGTATTTTTTTCATTGTTTGAAGTGGGGTCCTAGCTCGAGAGCAGCAGAGCGCCGTAAATGGTGTGTATCAAGGGTTTTAGCTGGCATCTTTTTTTAGGATCTTTATTTTTCAATCACATTACAGAGATATCAACACAATGAGATAATACAGGTGGAGAAGGAGCGTATGCCCCTCTTAACAGAAAAAACTCCAGGGTATCTTTTGGCCCACAGAAGAAACATGTTATAACTCACAGACCCAGACCAAGAGCAATGAACAGATTGCAGCCAGAGAACATACAACAGTAAATCCACAAACCAAACCCCTTTCCCCATTGCAAAAAGGGGGCAAATATATGTCAAAGCAAAGTGAAATGTTTCAATACTAGAGGTCGCACCAGCAGGCCCGGTAACCTGTTGCAAATGTCATGGAGCGGAAACCACTCTGGATCATATCTGGAGAATCAGCTCTGTTTTAGGGGTAAGATGTTTTCGGCAGAAGTAATATCATACAGCTTATACAACCACATAATAATCTGAGGGACATCTGCTGACCTGCAGAACCTGGCCAGAGCTACTCTAGCAGCAACAAGTAGCTGAGTGATGAGAGTCGCATTGGGCCTGGACATCATATACACCCCCTCTTGGACATCTCCCGGGAGAGCAACCAATGTGTCCATGGAGAACGAAGCACCTGTTATGTCCTTTGTACACGCCAGGACCCCCTTTCAGTATATTGGGGCTTTCCCACAGGACAACCAAAGATGCAATAAATCCCTTTGGGCTCCACAGTTCCACCAGCATAGGGTCATATACCACCTACATAGAATTGTATATCCACATTCCTTATTCATGAGGCTTCTAGAAGAAGCTCCCGCTCTTTGCCAAATCCTCTCCCGATAGAGGACCCTGGAAATCCCTCTCCCATATTGTCATATAGGGTACATTCCCAGGTGGGTCTACTCCCCCTAAAAGCATATATATCATAGACATTTTCCAGTCAGTAAACCCGACCCGATCTTAGTTTCCAATGCACTAGGCTGGCGTGTACCAGCCCTCTGAGTAGCAGGGTGAGAAGCCCAATGACACAACTGCAAGTAACAAAACCGGTCAACGTCTGTGACATGAACACGTTCTTTACACTCTGTGCCTCCTCATGGTATAATTGTAACAGGTGAGTGAGACCCCCACTTCGCCAGGACCCAACAACCTGCGGCCCAAGGCCAGGAGTGAAATCAGGGTTACTGAACATTGATGAGAAAGGGTACGACCCTCTCACTGCTCTATCCCAATAATACAGATAAGTAAGTGTAGAGGAGATAAGGGACCCCAATCAATGTCTGGCAGAATGAGTCAAGAAAGGGAGAGCCCCCAAAACCGAGACCGACTGTTCCATCGCCCTCCAACAAGCAGGGCGAGACTCAGGGGAGCAATTAAATATGTGCGCCAGGTTTGCCACCAAAATGTAATTCCCACAAACCAGTGCATTCAAACCTCCCCCCCCAAATGTACTCACCCGAATCTGACAGGGGGAATATGAACCGGCAGAGCTGAAACTTCAAAGAGAAGCCATGGAAGAATATTCATTTTAACAGTTGTAAACCGACCCTTCCACGAAATTTCCAAGTTCTCCCACTGTTTTAAATCATCACTCAGCCCTTGGAACAAAGGCGGAAAGTTAGCCCCATAGAGCGAGGCAAAAGAGGGCGTTAGTTTAACACCCAGGTAGCCTAGCTCCTTCTCAGCCCATCAAAATGGATACCTCTGCTTAATGATGTCGAGCATAGCAGAAGATTCTGAGAGTTTTAGTCCCACCAATTTCTCCAGATGAATGGAAGGAATACCTGACACCTTTCTAAAGGCCTCCAATTCGATTAAGAGAGCAGGGAGAGAGTGCCATGTATCTGACAACATCAACAAAACATCTTTGGTGTAAAAGGCCCCTTTATTCTCTGTTTGTCCCATTCAGTTCCCTCGTATTCTGGAGTTCAGCTGGATCCGCCTTGCTAAGGGATCCATAATCAACGTGAAAATTAAGGGAGAGTGGGGACACTCTTGCCGTGTGCCCCTTGAAATATCGATAGGCGGAGAAAGTGGACCATTAACCTGAACCCTTGATCGGGGAGCTGATGGCCCACCATAACGAACCATATAAACTTGAGCCCAAAACGGAACTCCTGAAGCTTTTAATGAATGAAAACCCAATCCACCCGAAATAATGCCTTATTGGTGTCGAGCATTAGCTACGCCATAGGAATCTTGGCCCGATTACTATAATCAACAACATTGACAACTAATATTATCTTGTGTGTTACGGCCCGATATTAATTCAGTCTGGTCAGGGTCAATAATGGACGGAAGCACCCTCATCAATATTTGAGCCAACACTTTCGCATAAATCTTTGCTTCCGAAATGAGCAAAGAAATCAGGCGATACAAGTCGTATACAAAAGGGTCTTTCCCTGACTTCAGGATGAACGTAGTCACATATTTCCCTATAGTGGCCGTACCACACCTGTGTCCAGGAAAGAATTAAACAGAGAGGTCAGAGGGGCCCTCAACCGATCCTGACAAGCCTTATAGAATAGAGCCAAAAAAACCATCAGGCCCTGGTGCCTTTGAGAGAGGAAGGGATCAGATAGCACTTTGAGCCGACGTAGCTTGTAGGCCAAAAGCTTATTGGCCTCATTGTCTCGTGAATAGTAACATTGTTTAGTACGGAGAAACGAAGATGCTGTTTTTTCTCCTAGTAGCGCCTCCAGATATGCTCTAGCTAATCTCACCAACCTATATGCCCTCTTGGTCCCCAATTGTGAATGGGTTATCCCCTTCTCAGGAATCTCACCCTAAAGGCCTTGTCTTACCTTACTTCTGGGCGAAAAATAAAACTGCTTAGCAGCTGAAAATCTCACCCCAGACTACTTCCTTTAAAGAATCCCAAATCATCCCTAGGGGTGCCGTGACTGGCGTTCATCAGACAATAATTTGTGATCACCTCTGCGATATCCCTGCAGAAGACCGGATCCTGAAGCAGAGGAACATATAAGCGCCATTCTCTGGCAGATGGGAACGTCACCCTTTGAATTTTAATAAAGGCAGTGACCGATGCGCGATCAGAGAATAATTTACCCCCAATAGTAACTTACAAGGAGGAGAAAAACAGGAAAAGATCAATCCGGAATGACCCCCACGCACGCGAGAGAAGTGTGTATAATCCCTTGCTGTGCCTTGGGAGAAACGCCAGACCTCTGTCAAACCCTGTTCATGCAGCACTATAGTCAGAGCATTGGCATCCCAAAAATCTAACTTAGAGGGGGCAGAGTCTTGTCCAGAGCAGGGTCAGGACTGAGGTTGATGTCACCCCAATAAGAATTTTTCCCCCAGTAAAAGAGGTTAGCAATGGGAGCAAAGAGGGTAAATAATCACTCTGCCCTTCATTCGGGGGATGAATGGATATCAGGGTCATCAAGTGTCCAAACAAATGCCCCTTCACTCCTAAGTATCTAACTTGAGGATCCTTCAACATGCCCAACAAATTCTCTCTCGCTCCCGCGGCATCCCAGCGTTCCTTCAGGTAACAGGTCAGATTGCTGCTTCATTCTTGGGATGGTTTCAGTGTTGGGTTGTGGGCTGCCTGCCCACCAGGTATCCTTCAGGTTCACGCCACCACCTCGTTTTGGGCGCCAGCCCTCTCTGCTTATTGCATCTGGAATTTGCTGTGTTTCTGGCATCTCCTCCTTCAGTTCAGTACAAGCTTGTCGGAGGCTTTGTGGCTCGCTTCTGCTCCACCTACTTCAGGAGCTATTCAGGAGGGGGCCTCCCTTGTCTGCATCTGTACTCCTCCATCTCTCTCTCCATTGTTCAGCAGGCACTCGCTATTCAACATACTCGTCTCAGTTGATTGGAGATTTGTTTTTAAAGGGGCATGTTCTCTTTCCCTGGATAATGGTATAGCTTAATTTTCTCTTCACCCAAGTCTTGCGACTTGTATGTTATTGGTATTTTAGAAAGCCCTTTGTATGCTATTATGTATAATGGTATGTATAATGGTATCGAGTGTTCCTCACAGGAATGGTAGGCCTTGTCTCTGCCAGTTAGGTCCCACCCACCCCTATGGAGGGTGTTGGCAAGTGGGCTTGCCTACTAGCCTCACAGGGGGAACAGTGGGGGTGCTCCACCTTGGGAAGGAGCGACAAATTCCTTCAATTCATCACAGTCTCATGAAGGAATATTATATTCACCCCCAGTGTCTGATATCTGTCCAGTAATGATGTCCTCTTAACTGGAGAGTTTATGACATTAGCACTAGGGGTAATTATCTCAAACATTTCCATCTTTGTCCTGTGAGAAACCAAAGGGTGTCTCACCCGCTAGTCCTCTGGGACTTGTCATCCATATGGCCAGGACATGGCCTTCGCTTTTGGATCCAGTTCCTGGGGGTGGACCAGTGCGGGAGGATCACCAGGGTAAAGGGTCTTCGGGGAGTGAGAGTGAGGCCGCCGATGGTGAGATGCAGTATTCCCCCCCTATTTTGTTTATCCAAACCATCCTATGTATTAGGATGTTCCAAGGTCCCAACCCCCTCCCCCTTTTTACCCAAACACTGGGCCGAGGAAGACGGTGCCTGAGAGTAAAAACATTAACTTTCACACATCGTACTGGACATGTCGCGCTAATAGGGTCAGGCAAATTCAGGCACTTGATTCTAAGCCCATACACCTAATACCAATTAGCTCTCCTCATGTGAATAAAAGGCAGAACCCAAAGAGACACTCTGAGCAAAAAGGAACACGTGTACGAGCAGAGTTTCTGGGACAATAGCAAACCTACTGGAGCAGAATGACGGACCAAGGCAAAGGAGCAGCGGGTCGGAAACCCCAAGAGTTCCATACTGGAAGCCGTTGCCTCCGACAGTCCGCCAAAGACACGTGGAGAAGGTCAGATCCCACAAGTGAAGATTGCATTGTGTTTCAAGGATGCCAGCAACCCTCCCGGGTGAACGGCAGAGTTGGTGAGGCAAGGCCAAGCCTGAGGTACTAACCTTCACTTGTGAATCTCAAAACAAGAAGAGACACACACAGCCGGTGAGTTGGCAAGAGAACTGAAAGAACGGTGACTGTTAAAGTTTGAAGTAACAACATTATATCTCAAGTAGAAGCTGCTCGCGTGTGAATGAAACGTGAGGAAAGGCAGACCTGTGAATGAACTTTGAAGTAAAAGACAGCTGCTAAAACAGAGATACTAAGTAACTGTCATGGCTACAGGCCCCAGAACACAAAAACCACACCATCTAGTTATGGGGGCAATGGGTCACTTGACTCACTTATGTCCCTTTGGGACCCATAAACACAGGGCCCTGGCTGGAATCATATAGAGATGTGAGCAGAACACTTTATTTCAGTGCAGGGGTGCTTTTACTTTATTTTTCCAGGAGCTGAAAGCCTTTATTCCAGAGAACATCCTCATGTGCTGACTCATCGGGCGTGGCTCCCTAGGCCTGGTCTTCATGTGCTGACTCATCGGGTGTGGCAGGCAGGCTGAACATGGTGGGCGTGTCTTCAGAAACTCAGCTATATAAGCTGCTCAATCCTTAAGGCCAGTGCTTTGCGTTACTGTGCACTCACGTGCAACGTGACACTCACCGCCGCTTGGACCAGTTTACTTAACTTTGAAACCAGGCGTTCTCCTACATACTCACCTGCAGGAAACCGGTGCTTCATCGCTTCATCTGCAGGCTCATCTCCTAACATCCAGACATCCATGAACTCGGACCCTGTGAAGAAGAAGAAAGACAAGGTTAGGACATCCATCCTAGGGCTGCGCCGCATTTGAACTCCACGCGTCCCCTAGTTAACAACTTATCAGCTACTGTACCGCTGCAGCTTCGTTGCTCATTCCCTCCGCTGCCGCCTCGAGGTCTACAGCTTCTGCCTGGGCCGGCAACATCACTTGCAAGGGATAGAAAGCAAAAGAGCAAACATCAAAAGTGGAATGGACAGCAATACAGGACAACAAACTTTACAATACAAGAAAAACAGTCGTGGAAAGCCAAAGGCAAACAGGAACACTTACCTGAAGTATAGTGGCTTAGTTGCAGCAGGACTGGACTACCACGTGCAAGGGACCAGCGAAGGAACTCGCTCCAGATCATACAAGTGCCCCTGCCAGAAGCAGCAGGACGGAGTGCTTGCCAAAACTAATCAACAGGTGAGCTTTCCAGGGACAGTGCATCCCACGGGTACCACGGTTTGGGAGATGGGGTCTGGAAGGGGATCAGGCACACAAGCTGGCATACTCACGCCACCTATTCTCCACGCAGGAGCAGTCCAGAGCAGCATCACCCATTACCACCAGTCACCACATAAGCACAGAGGGTGAAGTCGGACCCGAGCTACCTCACCCCCAGGAGGGCTGCAACCGTGCCCCATCGCCTCTGCAGAGACCAGGTGAGCGTAACAGAACGTGAAGCCACTTCGAATCTCTGCCTGGGCGTTATAGAAACTTCTGAAACTGACCAGTTGGCCCGATTACTGGGAGAGTTATGGGCTGAAGTTCATGCCTCAAGACAGGAAACCAATGCCCTAAGGAGGGATCTAATTGTGAACCGAGTGCGGACAGATGAACTAGCAAGGCAAATACTCCAGGCACAGACAGGCCAGGTCCCACTGTCAGTGTATGCCCCTCCTGCCACGCCTCCACAGCCCACGCCAGTACAGGTGGTTCTTCCAGGGGGGGTTCCCCTGGCCCCACCAGAACGCTTCACAGGCGATCCAAATAAGTACACCATCTTTATGAATCAATGTCTCCTACATTTCTTGTGCAGACCTGGGGCATTCCCCAACGATCAAGCGAGAGTGGCATTTGTACTCTCATATTTGGGAGGTAGTGCAGCAGACTGGTCAATACCCTTGGTAAACCAGGATCATCCTTTGCTTCGAAACTTCAGAGGTTTCCAGCGTGAAATGGAGAAACTATTTGCACGGCATACTCAAGGGCGGGCTCTGGACAATAAACTGTTATCACTACGCAGGGTAATCAAGACTTACTAACATATATCACTTCCTTTAATCGTCTGATAGCACAAACTAACTGCCAGAAGAGAAAAGAACTATGCTCTTTTACCGAGGCTTGCGAGGGGGACTTAAGGACGTATTAGCCCAAGTAGTAAATCCCCCGGAAAGATGTGCTGAATACATCGACCTGACAGTGCAGCTCGATCACAGATTGCAGGAAGATGGATCGGGCCACGGCAGAGGGGCAGTCGGTCTACGTGCGACCCCGTGAGAATCAAACCAAATCACAGATCAGTCCGAGCCAATGCAAATCGGAGGCTTGCAGAGCCCACTCACCAAGGGAGAAAAGGAGACAGCAGCAGCTTTGTTTGTACTGTGGTAATGCAGGTCACTATCTCTGAGAATGCCCGGTGAAACCATCCAGGAAAGCAGTTGGAGCAACTGACAGGGTGAAGAAGAAGAACAGGACTCGGGAAACTCCAACGCCCGGCAAGTGTAGGGGTCCACTTGTCGAGCGGTGAAAAGGAACCTATACAGACCTCACATCTAGTCATCCCTGTGCTCCTGGTAAACACAAGCAACCGTCGTAAATACATGCCTTGGAGGCATACATTGACAGTGGGGCTGTGGGAAATTACATGGACCAAGATCCGGATACCCGGATAGGCCTTCCTCTCCGACAGAAGCAGGTTTCGGAAAACGTCACAGCAGTTGATGGATCTCACCTATCATGCGGCCCAGTGACGCATTACACTGAGAAGGTCATGCTTCTGTGTCAGGACGGTCACCAAGAGGACATCACCTTCGGTCTCATAGGCGCTCCTCAGTTCCAGATAATATTGGGAATGCCCTGGCTGGAGACCCACAATTCCAGGACTGACTGGCGTAAACGAGTTCTGACCTTTCCCCCAGACTGTGCCGACACCTGTTATAGCAAGGGATTCTCATTAAAAGGTCTTACCAACCCAGGTTCGTCGAAGAAAGAAACCATACTGGGCCTCACCAGTTCACTACCACCTGAATACCTGGATTACCAAGATGTCTTTCAAAAAGAGCAAGCAAACACCCTACCTCCGCACAGACCGTATGACTGCCAAATGTATCTGGTACCTGGAGCTCAAGTTCCCTGCAGCCAGATTTACGCCCTAACAGAACAGGAAAACCAGCATCTAAAAACCTACCTCGATCAGTATCTGGCAAATTGCTTAATTTGTCCGTCCAAGTCCCCTGCATCCTCGCCCCTCTTTTTGGTGCCTAAAAAGGAGGGAAACCTGAGAACTTGCATTGACTACAGAGCACTTAACCAGATCATGGTAAAAAACAGGTACCCATTACCGCTTATCCCCGAGCTCTTGGACCAAGTCAAAAACTCTCAGATATATACAAAACTAGATTTACGAGGGGCATACCATCTAGTAAGAGTCAAAAAGGAGACGAGTGGAAGACAGCATTTCACACGAAATATGGCCTTTATGAATATCAGGTTATGACCTTTGGACTATGTAATGCCCCGGCGGCGTTCCAATTTTACATGAATGATGTGCTCCGCGAACTGTTGGACGTCTGCGCTCTTGTCTATATTGATGACATTCTTATCTATTCGACCACCAAGGAGGACCACGTCAACCATGTCCAGGCAGTTTTGGAGAAACGGCGGCAACGCCGGCTGTATGCCAAATTGGAGAAATGCTTCTTTCATGTGACAGAGGTAGAATTCCTCGGCTTTATTCACACATGGGGGCTCTAATGGGAATGGGGATGTACTGGGTCTGGGTTCCTCGAATGAGGAATTACCGGGTCCTCCAAGGTTGGAATGGCCCGGTAATTCCTCATTTAAGGAACCCAGACCCGGTACCCAGTAAGGGGGTAACCATGCCGCAAATTGCGGCATGGTGACCTCCAAGGTCGTAATGACCCCCATTATCTTCTTGGAGCTAGACATACAGTCCCCGTCGTCATGGATCATCGTAATCTACAATATCTGAAGACCGCTAAAGCGCAATCATCATGCCAACTCTGCTGGGCTCTCTTCTTTGCGGAATACGACTTTGTCATCACCTATTGACCCGGAGTACGCTCTGGAAAAGCGGATGCCCTGTCTCGCATGAGTGAGGGAGAAGAGGCATTCACTACACCAGACCCCGTGGCCATCATCCCTGAAGGACAAATCCAAGGCATGATTGCCGCAACCACCACTCTTAGACAACTTAAAATTTGACCTGCAACACTTGATGAGTCCACCAGCGCAACAGGAATGGCTAGGGAAGAGAGACCGGTATACGATCGTGGACAACCTACCATAACACCAAGGACGATTGTACATCCCGGATAAGAAATTACAGAATCAAATCATCGCAAACTATCACGATTCATTAGTAGAAGAGCATCGGGGAATAGCCAAAACCCAAGCTAAAATAAAGAAAAATTACTGGTGGCTAACTTGGCGAAAAGACATTGTCCAGTTCATCGCAACCTGTGGCACCTATGGCACCTGTGCACAACACAAGTCCCAAAAACAAAGTCCTGCAGGTCTGCTATGTCCTTTAGAAGTACCCCCAGCACCTTGGCATTTGCTATCAAAGGATTTTATTACAGACCTTCCTTCCTGTAACGGATACAATACCATCTTAGTCATCGTAGATCTGTTTTCCAAAATGGCCCACTTTATTCCCCTGAAAGGTCTCCCAACTGCTCCTACTCTGGCTATCGTGTTTTTGGAACAGATCGTCCGGCTACACGGGTTCCCATCAATATTGATATCAGACCGTGGAACTCAGTTTGTCTCTGCATTCTGGAAAAGGTGTTGTAAAATTGCCAAAATCGACCTCCAGTTATCTACAAGCCATCACCCCCAAACCGACTGCCAGACCGAACCGACTAACCAGACCCTCGATCAATACTTAAGGTGTATGCTGCAACAAACAGAGGATACGTGGAAAGACATACTTTGGTTAGCAGAATACGCATATAACAACTCCATTCACACCAGTACCCGAACGCTCACCTGGTATCCACGGGGACGGGACGTCACTCAGCCTGTTCTGACCTCTTACGACCTCAAACCCTTCCCTGGAGGCTATTCGACTGGAGACTGGGCCTGAAACACAGGATTGGTAGAGTTTAACTCCCTATTGTCTCTGTGTGCTTGAACCCCTTCTTCCCCGGAGTCCAACCCTTCCCTTTGATCCACAGCTCACCTTGTTTTCTTGGATAGTGTGCTCTCTGTCCTGCTTTCAGCGCAGGGACGCGTCGATTGATGCGGGCTCGTTGCTGCCTAGTTACTTCACTGACAAGAGTCCAACAGGTAAGTATAATGAGTCTTTTGAACAGTTCTCTAACTTCGTTCCTTTCCTTCCTTAGATGATGGCCGGCGTCCGGGGATGGCGGCTTGCTGCTAAGATGAGTAGCGCTGAAGGTGAGTGAGAGCGCGATGCGCGATGCACCCCTTTCGTATTTGTATTGAATTTAGTTCTTTTCCTGTGTCTTTTAGGTTCCTGCAACGTTTTCAGCGTGGATGCCGGTTATGAAGAACAAATGCGGTGAGTAAGCACGGTATGCGGCGCCTCTAGATGTTTCCACGCTAACCTGGAGTGTCTTTTCCCTCTTGCAGATGGATGAGAAGTTCCGGAGACAGAGTTCCCCCGGAGCGGCTGGGATTCAGGTAAGCATTTGAAGCTCGTACAGTGTTTAAAAATAAGTGAAGATTTGCAGAATGCTTACTGTGGCGTTGCGGGTACAAAAGACGCATGCGCGAGCCTCGTTCGGGATCGCGCATGCACGTTCTTAATAAAGAACGTCCGTGAGGCAGTTGCGGCCGGGACTCCGGAAGACACACACGTATGTGCCAAGTCTCCTTGTGTGAGTGTGCGTGTGTGGCAGTACGGGGCGGCCCGAGGCACGTGCTCGTCCATAACATCTGGCGATGAGGTGGGACACGAACGGAGGGATTTTGACACGAAACAACGTGTCAATCATTATGATTGTCCGCGTCGTGTCTTTCTCGAATCCAACGCGAGCAGCGGCGATGAGCTTTTTCTGCAATGCGTGAGGCAGTAGCGGCCTGGAAAGGTGCTTGTGCGCTGCCCACGCGATAAGAAACAGCCCTACACACATTTTTGGAACCACTGCAGTCTTTGCCACTGAAGAGGACTGCAACACATTCAGTGATCACAGCATTAGTGGTGACAGGATGGACACATAAGCGCAGAGTGCAACCAGATACCAGAGCTCCAGCACCACCACTGCACAGTGGATCCGGTATGGTAACCATCTGTCCAAGTCAGGTTTGCGATCTCTGACCCGGTCGGGAGGTGCCTGTGCCACCTGTGAAGATGACGGATAGTGAAGCAACAGCAGCACAGACGGTTGTGCGTAGACAACAGTGTTCACTACTACCTATGCAAGAATTCCACACTTCGGGTACTCCTTCAAAGTTGGGCCCAAAACGGTTGCTGTGGATAAAAAAATTGGACATGTACTTCACCGCAACTGGAGAAACCAATGATGATGCTAAAAGGGCGACTCTGCTCTACTCAGCAGGGATGGATGTTCTTCGCATTTACGAGTCCCTAAATTTGCAAGTGGTAACTTATGATGCTGTTAAGACTGCCCTCAAGAACTATTTCATTCCTCTATCTAATGTGGATTTTGACAGATTTCTCTTCTGCAGCGAAAAACAGTGGGAAGAGGAATCACTTGACCAATTCTGCGTTCGTCTGCGGCAGATGGCTACAACCTGTAGATGGGACAATGAAGATGGCATGGTCCGGAATCAAGTGATCCAAGGATGCAGCTCAGGCAAGCTACGCAGACAAGTTCTGCGAGAGGCAGGTTGGACTTTAGCTCAGAGTCTAGACAGTGGAAGAATATATGAGCTGGCTGAGTCGAGAGAGGCAAAGATGGACGCAGCTGTACGCCCCGGCAGGCCCGAAGAAACATTTGCAGTGGGGAAGCAGACATTGTCAAAGGCCCGGTGGGGCCAGAAACGCCAGGAAGCGGCACCAGCGCAAGGATCTGCATCCATTTGCCAATACGGTGGATATGACCTACCACACTCTGAAGACTGTCCCGCCAAATCGAGGTCTTGTGGCAGGTGCAATGGTCCCGGACATTATGCCAGGATGTGTCGAGCTCCCACGCCGATCGCGATACAAAGGGGACCGGCCAGGTCGAGTGGTGGCGGTTCTAGGAGGCAACGGAGCATTGCGACGTAGGAACAAGATGCGCAACGTCTCAACATTGCGGAGGAAGAAGAGGAGGAAGATGAAGTCTTCTTCATTTCGAATCTAGCAACAGGGGCAAGTAAAAAGAGGCAGCCCAAGTGTGTTGTAGACATTCAAGGGGTGCCAACACAAGTACTGATAGACACGGGAGCCTCTGTTTGTGTGCTTGCCGCCGAACACTACGAATCAATCCCAGGACCGCCACCATTGGAAGTATCCACAGCGAAGATCTTTACTTTTGGCAGAGACACTCCACTTCCTATTCAAGGGGTGTTTGCGGCACCCGTTTCCAAGGGGGCTAAGACAATCAAAGCCAGATTTTTCTGTCACCGACGTCAGCCCGCACCCCCTGCTCAGCTGTGCGGTGTCGGAGGCGTTAGACATTGTACATTTTGCTTTTGAAGTTTATCAGGTAGACATTGAGCAATTACTGGCCAAGTTCTCTGGTATTTTTCAAGGAGTGGGCAAGTTGAAAGCTCCCCCAGTGCGATTGCACATTGACGACACCATTCGGCCCACAGCCCTCAAACATCGACGGATCCCATTCTATCTCAGGGAACAGGTGGAGAAGGAACTTCAAATGCTAGTCCAAATGGACATCATTGAAAGGGTGGAAGGACCAACGCCCTGGGTTTCGCCCATAGTAGTAGCTCCCAAGCCAAAACAGCCGGGAGCGGTACCCATTTGTGTGGACATGTGCCTCCCGAATGCTGCCATTAAACGAGAGAGACATTTTACACTCACCCTCGATGATATCATAGGGGAATTGCAAGGCACCAGAGTGTTCTCGAAGTTGGATCTGAGGTCGGGCTACCACCAGCTTGAGCTCCACCCAGATTCGAGATACATCACAACTTTTACTACACATGATGGCCTCCATCAGTTTAAGCGCCTGAGTTTTGGCATATCATCTGCGGCGGAGGTCTTCCAAAATGCCATCAGGGGAGCACTGGCAGGACTAAAAGGCATTCTGAATATGAGTGATGGCATTTTGGTTTTTGCCGAATCTGAGGCAGAACACATGAAAAGACTGGAACACACTCTAAGGCGTCTGAATGAAGTGGGGCTCACTTTACACCGCGAAAAGTGTGAGTTTTTCAAAGACAACATTGTTTTCTTTGACTTCATCTTTCAGGCCAGCGGCGTATCACCCGATCCCGAAAAGGTTAAGGACATTCGCGAGGCCATGGCACCCCAATCCCCCACCGAGGTACGCAGCTTCCTGGGGAAGGTTAACTACTGTGGGCGTTTCATCAAAGGACTCGCATCCCTGTCAGAACCCCTCAGAGCACTAACCAAGAATGAGGCCATCTGGGTGTGGGACAGGAAAGAGCAGGAAGCGTTTCAGGAAATCAAAAATGCCCTGTCTGATCGAGATACCATGGCATATTTTGACCCCACCGCAGAGTCTGAGATTGTCGTTGATGCCAGCCCACTCGGACTGGGGGCTGTCCTTATGCAAGCGGACAACAGAGGTGACATGCGCCCCATCGCTTACGCGAGCAAGGCCCTCACGGACACGGATAAGCGCTACTCACAAATAGAGAAGGAAGCGTTAGCTATCCTGTGGGGCTGCCGTCATTTTCGTTTATACATCTTGGGCAAACCAGTCATGGTCGTGACTGACCACAAGCCACTCCTGCCCATCCTAGCGGGAGCATCGTCTAAACCACCCCCCAGAATAGAGCGATGGATGCTAGCTCTCATGGAGTACGGGGTCAAGCTGGTGTACAGGCCTGGGACCAATAATCCGGCAGATTATCTGTCTCGCCACCCGAACTATAAGAGGGGAGATCAGCCCAACGAGGTGTTCGACTGAAGAGGGTTAGTATGTCACATGGTAGAGAGTGCTAAGTCGGTAGCCCTGTCTAGGATTACCATAGCGACCGAATCGTCAAACGATGAAGTGTTCCAAATCATCAAAACTGCAGTGAGAAGCGGTGATTGGAAAGAGGTATTTCAGAACAATTTCAGGCGGCATGAGGGAGCACAGAAGGATCTTCAGGCACTCTGGAGGGTGAGGGACGAACCTTCAATATTGGACGATGGGCTACTGCTGCCGGGAAGGCAGATTGTTATTCCCCAAGCCCTGAGAAATCGTGTCCTGGAACTGGCACATGTAGGGCATCAAGGGGTTGCCAAGACAAAGGCGAGGCTCAGGCCCAAGGTATGGTTCCCGGACCTAGAAAGCCGGGTAGAACTATATGTGAACAGATGCCTACCGTGCCAAGCGGCGAGTCCAGTGGAAAGGGCCCCGCCCATCAGCTCTATGGAATGGAGTGAGAAACCCGGGGAACTGTACACGTTGATTTTGGATCGACGAGGAGAGGCATATATTTCTTGGCGGTGGTCGACCAGTGGTCAAGATACCCCGAGGTGGAGGTAGTTGAATCCACAGCAACCGGCCACACCACCAGAGCCCTAGACAAAATGTTTGCAGCCCATGGTCTTCCAGAAATTCTGTGCTCAGACAATGGGCCCCCATTTACGGGCAGCCAGTTTGCTCAATACTTGAGAGAGAAAGGCATCCAACACCGGAAGGTCTCACCCCTCTGGCCTTGGGCCAACGGGGAAGCTGAAAGACTAATGCGGACTTTGAATAAGGTGTTGAGAATATCGGCAAGTGGAGGGGAAGACCTACAGCAGAAAGTGGTCGAGTTCCTGAGAGAATACAGGACCACGCCCCACCAGTCGACGGGGGCCGCTCCCGCCGAAGCGCTATTCGGGCACTGCCCACGAGGTATGATACCCGAGGTAGAAGGCAGGGAACCCGGGGTCATTGACAATGAGAAGGTCCGGGAAGATCGAGCGGTACGCAACATAAAGGAGAGTGTGAGAAGGGGCCTACAAAACAAGGAGGTATCTGTAGGTGACTCGGTGTTGGTCAGGAATCGCCGCCCGGAAGGAAAGCTGTCACTACCCTATGAACCCCAACCATGGACTGTGACGCATGTGAAGGGAACGATGGTAACTGCTGCCAATGAACGAGGAACTGTCACCCCCAACCGATCATCTTTTAAGAAAGTGGACCGTTCACACGAACGTGTCGACCCCAACGAGGGAGCCTCATCAGGAACAGTTGGCGAGAGTCCCGTAGAGGATGCCCCGCGGAGTGTAGGGCCATCCGCAGAGGCCCCAGCGTGCCCCCCCAAAATGCACCTCGATATCCCGTGTGAGGAGATCACAGACTGCCTACTCGCCTCAAGGACTATGTCCTGGACTCAGGAGACAGAGCCTATGCTAGAATCAGGTTTGCAGCCCACTTTGGACTCTGTGTTTAAGTTACCAGTTTCACTGTTGTATTTTGAAATGTTGTTGTATTTCGATTAAAGAAAAAAAGGGATGTGACTTTGCGGGTACGAATGACGCATGCGCGAGCCTCGTTCGGGATCGCGCATGCGCGTTCTTAATAAAGAACATCCGTGCGGCAGTTGCTGCCAGGACTCCGGGAAGACACACACGTATGTCCCGAGTCTCCTTGTGTGAATGTGCGTGTGTGGCAGTATGGGGCGCCCGAGGCACGGGCTTGTCCATAACACTTACTAATGCCTTTTTTCTGTTCTTTTCCCTTTTCCTTAGGAAGCAGCATGCCGGGATGGGAATGCCACCGCGAAGATGCCCGCAGAACAGAAGGAGCGATGAATGATGGTCAGAAGCGCCACAAGCTAAGGCAGTTCCTAACAGTGTTCTTGTTCTTGCAGGAGCTGAGCGCAGAAGAAAGATGCAGGCCTACTGGACACCAATCCGAACACGGTGAGTGTCACGCTGCAGGTGCAGAAAACACAAAGCCTGTTTCTCAGCCTGGGCGTGGCTTAAATAGTCTCTGGGTATCGCAGGTGTCTCTGGGCTGAACCACACCCAAAAGACTAGACTACACATGCAGTTCTGGGAACCGAAATATGTGGGGGCATCCATCTTGTCCCCATCAATGCACTACAAGTCCAATCCCCAATGTTATCCTATGGGAGTGAGTGAGTCTGGCGCCACAAGCGCCAAGTCTGACTCCAAGTGGGTCTTTTGAGGGATGGAGAGGCCCTTGAGGGCCATGTAGGTGATTGTGGCCTGGCTCCAGCCTGACATCTTGGAGCGCTGGGGACATGAGGGGCAGGAATCATGACAGCACTCGCCCCAAGGCCCCTCTCAAGGTGGCTCTTCTGTCTGGTCCTGGTTTGGTTGGATGGTTTTGATGAAATCGTCTAAGCAAGCGAGGTGCATGGATGTACTCACAATGCTCCCATGTCCTGTCTTGTGGACCATACCCCTTCCAGTCTGGATGTCCTTGACTTCGAATTCTGGCTCCCCGGCGACTACTACTGGCTGCGGTGACGTTGCTACCCGGGTCCCAGGTTGAACAGGTTTAAGGAGAGACACGTGGAACACAGGATGAATCTGCATGTTTGACGGTAAAGCTAGTCTGACCGCCACAGGATTTATCACGGAGGTGGCGGTGAATGGACCCAGGTATCTTGGACGGAAAGTTCGGGTTCCTTTAATGGACACATGTTTAGATGCCAGCCAGACTTTGTCTCCCACTTGATAGTTGGGGGCCTTTGCTCGGTGTTGATCAGCAAACTTCTTTTGGTGATTCTTAGCTTGAAGTAGGTGTTCAGCTGCACTTTTAAAGGTTTGAGAAATGGTCGTGTGCAAGGTTTTGACTGCTGGCATTTACAGGGTTGTAGGAACAACCAACTCAGAAGTACGTGGGTGCCTGCCATACATGGTATAAAAGGGTATCTGCCCAGTGCTGGTGTGTAGGGAATTATTATAAGCATATTCAGCTATCCATAACAGGTCGAACCAGCTTCCTTCAGCTTGGTGTAACATGCAACGCAGATGCTGCTCGAGCGTCTGATTTGTCTTCTCAGTTTCACCATCCATTTGGGGATGGTGACTGGTGGATAGCCGGATGTCGATCTCGGCGTAGAGCAGCATTTTCTCCAGAAGTTAGATACAAATTGAGTACCTCGGTCTGAGACCAAAACTGAAGGAAACCCATGGAGCCATACGATGCCATCAAGAAGTACCTTTGCCAGAGTGGAAGCATTTGGGAGCCCCTTAAGAGGAATGAAATGTGCCATTTTTGAAAATAGGTCCACGACCACAAGAATAGTGTTAAAGCCTTGACTGGGTGGTAAGTCAGTAATAAAATCGAGGGACAACGTGTGCCAAGGTGCTGGTGGGATTTCCAATGGTTGTAATAGCCCAGCCGGTTTCTGCTTGGATGACTTGTTTTGAACACACACTCCACAAGATAGGATGAATTGGATAATGTCTTTACGCCACGAGGGCCACCAATAATTTCATTTTACCCTGGCTAGGGTTTTAGCGATTCCGGGGTGGCCCTCGATCAAGGAATCATGATAACCGGACATGACTTGTTCTCGTAGTTCTTGGTTTGGTAAGAATAAACGATTCCTGAAGTAGGGCAACTGATCTTTTATAATGTAATGTTCTCCTTGTGCACTCCACGCTTGTAATTGCTCCGTACTCATCAGGTTTTGGATTTCTTCATGTAATTCTTTCTGAGTTATGGTTGCTGTGATTCCTAGGAGCTTGTCACTCGGGATGATTGCTATTGGGTCAGGGGTCTGATACCCTTGCTCTTCCCCCCCCATACGGGAAAGGGCATCGGCCTTCCCGTTTTTCACCCCTGGTTGAAATGTAATCACGTAGTCATATTCAGCAAAAACAAAAAAAAAAAGAGCCCAACGTAGTTGTCGGGAGGATTGGGCCTTTGCCGTTTTTAGGTACTGGAGGTTCCGGTGCTAATTAATTACAGTGATTGTGTGTCTGGCGCCCAAGAGGTAGTGCTGCCATGCCTGAAAGGCTGACTTAATGGCCAGGAGTTCTTTGTCTGTGATAGCGTAATTGAGTTCAGTGGGTGTGAATTTACGCGACCAGAAGGCAACAGGGTGTAACTGGCCGTTTTGGGGTCCTTTTGTGAGAGGACGACTCCCATAGCCATGCTTGAGGCGTCTGTTTCCACCAGGTATGGGAGATCAGGGCGAGGTTGGCGTAAGATTGGGGCAGATGTGAATCTTGCTTTGAGTTCCTGGAAGCCTCCTCGGCTTCTGTTGTCCACTGGAACTTTTTGTTGCTTTTCCTTAGTAATGACGTGATGGGATGCACAATTTGCGAAAATCCTGGGATGAACCGGCGGTAGAAGTTTGCAAAACCCAGCATACTTTGAACCGCCTTGAATGAATTTTGGGATGGCCAGTTCAGGATAGCATCTACCTTGTGTACATCCATTCGGATTCCATTCGGGCTGAGAATAAAGCCCAGGAATTCCACCTCAGAGACGTGGAATGAGCACTTTTCGAGCTTGGCGTAGAGCTGGTGTTGACGGAGTTTCTCCAATATGGTTCGGACGTGTTTAACGTGGCCCTGCTTTGATGCGGAATATACTAGGATATCGTCGATGTACACTAGAGCACAGACATCAATCAATTCCTGTAGGACATCGTGCATGAAGTATTGAAATGCAGCAGGCGCGTTGCAAAGGCCAAAGGGCATTACTTGATATTCGTACAAGCCGTATTTGGTGCAAAAAGAGGTTTTCCATTAGTCCCCCTGTACTACGCGAACAAGGTGATATGCCCCCCTCAGGTGGTGGGAATATCCTTGGTCTTCTTAATGCTGCCGGCAGGTCCGAGATGAATAATTTAAATAGTGACCCTGCCAGAGGACAGCCTTGCTTCACCCCTCTTTCGGTTTTGATTTCATCAGAAAATTCGCCCTGAGCATTCAAACGGACGGGTATTGAGGTATTTGTATGTAGTGCCATTAAAGGTTCCAACAATTCACCAGGACAGTTCCAAGATTTTAATTTGGCCCACAGGTGGTCTAGATTTATACTGTCGAAGGCCTGACGGAGGTCTATAAATGCAAAATAGACCTTTCGACCTCTCCTCATCGCATCTTTCTTTATCAAGTCCAGGAGGAATAGATTTAATTCCACTCCCACCTCCTTTGTGAAACCGGATTGACGCACATCCACCAACGCAGCATCCTCTGCCCAACACATCAACCTTTTCTGTAAGAATGCTCCAAAGACCTTTCCAATCGTGTCAAGAAGCGCAATCTGGTGATAGTTGGATGGATCGTCTCGACTACCCTTCTTGAACACTGGAACCACAATTGCTCGCAGCCACAACACTGGCAGGGTCTTGTCCACAGCAATTTTCTTGAAAAGTACTTCCATGAAGCTTGCCCACAGGGTACTGTTTGATTTGAGCAGCACATTTGATATCCCATCAGGGCCTGCTGCCCTCGAGTTCTTCAATTTCTGAATTGCCACTTCGATGTCATCTTTGGAATCACTGACCTGCCAGGCCACTACATAGTCTGATGGAAGAGGCGTATTTACGTTTCTCTAGTTTCCGTACACGCTTGTATTATGCTCTACCCATTTGGCACCATTCACACCTTTGATAGTGAGTATGCATGCTTCAGGGAACCAGTGTTCAGAATCTCCCAGATGTGTCTGCTGTAGTTGTGCATAATTAGGTGCAACATTATTTCCGCCTGCTCTTGCTCTCGTGTGGTATTAAAGGACTTTACCCAATTACGGTATTTTTGTCGACGCTTTTTTATCTGCATCTGACCATCCTCCAAATTCAGTTTCTTCAGTGATTTTAGGTCTAGTCGCAGCACTTTCTTTGCTTCATTTATTTTTGCACTAAAGGGGTGTGTTTTAATTGCAACGTCAGCGTTATCGGATTTATTCTTTATCACATATGTTTGCAGCAGAGGGGTGTAATTGACAATAGCATCTCGTGTCACCATGTTACAAAAATCTGCTATCTGCTGTAATTCTACTCACTTGTTCTACATTTATTCTCACCCGTTTCGCTCTGTTGTTTATGGTTATTTTCTCGGTGTACGTCACCCGGTTTAATTGTGCTGCACCCACCCATGTCAGGATTACTGCATCATGATCACTTTTGGATGTCTTGAATACGGCCAACAAGTTGATTTTACCTGGTGAGTTCTTTGAGACCCATATATAATCCAGAGTCTTTTTGCTCTCACCCCGCTGCCAGGTATAAACTCTCACCCCGCTGCCAGGTATAAGCTGACGGAATGTCTCCATTCGTACAGCAGATCAACATCATACATGCTCTACGTAGTATTTCTTTAGTCCATCGTGTTCCTCTGTCCATTTCTACTGAATTGTCATTTGTTTCGCTTTTATTTTGCACCACTGCTGACTTATTAAGCCACGCATAATTGAAATCACCACATATTATGATTTCGGGATCTGCTACAGATATCAAACAATCATCAATCAAAGTAGTTACAGATGAGATAAATGTTAGTTCTGATATCATAGCTGGATTCCAGTATATGTTAATTACCATCATTGTCCTTTCCTTCGTGGTTTTTGAAGTAGTGGATTCAAGTGTGGTTGCTTGCACAAACATGTTTGGATTTAGTGGTATTTTTAATCATTGGGATAAGCCCTGAAAAAGGTTGACCAAACAGGTTCTTTCCAGCAGGATTCAAAAAGGACGGTGTAACCGTCACAACTAGGTGTCTCTCTTAGCCAAGTTTCTTGCAGGCATATTAAAGTTGAATCCATTGCTAATTTCCACTTTCCCTGAAACAAATGGACAAAACCTCTTGTGTTACATGATGATAGTACACAGGTTTTCTCCTCGTTACAGACATTATGCTAGTGCTGGAAATGAGGTTGTTGTTTTTTGCTGAAGACTTTCTGAGCAGGCACTATTTTCCTTGGTTGATTCGTTTTTAATTGGGTCCACAACTTCTCTCTTCTTTGTTGTTTTCGAGTCTGTGCTCCTGTGTCGCGTTCATCGCGTTTTTGTTCTAATATCAGCTCATTTGCGAGCTGCACTTCAAATCCAAAGAACAGAATGTCATATTTTGCTTCAATTATCTTCGTTGCTATTGAACCTGATCTGATATGTAAGTTTACCCAGTCTGCTCGATCTTCTGACAAGTATTCCACAACAGGGACGTCATCAGATCTTATTGTGTCTAATGTTGGGACACAGTGCAGTACATTTATTACATTTCCTCTGTTTAGGTTAATGTCTTTTTGCTCATTCAATATGTTTTTAATTTGAATTTTCCATGCTCCATTTCTTGTTTTATGTTTAGTTTTTGATTTGACTCAGACTTTTGTCTCTCATTTTTAAGTCGTTGCGCTATTGTTTGTTTAGGATCTAATTTGGTGGAAGAAACATTTTCTTCCGTTTTATGTATCTCATGCTTTCTTCCTTCCTTATCAATTGAATTTAGTCGAGACTCAGGCATCTTTGCCATTTTCTGTTTTTTTGATGGCACACCATTTTCAGATGCAATCAATCTTTCTTCACTTGTGCCAGGAGTGCGAATGTTATTCGTCTGACTACTGGGAAGTTGTTCTGCATCCAGTGTCTCATCCTCATCATCATCAATGGAATAGGTTGAAAACTCACATAGCTCGATGGAAACTTCCAGTGATGAATCGTCATCAACAGTAGAATTTTCTCTTGGTCTTTTTGAGACAATCACTGATTTTGCTACTTGGCCAACATCATTTGTCTCTTTCTGACTGTTTTGAGTCTTCTTTTCCGCTCGCACAAATATATTTGTTTTTGGAGGAGTTGTTAAATTCCTAATTAATTTTTTTGCCTTATTTGTGCATGCTCTTTTGGACGCCGTTTTTTTTTTGTCTGCATTTCGTTGGAGTAATCTTGCCATCTGTTTCTTTTTCAATATTACTTCCGACTACCTGATGTATTTTGGTCGCACTTTTGAAAATCCTAAAAGACAATGTTTTAGTCAAGTTTATTATTTTGGGATCCACCATGCTTTGTTTTATCGCTTTGGGCCTGTTTGATTCACTGTCGTACTTCTCCATACCAGTGGGAGGTTTGCTGCCACCGCTTTCCTCCGGACTCCCAACTAGTGAAGTCCTTTTATCCGCGTCATTTTCTTTCTGTGAGTTCTTTTTTGCCTCTGTACTCAATCTAGATAGTACCACATTTTTATCTATAGCATTTTTTTATGTACTCAACGACCTTGAGCTTTTCCTTCCTATTAAGTCGTCTGCGTTCTCTTTGCCTTTTACTTTTTGATTTTTTTCCACATTTGGATTTTCTAATACCTCGTCCTCTTCCGCACGTCTCCTTATTGCAACATTATGGCGCATCCATTTTGTGCACTCTATGATTGCCTCAGTGATGGCATCATTATCTCCTGATGCTTTTCGGGCGACATCAAAAAGGCGCAATTACCTCCTTGAGGAAGTCTCAGCTTCATAGTCCATTCTTGATGCAATATTTTGGGCAAAGACATCTAGGGACAGGAGCTTGTTTTGTATTGTTGTTAACATTGACATTTGATCTCTCACTGCATCATTTCATTTAAAGCTTCGTATAGCTTCATAAAAGGCAGGAGCGCAATCGACGTTGCAGCCAACACATTGTTATGTATTTGAATGCCTGCTGCCGTTGATAGGATTTTTTTGACATTTTGCTCCTGTTCAGTACTTTCTGCAGTGGACTCATCAGTGCTGCAATTGGAGAAGTCATCTTTCGTTAGCCCATAATTTCCTAAATGTATGTCACTTTTCTTCTTTTCCCACCCCTTGTTTGCTGACTTATTTACGCGTCCTTTATCTAAATGTTCTGGTAATTCAGTTTTCTTAGGGGGGGTCTTGTTTAGAGGTAGTTCTCTGTTTTCCAGCGGCAGCTCCATTTGCCTCGGACCATTTTTATTATGATGTTTGCTGGTATAACTATCATTTTAACGATCCTGTATTACTAGGAAGTCCGCCTTTAATCTTTCAGTAAGGCGGACTTCCCTTGCTGTCATTGCAACTGCTGCTATAATGTGCCATCGTCGCGGTGTTTCAGTTGACTGTTTTACTTTACTGCTTTGCACTTGAGCTCCTTCTCCCTGTTTCTCTCTGTCATTGCCTATATCACCAATTGTTTCACACCTGTCTTTTGTCTTATTTAGGTCCTCACCTGGCCGGACCAGCGTTTGGGCTGATTTCGGTGGCACCATTGCGCTATTTGGCACTTGTAAAACCACGATCTTCCTGCTATGCGAAGGCAGGGACGGGGTATCTATGTCAAATTGTTCCGGTTGCTGGCACTAGGGTTTAGCGATCACCTCCCGGACACCTCGCGTCTTCTCATAGCTTACGTTAAGGCTTAATGCACTCGTTTGCGCTGGCTCTTCTCGAAGATTTTTGTCTAGCATGACATCACTGTCATCACTGTGTAACTTTATCGCATTAAGATCTGAATCAGTGATTTCAAACAGTGACACCTCCACAGAGTCAATCATATCAATATATATCGAAGGTGAGGGAAGTTCTAAGGACTCCACCTCAGTATGCTCATGTCATGATTCCTGCCCCTCATGTCCCCAGCCCTCCAAGAAGTCAGGCCGGAGCCAGGCCACGATCACCTACATGGCCCTCAAGGGCCTCTCAATCCCTCCAAAGACCCACTTGGAGTCAGACTTGGCGCTTGTGGCACCAGACTCACTCACTCCCATAGGATAACATTGGGGATTAGACAAGATGGATGCCCCCACATATTTCGGTTCCCAGAACTGCATGTGCAGTCTAGTCTTTTGGGTGTGGTTCAGCCCAGGAATACCTGGGATACCCAGAGACTATTTAAGCCACGCCCAGGCTGAGAAACATGCTTTGTGTTTTCTGCACCTGCAGCGTGACACTCACTGTGTTCGGATCGGTCTCCAGTAGGCCTGCATCTTTCTTCTGCGCTCAGCTCCTGCAAGAACAAGAACACTGTTAGGAACAGCCTTGCCTTGCATCGCTTCTGCCCATCATTCATCGCTCCTTCTGTTCTGCGGGTATCTTCGGCGGTGTCATTCCCTTCCCGGCACGCCGCTTCCTAAGGAAAAGGGAAAAGAACAGAAAAAAGGCATTAGTAAGAATTCAGCAAATCTTCGCTTATTTTTAAAGACTGTGCGAGCTTCAAATGCTTACCTGAATCCCAGCCGCTCTGGGGGAACTCTGTCTCGGGAACTTCTCATCCATCTGCAAGAGGGAAAAGACACGCCAGGTTAGCGTGGAAACAACTAGAGGCGCCCCATCCCGCGCTTACTCACCGCATTTCTTCTTCATAACAGGCATCCACGCTGAAAACGTTGCGGCACCTAAAAGACACAGAAAAATAACTCAGTTCAATACAAATACGAAAGGGGCGCACCACGCTCTCACTCACAGTCAACGCTACTCATCTCAGCAGCACGCCGCCATCCCCGGACGCCAGCCATCATCTAAGGAAGGAAAGGAACGAAGTTGGAGAACTGTTCAAAATACTCATTATACTTACCTGTCGGACTCTTGCCAGTGAAGTAACTAGGCAGCAGCGAGCCTGCATCAATGAACGCGCCCCTGTGCTGAAAGCAGGACGGAGAGCACACTTTCCAAGAAAACAAGGTGAGCTGTGGATCAAAGGGAAGGGTTGGACCCCGGGGAAGAAGGGGTTCAAGCACAAAGAGACAATAGGGAGTTAAACTCTACCAATCCTGTGTTTCAGGCCCAGTCTCCAGTCGAGTAGACTCCAGGGAAGGGTTTGAGGTCGTAAGAGGTCAGAACAGGCTGAGTGACGTCCCCGTGGATACCAGGTGAGCGTTACAGAACACAAAGCCTCACATCAAAATCCACTTGGGCATCATGGAAATGTCAGAAACCGACCAGTTAGCCCACATGTTGGGACAGCTATGTTCCGAAGTACATGCAGCCAGGCAGGAGACCAACACCCTGAGGAGAGAGCTGATAGTAGTCAAAGAACGCACTGATGATTTAAGCTGGCAACTTCTCCAGTCACAAGCAGGGCATGCACCATTGCTGGAAGCGTGCCCTCAATGCCAGCACCATCAGCCAATCCCGTTCAGATAACCCTTCCTGGGGCAGTTCCATTGGCCCCGCCTGAACGATTTACGGGGGATCCCAAGAGGTTTGCAACGTTCATGAACCAGTGCCGCCTGCACTTCCTTTGTAGACCAGGGGCCTTTCCGAATGACCAATCAAGGGTCGCTTTTGTGCTATCCTACCTGAGTGGTAGCGCCGCGGACTGGTCTGTACCCTTTGTGGCCCAAGATGATCCTTTGCTGCATGACTTCAGGGGCTTTCAGCAGGAGATGGAAAAGCTGTTCGCCCGTCATACTCATGGGCAGGCATTAGAGAACGAACTTCTGTCCCTACGCCAAGGGAATCAAGACCTATTAACATACATAGCCACGTTCAATAGACTCGTAGTTGAAGCAGAATGGCCAGTGGAGAAGAGAACCACGTTATTTCATTGGAGGTTGCGGGGGGAGCGCAAGGATGTTCTCGCACAAGTAGTGAAACCCCCTAAAGACTGCTCAGAATTCATTGACTTTGTTGTTCAACTAGATCATAGGTTGCAGGACCGAAGAGCAGATCGAACCAGACCGGACCCTCGTCCTATGAATGTGCGTTCAAAGGACAATATTGCCCGCACAACGGAAGGTTCAGGAGAACCAATGCAAATCGGGGGGGGGCTCAGATCCCCCTTGACTACAGCAGAAAGGGATAAAAGGAGACAACAGCAGTTATGTCTGTACTGTGGAAGGCCAGCTATCATCTAAGGAAGGAAAGGAACGAAGTTGGAGAACTGTTCAAAATACTCATTATACTTACCTGTCGGACTCTTGCCAGTGAAGTAACTAGGCAGCAGCGAGCCCGCATCAATCAACGCGCCCCTGCGCTGAAAGCAGGACGGAGAGCACACTTTCCAAGAAAACAAGGTGAGCTGTGGATCAAAGGGAAGGGTTGGACCCCGGGGAAGAAGGGGTTCAAGCACAAAGAGACAATAGGGAGTTAAACTCTACTAATCCTGTGTTTCAGGCCCAGTCTCCAGTCGAGTAGACTCCAGGGAAGGGTTTGAGGTCATAAGAGGTCAGAACAGGCTGAGTGACGTCCCCGTGGATACCAGGTGAGCGTTACAGAACACAAAGCCTCACATCAAAATCCACTTGGGCATCATGGAAATGTCAGAAACCGACCAGTTAGCCCACATGTTGGGGCAGCTATGTTCCGAAGTACATGCAGCCAGGCAGGAGACCAACACCCTGAGGAGAGAGCTGATAGTAGTCAAAGAACGCACTGATGATTTAAGCCGGCAACTTCTCCAGTCACAAGCAGGGCATGCACCATTGCTGGGAAGCGTGCCCTCAATGCCAGCACCATCAGCCAATCCCGTTCAGATAACCCTTCCTGGGGCAGTTCCATTGGCCCCGCCCGAACGATTTACGGGGGATCCCAAGAGGTTTGCAACGTTCATGTCATGCATGCTGGACGTGGTTCCAATGCTGGACGTGGTTCTACCTCTTACGCTCATAGAACAGCTAGACCGTTCTATTCCAAATGGCGGTTGTTCAATGCATTGCCGGGAAAACGACGTCTGCACTTTTCACGTCGCTAAATTCACGTGAATTCTGCTTCGTCACGTGAACTACGGCATTACGTATATAGGTAGCGTGGAAACTTCACTCGCTGCTTCTGATCGACTCATTTGGCGTTGTGTAGCTGAAGCTCCGATCTGCGTCCTTGCAGTTTTCCTCAGCTGCTTCTTGGGCCTTCTATAGCGTGTTTTCCGCCACACGCTGATTCCTGGAGCTGTTTGTTCGCGTGTAAATCCACAAGCGCACGTTGTCTTCAAGCGCGGCGGACCTGGGCTGCGTGAATCCTGTTCGCGTGTAATTCCACACGCACACGTTGTCTTCAAGCGCGGCGGACCTGGGCTGCGTGAATCCTGTTCGCGTATAATTCCACACGCACACGTTGTCTTCAAACGCTGCTGGCCTGGGCTGCGTGTATCCTGTTTGCGTGCAAATCCACAAGCGCACGCTGTCTTCAAGCGCGGCTGGCCTGGACTGCGTGAATCCTGTTCGCGTGTAATTTCACACGCACACGTTGTCTTCAAGCGCTGCTGGCCTGGGCTGCGTGAATCCTGTTCGCGTGCAATTCCACAAGCGCACGCTGTCTTCAAGCGCGGCTGGCCTGGATTGCATGAATCCTGTTCGCGTGTAATTTCATACGCACTCATTGTCTTCAAGCCTGCTTCCAAGACTGCCTGGGAAGGAAGCTTTTCAAGAACTGTTGGAAGGTGATAGGGAACAGTACTTTGGACGCTATGCTGTGGTGCATCAACCCGGTATCTAGCGTGAGCCTCGTTCCGTTCGGGATAAGTCTCCCTTACTAATCTTCCCTTCCTTGTCGTTTGTTCTACTTCTGGATTTTCCTCAAGAGACTTCTGCTGGATTCTTCTACCCTAGTCATAAGGTCAGTGTGTGAATTAATGCCAAATACTGTTCTATCATAGAGAGCCGATTTGGGGCAGTTTCTTATGATACTTTATTTTGTTCTAGGCTGACTTCCTATACTTTACCCACGCCCTTTCCAGTGATCCATCTCTCTGCCTGTTTCATCAGTCAGAGAGTTGTATCATTTGGAAGGTCTAAACTTGACTTCACAACTATCAAATCGTGTGAACATGGATCCGGAAGACCCTACCATCTGTATCCTTTTGAGTACCGTATCCTTTTCAGTCAATACTTTGGTGCTTTATGACAGAATCAGAAGCCATGGAGGGTACGGATCCTTTAACTGTTTTGACTCAGTTGATCAGCGATTTGAGAAATGAAATGGTTACGGCACAGGACATGTTACGGCACCGTATGGACGTTATGCAAGACGCCATGCACGCTAGTCCTCAGGGAGCACAGGTTCCAATGGCCACTGCATCTGGATCTGGGACTATGACACCCTCACAAGAAACTATTAATGTGGTTATGCCCACTCAGTTTCCCTTGGCTCCCCCGGAACGGTTCACAGGTGACCCCAAAACCTATAGAACCTTCGTTAATCAGTGCTGACTCCATTTTCTTTGTCGTCCCACATCATTTCCTGACCTAACCACAAAAGCAGCATTTGTGCTTTCCCATTTAGGGGGTACAGCTGCTGCTTGGCTAACCCTTTGTTGGAAACAAATAGCCATTTGTTATAAGATTGTGATGATCTTTTGGCTGCTATGAGTAAAGTCTTTGACATGCGTTATGCTACTCAAGCCATGGATCTGGAGTTACTTAATCTACAACAAGGCAGTCAACCTCTTTTGCCTTACATTGCCCGATTCAATCAACTAACAGCCGAAACTCAATGGCCTGAAGGCAAGAAAACGGCTGTTTTCTACAAGGGTCTTTCAGAAGAACTGAAAGATGCCTTATCTACGGTTCCGGTGGTTCCTACGGGATTCACAGAGTTGCTCGATTTGGTTCTACAAATCGATGCCCGAAGAAATGCTCGGAAAGGAGAGAAAAAACCATTCTTACAAGCATCGGTTCGTTCGGAGGCACCGGCAGTTCCCTCGAACGACCCTGAACCAATGCAGATTGGCGCTGTGAGAGGCCGGTTGTCCAATGCAGAAAGAGAGAACCGAAGAAAGAACAATTTATGTATGTGTTGCGGTTCATCCGAGCATTTATTGGCGACATGTCCTAAGAAACCAGTCAAGAGTTCGGGAAACGCCAAAACTCGACAGTAGCAGGAGTCCCTGTGTCGAGTGTTTCATCGGACTCCAGTACCATTCCTAATCACGCACCTATAGCTGTCGAGGTGACGTTACATTGTGATGACCAAGAATTGGTTTCCAAGGCCATGGTTGATTCCGGAGCCACTAACAATTACATAGACATCACATATGCCAAGAATTGTTCCATACCCCTTCTAAACAAGAACAAACCTGAAACGGTTAACACCGTGGACGGATCTGTTTTGACTTCTGGTATGGTAACCCAGGAGACGGTACCTGTTCAGATGACATTATCGAATAGTCATTCGGAAGAAATCGTCTTCGATGTCATAGCTGCTCCGCAGTACAAAATAATACTTGGTCTTGCCTGGTTAACCCTTCATAATCCCGCCATTGACTGGGTTTCGGGATTGCTCCAGTAATTTTTTGCAATGAACATATGAACATTGCTTTACCAGTCAGGAGGTGTCAAACAATTCTCCAGCATTGGATCTTTCATGGATTCACATGCTTAGAATATTCCCCGTCGTCAGACTGGGACCCCTCGGTACACATATATAGCCTTTTCCTATAGGAAAACTTCTGACACTTTTGTGTCCTATCTACGTCCTTTTAGGACCCGCCTACGCATGCTCCGCAGGCCGTCCCAGTATAAGAGGCCCGCCCCCGTGGTTCCCCTTCAGATTTCAACCGTCTCCAAAGTAGTGGGATCTCCTCGTGTTGTCTTACTATTTTGTACTAGGTTGCCTTATTGGATTTCGAGTACGATATGTCCTCTGTATCAGGAGAAGCGCTGTTCCGTCCATGCGCGACGTGCGGCTTGAAAAGGTTTACGAGGGGGACGGACATATGGATTGTATATATTGCCTCCACCCTCACCATTCGGCGGATGCCTGCGACATATGCAAGGGGTTTTCTCAAAAAACCCTCAAAGACCGGAACCGATGCCTGGTGGCATGGCTGAATGAGGGTGCGGGGGCATACCCCCCCTCGGAGGTAGGCTCCACACAGTCGGCGAAAACATCACGCCGCGCGGCCTCGTCGGAACCACCGGCGAAGAAATCTAGATCGTCGGAAAAAGAGTCGTCTGGAACTCACTCCACTACAGACTCCTCGTCAAAGAAATCATCCGCGGGAATTACTGGCTATCAAGGATGCTTTCCGAGAATGGCGACATCATCTTCTTGGGGCCAAACATCAGGTGTTGGTGTACTCTGACCATAGAAATCTTCAAGCATTCAAATCTATGAAATGTCTTACGGCTCGACAGGCCAGATGGCATGTCTTTTTTGCTCAATACGATTTCCAAGTCACATATCGTCCTGCCAGAGAACACGTTACGTCGGACGCTTTGTCTCGTATTGGTGAGGAGGCGAAGGAAGAAGCACAGGTGCAAAATCAGTTGTTGGCAGATCATGTAATATGTAGTTGTTCTGTTCAACCATCCTTAAAAAACGAAGTACAGGAGTGGGTGAAAAATCATCCACAAGTTATCCAGGATATGAATCTGGACGTACATAACGGTTTACCTTTCACACAAGGAGTGCTCTACTTACCAACGTTTTCGACGCGGAATAAGGCCCTCAAGTGGAATCATGATTCCTTGATCGCAGCCCATCCTGGACAGAAGAAAACACTAGAGCTGCTTAAAAGATGGTGTTGGTGGCCATCCATGACAAAAGATGTCATAAATCATGTATCAACATGTTCTGTATGCATCCAATGCAAAAACACTCCTGGTAAACCAGTGGGCTTACTCCAGTCCCTACCTGTCCCTAACAAACCATGGGACATGATATCTATGGACTTTGTGGTAGAACTCCCACAAAACCAGGAATACGATACCATATGGGTTGTAGTGGATTACTTCACTAAATTGGCTCTTTATATTCCCTGTATTGGTTTACCAACAGCTGCTGTTCTGGCTGACCTATTCATTCGACATATATTCTGTTTCTTTGGTCTACCGTCAGTAATCATTACGGACAGGGGCTCACAATTTGCGTCACGCTTTTGGAGAGCACTAACTTCAGCATTACTGATTGATGACAGAATGTCCAGTGCTTATCACCCTCAAACTGATGGACAGACCGAAAGAGTCAATAGCACTATGGAACAATATCTGCGGTGCTTGTGTCTGCAGTTTCAATCAGATTGGCTCAAGGTCCTGCCGGCAGCAGAATTCGCCTACAACAACTCCTATCATAGTGCCATAGGCACTTCACCTTTCTATGCTCTTTATGGACAACACCCCCGATCAATACCTTTGGATTCCAGTTTGCCTTTGGATACTCCTGCCGCAGGCCATACTTTTCGTGATCTTAAGAATCTACAGAGGAAAGTGAAGCAGCAATTGGAGCACGCTAAAAGACGCGACAAGTTCTATGCCGATGCTCATAGAGTACCTGCACCTGTCTACAAGGCTGGTATGAAAGTCTGGTTGTCCACTAAGAACTTGAGGATACCAGGCAAAAAGAAATTGTTGCCTAAATACATTGGTCCGTATGCAGTACTCCAAGTAGTTAATCCGGCTGCTGTCCGTCTGGCTTTACCACAACAATGGCGAGTGCATCCTGTATTCCACGTGTCACTCATTAAGCCGTGTTCTGAAGCTACCAGATTGCCTGTACGGTTTGTTGCTATTTCTGTGAGGGGTTCAGATGAATACGAGGTACAGGACATACTGGATATGAGGCTACGTTCTGGTAGGCCGTATTATCTGGTGGATTGGAAGGGCTATGGTCCCGAAGATAGGTCCTGGGAACCTCTTTCCAATATACATGCTCCTGCTTTATTGAAGCGTTTTCACTCAAAAAGGGGAGAGGTTGGCCCTTTGGGGGATGGCACTGTCATGCATGCTGGACGTGGTTCTAATGCTGGACGTGGTTCTACCTCTTACGCTCATAGAACAGCTAGACCGTTCTATTCCAAATGGCGGTTGTTCGATGCATTGCCGGGAAAACGACGTCTGCACTTTTCACGTCGCTAAATTCATGTGAATTCTGCTTTGTCACGTGAACTACGGCATTACGTATATAAGTAGCGTGGAAACTTCACTCGCTGCTTCTGATCGAATCATTTGGCATTGTGTAGCTGAACCTCCGATCTGCGTCCTTGCAGTTTTCCTCAGCTGCTTCCTGGGCCTTCTATAGCGTGTTTTCCGCCACACGCTGATTCCTGGAGCTGTTTGTTCGCGTGTAATTCCACACGCGCACGTTGTCTTCAAACGCGGCTGTCCTGGGCTGCGTGTATTCTGTTAGCATGCAAATCCACAAGCGCACGTTGTCTTCAAGTGCGGCGGGCCTGGGCTGCGTGAATCCTGTTCGCGTGTAATTCCACACGCACACGTTGTCTTCAAGCGCGGCGGACCTGGGCTGCGTGAATCCTGTTCACGTGTAATTCCACACGCACACGTTGTCTTCAAACGCTGCTGGCCTGGGCTGCGTGTATCCTGTTCGCGTGCAAATTCACAAGCGCACGCTGTCTTCAAGCGCGGCTGGCCTGGACTGCGTGAATCCTGTTTACGTGTAATTCCACACGCACACGTTGTCTTCAAGCGCTGCTGGCCTGGGCTGCGTGAATCCTGTTCGCGTGCAAATCCACAAGCGCACGCTGTCTTCAAGCGCGGCTGGCCTGAACTGCGTGAATCCTGTTTGCGTATAATTCCACACACACACTTTGTCTTCAAGCGCTGCTGGCCTGGGCTGCGTGAATCCTGTTCGCGTGCAATTCCACAAGCGCACGCTGTCTTCAAGCGCGGCTGGCCTGGATTGCGTGAATCCTGTTCGCGTGTAATTTCATACGCACTCGTTGTCTTCAAGCCTGCTTCCAAGACTGCGTGAATCCTATTCGCGTGTAATTCCACATGCGCACACTATTTTCTTCGCGGCTGTTCAGAACCGCGTGTACTTTGTTTATTCCACAAAAGGGCGCTATTTCCAACTCCTGCACCTGTGAAATTAACAGGTGGATTTATTCATTTCTATACTTTTCTCTACGTGGGAAGGAAGCTTTTCAAGGACTGTTGGAAGGTGATAGGGAACAGTACTTTGGACGCTATCCTGTGGTGCATCAACCCGGTATCTAGCGTGAGCCTCGTTCCGTTCGGGATAAGTCTCCCTTACTAATATTCCCTTCCTTGTCGTTTGTTCTACTTCTGGATTTTCCTAAAGAGACTTCTGCTGGATTCTTCTACCCTAGTCATAAGGTCAGTGTGTGAATTAATGCCAAATACTGTTCTATCATAGAGAGCCGATTTGGGGCAGTTTCTTATGATACTTTATTTTGTTCTAGGCTGACTTCCTATACTTTACCCACGCCCTTTCCAGTGATCCATCTCTCTGCCTGTTTCATCAGTCAGAGAGTTGTATCATTTGGAAGGTCTAAACTTGACTTCACAACTATCAAATCGTGTGAACAGGGATTCGGAACACCCTACCATCTGTATCCTTTTGAGTACCGTATCCTTTTCAGTCAATACTTTGGTGCTTTATGACAGTTCATGAACCAGTGCCACCTGCACTTCCTTTGTAGACCAGGAGCCTTTCTGAATGACCAATCATGGGTCGCTTTTGTGCTATCCTACCTGAGTGGTAGCGCCGCGGACTGGTCTGTACCCTTTGTGGCCCAAGATGATCCTTTGCTGCATGACTTCAGGGGCTTTCAGCAGGAGATGGAAAAGCTGTTCGCCCGTCATACTCATGGGCAGGCATTAGACAACAAACTTCTGTCCCTACGCCAAGGGAATCAAGACCTATTAACATACATAGCCACGTTCAATAGACTCGTAGTTGAAGCAGAATGGCCAGTGGAGAAGAGAACCACGTTATTTCATTGGAGGTTGCGGGGGAGCGCAAGGATGTTCTCGCACAAGTAGTGAACCCCCCTAAAGACTGCTCAGAATTCATTGACCTTGTTGTTCAACTAGATCATAGGTTGCAGGACCGAAGAGCAGATCGAACCAGACCGGACCCTCATCCTATGTATGTGCATTCAAAGGACAATATTGCCCGCACAATGGAAGGTTCAGGAGAACCAATGCAAATCGGGTGGGGGGTTCAGATCCCCCTTGACTACAGCAGAAAGGGATAAAAGGAGACAGCAGCAGTTATGTCTGTACTGTGGAAGGCCAGCCATCATCTAAGGAAGGAAAAGAACGAAGTTGGAGAACTGTTCAAAATACTCATTATACTTACCTGTCGGACTCTTGCCAGTGAAGTAACTAGGCAGCAGCGAGCCCGCATCAATCAACGCGCCCCTGCGCTGAAAGCAGGACGGAGAGCACACTTTCCAAGAAAACAAGGTGAGCTGTAGATCAAAGGGAAGGGTTGGACCCCGGGGAAGAAGGGGTTCAAGCACAAAGAGACAATAGGGAGTTAAACTCTACCAATCCTGTGTTTCAGGCCCAGTCTCCAGTCGAGTAGACTCCAGGGAAGGGTTTGAGGTCCTAAGAGGTCAGAACAGGCTGAGTGACGTCCCCGTGGATACCAGGTGAGCGTTACAGAACACAAAGCCTCACATCAAAATCCACTTGGGCATCATGGAAATGTCAGAAACCGACCAGTTAGCCCACGTGTTGGGGCAGCTACGTTCCGAAGTACATGCAGCCAGGCAGGAGACCAACACCCTGAGGAGAGAGCTGATAGTAGTCAAAGAACGCACTGATGATTTAAGCCGGCAACTTCTCCAGTCACAAGCAGGGCATGCACCATTGCTGGGAAGCGTGCCCTCAATGCCAGCACCATCAGCCACTCCCGTTCAGATAACCCTTCCTGGGGCAGTTCCATTGGCCCCGCCCGAACGATTTACGGGGGATCCCAAGAGGTTTGCAACGTTCATGAACCAGTGCCGCCTGCACTTCCTTTGTAGACCAGGAGCCTTTCTGAATGACCAATCATGGGTCGCTTTTGTGCTATCCTACCTGAGTGGTAGAGCCGCGGACTGGTCTGTACCCTTTGTGGCCCAATTGGATCCTTTGCTGCATGACTTCAGGGGCTTTCAGCAGGAGATGGAAAATCTGTTCGCCCGTCATACTCATGGGCAGGCATTAGACAACGAACTTCTGTCCCTACGCCAAGGGAATCAAGACCTATTAACATACATAGCCACGTTCAATAGACTCGTAGTTGAAGCAGAATGGCCAGTGGAGAAGAGAACCACGTTATTTCATTGGAGGTTGCGGGGGGAGCGCAAGGATGTTCTCGCACAAGTAGTGAACCCCCCTAAAGACTGCTCAGAATTCATTGACCTTGTTGTTCAACTAGATGATAGGTTGTAGGACCGAAGAGCAGATCGAACCAGACCGGACCCTCGTCCTATATATGTGCGTTCAAAGGACAATATTGCCCGCACAACGGAAGGTTCAGGAGAACCAATGCAAATCGGGGGGGGTCAGATCCCCCTTGACTAGAGCAGAAAGGGATAAAAGGAGACAGCAGCAGTTATGTCTGTACTGTGGAAGGTCAGGTCATTTCCTTAAAGAGTGCCCTGTGAAACCACTGAGGAGGACGGTAGGGGCCACGGATAAGGAAGATACCATCAAGGAATCGGAAAACTCCCCAGCCCGGCAAGTGTAGGGGTCCACTTGTCGAGCGAAGAAAGTGAACTACAGACCTCCCATTTAGCGCTATCTGTGGTCTTGATCAATCACCAACAACCATCTCGGATGCACGCAGTAAGAGCGTACATTGACAGTGGAGCCGTTGGGAATTACATCGACCATGATCTTGCGGCAAAGATGAGGCTTCCGTTACGCCCTAAATCAACCACCGACACTGTTACCAATGTCGACGGCATGGAAATAGCTTCTGGTCCAGTATCTCGATGCACTGTAGCTTAAACCCTTCTGTGCCAGGATGGACACCAAGAATCTAGCATTTTCGACGTCATTAAGGCACCACAGTTCCGGTTGATTTTGGGAATGCCATGGTTGGTAGCTCACAATCCTCGAATCGATTGGTGAGCAAAAGAATTGGCCTTTCCCGAGACTTGCGCCCACACAGGTTATCGCCAAGAGAAACAACCAATAGACACCAGAACCTCCACGCTTGCGACTGTGGCAATCGGCACCCTACCAAGTGAATACCAGGACCTTCAAGATGTCTTTCAGAAAGAGCAGGCTAATACCCTGCCACCGCATAGACCATACAACTGCCAAATCGACCCAATACCCGGCGCTCAAATCCTTTGTGGGTGAATTTACGCACTCACAGAACCAGAAAACCAGCACCTGAAGGCCTATCTTGACTAATACCTGGCCAACGGGTTCATCCGTCCCTCGAAGTCTCCAGCAGCCAGTCCTCTATTCTTCGTACTGAAAAAGGAGGGGGACTTGAGAACGTGCCATCGACTATCGCGCACTGAACCAGATTACTGTAAAAAACGCTACCCCCTGCCACTGATCCCTGAATTGCTTGATCAAGTCAAAGATGCCCAAATCTACACAAAACTAGAACTGAGGGGGGCATATCACCTTGTTCGCGTAAAACAGGGGGACGAATGGAAAACTGCTTTTCGCACCAAATACGGCTTGTACGAATATCAAGTAATGCCCTTTGGCCTTTGCAACGCGCCTGCAGCATTTCAATACTTCATGAACGATGTCCTACGGAATTGATTGATGTCTGTGCTCTAGTGTACATCGACGACATTCTAGTATATTCCGCATCAAAGCAGGACCACGTTAAACACATCCGATCCATATTGGAGAAACTCCGTCAACACCAGCTCTATGCCAAGCTCGAAATGTGCTCATTCCACGTCTCCGAGGTGGAATTCCTGGGCTTTATTCTCAGCTCGAATGGAATCCGAATGGATGTACACAAGGTAGATGTTATCCTGAACTGGCCATCCCAAATTCATTCAAGGGGGTTCAAAGTATGCTGGGTTTTGCAAACTTCTACCGCCGGTTCATCCCAGGATTTTCACAAATCGTGCATACCATCACGTCATTGCTAAGGAAAAGCAACAAAAAGTTCCAGTGGACAACAGAAGCTGAGGAAGCTTTCCAGGAACTCAAAACAAGATTCACATCTGCCCCAATCTTAAGCCACCCCCGCCCTGATCTCCCATACCTGGTGGAAACGGACGCCGCAAGCATGGCTATGGGAGCCGTCCTCTCACAAAAGGACCCCGAAACGGGCCAGTTACACCCTGTTGTTTTCTGGTCGCGTAAATTCACACCCCCTGAACTCAATTAGGCTATCACAGACAAAGAACTCCTGGCCATTAAGTCAGCCTTTAAGGCATGGCGGCACTACCTCTTGGGCGCCAGACACACAATCACCGTAATAACTGACCACCGGAACCTCCAGTACCTAAAAACGGCAAAGGCCCAATCCTCATGACAACTATGTTGGGCTCTTTTTTTTGCTGAGTATGACTACGTGATTACATTTCGACCAGGGGTGAAAAACGGGAAGGCCGATGCCCTTTCCCGTATGGGGGTGGAAGAGCAAGGGTATCAGACCCCTGACCCAATAGCAATCATCCCGAGTGACAAGCTCCTAGGAATCACAGCAACCATAACTCAGAAAGAATTACATGAAGAAATCCAAAACCTGATGAGTCCGGAGCAATTACAAACGTGGAGTGCACAAGGAGAACATTACATGATAAAAGATCAGTTGCCCTACTTCAGGAATCGTTCATTCTTACCAAACCAAGAACTACGAGAACAAGTCATGTCCGGTTATCATGATTCCTTGATCGAGGGCCACCCCGGAATCGCTAAAACCTTAGCCAAGGTAAAACGAAATTATTGGTGGCCCTCGTGGCGTAAAGACATTATCCAATTCATCCTATCTTGTGGAGTGTGTCCTCAAAACAAGTAATCCGAGCAGAAAACAGCTGTGCTATTACAACCATTGGAAATCCCACCAGCACCCTGGCACACGTTGTCCCTCAATTTTATTACTGACTTACCGCCCAGTCAAGGGTTTAACGCTATTCTTGTGGTCATGGACCTATTTTCAAAAATGGCACATTTCATTCCTCTTAAGGGGCTCCCAAATGCTTCCACTCTGGCAAAGGTATTTCTTGAAGGCATCGTACGGCTCCATGGGTTTCCTTCAGTTTTTGTCTCAGACTGAGGTACTCAATTTGTATCTAACTTCTGGAGAAAATGCTGCTCTATGGCCCAGATCGACATCCGGCTATCCACCAGTCACCATCCCCAAACGAATGGTCAAACTCAGAGGACAAATCAGACGCTCGAGCAGTATCTGCGTTTCCAGTTACACCAAGCTGAAGGAAGCTGGTTCGACCTATTATGGATAGCTGAATATGCTTATAATAATTCCCTACACACGAGCACTGGGCAAACACCCTTTTATACCATGTATGGCAGGCACCCACGTACTTCTGAGTTGGACGTTCATACAACCCTGGAAATGCCAGCAGTCAAAACCTTACACACGACTATTTCTCAAACCTTTAAAAGGGCAGCTGAACACCTACTTCAAGCTAAGCATCGCCAAAAGAAGTTTGCTGATCAACACCAGTGGAAGAATATATGAGCTGGCTGAGTCGAGAGGGGCAAAGATGGACGCAGCGGTGCGCTCCGGCAGGCCCGAAGAAACATTTGCAGTGGGGAAGCAGACTTTGTCAAAGGCCCGGTGGGGCCAGAAACACCAGGAAGCGGCTCCAGCTCAAGGATCTGCATCCATTTGCCAATACTGTGGATATGACCTACCACACTCTGAAGACTGTCCCGCCAAATCGAGGTCTTGTGGCAGGTGCAATGGTCCCGGACATTATGCCAGGATGTGTCGAGCTCCAACGCCGATCGCGATACAAAGGGGACCGGCCAGGTCGAGTGGCGGTGGTTCTAGGAGGCAACGGAGCTTTGCGACGTAGGAACAAGATGCGCAATGTCTCAACATTGCGGAGGAAGAAGAGGAGGAAGATGAAGTCTTCTTCATTTCGAATCTAGCAACAGGGGCAAGTAAAAGGAGGCAGCCCAAGTGTGTTGTAGACATTCAAGGGGTGCCAACACAAGTACTGATAGACACGTGAGCCTCCGTTTGTGTGCTTGCCACGAACACTGCAAATCAATCCCAGGACCGCCACCATTGGAAGTATCCACAGCGAAGATCTTTACTTTTGGCGGAGACACTCCACTTCCTATTCAAGGGGTGTTTGTGGCACCCGTTTCCAAGGGGGCTAAGACAATCAAAGCCAGATACTTCTGTCACTGACGTCAGCCCGCACTCCCTGCTCAACTGTGCGGTGTCGGAAACGTTAGACATTGTACATTTTGCTTTTGAAGTTTATCAGGTAGACATTGAGCAATTACTGGCCAAGTTCTCTGGAATTTTTCAAGGAGTGGCCAAGTTGAAAGCTCCCCCAGTGCGATTGCACATTGACAACACCATTCGGCCCACAGCCCTCAAACATCGACGGATCCCATTCCATCTCAGGGAACAGGTGGAGAAGGAACTTCAAATGCTAGTCCAAATGGACATCATTGAAAGGGTGGAAGAACCAACGCCCTGGGTCTCGCCCATAGTAGTAGCTCCCAAGCCAAAACAGCCGGGAGCGGTACCCATTTGTGTGGACATGTGCCTCCCGAATGCTGCCATTAAACGAGAGAGACATATTACACTCACCCTCGATGATATCATAGGGGAATTGCAAGGCGCCAGAGTGTTCTCGAAGTTGGATCTGAGGTCGGGCTACCACCAGCTTGAGCTCCACCCAGATTCGAGATACATCACAACTTTTACTACACATGATGGCCTCTATCAGTTTAAGCGCCTGAGTTTTGGCATATCATCTGCGGCGGAGGTCTTCCAAAATGCCATCAGGGGAGCACTGGCAGGACTAAAAGGCATTCTGAATATGAGTGATGACATTTTGGTTTTTGCCGAATCTGAGGCAGAACACATGAAAAGACTGGAACACACTCTAAGGCGTCTGAATGAAGTGGGGCTCACTTTACACCGTGAAAAGTGTGAGTTTTTCAAAGACAAAATTGGTTTCTTTGGCTTCATCTTTCAGGCCAGCGGCGTATCACCCGATCCTGAAAAGGTTAAGGACATTCGCGAGGCCATGGCACCCCAATCCCCCACCGAGGTACGCAGCTTCCTGGGGATGGTTAACTACTGTGGGTGTTTCAGCAAAGGACTCGCATCCCTGTCAGAACCCCTCAGAGCACTAACCAAGAATGAGGCCATCCGGGTGTGGGACAGGAAAGAGCAAGTGTTTCAGGAAATAAAAAATGACCTGTCTGATCGAGATACCATGGCGTATTTTGACCCCACCGCAGAGTCTGAGATTGTCGTTGATGCCAGCCCAGTCGGACTGGGGGCTGTCCTTATGCAAGCGGACAACAGAGGTGACATGCGCCCCATCGCTTACGCGAGCAAGGCCCTCACGAGAGAAGGAAGCGTTAGCTATCCTGTGGGGCTGCCGTCATTTTCGTTTATACATCTTGGGCAAACCAGTCATGGTTGTGACTGACCACAAGCCACTCCTGCCCATCCTAGCGGGAGCATCGTCTAAACCACCCCCCAGAATAGAGCGATGGATGCTGGCTCTCATGGAGTACGGGGTCAAGCTGGTGTACAGGCCTGGGACCAATAATCCGGCAGATTATCTGTCTCGCCACCCGAACTATAAGAGGGCAGATCAGCCCAACGAGGTGTTCGACTGCAGAGGGTTAGTATGTCACGTGGTAGAGAGGGCTATGCCGGTAGCCCTGTCTAGGATTACTATAGCGACCGAATCGTCAAACGATGAAGTGTTCCAAATCATCAAAACTGCAGTGAGAAGCAGTGATTGGAAAGAGGTACTTCAGAACAATTTCAGGCGGCATGAGGGAGCACAGAAGGATCTTCAGGCACTCTGGAGAGTGAGGGACGAACTTTCAATATCGGACGATGGGCTACTGCTGCCGGGAAGGCAGATTGTTATTCCCCAAGCCCTGAGAAATCGTGTCCTGGAACTGGCACATGTAGGGCATCAAGGCAAGACAAAGGCGAGGCTCAGGCCCAAGGTATGGTTTCCGGTCCTAGAAAGCCGGGTAGAACTATATGTGAAAAGATGCCTACCGTACCAAGCGGCAAGTCCAGTGGAAAGGGCCCCGCCCATCAGCTCTATGGAATGGAGTGAGAAACCCTGGGGAACTGTACACGTTGATTTTGGATCTACGGGGAGAGGCATATATTTCTTGGCGGTGGTCGACCAGTGGTCAAGATACCCCGAGGTGGAGGTAGTTGAATCCACAGCAACCGGCCACACTACCAGGGCCCTAGACAAAATGTTTGCAGCCCATGGTCTTCCAGAAATTCTGTGCTCAGACAATGGGCCCCCATTTACGGGCAGCCAGTTTGCTCAATTCTTGAGAGAGAAAGGCATCCAACACCGGAAGGTCTCAACCCTCTGGCCTCGGTCCAACGGGGAAGATGAAAGACTAATGCGGACTTTGAATAAGGTGTTGAGAATATCGGCAAGTGGAGGGGAAGACCTACAGCAGAAAGTGGTCGAGTTCCTGAGAGAATACAGGAGCACGCCCCACCAGTCGACGGGGGTCGCTCCCGCTGAAGCGCTATTCGGGCGCTGCCCACGAGGTATGATACCTGAGGTAGAAGGCAGGGAACCCGGGGTCATTGACAATGAGAAGGTCCGGGAAGATCGAGCGGCACGCAACATAAAGGAGAGTGCGAGAAGGGGCCTACAAAACAAGGAGGTATCCGTAGGTGACTCAGTGTTGGTCAGGAATCGCCGCCCGGAAGGAAAGCTGTCACTACCCTATGAACCCCAACCATGGACCATGATGCATGTGAAGGGAATGATGGTAACTGCTGCCAAGGAACGAGGAACTGTCACCCGCAACCGATCATCTTTTAAGAAAGTGGATCGTTCACACGAAGGTGTCGACCCCAACGAGGGAGCCTCATCAGGAACAGTTGGCGAGAGTCCCGTAGAGGATGCCCCGTGGAGTGTAGGGCCATCCGCAGAGGCCTTCAGTGTGCCCCCCCAAAACGCACCTCGATATCCCATGCGAGGAGATCGCAGACTGCCTACTCGCCTCAAGGACTATGTCCTGGACTCAGGAGACTGAGCCTATTTTAGAATCAGGTTTGCAGCCCACTTTGGGCTCTGTGTTTAAGTTACCAGTTTCACTGTTGTATTTTGAAATGTTGTTGTGTTTCGATTAAAGAAAAAAGGGATGTGACTTTGCGGGTACGAATGACGCACGCGCGAGCCACATTCGGGATCGCGCATGCGCGTTCTTAATAAAGAACGTCCGTGCGACAGTTGCTGCCGGGACTCCGGGAAGACACACACGTATGTCCCGAGTCTCCTTGTGTGAATGTGCGTGTGTGGCAGTACGGGTCGGCCCGAGGCACGGGCTCGTCCATAACACTTACTAATGCCTTTTTTCTGTTCTTTTCCCTTTTCCTTAGGAAGCAGCATGCCGGGATGGGAATGACACCGCCGAAGATGCCAGCAGAACAGAAGGAGTGATGAATGATGGGCAGAAGCGCCACAAGCTAAGGCTGTTCCTAACTGTGTTCTTGTTCTTGCAGGAGCTGAGCGCAGAAGAAAGATGCAGGCCTACTGGAGACCGATCCGAACACGGTGAGTGTCACGCTTCAGGTGCAGAAAACACAAAGCCTGTTTCTCAGCCTGGGCGTGGCTTAAATAGTCTCTGGGTATCCCAGGTGTCTCTGGGCTGAACCACACCCAAAAGACTAGACTACATATGCAGTTCTGGGAACCGAAATATGTGGGGGCATCCATCTTGTCCCCATCAATGCACTACAAGTCCAATCCCCAATGTTATCCTATGGGAGTGAGTGAGTCTGGTGCCACAAGCGCCAAGTCTGACTCCAAGTGGGTCTTTTGAGGGATGGAGAGGCCCTTGAGGGCCATGTAGGTGATCGTGGCCTGGCTCCAGCCTGACATCTTGGAGCGCTGGGGACATGAGGGGCAGGAATCATGACAGCACTCCCCCCAAGGCCCCTCTCAAGGTGGCTCTTCTGTCTGGTCCTGGTTTGGTTGGATGGTTTTGATGAAATCGTCTAAGCAAGCAAGGTGCATGGATGTACTCACAATGCTACCATGTCCTGTCTTGTGGACCATACCCCTTCCAGTCGACTAAGTAGTATAATTTGGATCTGACGTACTTTGAATCTAGGATGTCCTTGACTTCGAATTCTGGCTCCCCGGCGACTACTACTGGCTGCGGTGGCGTTGCTACCCAGGTTGAACAGGTTTAAGGAGAGACACGTGGAACACAGGATGAATCTGCATGTTTGACGGTAAAGCTAGTCTGACCGCCACAGGATTTATCACGGAGGTGACGGTGAATGGACCCAGGTATCTTGGACGGAAAGTTCGGGTTCCTTTAATGGACACATGTTTAGACGCCAGCCAGACTTTGTCTCCCACTTGATAGTTGGGGGCCTTTGCTCGGTGTTGATCAGCAAACTTCTTTTGGTGATTCTTAGCTTGAAGTAGGTGTTCATCTGCCCTTTTAAAGGTTTGAGAAATGGTTGTGTGCAAGGTTTTGACTGCTAGCATTTCCAGGGTTGTAGGAACGTCCAACTCAGAAGTACGTGGGTGCCTGCCATACATGGTATAAAAGGGTGTCTGCCCAGTGCTTGTGTGTAGGGAATTATTATAAGCATATTCAGCTATCCATAATAGGTTGAACCAGCTTCCTTCAGCTTGGTGTAACATGCAACACAGATACTGCTCGAGCGTCTGATTTGTCCTCTCAGTTTGACCATCCGTTTGGGGATGGTGACTGGTGGATAGCCGGATGTCGATCTGGTCCATAGAGCAGCATTTTCTCCAGAATTTAGATACAAATTGAGTACCTCGGTCTGAGACCAAAACTAAAGGAAACCCATGGAGCCGTACAATGCCTTCAAGAAGTACCTTTGCCAGAGTGGAAGCATTTGGGAGCCCCTTAAGAGGAATGAAATGTGCCATTTTTGAAAATAGGTCCACGACCACAAGAATAGTGTTAAAGCCTTGACTGGGTGGTAAGTCAGTAATAAAATTGTAACGCTCACCTGAATCCCGCAGAGGCGCCGGTCTTGACTGGGTGAATGCCGTATCTTCAAAGGTGATATGTAACACACGGTTGGCTCTTTGGGCTGGACCTCTGTGCACTGTATGTCTGACTTGAAGAGTAAGATGTCTGCAGATAGAAAATATGGGATTAATGAACTGGGGTTATTGGGTGCCTCTCTCCTCTTCCCTTTCTCTTCTCCTGTAGAACCCCAAAGGTTTCCACCTTAGGTAAGTGAACGCCGAGCTCTCCATCTGCCTCGGGGCAGGGTGCCGTAACCAGTTTCTTCACTGGATAAGGGTGCAGGCCTCTTGACCTCAAAGGACTGCTGTCCGTCGTTAACTGCACAAACGGTAAGTTCTGGGCACTTCAAATGTCTTAAAAGTCTTTTGTAATGATATCTCTTGTTTTGCAGGGTTCCGGCGATGGCGGATGGCGGGCTGATGAGAGTTGAGGATCGAACCCACGTGAGGAATAGAAGCGCCTGGAAGCACGTAAGTAAGCGCTTGTAGCCTGCTTCACGATGCGCACTAACTGTCCCTTTTATCTTGCAGGTCCATGTTCGGAGCTTTAGAGAAGCTGAAGGGTGCTGGAATACCCACTGGATTCGGCGTGGGAAGGAGTAATGGCACATGAGTAATAAAGTTGCCCAATGTCTTTAAACGCACCTTCTTTTGTCTTTCAGATGCGGGATGCAGCGCCGAAGGCCTCCGGAGCGTGCGAAGAGTAGGTAAGCCTTTGTCTTTCAGATGCCGGAATGCAGCGCGAGGCGTTGGTGACAGCCGATGGACCAGGTAAGAGATGCGCTGCCACTGAAGACCGTAGTGCTAACCTGTTCTTTCTTTGTCTTTACAGGTGCTGCTGAAGACTGGATTCCAGGATGGTAAGCCTTTGTTCCCTTAGGCCCAGGATCAGAAGCAGAAGACACGATGAGCGTTCTGCTGCAGAGAATGCAGAATAACACAAAGCAAGATTCATCCATCGGGTGTGGTTTAAATAGCCTCCTGTAGTGCTTAGGTGTCTCCTTCCACAGCTACGCCTAGGTAAGAAAAGAGTTCCTGCTTTCCAGAAGAGTTCCAGTGTTCTGAACCTAGGGAGTGGCTCCTGCCCCACCCAACAGGAAAAGTAGTCCCAAACAGAAGAGGATCAGGGGTTCAACTGGCAGGTAAGTAAGCAGCATGGTCTGCTGCAGGTAAGTCCACCCAAGCATTATGAGCCCGGCGCTTCCAGCGCTGGGACTGGGCATCTTTATGAGCCTGGTGCCACTGGCGCCAGGACAGGGTCCAAAAGGTCCCAATTGGGACTGGCTGGCACTCGGAACCGGGGTTATGGGTCTGCTTCCAAGGGAGTCGGGCAAGTCCTGATCTTTTGGAAGCAGAGATCATGACAGCACCCCCCCTCAAGGCCCCTGCCAAACCGGGCTTCTCCGGGGGTTTGGGCTTGTTAGGAAATGTTCGATGAAATCTTTTGATTAGACGAGGCGCGTGGACATATTCTGCAGGTTCCCAGGATCTTTCTTGGGGACCGTAGCCTTTCCAGTCAATCAGGTAAAATAGTTTAGATTTGGAGATCTTGGAATCCAGGATGCTTTTGACTTCAAACTCGAGATCTCCATCAACTAGAATAGGTTTTGGAGATGTAGTTAGTCGGGTTTGAGGTTGCACAGGTTTTAATAGAGAGACGTGGAAGACCGGATGTATCTTCATGTGAGGGGGCAAGTCCAACTTGACCGCTACTGGATTTACTATGGTAGTGATGGAATAGGGACCAAGGTATCTTGGGTTGAATGTGCGTGGTCCTTTTAGAGGTAGATATTTGGTGGATAACCAGACTTGATCTCCTACTTGATATTGGGGGGCTTCCTTCCGATGTTGGTCTGCTCCTTTCTTGTATTGTTCTTTAGCCCTTTGAAGGTGAGAAACGGCTTCCTTAAAGGCTTGGGTGATTGTAGAATGCAGGTGGTCTACTGCTGGTGTTCCAAGATCTTGGAGTGGATCCAACTCCGAGGTTCGAGGGTGACTACCGTATAAAAGAAAAAACGGGGTCTTCCCAGTTCCCAAGTGGACAGAGTTATTGTAGGCATATTCGGCTATCCAAAGGATATCTTTCCAAGTTTTTTCAGTTTGTTGTAGCATGCAGCGCAAATACTGTTCCAGAGTTTGATTGGTCCTCTCGGTTTGTCCGTCGGTTTGAGGGTGGTGGCTGGTCGAAAGTCTCACATCAATTTGAGCCGACCGACAGCAACTTCGCCAAAAATGAGAAATAAATTGACTACCTCGATCCGAAATTAGAACTGAAGGAAAACCGTGCAGTCGGACGATGTTTTCGAGAAATTCTCGGGCCAGAGTTGCTGCTGTTGGTAAGCCTTTGAGTGGAATGAAATGCGCCATCTTGGAGAATAGGTCCACGATTACTAGGATCGTATTGTATCCTGAGCATGGAGGTAGATCGGTGATGAAGTCCATAGAAAGCGTAAACCAAGGGCGAGGCGGGATGTCAATAGGGCGTAAGAGGCCAGCTGGTTTTTCCTTTTGACTCTTGTTTTGGGCGCATACTCCACAGGACATTATAAAGTCTCTAATATCTTTTTCCAAGACGGCCACCAGAAGTAGCGCTTGATCTTTTCCGAGGTCTTGGTCATACCGGGATGTCCTTCCATTAAAGAATCGTGATAACAAGAGATTACCTTTTTCTGTAAATCTGTGCTGGGCAGGTATAACCGTTCTTGGAAATATAATAGGTTGTCCTTCACCGTAAAGTCCTTTCCCTGCAGATGCCAATTCTGTATGTCTGCTGGAGTTACCAGTAGCCTGGCTTTATCCTTAACTTCCTCTATGGATTGTGTGGCGATTACACCTAGAATTCTTTGTTCGGGAATGATAGGTACAGGTTTAGGATTGATCAAATGTTCTTCCACTCCCATCCGAGAAAGGGCATCAGCTTTACCGTTTTTTGTACCAGGTCGATAGGTAATTATGAAGTCAAACTCGGCAAAGAATAGTGCCCAACGGAGTTGCCTAGAGGATTGAGCTTTTGCGGTTTTCAAATATTGCAGGTTTTCGGTGATCTGTAATCACAGTAACGGTGTGTCGGGCCCCCAGAAGATAATGCCGCCAAGCCTTAAAGGTGGACTTGATAGCTAGAAGTTCCTTATCAGTAATAGTGTAATTGATTTCAGGAGGCGAGAATTTGCGGGACCAAAATGCCACGGGATGCAACTGATTGGTTACTGGGTCCTTTTGTGATAGAACTGCCCCCATGGCAAGGCTCGAAGCATCAGTTTCAACGATGTAGGGGAGTTCTGGGCGAGGATGTTTTAAGATCGGTGCAGAGATAAATCTAGTCTTCAAATTCTGGAAAGCTTGTTCCGCCTCGGTAGACCATTCAAAACGTTTGTTTTTCTTTAACAAGGCGGTGATGGGCTGGACTATTCGAGAGAATTCGGGGATAAACCTGCGGTAAAAGTTAGCGAAGCCTAACATGCTTTGAACACCTTTTACGGAGGATGGCGATGGCCATTTGAGAATTGCATCGACCTTCTTTGAATCCATACGCACTCCACTAGGTGATAATATGAATCCCAAGAATTCAACTTCAGTCACGTTGAAAACACATTTTTCCAACTTAGCGAAAAGTTTGTGTTGACGCAATCTCTCGAGGACCATTTTCACGTGTTTCCGATGTTCAGTTTCCGATGAAGAATAAACGAGGATGTCGTCAATGTAAACAACAACACACACATCTATGAGCTCTCTGAGGACATCGTTCATAAAATATTGAAAGGCGGCCGGGGCATTGCAAAGTCCGAAGGGCATGACCTGATATTCAAATAGCCCATACTTGGTGCGGAAGGCCGTCTTCCATTCATCGCTCTCTTTTACTCGTACCAAGTGGTAGGCTCCTCTAAGATCCAGATTTGTATATATGCATGCTTTTCTGACTTGGTCCAGGAGTTCAGGGATCAAAGGTAACGGATATCTATTCTTAACGGTGATCTGGTTCAGGGCACGATAATCTATACAAGTTCTAAGGTCCCCTTCTTTTTTTGGAACGAAGAACAAAGCTGAGGAAGCAGGGGACTTGGAAGGACGAATAAACCCATTCGCTAGGTATTGATCCAGGTATTGTCGGAGGTGAAGATTCTCAGGCTCGGTGAGGGCATACATTCTACTACAAGGAGGAGTAGATCCAGGTATCAGGTCTATCTGGCAGTCATAAGACCTATGAGGAGGTAGAGAGTTAGCCTGATCCTTCCGGAAAACATCTTGGAATTCTAGGTATTCAGGAGGTAACTGGGGAGCCTCCGAGGAAATTGCTGCCAGTGCAACACCAGGTCGAGGGTGACAAGTAGAGACACATTCTGGAAACTGAACCGTTCTTGCTCGCCAATCGATCTGAGGATTGTGCTTCTCTAACCAAGGAATTCCTAGAATAATCTGGAACTGAGGGGCCTTGATCACATCGAACACGATCTTCTCATGGTGTCCATCTTGACTTACTAGCGTCACTTCTTGGGTGGTATGCGTTACTGGTCCGGAGGCTATCTCCGTACCATCCACCGTAGTAATGACGTCCTTTACAGCCTTTGGACAAAGAGTCAGATTCATCCTCAAAACCATTTCATGATCCACATAATTGCCGATGGCACCGCTGTCGACGTAAGCTTCAATCGCATGTAATCGATCCGGATGTTCAGGGCTAATGAGGACCATAGGTATCACGAAATGCGAGGTCACTGAACTGGTTTTAACGCTCGGCAAGAGGACCTCTATTCTTGTCGGGCGAGGTCGTTTCCCTGCTCAGAGTTTGTGACCCTGGTAACTGCAGCTCCTACTGCCTTCTTGGCTGGTTTCACCGGACAGTCTCGAAGAAAGTGCCCCGAGTTTCCGCAATAGAGGCATAATTGTAGCTGTTTTCTCCTTTCCCGCTCCTTTTGTGTTAGTGGTCCTTTCAGGCCCCCTATTTGCATGGGTTCCCCGGAGTCTACTCCTTTGGTAGGAGTTGGTGGTTTGGAAAATACTCGAGCATCAAACTTGGAACGATCGGCCTTCCTGTTCTGCAGTCTGTGGTCAATTTGAACGACTAAGTCAATATAGTCCGAACAGTCTTGCGGGGGATTCACTACTTGGGCTAACACATCTTTGAGTTCTCCACGTAGACCTCTATAAAACAGCGTAATCCTTTTGTCCTCAGGCCATCGAGTTTCCACTATCAGTCTGTTGAAAGACGCAATATAAGCCAAAAGGTCTTGATTACCCTGTCGCAATGAAAGGAGCTCATTGTCCAAGGCCTGCCCCTGTGAATGTCTTGCAAACAGTTTTTCCATACTGAGCTGAAAAGCTTGAAAATCATGGAAAACCGGATCATCTTGATTAACTAGAGGGATCGACCAGTCTGCCGCATTGCCACTAAGGTACGAAAGCACGAAAGCTACCTTAGCTTGATCAGTTGGAAAGGCTGCTGGCCGGCATAAGAAGTGCAACCGGCACTGATTAATAAATACTGCAAACCTCTTTGGGTCACCAGAAAATCGTTCGGGCGGAGCCAGAGGTACATTCCCAGGTAGGTTGATCTGCACTGGGTTCGTAGAGGATGTTGAAGGAAGATTTGCCCCTGATGCGGGTAACGGAGTTTGTCCGGCTTGTGACTGTAGCAATTGTCTAGCAAGATCGTCTGTTCGCTCCTTGGAAATAATCAGTTCCCTTCTTAGAGCATTCGTTTCCTGACGGGCTGCATGCACTTCTGCTCTTAGTTCCCCAAGTAACTGGGCTAGCTGGTCGGTATCCGAGGTTTCCATAGCGCCTGGGTGGGAGTTTTGCGGAAGGCTTTGTGTTCTGTAACGCTCACCTGATTCCCGTAGAGGCGCCGGTCTTGACTGGGTGAATGTCGTATCTTCAAAGGTGATGTGTAACACACGGTTGGCTCTTTGGGCTGGACCTCTGTGCACTGTATGTCTGACTTGAAGAGTAAGATGTCTGCAGATAGAAAATATGGGATTAATGAACTGGGGTTATTGGGTGCCTCTCTCCTCTTCCCTTTCTCTTCTCCTGTAGAACCCCAAAGGTTAACGCCCTCACCTTAGGTAAGTGAACGCCGAGCTCTCCATCTGCCTCGGGGCAGGGTGCCGTAACCAGTTTCTTCACTGGATAAGGGTGCAGGCCTCTTGACCTCAGAGGACTGCTGTCCGTCGTTAACTGCACGAACGGTAAGTTCTGGGCACTTCAAATGTCTTAAAAGTCTTTTGTAATGATATCTCTTGTTTTGCAGGGTTCCGGCGATGGCGGATGGCGGGCTGATGAGAGTTGAGGATCGAATCCGCGTGAGGAATAGAAGCGCCTGGAAGCACGTAAGTAAGCGCTTGTAGCCTGCTTCACGATGCGCACTAACTGTCCCTTTTATCTTGCAGGTCCAAGTTCGGAGCTTTAGAGAAGCTGAAGGGTGCTGGAATACCCACTGGATTCGGCGTGGGAAGGAGTAATGGCACGTGAGTAATAAAGTTGCCCAATGTCTTTAAACGCACCTTCTTTTGTCTTTCAGATGCGGGATGCAGCGCCGAAGGCCTCCGGAGCGTGCGAAGAGTAGGTAAGCCTTTGTCTTTCAGATGCCGGAATGCAGCGCGAGGCGTTGGTGACAGCCGATGGACCAGGTAAGAGATGCGCTGCCACTGAAGACCGTAGTGCTAACCTGTTCTTTCTTTGTCTTTACAGGTGCTGCTGAAGACTGGATTCCAGGATGGTAAGCCTTTGTTCCCTAAGGCCCAGGATCAGAAGCAGAAGACACGATGAGCGTTCTGCTGCAGAGAATGCAGAATAACACAAAGCAAGATTCATCCATCGGGTGTGGTTTAAATAGCCTCCTGTAGTGCTTAGGTATCTCCTTCCACAGCCACGCCTAGGTAAGAAAAGAGTTCCTGCTTTCCAGAAGAGTTCCAGTGTTCTGAACCTAGGGAGTGGCTCCTGCCTCACCCAACAGGAAAAGTAGTCCCAAACAGAAGAGGATCAGGGGTTCAACTGGCAGGTAAGTAAGCAGCATGGTCTGCTGCAGGTAAGTCCACCCAAGCATTATGAGCCCGGCGCTTCCAGCGCTGGGACTGGGCATCTTTATGAGCCTGGTGCCACTGGCGCCAGGACAGGGTCCAAAAGGTCCCAATTGGGACTGGCTGGCACTCGGAACCGGGGTTATGGGTCTGCTTCCAAGGGAGTCGGGCAAGTCCTGATCTTTTGGAAGCAGAGATCATGACAAAAATCGAGGGACAACGTGTGCCAGGGTGCTGGTGGGATTTCCAATGGTTGTAATAGCCCAGCCGGTTTCTGCTCGGATGACTTGTTTTGAACACACACTCCACAAGATAGGATGAATTGGATAATGTCTTTACGCCACGAGAGCCACCAATAATTTTGTTTTACCCTGGCTAGGGTTTTAGCGATTCCGGGGTCGCCCTCGATCAAGGAATCATGATAACCGGACATGACTTGTTCTCGTAGTTCTTGGTTTGGTAAGAATAAACGATTCCTGAAGTAGGGCAACTGATCTTTTATCATGTAATGTTCTCCTTGTGCACTCCACGCTTGTAATTGCTCCGTACTCATCAGGTTTTGGATTTCTTCATGTAATTCTTTCTGAGTTATGGTTGCTGTGATTCCTAGGAGCTTGTCACTCGGGATGATTGCTATTGGGTCAGGGGTCTGATACCCTTGCTCTTCCACCCCCATATGGGAAAGGGCATCGGCCTTCCCGTTTTTCACCCCTGGTTGAAATGTAATTACGTAGTCATATTCAGCAAAAAAAAAGAGCCCAACGTAGTTGTCGGGAGGATTGGGCCTTTGCCGTTTTTAGGTACTGGAGGTTCCGGTGGTCATTTATTACAGTGATTGTGTGTCTGGCGCCCAAGAGGTAGTGCCGCCATGCCTGAAAGGCTGACTTAATGGCCAGGAGTTCTTTGTCTGTGATAGCGTAATTGAGTTCAGTGGGTGTGAATTTACGTGACCAGAAGGCAACAGGGTGTAACTGGCCCGTTTTGGGGTCCTTTTGTGAGAGGACGGCTCCAATAGCCATGCTTGAGGCGTCTGTTTCCAATATTTGTGTTGCCTAGCGCACACCTAGGTTTAAGGTTTTTTTACAGGATTTGTTGAAAATTTACGGGGTGCCGGGGAGAATAACAACCTTGACACTGGGTTGTTTTAACCTATGTAAATCCAACAGATTGTCCACAAGATTGTGGAACTCTCCCGTCCCCTGCACACCCTTTATACTGTAGAAACAGTCAATATTTACAATGGTAATATTCAGTTTCTTTCAGAAAAAAGAAGAAATTAATGAGAGAAGCTAATTCATGACACTATTATAGAAAGTGTGATGAGTACCTTGTATGCCCTTGTATTATAATATTGAATGTAACCTCAAAATGAACACATTTATGTTATTATGTTTACAAAGACTGGATGATGAATGAATTGAAATTCATATCTATAACAATTAATTTAAAATTCAATTAAAACCGATGGTCCCCATCATTCTGTTTTATTATAATAGTGTCATGAATTAGCTTCTCTCATTAATTTCTTCTTTTTTCTGAAAGAAACTGAATATTACCATTGTATAGAAATATTGACTGTTTCTACAGTATAAAGGGTGTGCAGGGGACGGGAGAGTTCCACAATCTTGTGGACAATCTGTTGGATTTACATAGGTTAAAACAACCCAGTGTCAAGGTTGTTATTCTCCCCGGCACCCCGTAAATTTTCAACAAATCCTGTAAAAAAACCTTAAACCTAGGTGTGCGCTAGGCAACACAAATATTGGATTCTTGCTCTCTGCCCCCCTAAAAATGCTTAGGGAGTGACACAACAGCCATAGCAGCACCCAATAGAAATACTAACAATCACCTCCGCCTCCCTAAGGGATGTCTTTTTCAAAGATCAATGCAATTACAGAAAAACACGCCACAACTTTGGCATTTAACGAAGAGGAAGCCACACGAATTTTAGGGCTTTTGAAGGAAATCGAAACAACCACACCAACAACGACTAGTCCAGAGAAACTTATTACACAATTGGAGAGGGTCATCAGAAGGGAGATATCGCAAAAACTACACGCTACTACATTAGCACAATACTACCGAGCACAAAGAATCCCAAGAGGACTAAGGGTATATTTAAGACCCACACTGTGCAAGGACAACCCAGATTTTGTGAAGAAATGGGAGCAGATCTTAAATAAATGCTCTTTGGATCTTATATTATTGACAATCGAGGAATTAGCAAAATCTGTCAGCAAACTCGACAGTGAAATCGAAGACCTGACAGAACAACTGTCGAAATTTAAAAACAAAGAGGAATTAATAACCATCATAGAGGAAGTGAACAGAACATTGGACAACTACAAAAAGGACATAGAACAACGCAAAGTCCGAAAATTCAGAAGAGATACGTTGGATTATCTTCAGGATATAGTATACTCCTGGCAAGAATACTACGCACAAAACAAAACCGCACCAGGTAGAAGACCACAAAACCACAAAACACCAATACCGGGACAAGAACCAAGTGGATCCAGTAGCGAAATACCTACAAGTGGGGACGAAGTTATCAATAGGGAGAACGCGGAAAGTGGACCGATTATACATACATCACAAGAAGCGACTACCTCTAACGCACAAACCACTCCCTCGGTTTTTTTAGACAAAAGACTACGCGAAGAGGCAATAAGAAATCTAAGATCGCGGAACAAACCAAACAACTAGTTGTTAATATTTCATCAAAACCACTATCCAAAGACCAAACGGACACATTGAACCTAGGTTTAACATTTATACCAACCCAGAATTCCAATTTGCTGGAAGAAAAAATCAATCTTCACAGACTGGCACGGAAAATGAGACTCAAAGTCTTTTTTGATTCACAAATGGGAATCAACACTACACAAGAGCCACATCAATACTTAGAAATGAAACCCAAGAGTCATTTCGACCCTCAAGTCAATAACATAACCATCAGAATGTTTGAAGAACAGATGATAAAAGATCTCAAAAGGGTTAATTTCACCAGAACAAGGAACTACAATACCAGGAGAAGGCAGAATGAAATCATCAAGAACCTTGCGGATGATAGAAGCCTGACCCTAAAACCGGCAGACAAAGGAGGGGCCATAGTTATTATGGACACTACATACTATGAGGAGAAGATTTTAGAGCTCCTAACAGATGAGAACACGTACATAAAAATTGAACAAGATCCGGTCAGAGAAATATCAAGCATTATTGAAACTACGCTTGAGGAAGCTGAGGACCAAGGATGGATTTCCAACAAGACTAAATTGTTTTTGATTAATGAACATCCTATTACTCCAATCTTCTATGGACTGCCAAAAATACATAAGAACTTGACAAAACCCCCCCTCAGACCGATTGTTGCGGGAACTGATAGTATCTTCAACCCACTAGCAGTTTATGTGGACAAGGCATTACAACCCATAGTCCAAACAACCACAACATATCTTAAAGATACCACAGATTTTCTCAATCACCTAGACACCTTAACAGATATTAACAGAAATGATCTACTGGTTTCGTTTGATGTACAGAGTCTATATACATGCATCCCACATCAAGACGGTTTGGAAGCACTCGAATGGTGTCTACTAAGAAATGAATGTGAAGCAAACAAAACCTTCCTAATGAAATTAAGCAAAATTATACTCATTAACAACTATTTCAGATACAGGACGCAGTACTATTTACAAGCATCAGGAACTTCAATGGGGTCAGCAATGGCCCCAGCCTATGCTAATCTATTCATGTACCATTTGGAGATGAAATGGATTTTGATACCAACAAAATTTAGCAAAAAAATCATCACCTGGAAAAGATACATTGACGATGTTTTCGTCATTTGGAGAGGACAACATCACGAACTAGAGGAATTCCTAAAATACATCAATTCAGGCCACGACAGAATCAAATTCACGATGGAAATTGGAACCCCTAAACTACATTTTTTGGACGTTGAACTAGAGATTGGGGAAGATGGGATAATCACCAATATTTATCACAAACCCACCGATGTTAACAACACGTTACACTTCAGGAGCCATCATCCGACGCATTTAAAGAATAATTTGCCCTACAGTCAATTCCTTAGACTAAAGAGAATTATCTCAACAACTGACACCCTGAGGAATGAAAACCTATTGATGACACAAAGATACAAGGAAAGAGGCTATCCAGAGTCTATCATCAAGAAAGCAGAAGAAAAAACACTCACATTGGAGAGGAAAGACCTCCGTATATCAAGAAATAGATCTAAGGAGATCCCATTTCTCTACGCTTTAAGATATTCAGCACAGAGTCATCACATAACAAGGATGATCAAGAAGAACTGGGGTATAATCAAATTGGATCCACAACTAAAGAGACTATTTCCTGAACCACCCATAATCGCCTACAAGAGGGGTCGGAACTTCAGGGATAGCCTAGTTAAAGCAGAAAGACCGAGAGTGGACAATCAAAGAACCCTCACCAAGAGGAAAATAGGTACGTTTGCCTGTCTCAGTTGTGGCAATTGTAACAACATAATGAAGGGAAGCTATGTAAGACACCCATCAAATGGCCAAAAAATCCCACTAAAGGATTTTGCCACTTGTGACACGAAATCAATCATTTATGGTTTAAGCTGCCCATGCGGCATTTACTATGTTGGACAGACACAAAGGAAAGCCAAGGAGCGCTGGAATGAACACAAAAGTAACATACGTACCAACAGTGTTAACTCACCTGTAGCAAGACATTTTTCCATAAAGAAACATAATATTTCTCAACTAAAGGTTGTGATTTTGGAAATTGTGAACAGAGCCCCAAGAGGTGGCAATCATGCCAGACGTATGAACCAGAGGGAAATCTTCTGGATAGAGAGACTAAACAGTCTAGCTCCCAATGGGATGAACGAAGATTACAGTTTAGCCTCATTTTTGTAACTAAATACTGTTTCCCCTGACCCAATCAGAAACCCAGTGTGGATACAATATCAATTGCTGTTAAATACATTTTTGAATTTGTTCAGTTCACTTAGGATGATTTTTTACTGACATAGGATGTATTAAGTTACAGACCATAGAATGTGAGCATGCTTCTCTTGAAATAGTAAACACACGGATGTCCAATATTCGATTAACTTTTGTCCGTGGTAAACAATAGATTTCCCAGAAGTTACATGAGACACTCCTCACATTTATCTTTCGACTCTTTTCACCTTTATTTCATTTGACTCAAACTCCCTGCACCAGTATAGATATACACCTATATACTATTGGTTAATTACACATTGTTTTCTAAAATATGTCCGTATGACGTCTGTTTTCCCGTCACACGCTGACGTTCTAAACATAGTGACGTCGTCACGCTTCGACGTGATGACGTCATAATGTAAATAGTGGCCATCTTTAGCGAAAACCGTGTAGAACGGTTCGAGCTACAGCACCGGCCATCTTCTCAGGAAGGAGGTAAGAGAATCCTTTGTAAACAGCTCCCCAATTGCATATCATGAGCCTAGAGGCCTTCACAGAATACTCTCCACAGAATGATCCCACCCCATTGTTTTCGTGTATCTAATATAGTATATATACGTGTTTTTACAGACACGAGTGGAGGAATCGCCCATTACTGCACTACCTCCGTACCTGAGGACTCTCTACATACCATAGCGACCCATTCCATGGATGTAGTAGCTTTTTACAGAAATACCGAAAGGTAATATTTTTTCTTAGATATTACATGACTAGATTTTCCTTCATGAATTAAGATCCCGTTTTTAATTGAGCTTTCCCTATTGTCTTTTTATCACATCTACAGGTTGAATAACCATTATTGGGCTGATATTGCTATTGATAATAAATCCAGTTAGGATATTCCACATTGAACATCCAGGTGATTATTATTAAAAATTTCTCCCAAGAGTTAAATGACAGTTATCAGTGAGAATCTAAAATTTGATCATTGTATCATACATTATAGACGAAACAAAGATTAACGGCAATGAAGAGGGCTATCAATTCCTGAAGAAGGGGACACCCCGAAACGCGTCGAGAAAATATTCATCATTACTTTCTGTGGATATACCATGTGAAAAGCCTATTGTATAGAAAGTGTGATGAGTACCTTGTATGCCCTTGTATTATAATATTGAATGTAACCTCAAAATGAACACATTTATGTTATTATGTTTACAAAGACTGGATGATGAATGAATTGAAATTCATATCTATAACAATTAATTTAAAATTCAATTAAAACCGATGGTCCCCATCATTCTGTTTTATTATAATAGTGTCATGAATTAGCTTCTCTCATTAATTTCTTCTTTTTTCTGAAAGAAACTGAATATTACCATTGTATAGAAATATTGACTGTTTCTACAGTATAAAGGGTGTGCAGGGGACGGGAGAGTTCCACAATCTTGTGGACAATCTGTTGGATTTACTGAGGCGTCTGTTTCCACCAGGTATGGGAGATCAGGGCGAGGTTGGCGTAAGATTGGGGCAGATGTGAATCTTGCTTTGAGTTCCTGGAAAGCCTCCTCGGCTTCTGTTGTCCACTGGAACTTTTTGTTGCTTTTCCTTAGTAATGACGTGATGGGATGCACGATTTGTGAAAATCCTGGGATGAACCGGCGGTAGAAGTTTGCAAAACCCAGCATACTTTGAACCCCTTGAATGAATTTGGGGATGGCCAGTTCAGGATAGCATCTACCTTGTGTACATCCATTCGGATTCCATTCGGAATTGAGAATAAAGCCCAGGAATTCCACCTCGGAGATGTGGAATGAGCACTTTTCGAGCTTGGCGTAGAGCTGGTGTTGACGGAGATTCTCCAATACGGATCAGACGTGTTTAACGTGGCCCTGCTTTGATGCGGAATATACTAGGATATCGTCGATGTACACTTGAGCACAGACTTCAATCAATTCCCGTAGGACATCGTGCATGAAGTATTGAAATGCAGCAGGCGCGTTGCAAAGGCCAAAGGGCATTACTTGATATTCATACAAGCCGTATTTGGTGCGAAAAGCGGTTTTCCATTCGTCCCCCTGCACTACGCGAACAAGGTGATATGCCCCCCTCAGGTGGTGGGAATATCCTTGGTCTTCTTAATGCTGCCGGCAGGTCCGAGATGAATAATTTAAATAGTGACGCTGACAGAGGACAGCCTTGCTTCACCCCTCTTTTGGTTTTGATTTCATCAGAAAATTCGCCCTGAGCATTCAAACAGACGCGTATTGAGGTATTTGTATGTAGTGCCTTTAAAGGTTCCAACAATTCACCAGAACAGTTCCAAGATTTTAATTTGGCCCACAGGTGGTCTAGATTTATACTGTCGAAGGCCTGACTGAGGTCTATAAATGCAAAATAGACCTTTCGACCTCTCCTCATCACATCTTTCTTTATCAAGTTCAGGAGGAATAGATTTAATTCCACTCCCACCTCCTTTGTGAAACCAGATGGACGCACATCCACCAACGCAGCATCCTCTGCCCAACGCGTCAACCTTTTCTGTCAGAATGCTCCAAAGACCTTTCCAATCGTGTCAAGAAGCGCAATCGGGCGATAGTTGGATGGATCGTCTCGACTACCCTTCTTGAACACTGGAACCACAATTGCTCGCAGCCACGACACTGGCAGGGTCTTGTCCACAGCAATTTTCTTGAAAAGTACTTCCATGAAGCTTGCTCACAGGGTACTGTTTGATTTGAGCAACACATTTGATATCCCATCAGGGCCTGCTGCCCTCGAGTTCTTCAATTTCTGAATTGCCACTTCGATGTCATCTTTGGAATCAGTGACCTGCCAGGCCACTACATAGTCTGATGGAAGAGGCGTATTTACGTTTCTCTAGATTCCAAACACGCTTGTATTATGCTCTACCCATTTGGCACCATTCACACCTTTGATAGTGAGTATACATGCTTCAGGGAACCAGTGTTCAGAATCTCCCAGATGTGTCTGCTGTCGTTGTGCATAATTAGGTACAACATTATTTCCGCCTGCTCTTGCTCTCGTGTAGTGTTAAAGGACTTTACCCAATTACGGTATTTTTGTCGACGCTTTTTTATCTGCATCTGACCATCCTCCAAATTCAGTTTCTTCAGTGATTTTAGGTCTAGTCGCAGCACTTTCTTTGCTTCATTTATTTTTGCACTAAAGGGGTGTGTTTTAATTGCAACGTCAGCGTTATCGGATTTATTCTTTATCACATATTTTTGCAGCAGAGGGGTGTAATTGACACCAGCATCTCGTGTCACCATGTTACAAAAATCTGCTATCTGCTGTAATTCGACTCACTTGTTCTACATTTATTCTCACCCGTTTCGCTCTGTATTTTATGGTTATTTTCTCAGTGTACGTCACCCGGTTTAATTGTGCTGCACCCACCCATGTCAGGATTACTGCATCATGATCACTTTTGGATGTCTTGAATACGGCCAACGAGTTGATTTTACCTAGTGATTTCTTTGAGACCCATATATAATCCAGAGTCTTTTTGCTCTCACCCCGCTGCCAGGTATAAGCTGGCGGAATGTCTCCATTCGTACAGCAGATCAACATCATACATTCTCTACATAGTATTTCTTTAGTCCATCGTGTTCCTCTGTCCATTTCTACTGAATTGTCATTTGTTTCGCTTTTATTTTGCACCACTGCTGACTTATTAAGCCACGCATTATTGAAATAACCACATATTATGATTTCGGGATCTGCTGCTGATATCAAACAATCATCAATCAAAGTAGTTACAGATGAGATAAATGTTAGTTCCAATATCATAGCTGGATTCCAGTATATGTTAATTACCATCATTGTCCTTTCCTTCGTGGTTTTTGAAGTAGTGGATTCAAGTGTGGTTGCTTCCACAAACATGTTTGGATTTAGGGATGATTTTATTTTCCACTCAGTGGTATTTTTAATCATTGGGATAAGCCCTGAAAAAGGTCGACCAAACAGGTTCTTTCCAGCAGGATTCAAAAGGACGGTGTAACTGTCACAACTAGGTGTCTCTCTTAGCCAAGTTTCTTGCAGGCATATTAAAGTTGAATCCATTGCTAATTGCCACTTTCCCTGAAACAAATGGACAAAACCTCTTGTGTTACATGATGATAGTACACAGGTTTTCTCCTCGTTACAGACATTATGCTAGTGCTGGAAATGAGGTTGTTGTTTTTTGCTGAAGACTTTCTGAGCAGGCACTATTTTCCTTGGTTGATTCGTTTTTAATTGGGTCCACAACTTCTCTCTTCTTTGTTCTTTTCGAGTCTGTGCTCCTGTGTCGCGTTCATCGCGTTTTTGTTCTAGTATCAGCTCATTTGCCAGCTGCACTTCAAATCCAAAGAACAGAATGTCATATTTTGCTTCAAGTATCTTTGTTGCTATTGAACCTGATCTGATATGTAAGTTTACACAGTTTGCTCGATCTTCTGACAAGTATTCCACAACAGGGACGTCATCAGATCTTATTGTGTCTAATGTTGCGACACAGTGTAGTAAATTCATTACATTTCCTCTGTTTAGGTTAATGTCTTTTTGCTCATTCAATATGTTTTTAATTTGAATTTTCCATACTCCATTTCTTTGTTTTATGTTTAGTTTTTGATTTGACTCAGACTTTTGTCTCTCATTTTTAAGTCGTTGCGCTATTGTTTGTTTAGGATCTAATTTGGTGGAAGAAACATTTTTTTCCGTTTTCTGTATCTCATGCTTTCTTCCTTCCTTATCAATTGAATTTAGTCGAGACTCAGGCATCTTTGCCATTTTCAGTTTTTTTGATGGCACACCATTTTCAGATGCAATCAATCTTTCTTCACTTGTGCCAGGAGTGCGAATGTTATTCGTCTGACTACTGGGAAGTTGTTCTGCATCCAGTGTCTCATCCTCATCATCATCAATGGAATAGGTTGAAAACTCACATAGCTCGATGGAAACTTCCAGTGATGAATCATCATCAACAGTAGAATGTTCTCTTGGTCTTTTTGAGCCAATCACTGATTTTGCTACTTGGCCAACATCATTTGTCTCTTTCTGACTGTTTTGAGTCTTCTTTTCCGCTCGCACAAATATATTTGTTTTTGGAGGAGTTGTTAAATTCCCAATTCATTTTTTGCCTTATTTGTGCATGCTCTTTTGGACGCCGTTTTTTTTTGTCTGCATTTGGTTGGAGGAATCTTGCCATCTGTTTCTTTTTCAATATTACTTCCGACTACCTGATGTATTTTGGTCGCACTTTTGAAAATCCCAAAAGACAATGTTTTAGTCAAGTTTATTATTTTGGGATCCACCATGCTTTGTTTTATCGCTTTGGGCCCGTTTGATTCACTGTCGTACTTCTCCATACCAGTGGGAGGTTTGCTGCCACCGCTTTCCTCCGGACTCCCAACTAGTGAAGTCGTTTTATCCGCGTCATTTTCTTTCTGTGAGTTCTTTTTTGCCTCTGTACTCAATCTAGATGGTTCCACATTTTTATCTATAGCAATTTTTGATGTACTCAACGACCTTGAACTTTTCCTTCCTATTAAGTCGTCTGCGTTATCTTTGCCTTTTACTTTTTGATTTTTTTCCACATTTGGATTTTGTAATACCTCGTCCTCTTCCGCACGTCTCCTTATTGCAACATTATGGCGCATCCATTTTGTGCACTCTATGATTGCCTCAGTGATGGCATCATTATCTCCTGATGCTTTTCGGGCGACATCAAAAAGGCGCAATTGCCTCCTTGAGGAAGTCTCAGCTTCATAGTCCATTCTTGATGCAATATTTTGGGCAACGACATCTAGGGACAGGAGCTTGTTTTGTATTGTTGTTAACATTGACATTTGATCTCTTACTGCGTCATTTAAAGCTTCGTATAGCTTCATAAAAGGCAGGAGCGCAATCGACGTTGCAGCCAACACATTGTTATGTATTTGAATGCCCGCTGCCGTTGATAGGATATTTTTGCCATTTTGCTCCTGTTCAGTACTTCCTGCAGTGGACTCATCAGTGCTGCAATTGGAGAAGTCATCTTTCGGTAGCCCATGATTTCCTAAATGTATGTCACTTTTCTTCTTTTCCCACCCCTTGTTTGCTGACTTATTTATGCATCCTTTATTTAAATGCTCTCGTAATTCAGTTTTCTTAGGGGGGGGTCTTGTTTGGAGGTAGTTCTCTGTTTTCCAGCGGCAGCCCCATTTGCCTCGGACCATTTTTATTATGATGTTTGCTGGTATAACTATCATTTAAATGATCCTGTATTACTAGGAAGTCCGCCTTTAATCTTTCAGTAAGGCGGACTTCCCTTGCTGTCATTGCAACTGCTGCTGCTGCTATAATGTGGCATCGTCACAGTGTTTCAGTTGACTGTTTTACTTTACTGCTTTGCACTTGAGCTCCTTTTCCCTGTTTCTCTCTGTCATTGCCTATATCACCAATTGTTTCACACCTGTCTTTTGTCTTATTTAGGTCCTCACCTGGCCGGACCAGCGTTTGGGCTGATTTTGGTGGCACCATTGCGCTATTTGGCACTTGTAAAACCACAATCTTCCTGCTACGCGAAGGCAGGGACGGGGTATCTATGTCAAATTGTTCCGGTTTCTGGCACTAGGGTTTAGCAATCACCTCCCGGACACCTCCCGTCTTCTCATAGCTTACGTTAAGGCTTAATGCACTCGTTTGCGCTGGCTCTTCTCGAAGATTTTTGTCTAGCATGACATCACTGTCATCACTGTGTAACTTTATCGCATTAAGATCTGAATCAGTGATTCCAAACAGTGACACCTCCACAAAGTCAATCGCATCAATATATATCGAAGGTGAGGGAAGTGCTAAGGACTCCACCTCAGTATGCTCATGTCATGATTCCTGCCCCTCATTTCCCCAGCCCTCCAAGATGTCAGGCCGGAGCCAGGCCACGATCACCTACATGGCCCTCAAGGGCCTCTCAATCCCTCCAAAGACCCACTTGGAGTCAGACTTGGCGCTTGTGGCACCAGACTCACTCACTCCCATAGGATAACATTGGGAATTGGACGTGTAGTGCATTGATGGGGACAAGATGGATGCACCCACATATTTCGGTTCCAAGAACTGCATGTGCAGTCTAGTCTTTTGGGTGTGGTTCAGCCCAGAGATACCTGGGATACCCAGGGACTATTTAAGCCACGCCCAGGCTGAGAAACATGCTTTGTGTTTTCTGCACCTGCAGCGTGACACTCCCTGTGTTTGTTTCGGTCTCCAGTAGGCCTGCATCTTTCTTCTGCGCTCAGCTCCTGCAAGAACAAGAACACTGTTAGGAACAGCCTTACCTTGTGGCGCTTCTGCCCATCATTCATTGCTCCTTCTGTTCTGCGGGCATCTTCGGCGGTGTCATTCCCATCCCGGCACGCCGCTTCCTAAGGAAATGGGAAAAGAACAGAAAAAAGGCATTAGTAAGCATTCACCAAATATTCGCTTATTTTTAAAGACTGTACGAGCTTCAAACGCTTACCTGAATCCCAGCCGCTATGGGGGAACTCTGTCTCCGGAACTTCTCATCCATCTGCAAGAGGGAAAAGACACTCTGGGTTATTGTGGAAACATCTAGAGGTGCTGCATACCGCGCTTACTCACCGCATTTCTTCTTCATAACCGGCATCCATGCTGAAAACGTTGCGGCACCTAAAAGACACAGAAAAAGAACTCAGTTCAATACAAATACGAAAGGGGCGCATCGCGCATCGCGCTCTCACTCACTGTCGGCGCTACTCATCTCAGCAGCACGCCGCCATCCCCGGACGCCGGCCATCATCTAAGGAAGGAAAGGAACGAAGTTAGAGAACTGTTCAAAATACTCATTATACTTACTTGTCGGACTCTTGCCAGTGAAGTAACTAGGCAGCAGAGAGCCCGCATCAATTAATGCGCCCCTGCGCTGAAAGCAGGACGTAGATCACACTTTCCAAGAAAACAAGGTGAGCTGTGGATCAAAGGGAAGGGTTGAACCCCGGGGAAGAAGGGGTTTAAGCACACAGAGACAATAGGGAGTTAAACTCTACCAATCCTGTGTTTCAGGCCCAGTCTCCAGTCGAGTAGACTCCAGGGAAGGGTTTGAGGTCGTAAGAGGTCAGAACAGGCTGAGTGACGTCCCCGTGGATACCAGGTGAGCGTTACAGCTCATGGGGCAGCAAACTCGACTTACTCACAGCCATGACCAGGGCCTGCTTTTTTTTTTTTGTATTTGCTTTCTTACCAAAGATGAGTCTACTAGTCTTGATGTTAATATTACTAAAGACGGCACTGTATCGTTCCCCACATGTGCGTCAGAGCCTGTTTCTGCAGCAAACTCGCCGATAATGTTTACATCGGAGTTTCTTACTTCCTGCTGCACTGCTGCCATATTCACGGGATTCCGACGAAACAGCAGAGATTTTTGCCATGTCTGCGGTCCTTGCAAAGCGGTAGCTCCCGCCAACACTCGAGTCATCCAGCTATTTTCCAAAAACGAGCATGCAGCCTGGGCGGGCCGGCACGGACTGGTGCAGACTGAACTCGTTACCGAACTCAGCACCCGGACGTCGCTTTTAAAGGTAGATCCAAGGAATTAAAGGAACAGTGTCCTTAACAAACATTGCTGCAGCTCCTCAAACAGTAGCACGCCAACCAAGAGTTCAAAAGTTCTGGTGCAGACTGAACTCATCACCAAACTCTGCGCCGCGCTCCGCACCCGGACGTCGCTTTTAAAAGTAGATCCAAGGAATTAAAAGAACAGTGTCCTTAACAAACGTTGCTGCAGCTCCTCAAACAGTAGCACGCCAACCAAGAGTTCAAAAGTTCTGGTGCAGACTGAACTCATCACCAAACTCTGCGCCGCGCTCCGCACCCGGACGTCGCTTTTAAAAGTAGATCCAAGGAATTAAAGGAACAGTGTCCTTAACAAACGTTGCTGCAGCTCCTCAAACAGTAGCACGCCAACCAAGAGTTCAAGAATTGGGTATTGTTTGCGAATAGTAATTGCGTTGAGTTTGCGATAATCAATACATGGGTGTAGGTCCCCCTCCTTCTTGGGTACGGAGAAGAGGGGAGAAGCGGCTGGGGAACGAGAAGTACGTATGAAACCGTTCTCTAGGGCTTTGTCCTGATATTCCTTGAGGACAGCATTTTCTTTTTGAGTAAGAGAATAGATCCGCCCTGAGGGAATCCTAGCCCCTTCCACAAGATCAATGGGACAGTCATAAGGACGATGTGGTGGTAGTTTCTCTGCCCCTACCTTGTCGAAAACGTCCCAGAATGTCTCATACTCTTTGGGAAGAACAACCGTTGATATGCCACCTATCACAGGAGCTGAATCCAACAATGAAAAACATGGGCTGAAGGTTTTGGTCTGTTTGGGAAAACAATGGTTTTCACAATGTTCAGACGTAAACATGACCAGTCCGGTTTGCCAGTCCACCAAAGGGTTATGCAACACCAACCATGGTAAACCCAGTATAACTTTGAACTGGGGTGCTGCAATAACATCAAAATGTATCTCCCCCACATGTCTGGAGGAGAGGGTCATAGTAAGATTTATAGTACGTTCTGTGACCAGACCTGATAACAATGTGGTACCATCCACTGCACTCACCAACTCCGGATGGTCTTTGGGAGTATCAGGGATGTTCCACTCACGTACATATTGCGCATCAATGTAGTTCCCTGTGGCGCCTGAATCATCCAGAACCGCCTTCTCTAGCAGAACAAGCCAACATAGCTTGTAAAACAAAAGGAACAGCAAGCAGGAAGCCTGTTTCTTATTGCTTGGCAAAGGGGCTCCCTCTATTGCCGGGCCCTGGCATTTACCTGCTTCTTAGGTTTCTTTGGACATTCCCTTAGGAAGTGTTCTGCGGAGCCACAATAGAAGCATAAATTATTATTTTTCTGATCCTCCCTTTCTACGGAAGACAGAGGACCCCGAATTGCACCGATTTGCATGGGTTCCCCATCCCCTGCAGTTGGGACACTTGGTGGAGGTGGAGCAAGAAACACACCTCTTTCCCCCCCCCCCCCTTTCCTTTCTGACCTACGGGTGTCTATTTGCAAGACTAGGTCCAATCGTTTGGGGAACTTGGAAGACACCACCGGTACGGTGGCCAGGATATCCTTTAAGGTATCCGACAAGCCTTTGTAAAACAAGGCGCCCTTCTTTTCATCAGGCCAGCCAGTCTCAGCCACCAACTGATTAAATCTGGCTAGATAAGTCAACAAAGGAGTATCCCTTTGTTGTAAGGACAGGGGTTCCAAGTCATTGGCCTGAGACTTATATCTGGTATCGAATACACGTGACATAGCGGTGATCAAAGCATCACAATCATTGAGGAGTTCGCTCCCCTGTTCCAGTAACGGATTGGCCCAGACTGCGGCTGTACCACCCAGATAAGACAAAACAAATGCGGACTTGTTGGTAATGAGGATAGCCGACACAAAAAGTGTAATTTACACTGATTGAGGTACAGAAGTGTTTGGGGTTACCATAAAAACTTTCCGGGGGAGCTAGGGCAAATTGAGTCACCATGTAGACAGGGGCGTTCTCCTGTCTGGTGGAGGATCCGCCTGAAATGGAAGTGGAGCCTGATGCCACACCAGAGGCTCCTGCTCCACCTAATTGCATGCTGACTCGAACCCCGTGAAGGTTTCGTTGAGTGGCTTCATGGGCTGCTGTCATATCAGCTCTAAGGTCTGCTACTATCTGAGTCAGTGCGGTCAACGGGTCGCTTGCAGCATCCATTTAGAAAGGCTTCTGAATATGTCAGAACTCTCTGTAAATTCCCCACTAGAGTTCTGCTCCGGGAGTTGATCCCATTGTGTAGCCGACGAGTTCTTTCTGCCAATGTACCTCTCAGGGATGTAGAGGAAATCACCTGAGAAGTCTATTGACCCCAATATGGATGGACAGACGCCACATGATTCTGCTGACCTGCAAAGCAAATTCATGGTTAATACCACAATGTAAACTGGGAAAGCAAATTCAAGACAAAAGGCTTTGTACCTTATGCTCAGCAGAGGTTTCCCTGTAATTGGTTAGAAATCCTGATGTGATGCTAACTGGCGTATCCTATGATAAGGATAACACAATGATTAGAATGTGGTTTATCGAAACAGTGACTATAGCAGTAGCAAAACAATGCCGTAAGTAAAGAAAACACTCTTACCAAAGAACACAGTGTAGAATCCCATAGATACCGTAACCATCCAGATGTAGTTCGATGATCAAACAGAAAACAAAATACTTCTCCTCAGAACAGAGTTCCAGGAGGCAGTCCAAGTTCAAGCGATGTGAAGAAATGCTCCACCTAACACCCTCCGGCACGAGGATGCCTAACAGAGTTCCAGGAGGCAGTCCAAGTTCAAGCGAAGATGGTAAGTTCCAATGTTGGAGAGTTGAAAGGGAATAGTATGTTAAGGCGTCAATGGAGTTTCCAAGAGAAAATGCAGGGAAGTTGAACGGGACAACAGGTAACTCGACCATGGTCATCATAAATTCAATCATTCAGGGTCAGCTGGATTCGGGGTCGATAGCACTGCGGGCAGAAAGAAGTACAAAATCAGGAGACAATGCAGATCAAGGAGCGTTCCGTAGTCGTAAGGGGGAATACTTGGCAACAGGCAGACAAGGAGCAAGACAATCGGATAACCGTGGGACGAAGCTGGGTCGTAGATCAAGAGAGCAAGAAGGATCACAAGGTTCGGTAAGGCTGTAGAAAGTAAATTCAGAAGCAGTGAATTCAAAAACAGGCAGGGCATAAGTAGGAACGTACAGAAGTCACATGACACCATGGGAAATGGGCCTAACATGAAAAAACATGTGACCTAATGAACGCGGAAGGACCGCGTCTCCACGGCAACCCGTGGATAAATGGGAGTCTAATGTAGAAAAAGAATTACCTACCGCCGTAGTTTCCTGACAACATCATCGGAGGATATATGTAGCACGTGCCTCGCCCATTGGCCTCAGTTCCGTTTTTATGCAAACACCGTTTGCTCCGTGTGAAACTCGGCGCGCCTCATATTTTGATGTTTGTTAATTAGAGTGGTTGCTTCAATCTCGACAATTATGTCTTCTTCATTTACACCGTCGACACCTAAGTCCGGTTTTCAAAAGTGCAGAGATTGCGGTTCGGAGATGTCCCTAACCGACCCGCATCAAATCTACCTATGGTGCCTCGGGGTGAACCCCGATACTACTGCTTGCTCTAAGTGTCAAGCCATGACAGCAAAAGCCTTGAGGGAACGGAAGGGGAAACTCAAGGTAGGCAAAACACCCAAGTTCCCCAAGCCCCGAACTGCTAGGCCTTCGACCGATGAGTGGAGAGGCGACTCTCCTCAGAGGAAGAAGGCCAAGTGTGCCAGGTCTAGAAGTGATTCCTGCCACTCTTCGTTATCTTCGGAAAAGTCGAAGAGGAGGCACGACAGGTCACCTTTGTCGACTTCTTCGTCTGACGGTTCCCCTGAAAGGTTGCGTGCCCTCCGAAAAAGTCTACCCCAGCAGAATGAGAAGCTTTCCGTGTCGAAATGCTTAAAACATTCCAGAAACAAAGCCGTGCTCCGACCGAGCCTTCTAAGGAAGCCGAAAAGAAGAGGTCTCAAGCTAAAACTTGCGCACCCTCGAGCCCGGGTAAAAGGCATGATCATCACTGAGAGCCCTTGAGGCCTCGATCTGAGACATCTAAGGATCACTCGAGACATGGGGAAAGGTCGCGGTCCTCAATGCCTTTGAGACCTTCGACGCAGGTGGTGCCGATGACGCCCATCAGGCCCTCGACCCCTGCTAAACTGTCGATGCCATCAACGCCTCTGTCGACATCAACGCTGAAACCGTTGATGCCAGCTGCACCAATTTTGCCAGCTAAACCAAGTGACCTTCCTAAAAAGGCACTGAGCCTCATTGCGAGTAGGGCGGTAAGGGATACCGGGCACCGGTAAGGAGACTGTTGCCGGTAATCCCCTACCGCCCTATTCCGAGGTTCCTTGGCGGGGACCGTAAGGAATGTGTGGTCAGACCACATGTCCCTTACGGGTCCTGCTAAGGGACCAGGGCACTAATAACGGGCTTGCACTTCGCAAGCCCGTTATTAGCGCCCTCCTCATTCCCATTGAGCCCTATGGTGGCTCAAATGGGGATGGGGTATGGCATGTTCAATGGGGACTTACCGGTCCCGCCAGGGTCGGACTAGACCAGTAAGTCCCCATTGAACTACACCGGTGCTGGACCCGTTATTGGTGGCAGTCATGGCACAAATAGCGCCATGACTACCACCAATCTCGTAATGAGGCCCACTGTCTAAGAAAACGTCGACGACTTCGACAACGTCAAAGCCTCTGGTTTTAAAACCAGACAAAATATACTCCTCTCTCGAAGAAGGATTTTTTTCTATTCAATAACTTCCATTTTTGAGGAGGAAGAGCGTTCAGATGATTAAGATGCCCTTTTTGGGCTTCAATACAGTACACCTAATGTGCCTAAATGCCTTATTTCAGAAGAAAGCAGAATACAAGATCTATATGATAATGTGCACAGTGCAAGTGGAATTGACACCTCTCCAGAGCTGGAGTTTGGAAAACCAGAACCAGGGGAGCATGCTGACTCCTCTTACAAGCAGCTCATGTGAAAGGTTGGCGAATACTTGGGTTGGTCTAGGCCTCCAGCACCCTATGACCAAGATGATCTAACTGACATTCTGGACAAGGGTCCACCTACTGATCCAGTTTTTGCCTTTGAATGTGGCACTTCAAAAAAGGGTGGCCAGGAATTGGGAGACTCGGAAACTACTCTAGCAGTTGACAAAAATCTCACCAAAAAATACCAACCCTCCAGTAGCGACCCCGGCTACCTGTCAAAGCACCCCACTCCGGAGAGTCTGATGGTCCAGGCAGCTACAGCCACTTCAAAATAAGCAGCGTACCCTACCATCCCTCCTGATAGGGACGACAAGCGCTTAGATGGATGGGCTAGAAAGGTATTTTCCGCAGGGAGCATAACATAAAAATCTGCCAACTCCACTTGTGCCCTTGCAAAGTTTTCCTATACTCTATGGGAGTGTATTTCTATGGCGGCAGAGCATATTCCCGAAGGGGATTAAAGGGACGGTTTCTTAGCTATTGTTAAGGACGACAAAGAAGCCATGTGTGAGTCCCTTCAATCTAGAGTCGATTCTACAGATAGCATCAGCAGGTCCATGGCTACCAGCACTGTGATGCGCAGATTTGCGTGGTTGCAGAAGTCAGATTTTGCACCTGATGTGCATGCTAGACTTCTCAACCTGCCATTTGACGAGTCTCATCTTTTTGGCAGCAAGGCTGACGAGAGCCTTGAGAAGTTGCAAACCTGGAAGGCGGCGGCCAAATCTTTAGGCGCCGCTGTTAGGCAACCTCAGCCTTTTCGTCCTAGTGGACAACCTTGGAGGGGTAGATCTTTTCGCTACTACTCCTCATTTGGAAGGGCGAGAGGAATGGCCAGTTAAAGAGGCCAAAGAAAATGTCCTTGTGGTGGACGAGGTAGAGGTGCCAAGCCAGCTCAAGCAAAGGCCTCTTTACCATCGGCCTCTGCAGCAGCCGCTACAGAACCACTCTGAGGGCTTGAGTCACAAACTCACCAGTGGGGGGCAGACTGTCTCAGCATCTAGAAGAATGACTAGGTATTACTTTAGATGCTTGGGCTCTGGAAACAATAGCCCACGGTTGCTGCCTTCCTTTTATAAAGAATCCTCAGAACAATCCCCCGTGGAAACACTCTTTGAGGATTCCGGATCCGCTCCTTGTGCAGGAAATGTTAACCCTGCTAAAGAAAGGCACTATAGAACCAGTGCTTGTAGCGGAGAGAAACAAGGGTTGGTTTTCCCCATATTTTTTTATCCCTAAAAATTACGGAGGACTGAGATCCATCATGGACTTGAGATACTTGAAAAAGTTCCTCAGAAAGGACAAGTTCAAGATGGTCACTCTTTCTCAGATCCTTCAGGAGAGGGGGGATTCACGTCTACTCCTACATGGACGATTGGCTGATCAGGGGCGTTCTCCCGAACAAGCACGGGATCATCTCAACATTACCTGCCACTCTCTTCACAGAATGGGTTTCTCCCTTAATTACAAGAGGTCCCATATGACACCTTCCCAAAAGCTCCAATGCATCAGAGCTGTGATAGATACATCCTCGGGAATGAGCTCGCCACCCGAGGTGAGGGTTCAAGACATTTTTCAGATGGTACCAAATTTCAGAGTGCCCAAAGTCTTCCGGCCTTCGATTTTTTGAGGTTGCTTGGCCTCATGGCATCCTGCATTTTTCTGGTGCCAAAGGTCTGCCTGAGAATGAGATCCCTTCAATGGGCTCTCAGATCACAATGGTCCCAATTCTCAGGATAAATGTCAAACCAACTTCAGATTCCAACCAGAGTCTCACAGGATGTTCTGTGGTGGGCCTGCGAGGAAAATATTCTGAAGGGAGAACCTTTTTGGCGACCATGGCCGGAGATTACTGTAGTGACGGACACCTCACTCACGGGTAGGGAGCCCACGCCAATGATCTGACACTCAGCGGTCGTTGTTCTCCATCGGAGTCCAAACTACACATTAATCTTTTGGAGCTGAGAGCAATCATAGTGCTGAAGGCTTTGCTGCCCTCTGTACGAGGAAAGAATGTCCTGATAATGACGGACAGTGGCCATGTACTACCTCAACAAGTGAGAAGGTGTAGGGTCACTACCACTGTGCAGAGAGGCAATGCAGCTCTGGTATTGGGCAATTCAAGAAAGAATCTCCATATCGGCAGTTCACTTAGGGAGGAGAACATGGCGTCAGACCCTCTGAGCAGGCAGAGCACAGTATACCACGAGTGGGAACTATCTCAGGGAGTCCTTCAAGAGATCTTCACCCTTTGAGGAACCCCTCAGGTGGATCTGTTCGCGCAGTGTCAATCGGAAGTGCAAGCAGTACTGTTCAAGGGATTTCCCCAAAGAGGAGCTCTAGAAGACTTGTTTCATGGTGTACTGGGAGTCTCCACTCCTGTATACGTTTCCTCCAGTCCCCATCATTCCTCATGTGATCAGGAGGTTGAGAAGATTCAGGAAACAAATGATCCTAATTGCCCCAGATTGGGCAAGAAGAACGTGGTACCCAGACCTTCTGGACATGTCCATCTGTCCTCCAATGCGTCTTCCACAAAGAGAGAACCTTCTCTTGCGAGAGGAGGGCCGGGTTCTCCATCCAGAGGTCATGACTCTCAACCTTCACGCTTGGTTTCTGAAAGGCTGAGATATACGGATTGGGACCTCCCCGATGATGTAATGGAGGTGTTGCTTTCGGCAAGAAGGCCAGCAACAATGTTTCTGTACCGTTGCCATTGGAATACATTTTGCAACTGGTGCAGAGAAAAGAATGTTGATCCTTTTCAGTGTAAAACTCTGGATATTTTATCTTTTTGCTTTCATTAGCAAATAAAGGTCTTCAGGTTAAAACCCTCCTTTTTTACCAAAGGTTGTTTCGGACTTTCATTTAAGAAAAGCGTTTTGCCTTCCTTCTATCCTCCACCTCATACTGGTAAGGAAGAGGAAAGGCTTCACAGGCTGGACCCCAGGAGAGCGTTACATTTTTACATCTCCAGGATGTCAAAATTGAGAGTGGACGACCAACTTTTTATACGATACACAGGACACAATTTAGGCCAGGCTGTTTCCAAACCGACCTTGTCTAGATAGATCATTCTTACCATATCTGAATGCTACAGGCTAGCAGGCAAAGACCCTGCTGAAGGTTTGCATGCTCATTCCATCAGGGGCATTGCGACATCTACAGCCATTCAAAGGGGCGTTCCTACTAGAAATATTCGTGATGCTGCATGTGGTCATCAATACACATGGTTACAAAGCATTATTCTCTGGATGCTTCCCATTCTCAAGACATTGCCTTTGGTAAGGCAGTACTTTACTCTGCCCTGGAAATCCTTCATTTATAAATTGTACACCCTCCTCCTATCATAAATACTGCTTTGGGAGTCTGTCAAAGATGAGGACAATCCATTCGAAGAACAAGTTACTTACCCCTGGTAACGTTCTTTCAACTGGATGTTCCTCCAATGTATTCCTCATCGTCCTCCCAACCTCCCCCTCTGCAGAATTTCCCATGCTATTACAGCTTCCGTTCCACCAAGGATGAGTACCATCATGCACTTATTTATGGGCATCTGGGCTACACAAGGATGGAAAAACAGAACTGAGGCCAAAGGGTTCAGCGCATGCTACATATATGTGTACCGCAACCGCAAGCTCTACCTCTCCCTGAATGTCCAGATGGTATGTGATGCAAGCAAGATAATAACGCATTGCAGTGCTAGATTCCCGGGATCCACACATGATGCAATGGTGCTGCGCAACTCCACGCTTCCCCGCTACATGGAACGACACACTACACAATGTGTCTGGCTGCTGGGTAAGTCCAACCACAGGGCCATGGGGATTGTTGTTGGGGAGGCCACAAGCATATGCAACCTGTCTGCTGGCTGGGCCATGGGGATTGTCGTTGGGGGGGACCACAATTATATGCAACCTGTCTGCTGGCTGGGCCATGGGGGTTGTTGTTCGGGGGGGGGTCACCGTCCTGGGTGCCAAACACTGTGACCCCGATGATTACGACAGGATGCGTGACACTGACAATGGATGCAGACATGCCATGGCCGCACAGCTATGTGTAAATGGTAGCTACAAACACATCACCCACCCCTGCACACGCACATGGTACATCATCATACCTGAGCCACAGGTACCACAATGCACCAACCTGCAGTCACAATGCATAATTCACATGAGCGCAGCAAAGTACAGCGCAGGTCATGCAGCCATGACTGATGCAAATCCAACTGCCTCTCAGGGAATCCCCTGTCACGGCCCCTGCCCGACAGGTACACCGCACACCACCATGCCATTCCATGCACCTGAAGGGACACTCAAAAAACCAATGGGACATGGATGTAGAAAATAGAATTCAGCAAGTAGACAACACCACTGACACATGTGCGAGTGCTGCAGGACCAGTACACAGAACCTCACTTCCACCATGCCAGTTGACACCCGGTGCCATCACAGAAACGTCTCCCTACACTGGCGGACCATACCACCAATTCCATTGTGCCATGGTCACGTGGGGGCAGGCATTGACGGACATGTACATGGCGTCATCAAGTATTTGAAAGCATGATTGGCAAAACAACGTGTATCATGTTGCACATCAGGGAAATCCATCATACAGTGCCCTACATGCATACTGAATCTTTCTCTGCAACACAGCCATCACATGTGAGTACATAATGGACCTACTGACATCATCTGTTTGAGTGCTGTATCAGGTGTTAAGGTCCCTAAGACCTGAACATAACCCATGCTCCCCTACCATGGATCAACATCAAGTACAACAACCTGAGTGTTGCTCTAATTAAATGGCAATAGCTGGCAGTGAAGATCTCTTGCATTTGAACACAAACAATGTACAGCCAGTGTACACAAGGTATGCCAAAAACCCTCACAATCAAATTTTCAATTGCTCCCATACAGGTGATGCTGGGTATCCCCTGAAGCTGTGGCTCCTCACCCGTCAGGAATCCACTCAACAGGCATGAAGAGGACTACAATTGTGCGCATGCATGCACTCGTGTGATGATTGAGCAGACTTTTGGGCTGTTGAAGGCACGGTTTTGCAGCTTCAGCAGGTCGGTTGGGACACTCATATACAGGTCTGAGAAGGTGGGCAAAATTGATTTGGTATGTGCCATGCTGCACAACATGTGCATCTGGCGCAATGTACCCCTGTCCCCTGACATGGACCGAATTCCACCGGAAGATGAGGAGGATGATGGGGAGGATGCTGCATATCGGCCACAGCAGAATTTACCCGAAGAACGTGCTGTACGGCAATCCTTGATTGCACAATATTTCTGATGGACTGGGTTACACAAGGTTCTGGGAATGGTGGACACTGGGCACTGTTAAGAAATACATTTACACACACTCAATAATCAATGCAGAGTCATGTGTTCTTCATATGCACACCAGGTATATTAATCAAATGTGAACTATGTACAATGAACAAGTATGAATGTGGACCCCAACCCTTTGATGTTCTACAAAGTACCCCCACCCCCTTCCCTCAACACCCCCACAAACCCACCCCCCACCCCATCCCTCAACACCCCCACACACCCAGACCTCCGGGCCCCCATCCCTCAACACCCCCAAACACCCATGCCCCTGCACCCAATCCAAGTCCAACCAGGCTCCCTCCTGCATGTGTGTCCGGCTTCTGATGGCCCCTTTTAGATGGAGGGTGTTGCTCCTCTAGCCGGCGCATACTGCGCAGTGACCTACGCACCAGGCTCGTGTGGGTCGAGCTTGCCGGGGTTGTGCTTGCCGATGGTGAGGCTTGTGGCTCGGCCTGTGCAGCATCATGTTGGGCCATGGTGGCAGTCAACTGTGTCACGGATGCCATGCATTCACGCACCCGCCTGGACACACGGTAGACAGCACGGGTGACTGTCTGGGTGTTGTCATTATGGGCTCGGTGTGTGGCTTCCCCTTCTGCGAGGTATTGCTTCTCCATGTCGTGCATGGCCTGCTGGCGCTCCTCCATGCGGCTCATCCGCCCCTCAAGGGCCCGTATGGTATGTCCAGCTGGTGGTTGCACAGGAGGTGAAGTGGGACTTCTTTGAGGGCTAAATACATCTTTCGGCATCTCCTTCCCAGAGCTGCGACCACCTGATCCATGTCCCAAGGAGTACTGTGGTGTGTGCGGCATAGTTGGTGTTGCTTCCATGTCCTCTGACATGCAATGGCCTGCTGTGTCCGCCTCGTCCTGTTGCTCCTCCTCCTCTGCGCTATGTTGGGCGGATTGAGCCGCCAGACTGAGATCACTTGTGGCTGTTGACTGCGGTCCCTCAACATCGCTGCCCGTTGGTGATCCCTCCTCGTCCACATGAGTTGTCTGCTGTGGGGCAGGGATTTTCTTGGCTGTGACCTTTGAGGCCGGTGTGCCTTTTGGCATGCGTGCCTTGATGGCAACAATGTTTCCTGGCTGGGGCACATTACTAGGTGTCGGAGCTAGCTGCTCCTCAGGTCCACCGGCCTGTGCGCCCTGTTGACTGGAGTGCTGTGGCTTCGGAGTGGTGGTTTGCCTCGGGCCAACCCTTGACGTCGACAGCTTGGTGCCGTCATCATCCCCTCTGCTCCTGCGTGCTGGTGTTGACTTGGTTGTTGCGGTGTGTTCGGCATCGCTGTCTGATCCCATGCCTGTGGAGGATGGAGAGGCAGGGCATCAATCATGGGTGAAGGTACATCCTACATACATTGATGTGAGTACATTTTGAGTCCTGTGCATTGTCGTGTGGATGTTGGAGGGGCAGCCATGGTGCTTACATGAGTTGGGGGGGTGCAGTGTTTGGGCATCCTTGTGGCGCAGCCATGATGTCCACGGTGTCTGTTGGGTGGCCTAAAGGCGTGTTGTGGATTGCGTGCTGTAGCCATGCCTCAGGGGCTGCGTGCCATGTGCTGTTTGGTTGGGGCTCAGGTGTGCAATCGGTAGTGGAGATGTGTGCACCATGCAATGAGATGGCACAGTAGTGAGGCCTGCATCTCTATGGTGATGCATTTGTGTGTGTCTGCATGCAGATGGGGCTTGTGTTTGCAATTGGGGACTCTTGTGGTTTGTGGCAGTGGGGGGGGTTTGTTGTGTGTTTTCGTGACAGGGATGTAGCATTTGTGTTAGAGCTGACTTTAGGTGGGAAGTGATGGACAATCTATTTACGGTCATCTACTTGCCATTTGGACTCCACCATTGTATTTGGGGTGTTGTGTGTGTCTTCACTTTTGTATTATGCTAAAGGTCACTCACCGTCATCAGCCGATGATGGGACTCCCATCTCAGCATGCCCGACTCCTTCGATGGCCTCCATGTCAATCACAGAGCTGCAGGTTTCCTCCCACCGTGCAAGCTTTATGGGCGAGGATGCGCCGCCACCTGTTGCCTGGGCCTGGCCACGGTTGGCTGACAGGATGTTGCAGACTCGCAGCCGCAGATCTTCCCACCTTTTTCGGCAGTCTTTTACAGTGTGTGGGGTTGACCCCACCGTGGAGACCTTCTGGCCCATCTCCTCCCAGATGTTTTTCTTTATTATTTGGCCGGCACGGCGCAGGTCTGGGCAGGGTGTCTGCAAGCATGTTTAGCTTGTCGCCGGTAAAACCTGGATTATGCAACAAGGTGTGCCTTTACGGGTAGCCTGAGACCTTTTCTTGTTGGCAGGGTACATAGTTTGCAATTCCAGGTCCTGTAGGCAGAGGATTGCAAAGGATTGTGTTTTTCACGATGGCCACCAGAGCATTTCCCGTTCCGGAGTAATGACGTTGCTTCCATTACCGGCACTTCTGGTGCCGTTATGAACAGTACCAGTATCAACGGTTCCGTTCTGTCCGGCATCTAGGATGCTGGTGCCCATGTCTGCAGCATGGATGATGCTGCTATCAGGGTTTTGGAGGGCCTTACGGCATGATGGTGCAGCTGTTACCGGCATGCCAGTATGCACGTGCACGCTGACTCGGAATCAATTGTTGATTCCGGCAGGTGACCCTGCATGCCGGTAATTTGCAAATTTTACCGGCCAACTCGTAATGAGGCCCAATATCTCTTCTGTATTTACTGTGAAGAGGGAGATTACTCCAGAGATATTCTTTACTCTTACTACCGCTTCTGTATTGATTGTGATGAGGGAGATACTCTTTACTTTCGCCTAAACCCCTACCAGATCTCCCGTGCCTCTTGTTACCTCTGATCTGGAGGAGGAACGTCACCAGTTCTTCCTGCGGTGTTGGTCTCACTCTCTGTGGTTGAATGCTCATCGTGTCTCTCTCTGCTTCCTGCTGAACCACGCTGGCTCTGCAGGCTTTCCTGACCTTTCGGTATCAGTGTAGTTGAAGAACTGCCCAGAATGTTGATGTCTCCCCTAAAGTCAGGATCGTTAACACCTGCCATGACGTCTAAACAATATCGCCAGGATAGTCCTGACTTTGCAGCTAGCCTAATATAGGTACCTCTAGGTCGGGGCAAGTGCAAGTCCTGTAGATAGCAATCATCTCTCGTTGGGAAGAATAAGGATTTCCTCAGTGCTTTGTAAATCAAAACCTAAGGACTCTTCTGTGGCTACAGTAGGGGGCTCTGGCTTTAGGGCTTACTTTAGTAAAGAGCACGGGTCCACGACTGCTATCAGTTGGTTAACATCCCACTACTGACACCATATGTGGCGGGTCGGAAGGAGGAGTTGGGCACGCTGAGGACATGGTTCAATGTCTATATAAAAAAGAAGAAGGCCCAACTTTTCCAATCACTAAGGAAACTTTCCCAACCTATCTAAGGAAACTCAGTTGTCAGGAAGTCCACAGTAAACATTTTCTTGATCCAAAATAACTATCTGACCCTACCACTATATTTAACTAACTTAAATAGACCAGGAGAATGTTCTATCTTTGCCTGGTCTTTTCTTTATCTTCCAATAGGCTTTTTATTTACAGTCTTTCTCTGTGGTAGAGATATTTCTCAACATAATCTCCTTGGATAGTCTTTGAGATCAATTATTTTAGATCTTCAGGAATAGTTTTGGGTTTCGTATTTTCTGGAGTTCTATATTTAGAATGACTTTCCTTCAGGTACTTTCTCACACTCTTGTCATCACTTATAGACTCTTTCCATTCATGCTTTCCTGAGGTGGGTTTATCTTAACACCTTTTTAGGCTTTCTTTGTCATAACTTCTCTGTCTTACAGTCTTTCTTCTTTTATCTAGTTAATTCAAGATTTTGATATCCTGTTTCTCAATACATATTGTTATGTTAGACTTGCTCCAGTCTCTAATTCTGAGGTCATAGGGTTTATTCCCTTCCTGCTAGTGAAACTTGTTTCCAGTCTCTGCTTGTTCCCCACCTGGGTTGCTTAAACCCATCTATTACAGGCATCTCACTTCTCTTCTTAACTGGTTTCTCTCTTGGTATCTCCTTCTTAGGACTGGGACGAGTTTCTCTTCATATAATAACCCTCTTCGTGTCATTCCTGGGACGAGTTTCCCCTCATTCATGACCGGGTTATTCATTACTTCTTTACAACTCCAATTATACAGTCTTAGGGCCTCATCACGAGTTGTGTGCTAACCCCGGCATTATTACCGTCGGGGCTATTAGCCCTACCACCAAACCCCCCGGCGCTATTAGCGCCAGATCACGGGTTTTGGCGAAATGGGGAATGTTCAGCGCTTTTACCGCCAGCGGTATTAGAGCTGACGATAATAGCGCCGAAAATCTGCAAAATCGCAGCAGATTTGCCCCAGCTAAGAGCTGATTATAATAGTTTATTTGTATTTAGTACACATAATTAACTTTTACAAAATAAATTTTACACACATCTAATACAATTCATCATATATATACATTTTTAAAACATTTTTAAAAACATTTTTAAAAAGGATCATTTTAAAAAGAGTCTTAAAAAGTATAATGATCATACAAACATATTCATTGCCCTCAGTATTTACAATTGTATCCACTTTCAGTTTTCTTTTCAGGTTACCCTTGGTGGCTATGTAGCATTTATCTGAGGCTCTGTCACCATTCAATGTTACCACTGGTGTCATTTATACTGGGGTTGGGGGTTTCGGCATATTTGTTTGGCCCCTTCATTTACTCTGTTTACATTTTATTTTACACCATAGACGATATAATGCAATCTGTACCGACTCTGCCTCAGCGTTCAAGCAGTAGAACAGTTTAAGGAGTCGTAATGGCTAACAAAGCTGCCCAATAAGCACATATATCTTGTGCTCATTGTTCTACATTGGGTCAAGACATGTCTGGCCGCCTCGGGTCTATCCAGATCATTACACAGACAACAGTTTTGTTGGTCCGTGGGCAATTTGGTGTACACCCCTTGAACAGTTAGCTGCAATTGATTTATCCTGAGCCGCAACCGAAAATTATGAACCAGCGTACTAGGGTTTCTGAGGAGATAGGCCTGGGTTTGGGGGTATTTGTGTGAGGCTACCACCACCGGTCCATAGCTTCGCAGTTTTTGCAGTGTGGTATAATTACAAACCCAGTCATACTTCTTCATTTTATTTACGAAAATATTTCACGCTGAGTACCCCTTTGGAACCCTGGGCACCAGCCTATTTGAAGAAAGCAGTCATTGTTTAATTTACGATCATTTCTGGGAACCCTCTGCGAAACTTCATGACTTTTCCCCAAAAGGTCCAACAAGGGACATCTGGGCTTGCACTTGAGTGACACCAGTTCCAGTCGCAAGAAAGCCATGGGAGTTGCTGGTGGGAGCCTCAAAATCCTCTTCCAAAATAGGCCCTCAAAAATCCCCATCCAGGACAAGTCCGCCATTGTTAGAGCTTCAAGGCCATACTGAATTGCTGGTGTGAAGCACTGCTTGTATAGCTTCAGGATCACCTCCGATGTGTATCCTGCCGATTCCCTGGCAAATGTATTGATGATATGCGTTAATTGTCTCGCCTTTCATCTCCAGATCTCTATGATCAGATCATAGGTACAACTGGCTGATTGTTCCCTTCCCAGATATGGGTAGCTGCACACATATTCATGGGTACCTACTTCAAAACTAAGTTTGACCCGGTTTATTTGACCCCCTGCTATGACCATCATTATTGTCTTGTTCATGTTGACCGTTAGGTCATTCGTCTCAGCGTATTATAGACGAGCCCTGAATTTCTTTTTCACCCCGCTGACAGTTCTATCCATTAATAGCAGGTCATCCACATAGAGGGTACTAGCGATCAAGGTCGAGCCCACTTTTACTGAACATCCAGTGCTTGGACTGATCTCAGCTGGGAGAACCGCCATGTATAGGTTATATAACAAGGGGGCCAACGTGCATCCCTGTTTCACCCCTCTCTCTATAACCACTTCATCTGACAAGGAACCTTCATCAAGGTGGATTCTCACTGTCGTGTTGGTATGTAAAAGGATGGTAGAGTCCACCAGCCATTCTGGGCAGCTCAATTTTCATAATTTTCCCTAGAGCTTACCCCGATTTACTGAATCAAATGCAGCTTTGAAGTCGACGAATATCAGATACAGTAGAGACGAGCCACTTCTAGAAGATTCTACCATGAAATGATCAAGCAACCTGATGTTATGTGTGGTACTTAATCCCGGGCGAAAGCCCATTTGCGTTGTGTGCAATATATTATGGTTGGCTGCCCATCTCTGCATTTCTGCCAGGATAAATGCTGCAAATAGCTTCCATGTGACCACTAAAAGCGAGAGCAACCAGTAATTTTCAGGCTTAAGTCTATCCCCTTTCTTGTGGATAGGCAGCATGCTGGCACTTTGCCAAGAGGCAGGACCTCCTTTAGCTTGCAAACCATGTCAAATAGAATTCTAAGAATTCCTGCCCATTCTTTAGGATTCACCTTCAAAACCGCATTTGAAAGCCTGTTTGGTACCGGGGCTCGTGAGCGCTTAAGTTTTACTATTGCCATGTGGATCTCTGCCGTTGTTACACTCAGGGGCCAATGGACATTTGTCCTGTTTGCTCACATCAAAGGGGTCATTTCCACATATATGTTCTTGAGAAGGGATGTCCATTTCCATGCCTGGATGGGGTTGACTAGCTTTCTTTGCCCATCCCCCTTTATCTTGGACAATGTTTGCCAGATCTCGCTGTTGTTTTTATTACACAATGCTATTAACATCTGCTGCCACTGCTTATTTTTCTTACAAAATTTACGGCACGATAGCCACTTTTTGTATGTATTTTTATACTTTCTAATCTGGCTAGCTATTAGCTCTGGGATCTCAGTTAACAATACAACTTTCGTGGTGGCTCTCCGTAGTAGTCATTTTTCCCCTTGCACCTCTGGGTCAAATAGGTGCGTGTGCTTGTTACCGCACACCAGTAAATGTCTATGTCTAAGGGGCTCGGCGTTAAATGCTAGTGAACTCAGGCGATCACCCATCTCGGCCAGACCAAATGTAGCTAATTGGGGTTGTTCATATCTAAATAAACTCTGTGTGGCACTGGCAACCCTGCAGAGATTTCTTGTTGTCCACCCAATTTGATTTCCTCCGCTATTAATCTGAATCCCCTTGCAACCCCATTGTCTAAGGTCTGCCTCTCCCATATCAAGTGACAGTACTAAGAGCGGATATTTTACCCCTCGGAGGGGAGGATGCCAGTGTGAGTTCAGGGGCGTTAGGTCTCTAGAGCCACGCTCTTTGACGATGTGCTGAGAGATCCAGTGGCGGATCTGTGAGTAGCAGAATCTTTCCTCCTCGGGGATGTTCAACATTGCCTTGCAGTCCTGGAACGAGAGGGGCCGGCCCCCCTCCAGGAAGTCTGAGATCCTATGAAGACCGCCCGCCTTCCACTTGGCGAAGCTGCGGTTGCAGAGGCCTGGGGAGAATTCCGGGTTATCCCAGATCGGGGTCAGTGGGCCCAATGAGCTCATAATTCCCCATTTCCTGGCCGCAGCTCTCCAGCTGCCCACTGTGTTGCAGGTAGCGGGTTCAGGGTGTGGGGAGCTTTCCAGGACTGGCTATGTGGCAAGTCGGACAGGGGTGGCTTGCACCATGCTTCCTCTAGTTGTAGCCAACATGGGCGATCCTCGGTGCGAGTCCAGGCAAAGGCTTGTGACAGTTGCGCCGCTCGTTTGTATCTGGAGATGTCCGGAGCGCCCAGTCCGCCCAGCTAGCGGATCCTGGTAATTATTTTCTTTGCAACACGAGGTCTTCCCCCCCGCCCCCCCAAATAAACTTCATAATTTCTGGCTGCAAGGAGATGACGCCCTCCTCTGGGATATGGGTTGGGAGTGCAAGGCAGTGATACAGCACTCTGGGAAGCAAGTTCATCTTTACTGCCGCTACTCTGCCCAGCCAGGAGATCTCCTGCTTATTCCACTGTTTTAAGTCAGTTCGAAGCTCTTTAAATAATTGTGGAAAGTTGTGTTTATAGATCCGGGCACTGGCTCTAGGAATCTGGACCCCCAGGTATTCCAGCGTGACATTGGGCCATGGGATTGGGAGTTTGGGGCTAAGAACGTCTCTCTGTCGCTTTGGTAAGTTGATCCACAAGGCTGAGGACTTATCATAGTTCACTCTAAACCCGAAGACTGCCCCAAATGCCTCCAGTTCTTCTAGCAGAGCTGCAGCGATGTGTCCGGGTCAGTGATGGTTAAGAGGACATTGTCCGCATAGAGTGCCACTCTGTGCTCTATCCCGCCTACAGTGACCCCCCTGATGCGCAGGTTTTGCCGGATCCTCTCGGCAAACGGCTCCATGGACAAGGCGAACACCAGGGGCGATAGCGGGCAGCCCTGGCGGATGCCTCTGAATATAGGAATGGTCTCTGATTTTGTACCGTTGATTCAAAGTTGTGTAGATGGGGTCGCGTAGTTTGCCATAGTCCAGGTTATAAAATTATGGCCCAGTCTCATGATAATTAGGGTGCTTTGAATGTAATCCTAGTTTACTAGATCAAATGCTTTGTGTGCGTCGAGGGAGATGATCAGTAGCGCAGTCCCATTCTGTTCGCAGATTCGATAAAGTCTAATGTTCGCCTGATATTATCATGTGTCCCTCTGCCCGGGATAAAACCAGGTTGATCTTTATGTATTAACTCAGGGAGGATCCCACCCAGTATAGCTGCTAGAACCTTGGAATAGATTTTCCTCTCAGTGTTCATTAGTGTTGTTGGCCTATATGAGGCCATCTATTCAGGGTCCTTCCCTGGTTTCTGGAGTAGGATAGTGGTTGATTCAGCCATAGAGTTTGTTACTTTCTCGGTAGACAGGAAATAATCAAATAGCAGTGTTATTTGGGGGGTTAGGACGCGTGCAAATGTTTTATAAAACTTGGTCGTCAGCCCATCCGGGCCTGGGGCGGTAGTCTTTAGTGATTTTATGGCATCTAGGATCTCCTCTGAGGAAATCGGGGCTTCTAAGGAGTTGAGAGGGTAGTGACAGCTGGGGCGCAGAATGGTAGTAGGTAGTGTTTCTGATTGGCCAATTCTTCCGGGGCGGAAGGCGGCCCTTGCATAATCGACCTACGATGAGAGGGTAGTGACAGCTGGGGCGCAGAATGGTAGTAGGTAGTGTTTCTGATTGGCCAATTCTTCCGGGGCGGAAGGCGGCCCTTGCATAATCGACCTACGATGGCTCACTAAGATCTCTATTATGTCCGGGGTGGTGTATTTGTTTTTCCCATATGGCCCTTTGAGGCTTATGATATTATTCCTACTGTGGGTCTTCTGTAGTTTGTATGCTGTTATCCGGTTAGCCTTATTGTTTTTATGGTAGTAAAATTGCTTTGTAAATGCCAACACCTTTGTGGTGCGGTCGGCCCAGTGCATCTCTAGAGCCCTTCTGGCCTTTTTTAATTCCCTGCCCGCCTTTCTAAAGTGGTGGGCCTTTAGTTCCTTTTCTAGTGTAGAGACCTTGGCTTCCAGAGCCAGCGTGTGGGGCTTGGAGATTCTGAATTGCTCAGTGGCTGCGCTAATGAACACTCCCCTTATTACTGGTTTCATAGCATCCCACAATAACCCTATTGTGACTTTGGGGTTCTTGTTCTCCTTGAAGTAATTAACCAGAACGTCTTCCGCCTCTCACCGGATCACCTGGTCCAGCAGAAGGGTATCATTGAGTTCCAGTATCTAGGAGGTGGATCAGGACCCCCTGGATCGAGAGGTCCACCGAAACTGGTGCGTGATCAGATACCATGCGTGTGTGTATTTCGATCTTGCTGAAGCAGGAGAATAATGTACCATGGCTAATAAGAGGTCGATTCGGGAGTGTTCCCTGTGTGCATTTGAATAGTATGTGTAGTCGCGAGTCTATTGATTAGCTACTCTCCAAATGTCCACTGTGCCTGACTCTCTTAACAGCCTTTCTAGGGCCTGCCTCTGCATGCCGCGGGAACTCGGAGCTTTACGCCTGGATCGTGGGTACGGGGGGTTCCTCAGTACCCTCCCTGGCAGTGCTGCGTTTGGTCCAGAGGATGACGTGATAGTTGTGGCGCTGGAAAGAATTCAAACAAAGAACCACTTTGGCCAAGGGTAGCGCCCTGGCCAAAGGCTGGAGTACTGGTCTGCCCAAAAGGGTCACGCTTGCGCTGGTGCCAGTGGGGAGCTGTCCTAAGGAACGTAGGCTGCCCTGTTTGTGCTAGGGGAGGCCTTAAATAAGGCAGCTGCTGCCTACCACTATCATGGATACTGGCTGTTCAGACGCTGATACTACCCCCAAATGTGGACTGTCCAGAGAGGAGGCAGTTCGTTGGGCTGCTAGCTGGTTGCCCAAAGGGAGGAGTCTGGCCCAAGGATGGCTGGGTGAGTCCCCCATCCGCTGCACCACCGAACACAGGGACTCCAATTGCAGACTCAGTGGTGGCTGGGGTTGTGCAGAGGGTGCTATATTGGCTGCCGCTTGTCCCCAGGCTGGTGCTACGGTGGAGACAGTCGTAGGGGGATCCAGTGAGGGAGCGCTCGGATCCGATGCAGGGGTGCAGGCGTTGGGTGCTGGGCAGTGCTCAGCCGCAGCCCCTCCAGGCGCGAGAAAGTGCTCGTCACAGGGGATGGGCTCAGGCCAGATCTTCAAGTGTCCCCCCGGCGTGGCGTGCACAGGGGACCTCCGCAGCCCGCCACTCCAGGTGGTGCGGGTGGCCCCGGCAGTCCGGTAAGAAAAGGGAGTGACACGGAGCCCCGCCCCCTTAATTGCTCCACTCCGGTGCACTGGAACCAGGGGTGCCATAGCCGCACACGGCACTGCTCAGTGAAGGAGGATGCCGCCTCACAGGGTCCTTTACGGCAGCGCCGGATCGTCCCCACCTGTCAGCCGCCTGTGTGAGCGGCCGTAGGGAGTCTCCCGGCGCCAGAGGCACGCCTGAGATGTTGCTAGTGCTGCGCCCAGGGCTCCAGGGGTGGGGTGCTGCCTCATGTTGATGGCGGATCCAGGCCCCCCCATGGCCCACAGCCAGCTGCTCCTGTCAAGGCTCCTGCCCAGGATGGCACAGCCCCTACCCCTCCGTGGCTGTGAGTGTTCCAGGCGCCCGCTCGCCATCTTGATTTTCTTCCCGTCGGCTGGTGGTGGAGTTCGGGGGAAAAACAGGCTGCAGGGGTCAGTCTACTTGGCTCTCAGCTCAGCGCGCCAGAGGCACTGGATATTCATGCCTCGGCTGTAGTGATTGTAGGGCTCAACGATGTCGCTGAGCTATCAAATTTCCCTCCGACGGCGGGGTTCATCAGGAGCATTCATGGAGCCATGCCGCTCAGTCGGATCCCGGCCACGCCCCCCCAAGCCAGACATTTCTAAGTGTATTTTTTTAAATAACAGAAAAGGCCTATCTAGCCCTATCACTATAGGGACATTCCCTACTTAAACTAAATTAAACTAAGGTGCTTGTCTGACATTAGTGTAAAGACTGGTAGGGGGTGTCTGTACTTCCGCTCTCTATATGGTAGAGGAGAGGCACAGCAGACCCCAGCCAAGATTCTCTATATGGTAGCAATGGACGAGCAATCAAGGCCTAGCTTCTCTGGAGGTGATGCGGGCTGGTTCTTAAGTACAGTGTAGTCCCCGAACCCCCACAAAGGAATGTCCACACACTGTATTACTGAAAACACAGTGTTTATATAATTACTATTCAAAGGTATGTACACGATCACAATAACGCACTTTGTACTCGGAAGTCAATAATGATAAATATATACAATTCTAAAGTGGTACCACTAATGTTATCGAATCTCATTAACGTGCATCAACTGTACCGTTAAAATGTCACACAGATTAATAACGAGGAAACCAGCAATAGAGATAGGCAGGAACGTAAGATGGTTGAAACAATAGGCAGAATGCTGGCCCCGTTACCTAGACACAGTTCTGTGTGGAGATCCCCCCACCTGGGCAACCTGTAAAATAAGGATATATCGCACAGGTTTTACGCCCCCAATGTACCTGGTGGAGTAGAGTTCTCCAACGCTGCATCGACTGATCCTTCTTGAGTGCCTCCCTTTCAGGCGGGAGCCACGGATCGTCGAGAGGTGTCAGAGAACTTGGCGTTCGGTGTCGGGGAATCGACGGCCCTTCTTCAGTGCCCTCCCTTTAAGGCAGGAGTCACGGGTCGTCGAACGTCCGACAGTGAACAGGTTGAACTACGGCAGAGCGTTGGCATCCTGCAAGGAAGAGGCGTGCGGGGCACCTCGGTGACGATAGTTCTGGACCGCAAAGAGATGTTGAAGAACTGTGGCCCAGCAAGGGCGTCGAGTCGTCGGCGTCTCTGTGGTCCTTAGGTGGCGGGAAACCCACCGGTGGATGCTCCTCGGCGCGTCGACGGTCGGGCCTTCTCCAGCGGGAGACAAGCGGGTGACGATGCAGACGAGAGCGTCTGATGATCAATGGAAGTTCTTAGGCCAACGGGAGCACGGCGGCTCCGGTCGGCGACGGCGGTCGTCGACAGTGGCGGACAACAGTCCGAGTGCTTCTCCTTGGAGTTCCGCAGCAGTCCCCGTATCGGGTCGGCAGCCTGTCGAAGGTCTGTCTCCCAGGGAGCGTTGGCAAAGATCAGCTGTGCACGATGGTCCCTCGTAGCTCGGGAAGAGGGCGCCTTACCAGGTCCTCTCTGGGTCAGTCCTTGGAAACACAGCAGCTTTCAGATTGCGAAGGAGAGCAACAGCAATTCTTCTCGTCCAGCAGGGCTTCCAGGTCAAGCGTCAGTTACTCCAGTTACTCGTCGTAGTGGACTTCAGCTTCTGAACACGATTCCTAGCAGTGAGAGGTCCCCAGATATACTGTTGATCTCCCATTCATTCCGCTGGGTCACACTCAAGCATCCAATCACGACTAAGGGCATTCATGCAGGCAGGCAGCCAATCAGGCACACGAGGTATTCAGGACATTCATTTCTCTCCAGACACTCACAACAAGTTATGTGTATTGGGACAAGTACCGAGCCATTCAACACTCCAAGCTGCATTCATACCGGTTTCGGGCAGGGCTGTCTCAGTCATTGTGTCAACCACCAGATACTAGACATCCACAACACAATGCATATTCGTCACACACTTTATTCACCCAGGTCCCACCCACAGGAGGCACCCACAACATACATCACCGGGAAGGCTCCAGCTAGTCTGGCCGGGCCTTCACAACAACACCATATATGACATTTCCACCCAACAGCCAGTCAGGGGGAAGGGACAGAGTCAGCGCTTCCCAGGACTTTGGGAAAACAAGGTAATGGGTAATAGAAAGCAAGAGGCCACCGGGGCCATCTTGTTTTCTATCAGGAATCAACTGATCCCAGTGGCAGGGCCGGGGTATCCCAAAATGGAGGATACTCTGCGCACCTGTCAAATTCAGCATGGAGCTGCCACCAGCCCATACCCTGCTGTGCGGGCCACCCACAGGTGCCCAAAAACATACACTAGGGGCACAGGGTTGTACCCCCACCCATGGGTGCCATAAGGGTATCCCACAGGTCCGTTCACCAAACCAAAAGAGAGCGGCACCGCCAGGAGTCCCACATGAACTCCTGCGCGGAAAACACGACAGAACACACGATAAAAACAGTAAAGGACAAGGATACGGAGGCCCTGTCCCTCCGATGCATTTCCAGCATCACAATCAGGAAGTTAAAAGAAAAAAAAAATCTAAAATATCCTTAGTCAGAACCTAAATCTACCTGACCCTACCACTAACAATTCTAACTAAATTGTGACCAAAAGAATCTCTCTATTCTGGTGGCCTCCACTTTGCCTTTTTGTCTTGCGGTTTCTTAGAGGGTTTTCTGGTTTCACACAAGTCTGTAATATGTAAATGTCTATTGTATTCCAAAACCACTCCTTAGGATTATCTCCTTCCTTAATGTACTGTCTCTTTTATGAGCTCCTGCAATCCTTCCCAAATGTTGGTGGGCTTCGTTTTACTGATCAAGTGACCCTTAATATTATTCTTTTGAATATAGTCTGTTAAACACCTTGCTTTTGCTCTGAGTTGTTCCTCTGACTTATTAGTTTTGAAAGTTCCCCATCTCTGAGATGGCTTTATCAAGTTCCTTCTTTCTTGATAAACTTCACCATGTACTCCCAATACATTTCACAACTTTTCCTAAAGTGGTCTCTCTGCTCTTAAACAATTGTCTCTCTTGAAATCACTTCTTCTGGTTTTCTCGCTTTTCCCCACAATAGCTGTTCCCACTCTCTTAACGATTCACAACCTTCTCCTTGCTTTAGGCTTTTGAATGTCTCCTCAGATATCAGTTTCCGCTCATTCGTAATTCTGCTCCTACATGTATCACGATCATGGGCTCTTTGCTTAATTATGCACTTTCTCTGCGGTGCACGCTACTCCAGCACACTCCCGTACCTGCATGAGCCATGGGTACTTTGCAGGGCTCGGCTCATGCTCAGGTAGGTCAATTTTCTCTCCTCACTTTCGTCTCTCAGTAGCTACGGTCTCGGCTTCTCTGCAACTCGTCATGTTCACCGAACGGCAGGTGGTGGAAGCGTTCCTTGCTTCCTATCATCCAGGTTTCAACAGTTAGGAGTGCCCCAGGCCCATCACGGCATGTCTGTGGTCACGCCACCTCTTCAGACGGTTCGTCTGCTTCAGTCCTGACAATGGTTCTACGCTGATCTTCTGGCATCTCTGAATGGCCTTCTCCGCTTGTCAGAGTGCCACGGGCTCCGCAGCTGCGCTCAGCGCTGCCTCTCCTTGGCGTTCTCACATCAGGAGCATTCCCCTGCATACTGTTCTCTCTCCTCCGTTTGGGCCTCCTCATCCCGTTTTCATACTCATTTCTTCTTAAAGTGATATCTCTGTTATTTTCAGATGTTTTGGTTTCCACATTACCTACAGCCAAACAGAAGGAAGTTCCAGGGATTTGGGATGCAAAGAGGTCCTATATATGCAGATAAAGTGTCCTGCATTGGTCATTTCATATCAGTGTGTAGATTCTCCAGGGAGAAAGGAAGGGAGAGACCGAGAGAATCTTTCCCGAGATTCAAACCAAAGACCATGCCTCCGGCATCACAGTCCTCCGGGATATCGCATCCCCCACTGAAGCACACCGACCCCAAACCTAAAGAGTGGGAATCAGGTGATGAGAGACAGAGACGAGACAGGAGAGAAAGGAGGAGGTACCTCACCCGAATGAGACCAGAACGCAGATCCAGGCGCCATGTGCGCAACCTAGTAGAGCAATCTCTGTCTGAGTCAGAGATGAGTTAACCAGGGAATGAACAAAGGAAGAAAGCATATGTCTACACGCTGGGCAATCCAAGGGCTCCAGAGCACAGTACGACAATCATAAAACTCAAAGAAAGACTCATCGACACCGGCGCTACAGTGAATAGAGCAAGAATATTCAAGGAATGGCAGGGATACGTTTCGGGCTTTGAGGTACCTCAAAGCCCGAAACGTATCCCTGCCATCGTAGACATTTATGCTTGTGGAGCCAAAACACCACTCAAGTACATAGGACAATTTGAGGGGTCGTGCCGCTACAAGGGACAAGAAAGAAAGAAGAGTGCCCATACACATGCTGGCAACGGAAAATGAAAGTGGCGGCGTACTTAGTTTAAGGCAGCCATTGACATGGGAATCATACATATCCTATACAAAATCATGGTTCATAAGTACATAGATCCCGTAGCAATGATCACAAACCTCTACCCCAATCTTTTCAAAGGGATTGGGAAACTCTGAAACAGACAAGTGAAGCTGCACATAGATGACACGGTGCACCCAGTGGCACAACATTACAGGGGCATACCGGTCAATATACAAAAAAAGGTGGAAGACGAGCTACACAAGCTTCTGGAACAGGACATAATAGAGCCGGACACGAGCCCCACCACTTGGGTATTGCCCATTGTGCCAGTGCCTAAAAAAGGCTGAGTCATCAGGCTGTGCGTTGATATGAGGAGGCCCAACCAGGCCATACGAAGGGAGAGGCACATGGCTCAGCGCATCACTGACATGATCCATCTTTTGAATGGGACCAGGGTCTTCTCAAAGCTGGACTTAAAGAAGGGGTATATATCAGTTGGTACCAAGCTCAGAAAGCAGAAACATCACAACGTTCGTCACCCACCTGGGGTTATACTGATACAAAAGGATGAGCTTCGGGTCTCCTCGGCAGCTGAGATATTTCAAGCTGAGGTTCACATTGTGATAAAACACATCCCAAACTGTATAAATTACAGTGACGACATCAATGTATTCGGGACGGATGTCAGCAAGCACAAGACAAGACCCTGGTAAAGGTGTGCAAGTCGTTGGAAGCTGCAAATCTCACCCTCAACCAAGAGAAGTGTGAGTTCAGGAAAGAGACATTACGCTTCTTTGGTCATGTCTTCTCAGAAAACGGCATGACAACGGATCCGGAGAAAGTGGTAGCGCTGAATGAAACATCGCCCCCACGCAATGTCTCTGAACTGAGGTCATTTTTAGGCTTTGCCAGCTATTGCACAAGATACATTAAAGACTTTGCCACAGTCAGTGAACACCTGAGAGCGCCGACTAAACAAAATGCAGTGTTCAAATGGTCGGACACGTGCCAAAGAGCCTTCAAAATCATTTGAGAAAGGATCGCCAGAGCTGAAAATATGTCCTACTACGACCCTGAAAGGAAGACGGAACTAACAGTTGACGCAAGTCCCGAGGGACTTGGTGCCATCCTGGCCCAGGTGGACCCTAAAGACCCGAAACAGACCCACTGCCATACATCGTCCATGGAAGCTTTGGGATAGATGGGCAAAGTGGAGGAAGGACTAATCCCTTCAGTTCATTTGGAACGCTTTGCGTGTTCTAGTCTTTTTCTCTTCACAGACTACCATTAACCAGAAGTCACAAACGCGGATGCGTTGCAACTTTACTTTCCTTGGATTGTGTGTACCAATGCTCCTGTTCTACATTTCTGCCTTCAGTGAGTTTACCATTCTGTCTCCGCTTGCTGCTCTCAGGCAGTATCCTTTTTTTCTCTCTCCTGCTCCCTATCGGGTTACCTTTCCTCTCTGTTTCCAGCTTGGTTACTGTACGCCTTGTCCCCTCCTTCCTTCCATTTATCGGTCACTCGCTGATAACGCAACTTCTTCCTTCCGCGTTCCCTCAGCACGTTGGGCTGCCTGCCTGCAGCTCACCTGTTGCGGCTGCCTTTGGCTTTGTTCCTCTCTTTCATCTTATCAAGGAACGAACTGAACCATCCTTCTACTCTCCTGTGCTATTCCTTCAGTTATTGCTACCTTGGCATATACAGACTTCTCAGCCAATTAACATCACCACCCAAATGCATGCTGGATCCTGAAGTCTACAACTATTAAGGAAAAGACCATCAATCACATTACAAGGATTTTAACAGGGTTTTTTCGTCAAGGCTTTTTTCCCTGGTTTGGGGAGGGCTCCCCAGCGTCCCCGCTGCCGGGCAAATAGCCTTATTAGCAAAGTGGCCTCTGGCAGAGCCCGCCCCTATTTCTTCAAGCAGAAGGGGGAGACAATAAAGAAAAAGGCGAGCGCTCCTGGAGAGAAAGAAGAGTGGATTCAGGTGAGAAGTGGGCTAGTGACCCGGGTACTGTTGATAACACCAAACCATCAAAGCCAGAGACCCACATTGTTGCCTACCAGCCACCGAGCAAGCATATTCCCAGGCTGAAAAAGAAAGTCTGGCAGTAGTCTGGGCCTGCAAACACTTTCATCTCTTTCTTTACGGCAAGCCGTTTCGGGTGATAACAGACCATCAGGCACTCCTATTCTTGTATGGCAAGCCAAAATGCCACCCTGTATTGCAAGATGGGGGCTCCGGGTACAGGACTACTCATTTGAAATAGTACACCGACCGGGGAAGGAAGAAAACCCTGCTGACTTCTTTTCCAGACGTCCTAGAACCAGATGCACCCCTGAACAAGCAGTGGCTGACCGGTATCTAATCCAACAAGAAAGGATAGTGCCGGCTCAACTGGCCCAATAAGTGGAGGCGGTCCCGGCATGTCAGATCATATGTGAAGGACTCCTGTTGGGCCAATGGAGGAGAGCCAAGGAGAGAGGGTGTGCGGCAACAGAGGATGTACGGGTGGAAGTAGAGCGGGTGAGAGAAGAACTGGCTCACATGACAACCTCCTATTGAAGGGTCACAAGGTGGTAATCCCGAAAAATCTGAAAAGAAAGGTAGTTGAGTTGGCTCATGAAGGCCACCGAGGTGTGGTCTCTACGAAGCGCATGCTGCGCCAGAAAGTGTGGTTTCCACAACTAGACACTTTGGTGGAAGATCTCTTGAAACTATGCCCCATGTGCTACCTCCTCACACTGAACAGACACCCGGAGCCATTGAGGATGTCCGAACTACCAGACGGTATATGGGAGGCCGTGGGTGCCAATTTCTTTGGCCCTATCGAAGGGCAGGGGCTGGGGGAGTACGTACTGGCCATCACGGACGAGTACTCCAGATATCCTGAAGCTACAAATATCTCTTTGACGGCAGCTCATCATGTTATATCAGTGCTGGACCGCATCTTCACAGCTTACGGTGTCCCCCGGATAATGAAGACAGACAACGGGTGCTCGTTTAATGGACACAGTTTCGCAAAATTCAGTGAATACATGGGGTATCACCATCATAAAGTCACTCCGTTGTGGCCCCAGGCGAATGTCATGATTGAGAGGTTCATGGCCAACCTAAAGAGGGCCTTGCAGGTAGCCAGGCTCACCGGGCAACCCTATGAACAAGTACTGCATCAATTACTGAGGGACTACCGAAGCATCCCGCATAGCACTACTGATAAAACCCTGCCTGAGGTAATGTTTGGGAGAGATATCCGGAACACGTTTACCCCAGGTCAAGCTGTCTGAAGATCAAGCAAGGGAGGCTGGGTGGGAAGGCGGGGTGTGGGCAGACCTTGCTGTATATTGAATAAAGAAGGACGCGTGTGAGGAAGTTCTGTGTCTATTTTATACCACACAGTGCGCGAAGGAACGCCAGCGAAGCCACAACACGCAGCCATCTTGGATTGCGCCCCCCCTGCACCCTAAGCGGCCTCGACCTCTCCAATTTAATAATTCTACGTACTTCTCCGTTTATGTGCATGTAAGAAATGGACACCACCATTATCAGTTAACACCCGGGGTCGACCTACGTGGACACTCATTTACCTGCAAAATTTACCAGGTTAGTGGGCTTTTTCGTGGGGGGCCGTGAATCCTGCGCTTCTCCTCTCATTAGCTCGTCACGTGACTGCGTCCACTGGCGAACTGGAGAGCCAAATTGTACCATGCTGCTTTTAGTAAGAATCCCAGTATTGCAGGTGAGTTTACAGATATGTCCTTTATTGTGCCCTGTGTCTAGTAACTAAGTTAGAAGGTCCGGGCCCAGCGACTCCCACCACCACCTATTTAAGTCAGTTCCAAGTGGTAGTTCAGAGCTCCAGTGACATCACACACTCTCAACACACACACTGCAGCAGACAGGAGCAAGTAGAACATGCCAAGTGCTGCACAAACATTCATTTATGAATACCTGCTTCCCGAATCCTAATCCGCTTTGTTTTTCTTCAGGGCACCACACTATCCTTCCCTATACCCATCTCCGCTAGTCTCTCCTGCGTGCCGTGCCAAATCCAATAACCCTTCACTGGCTAGAGTAAGAGTACAAGTTACCAAAGCTGGAATTTTTTTTGTTGCTTCGTCGTATTCTCATACACGTGTAGACCCCTTAGTCGAGCATGGCTTGGCAGCGTGTGACTCGACGTTCTGACAGGCCGCTTCACAGTTCACCCACAGCGCCTCGACCTCTGGCGTGCCTGCTTCTCAGGTCCAGTTCCCACAATCATGTCTCCGGGGGTCCCCGCTGCCTGTCTCCCTCTCCTCCCCCAGCAGCGGCCAGATGCCTGCCTGCCCGTCCGCCCGCCTCCTCCACAGAGTGCTCGTCTTCCCCCCCTCACACTCCTTCCTCCCGCCCGCCGCTCCGCCCGGCTCCAGGCCCAGGCGGGAGGCGTCGGTTGGCCTGCGCTCGGCACATGACCGCGAGTCCCGCCTTCCCCCCTGCTCCGGAGAGGCGGACAGCTGGAGGAGGAGGCTGCGTGCGGATCCGGCAGCGGCGCTGGTGCTGCCCTCTCCGCCCTCAGAAAATACGCCGGGCTCCGTGTTTGCCCCCCTCACCCTCCCTCCTCTTCACACATTTCCGCTTAGCTTTATTTACAAATAAAGAAGGAATCGCGCGGCGGGGCAAGCGGCGCCCTTCTTCTCCTCCGCTCCCTGCCCAGCAGCATGGGAGACAAGAAGAGCCCGACCAGGTGAGATGGCGGCGCGGCGGCGGCGGCCGCACAATGCAGCCCGGGCTGACAGACCGGGGCGGACATGGCGGCGGTGGCCCTCACGTCCGCACCGGCCTCCCGGCCTGCGGGAGCCTGGCTGCCACATGTTTCTTCAATACTCCCCTCCCTCTCCTTTCTCGCCCCCAGGGTGTTTATATTCTCTCACTCTCCCGCAGGCCGAAGCGGCAGCCGAAGCCGTCCTCGGACGAGGGTTACTGGGACTGCAGCGTCTGCACCTTCCGTAACGGAGCCGAGGCCTTCAAGTGCATGATGTGTGATGTCAGGAAGGGCACGTCCACACGGTGAGTGAGTGAGTGAGGGCTGGGGAAGACGAGCGAGGGAGACTCTGCTGCTCTCTGCCTGCACACCGCCCGGGCCACCCGCAGTAGCAGCAGCAGCCACTGGCCATCTGTCCCTCCTCCTGCTGCTGCTGCTGCTGCTGGGGCTGCCCTCCCCCGCCTCCCACTCCAACCACCCCCACTCCAGGCACACTCGCTGCCTGCTGCTGCAAGCGCTTTCATCCGCTAGTGCACGTCTAGAGGTGGGATTTATTTTTCCTCTTTCTTATACGTTTATTTATACATTTTTTTTTAAAAAAAAAATTCGGGTGAGGGTGATTTGGGCTAACTATCGCATAGCGTTTCATCCAGAAAAAAAAAGAGTCGCTAACAATAGAAAATGGTCGCAGGCGATCTTGCTTGGGCTCCTCGGGGCTTGAGTGACGGACAAAAGTCATTAAATATGTCTGTTCGTTGCATTGTAGCAGTTTATGGTCTGCACGATAATGAACTCTTTACTGATGTGCGGTTATGCTCATCAGTACGAAGGATATCGCGCTGGGTCCATTGTTCCAAGCGGCATTTTCATGTTGTCTCTGGATACAGAAGTGTCATTTGAGGGCGTTGGACAAAAAAACAATCTTTACATACAAAATAAGATTCAATATGGAGTGCATCCAACGTTGAGCCGAATACTATATTCATGGTTGAGACCAAGGTTTGAGAGTCTATTAGAATTTAGCTTTATGTATCGAACGGCTACAACGCTAGAAACGTATCACGTCCCGACATGATTTTTTTTTTTCTCCATTGACAAATAGAGAACTCGAGGTATGTTTTTTTTTTTTTTTTTCGTTTTCGGTGCATGCCTAGTTTGTATGTAGTTTGTTTTACAACGCTGCTTTTTACACACGAGTTTGATGGAAAACCATACAAAGTGCGAACCATCTAAATGTTTCATACATCAATTGTATAGTACTCCATTGCTTGCTAGGTTGGCGCAGTTTAAATCGGAACCCTAGTTAGTATCGGTGCCCAGTTTTGGAATAAATAACCCCTAGACAATTACATTGAGCCTTGTCCTACAGTGCTCGCCTATCTAAAATAATAATATAGAAATATGATGGACTAAAAGTCTGTTGGAACATCAGTCTGTGAAGTATTTCCTTATGAGCACAACCAGTGTGTCACGACACACAGCCAAACTGTATGTTATAAAATGACTAACGAGCTTAACACCCTGGTCCTTGATGCACTGCTTAAAATAAAACACATGGGCCTTTCGTGTACTTTCTCACCGTTCTGGTACTCTGCCTTTGCTCAGCAATGTCTGCTTACTATTGTTTAATAAAGCCTGACCTCCGATGGGGAGGGTCAGGGCTCATTCACAGGCCCGGATGGGCCCCACACACTCAGCACTCAATGATACAGAACCCACTGCTTCTGACCTCAGTCACGGAATGGCGATCTCCCGGGCCGACGTTTATTCATGCCCACGTGATTGGGCCCGCATTGGTATCGTCACATTCCTCCCAAACTTGGAATGCTGGACAAAACTAACTTTTACATAATTGTCTCTTACTGCTTCTCTTCGGTGGTATAAGCCTTGGACCACATACCCGTGTAGCCAGGATGACTGCTTCGGCCTTTCTCTCAACTTGTACCACGGATGAGTCCTCTCAGGCTCTTCTACCCTGGGGGATCTTGTACTGGTTATGTCCGGCTGGAGGCCCAGGATTGGTTTGTGATCAGCCAGCGGTGGGGTGCTATCGCCTGCTCTTGCTGGCGCCTCAGATCTTGTTAAAGGGGTTCCACCATTTGCCTTGTCCTCTGGTCCTTCTCTTCACATCATCGTTGGGACTTTTTGAAAGTAGGACACATTGCACTTCACCACCTCGGGCCGCTGTCAACATGCTATGTTTGGTATCTTGGACGGTCCAGGGGTTGGACTCATAGGTCATTGTTATTTTCTTTTGGGTGCCCTGTTCTTTACCAACACTGTGTCCCCCAGGCTGTAGCTCTTTGTGCTGAGCGTGGCCTGTGTGGCTTTCCCTCCCATTTCTTCTGACTCGTCTTTCTTCGATGAGGGGTATGTCTGGGTCAGGGCTTACCCAGCTGGGGAACCTCTCCTTGTATTGGCACCCCGAACATTAGTGCTGCTGGGCTCACTCTGTACACTGCCGTCGGCCATGGTTGGTTGTGTTCTTTTGCAACATGTATGACTTTATTCAGGGACCCCATGAAACGCTCTGCGTTGCTGTTTGCTTGTGGCCAGCATGGGATGATTCTCCTGTGTTTGACACTCGGGCTGTTGAGGAACTGCTTAAGTTCTTGGCTGGTAAACAGCAGGCCATTGTCGCTCTTCAGTTTTGTGGCTATACCGTGTGCTGCAAATATTTTCTCAAGTGCTGTGATTACTGACTCTGCGTTCGTGGATTTGGCATGCTCAACTTCCGGGTACCGGCTAAATTCATCAACTAGGACTGAGTTACATACCCCTCTCCGGCAACGGTACAAAAGTCCATGCTTACTGACTCCCACCTTGTATGGCTCCTGGGCACACTGGTGATTGGTTTGGGCGACGCCAGTCTCCTTGATGATTGGCATGCTGCACAGGATTCCACTAGTTCTATCACGCGATGTTGTATTTGCGGCATCCACATTCTGTATTTCAGATACAATTGGGTTTTTAGTATGCCCTGGTGGCCTCCATGCTCTAGTTTCAGGGCCCTTTCTTACAGCATCTCAGGTAGGATGATTCTGTGCCCTTTCTGCAAGATGCCTTCTTCGGACAGCGTAAGTCTGTAGCGGATACCAAATGGTGCCTGTGACGTTTTTTGGTCTGCCGGTGTGCGCTGTGCTACAGATGTCAGGTAGTTTTTAAAGTCTCCTGATTGGACTGCTTGGATGGTTTGTTGCAGACCTGCATCTGTCCTTGTTTTGTCCGCTTTCTCTTGCAGCGTGAGTGTTCGTGGGCGAGCGCAGGCAACCACATGGCATACGTGCTCTTCTGTCTTCGCAGCATGCTGTCCCTTGAGTTTTGTGGCAGGGCCTGGGTGGCGGGACAAATAATCTGCTGGATTGTGTACTCCAGCTCTGTATTCGACATCAATGATGAACAGTTGTAGTTGTAGCATCCACTTTTCTAGCCGTGCTGGAGGGTGCTGAGCAGATCCCCTGAAGATTAGAATAGTGGCTTATGATTTGTGAACATTCTAGCCGGTTGTCCTAGCAGGCACACCCTGAAATGGCAACAGCCCCATAGAATCGCTAGCGCCTCCTTCTCAATGTGCGCATAGTTTTGTTCTCTCTTCGTTAGTGCTCAGCTGGCGAATGCAATAGGGTATACGCTGCCGCCTTTGTCCACTTGGGTGAGGACTGCTTCTAACCCTACCGGGCTCGCATCTCCTAGGAGTTCTTTTTTAAAGAACGCCATTCTTCTAGTGCTGGACAGTGGGTGCTTTATGTGTTGGAATGCTTGTTGATGCTGTTCTGTCCATTCCCATTGTTTCTCTTTGTCCGCTCCCTCAATGGCGCTGCAAGGGTAACTAGATTGGGTATAAATCTTGCGCAGTATGTCGCCATGCCCATGAAGCTTCTCACTTCGGACGCTCATGTGGGAGCTTCTGTGCCTTTTATGTCACTCACTTGGGCTGGGTCATGCGATACTCTGTCGGAGCTGAATACATACACGAAGAAATTAAGCTCACTTTGTTGAATTTGAATGTTTCTGCATTCAGGGTGAGTGCAGCCTCCTCTAGTCGTTGGAGGACTGCTGCTAGTAGCTCGTGGTGCTCGCTGGTAATGGTACAATAAACCAGGATGTCGTCACTGATATAAGTGGTACCAGCAAGGCCGTGAAGTACTCTCCTAATCGCGTTCTGGAAGACTTCAGCCACTTAGGAGATGCCGAAGTTTAATCTCTTATACCTACGAAGGCCTAAGTGAGACGAAAAAGTTATGTATCTCGATTCTTTCGCAAGGCGTAGTTGCTGATGGCTCGAACTCGTGTCTAGCTTGCTGAATACTTGAGCTCCCGTAAGGTCAACAATCAACTCATTGATGGTCGGGGTGACATGGCATTGATGTCCAATGGCCACATTGGGTAGCCTCATGTCGATGCATATTGTTACGGCATTGGGTTGCCTTGGTTTTTGTACAACGACCATCCGTGATACTCATGTGGTGGGGCCGGATGTCTTTTAGATTTATCCCAAGTCTTTCGAGTTCCTGCTCCACCGCTTCCCTCGTGTGGAAGGGGACTCGGTGGTGCCGTACAGCCTTGGGTTCTATCATCGGATCGATATGTAACTTTATCTTTCTTCCGTGGACTCAATGGTGTTATCTGAGCAGGTCATCAATCTCTGTCAAGTTGATGCTTAATGAAAATTGTATAGGGTGCAATTTTTCTGCTGTGCGTCAGCGTCTCTAAGCCTGCGTCCACTACATACACTTTGGTTCTGCACGTGGCTCTGTCGTATGTTAGGTTTGATCGGAATGACCTGTGTACCGTTAACGGTTTCCTGCTGCCATATGCAAACAGCTTTACTTGTCTGTCCTGGAGCGTCAGTTTCGGGGCCAGTTTGTTATACGTGTGGATAGGCATGACGTTTAACGTCACTCCCATGTCGATGACCACTTTGGTGGGATTTCCGTCTGACAGGATCGTACATGATGGCCTATTGTTCTGCTTATGGGCTTCGTTTTGTGCGGCTTTATGGCAGAGGTCATGTGCACACGATGTTCTTTCCTGTATGTTTTCTTCCGCCTTTCTTTCCCTCGACTGTCTGGGGACACGCATTTGTCGAAGGACTCTTCTGTTCCACTGCTGCTGGGCGATCTGTGTGCTGTCCGCTGCGCTGGCTTTTCCTCTTCCTCTGTTGGCGGGAAGATGTGTGTTGGTTTGAGTGTCTTTGGGGTTGTTGGTTTGATTCTCTCAGGGTCGTGGGGTACAGGCACATGGCTGCGAAATGGTTCAGCCGTTTGCATTTCCGGCAAGTTATGCCCCAGTGCGGGACATGGTTCGCCTCAGTGCCATGGGCCGTCACATTATTTGCAGGTGTCATTTTGCCCTTGCTGCTGTCCACGTCTCATGTTTGGTGTCTTTCATCTTGTGGCCGTGCGTCTTGTCGCCTCCGGATTGCTGTCACCTTCTTCCTTCTGGTGGCTGTGTAGCGGTAGGCACTGCATGGCGGCTTTTATCACTGCTACTTGGTCATCTGTTCGTTCTTGGAGCCTTCCCATTGCCAGTATGCAATCTAGCGGCACATTCTTTTCCGACAGTATTGCCCGTCGCAGCTTCTCTGACTATAGCCCATTGATAATTAGTAGACAAATTGCGAATTCTCCGTTGGGGAATTCACACCCGACTGCCAATTCCCTCAGCCTGGCGTGTAAATCGTCGATTGTCTCTCTCCCTCTGACGGGCCATGCAGAAATAGAACCTTTCGTAGTCTGGGTTGAGTTTGGGCTTAAATTTGTTAGTTAATACCATTTTGGCTGTGTTATCATTGACAGTCCCGTTGTTTGGGAGTGTGTTGAATAGGTGCATTGCTGCGGCGCTGATGTTTAGCAGCAGGAGCATGCGCTTTCTTTTCCCCTGAGTGATGTCTCTTGCCTCCCAAATGGAGTTCAAATGGCCGGATCCATATGCCCACGAGTAATGCCCCTGTGGTGCGAGGGTGAAATGGCTTCATGAGCATGGTCTGTGAGGTTTCTTGGCTTTCGGGTCTGAATATGCGGTCTCTTCTTGCGGCACTGCAGCCTCCCTCTCTTGATGGGCTGGCACATGGGCTTGACAGGTCTGCCGAGATTTTGGGTTTTCTGGTACGGCATGCTTTTTGCACGCTTTTGCCCGTGGCAGCACGTGTGCGCATGCGCTTTTCTAGGGGACTCCTTTTGGCTATGTTGGGCCTCACCTCTGTCACCCCTTGGGATGGTATCAAGTGTGGTAACCTTTTTGTTTTATCAGGTGGATAGTCCTGGTTACCTTGCAATTACTGGTTCTCGTTGGTTCTCATACATAGAGATTGTAACGCGAGTGCCGTCTTTCCAGTGAGTTTTTATTTGTTATAGTGTAGACACATGGTCTAGTGGTGGTCATCCGACACGTGTTTTGACCCTGAGGGGTCCTTATCCAGGCAGGATTAAGTGTTGATAGGGTGGGGGATGCTGCCCCAGAATGTGTCTCATAAGTTGTGAGTAGGGATATGTCTCTCCCAGACTTGGGTCTTTCGTCGTCCAAAGCTGATGCTCTTAACCTTGGTGTTTCCCGGAAGTGGAGTGAATGTCGAGATCTCTTTATGTACGAGAACCAATAACCAGTAATTGCAAGGTTACCATGACTATCCACGTTTTCTCCCTACCGGAGGTGTGGGTTCACTTCTACCCACCTGTGAACTTGCACAGAAATATCTAGAGCATCATACCAAACAACGAGCGCAGCCCGGGAGTGTTCATATCTAGAGCCCAGCCTTCTCTCTAGCCTTTTGTTCTATCAGGTTTGTCCCACTCTGTGGAGCTGGACCAGCCACAGATTGGCCTTCAGCTGCTGTTGCTGCTGGCAGAAATTGGGTCCTTCAGATGGTTAGTTGGGCAGGCAGCAGAGTGGCTTGTGGACCGTTGTAGCGTTCGTTTCGGTCCTGGGAGGGGGGGAGGGGGGGAGGGGGAGAGAGGGTGGGGAGAGCTTCCCCGTCCCCAGTGTTTCATAAAGCCTGACCTCTGATGAGGATTTGGGGGGGGGGGGTTTAGGATGCATTCACAGGCCCGCACGGGCCCCACACACTCGGCTCTCAATGATACAGGACTCACTGCTGAAGAACTCGTCCCCGGAATGACGATCTTCCAGGCCGGCGTTTATTCACGCCCACATCACGTGGCTCGGGTCTCCCATCGCCCACGTGATTAGGCCCACATTGGTAACGCCACACTTTCCAATTTAAAGCTCTGATCTTGTGGTTTACACAAGAGGGCACCATAAAGCAGTTATGCAACATACAAAAGTGTAAGGTGCATCTTCAAACTCACGCTAGTGGTGACCCTAAAGCATTCTGGTGTGGTGTGTTTTTTTGTAAAACGGACACCTCCAAGGTCTGTCCATGTGGTTGGCCTACTTCCTCAACACTCTCGCACCAAGTAGAGAGGTTGTCCTCTTTAATCTGCATTCCAGAGGAAAGGGCAGCAAAGCTTTGTATTACGCCAATGCCATCTTTGACATAGCTGCTTCTAATACTAGTGTGCGGTAAGGTCGTTAGATCCAGCATGTATTCTTCACTCTGCACATAGGGTTAAACCCCAACTGGCGGGCGTCACTCTCTGTACCGTGGGAGCTATCTTTGCTAAGAGGATGTGTGAATGCCACTGGTTGTACTGTTTAAATGCAGCATAATGTAACAAACTAGGAAGCATCTCTATGCATGTCTGATGCCTTGGATTAACCAGTTGTGTCCGCAAAACCGTCTTTCAACACCAAGCTCTCCGTTTTTTATGAAGAGCGCTGCACTCAGGGGTATGTGCTCCAAGCTTCAGAGCTCCTGTTTTTTTCAAAGCATATCGATTTGTTGCTGCACAGCGAATGCGGTTAACATTGAGCAGTTACACGGCGCCCAATTATACCTTCTTATTTCAAGTTGGTTTGAAGGCGAAAAGCTCTCTCGCGCTTTGGGCGTCTTTTAAGGCTTTTTAAAAGCTTATCTTGCAGTGTTTGTGTACCTTCATACACTTCTCTGTATAAATGGTTAACTTCTTTTTATTAACCACGTTGGTGCAAGCACACACACTTTCGATTCAGCCAAATCATAATTTGACTGAGACGAAAATACGTCATGTTTATTTTAGCTTGAAAGCATTGCTGGTTAGGGTAACATGTTTGATTGGGTCCTCAGAGATGCCTTTTTTTCAGAATATCCCTTTGTGACTTAATTCTCACATGCTTGTAGGGGGAAGTCATGCTGCCTTATGTAATTATGTAAAGTAGTTAACCTGCACAGTCCATGAGTAAGTAGGTAGATGTTTTGTGTTTCGCAATGTACTGCTCTGCCAGAGGCATAGTTTTTTTTTCTCCAAAGCGTGTACTCCATCACGAACCTTGTAGTGATTCATGGGGGGTTTGCGAGTTGCCACGTTGAGAATGCATGTTAATAAAAACACTCGGCTGTTCCGCTTATGGTTGATCATTTCCCTACTCCCTGTAATGAAAGTAACTCCAAGATGGAGTGGCTTGATTCAAATTGAAGTGCATACTTTATTGAAGTCCGATTGATGGAGATCTTTGAACCTCTTCTCTTTGTAGTCTTCAGTTTATTTTGTTCCCTCGCTTTAGATCAGCCCCAATTCTTGCAGCACTCCTTATTTGCCGATTTGTTTGTCAAGTGCTGGCTTCGAAAAAGCAACCAGACAGGCAAAACTGTATCTGGGCACAGGTGTCAACTGAAGGAGTCAGACTACGCAGATGAGAGATAGTCTGCAAAAATTTAGGTTTTTCTGAAAATAGACCTTACGAAGCTCCCTCGGAAGCTTGCTCCACAGTTTGGGATCCATCATGGCAAAGCGTCTGTCGCACCTGGAACAGAGGAACAAGCAAAAGATTTCAATGCATACATCAGGCACCTACTTGGCCGCTGGTGGGTACCAGGGAAATGGAGGGGGGAGGCAAAGTCCAATATGCACTTGACCCAGTAGAGGATGTAAAATTAAATCCTCTGCTGGACTGGAAGCCAACTAAGCTGATTTTTGAATCTTTTGAAGCTTATCCAGTTGGGAATTCGTTATAGCAGCATAGCGCGCTTTGCCATAATCCGTATAAGAACTGATGAGTCCCAGTGACCAACTGCCAATGTTCTTTAGAGATAAAGAGCAGGACATTTTTCAATAACTAATAATTTATTTCTTATATAGCGCTACACACCCATAGGTCTCGGAGCGTTCAAATAACTAGAAGACCTTACTATCCCACAGAGTGGTACTAGTTTTATCAACCTCGGAAGGATGAAAGGCTAAGTTGATCCTGCCGGGATTTGAACCTGCCACAACAGACTGCACACAGATGTCAGGTGCAAGCGCTTGGCTCGCTGTGATATGACCGGCTATTGAGGCGAAAGAAAGCTCCCCCAGCTAGTCCATTAATTTATGAGGAAAGAGATAAGTTGCAGTCCGACAAGATCACCAAATTTCTTTCTTTTGAAGCAAAATAAGTGGAGCCCAAACAGTAGTGGAGGGCTAGGGATGCAGTGAGAATTGTTTAGTGAATATTTTGGGCCAAGCAAGAGAACCTCTGTTTACTATGAATGAGTTGAAGGCTGTTGCTAATAAGCCAGTCATGAGTTGTGGGTAGACCAGCCAAAGCAGAGAAGGTATTGGAGGATTTATTTGTGTCCTCTGCATATGAAAGATATTGAAACGGTCCTTTGTAGCATTGTCATCAAGGGTTGCATATACAGATTAAACAACAATAGTGACCACTGTGAGCCTTTAGGCAGTCCACAATCTGATAGGTTCTGATGTGTAAAGACCAAGGTGACCCAGTGATGAAAGTCGTGAAACAGTTGACTGTCCAGTCGCTCATCCCTTTCAAACTCACCATGTAGCCCTGTAATAGTTAGGTGGTGATCTTCTTCATGACCGTTGCTGCCTAAGTTTAATGGGCGATGGTTGTGAAATTATTTAAACCTAGCAAAAAGTACCAGTTCTCTGACGGTGTCTGTAGATGGCCATGACGAGACTCTGAAAATCACTGATTCTGTAGGTTGCTTTTTCCGATTCGCTTAATGTGCTTTGCACCCTGAAGTAAACTGCACTGAGAATGGCTGCATGTGGCTGGCTGATATACCCTGGTGCTCCTTATAGAGGAGGGGGGGCGGAGGCAAGAGTTGGTGTGCTGCTGCATACTGGGACCTTTTGTGCACTCTCCCTACCTGTCGCTTCACCCTGGCGTGGTGCAGTTCATTACGGTGAAAATATCTCAAACTGTATCCTAGGGCCTTGAAATGTGGGTTGGGACCTCGCGTTTTGTTCCTCGCGTCGAGGCTGGTTCTTTTATGACCGCATTGATGTTTCGCTGATTCAACAGTCTCATTTGTGAAGGTGCTGAAGTCTGGGCAAAGGGGTGGGGTGTGCAAATGTCATTTAGCCAGTAATGTCCGAAGGGTCCTAACGGATAACTATGCAAAATGTGGTGCAGATTGGTGAACAGTGTGGAACTGTAGAAGTACCAATGCTGCGCCAAGCCACAAACCTGCACATTTTGACTTTTTTTATAAATATAGATGGAAGCATCCAAAGAAGGGTTTTTTAAGAGGGGAGAGCTTAGAATGATGCTGGCACCATGCCTTGAGAAAAAGCTAGATTAATTGGTTATCGACCCGGGGCCCGAGTTAAAGGCCCCAGCGGCAACACCCTATCCGGCAAACCGATGTTAAAGCCATTAGCTCCTCGGGTTTCCAAAGCCGTAACTCGGGGTGCTAAAATAAAAAAGGATTTCATTAATTGAACAGGACACGCAAGGCGTTCTGTTCAATGAATGAATTAATCAATTAACTAATGAAATCCTTTTGCAAGATGGCTGCCACGGAAAGGGGATGGCAGGGCTCTTCAGAGCCCCTCTTACCTTTCCATGCCAGCCGGATAAGCGGCTGTGGTGGCAGCCTGCGCTGTCACAACAAACAGGTAAGGGGGGGTTGGGAAGGGGTAAAAATAAAAGGGACGGAGGGTGGTGGGAATATGGCGGCGGGGGAGCCGACCGTCAGGTGGGAAGGAACTGAATGACACCTGGCCTAGTAGGATCGTTGTTCTGTCTTCCCCTTTGTTCCCCCTCCCTTGCCTCGTCGCGCCTTGAAACACTTGTGTATAGGTGCGCTATGCCATATCATGTTATATCATAACTCAGGCTTTCACTAGCGCTACAGGCCGGCGTTCCTAGCCACCTAATAGGCTGGCTCCCCCCGCCAGAGTGCTAATGAATATGAGTGACAATGGGAGCGAAATGCGATGCTGAGTTACCTGCTACCAAGGCTAATATAGTATCCAACTTTAGCTGCATAGGTTGTAGCTGACGAACTAAGGATGAAACTTGTTCAAACAATGTGGGTTGCAATACAAAAGGAGAGCAAGCCTGTACAGCATTGTCCACTTTTCTCAACTGTAGACCATCGCTCAATCTGACTGTAATAGGCTTGCGTTCTGTGTTTTCAGATCCTTACTGGCTATAGGTAGACAACTAACAGTCAGGCTTATGTGATTTGGTAAGGTTGTATTGAATATCTGTGATTTTAGAAACAAAGAAGACGTTTAAATCATGAGCCAGCTGTCCAGAAGGAATAAAAGCAGTGGACAAGCAAGAAGGTTGAAGATGGCTCAGCATCTATGTGCTCGCCTTGGAAGCAAGACAACGCGGAGCAACACCGGTTCAATCCCCGGGTCCGCGCTTAGAAACCTCTGGGTATTAAGAGTGTTATAAATGACCTATTGTATCATAAAGTTCTTGATGGTCATGAAAGGTTCTTTCGGGTTGTTACTCCCAAAGGTTGCTTCTGAATATAGGAGGCTTTAGTGAGAATAATCACTTTCTTGTAGGCTGACTATGCTTTACGAGCTGTCTCTAGATAGGTGGAATTGCGGTGATGCTGCTAGTTATTTTCTGCTTTTCTGGCTTAAAGCCAGTAAGATCGGTGAGTAACGTGATTTAAAGTTCTTTCCACAATTCACCCGCTTCACAGGGGCTTGCTGATTAATTACTTGCAGCAGGTTATGACAACACTGGCCCCACAAGGAACTGCAGTCAACATTGTTAACCAAAGGAGGTATATTGACTATTAAACGTGATGGGAATTTGTAATAAAGCATGCTTAGATCGATGGCTTTGGTGAACATCGTTCTGTGGGTGTTTTTACCGTATCAAATGAGGCTAGAAGGAACTGTTGCATATAATGATCGCTCCAATTTACAGCAGTGGTAATAAGGGACTTAAAAGCCACATGTCTTGTAAGGATAATATAAAGACAATGTCGAGCCAAGTGTGAGGGGTACACTGTAGCAAACAAGATAGTGAGCAGATACAAATGTCATATAGCTTCTTAGATTCTAAAAACAATCTGAGTTTTGCATCCAGCCCATGGTAAGAAGTTGCTAGCCAGCTAGGCCATACTGTATGAAACTTGGAATGTTGGCACTGTCTCTGAAATGGGGTCCATTTTAGGCTGAGCCAAGTGCTTGACAATCCCGGCGTGGCATAGGAATGGCTTTGCCCATCCGTACCAGTAAAGCCACATTTTGATGTGCCTCATTGCGAATTGGAAGTTGAATTTGGTTGTACTAGGATAGGAAGAATTGGGTGGGTAAGAGGTGTTTTCAAGATTTTGGTTATAAATGTTAACTCTTTACGTTTTGAGTTTGCTGGTCTTTTTCTTGTCTTCTGACATTGACTTCTTTAGTTGTGTGCTTGTCCTCTTCATCAGTGCTTTGTCCTTGGCCTGGTAATAGGAGTTGCTGTCCCCTCTTTGTTCCTTCATGTCTTTCCCAATTTTTTTTCAATGATCTGAGTTGCTTGAGCCACGTTCAACAACCGTCTAATACCACGCATGAAATAGCGTGTACACTACCTACAATCAGTCGGAAGAAACTTCGGCTTTATAGACTCAAAGTATAGATTTTGTTTTTATTTTTAAACAAAGTGACAATACTCCTGATGAAAGTTCTGCATACATAGAGAACTGAAACATGTTGAGACACTACAATTGCTAATAGAATAACCATTGATAGATTATAACTGTCTAGATAAGAACTTTCTAGATAAGGACTATACTAGTCTAGAGGCTATCTATTTTAGGTCCTCTAGAATACTATTGATCGGATTTACATTGATTGTAGTCTAGCCTAATGGGTCACGTCTTGTCACATATTTTTATACAGTATTTCTTGTTCACCTAGAACTACAAATTTAACTTGGTCGCGTTGCCTTGCTTTTTTCAAGTGGTATTTATGAAGCATGACTTTCACCATTTTCATGGTTTCCTGGAGTTGCACATAGAGGCAGTAAAGTGCATTCACAAGTGGGCCCAGAGCTTGCGGAATCTACTAGCCCTCTCGCATTGGCAAGCATATTTTTCTGATGGGCGAGTACCTTTGCATGGTGTTTGACCTTGTGGGTGACTAGGGGGGTGTTTGAAACTTTTATTTGACGTTTGCAGTAAATAGCAAATATGTTTCACTGTTCATGCCTGGCCTTTTGGTGACTTCATTTCAGAAAATATGAAGTGTGCTCATGATGACGTGCAGTTTTACAGAAAGTACTGGTAAATATGTAACCATGGGGAGAGTACACTTCTCTTAGGTCTAGTATGTAAACTAAGGAAGTGGCTCTGCAAGTTTAGTGGGATGTTCTAAGAATTTGCAAGGCCTGTGTACAGTGTAATTTGAGCAATGCTTCTTGTTGGTTAATGTTTGGTGGTGGGGATTTGCAAAGAAAGGACTTTTAGAAAGAATAAATCCATTTACAGTGTTTCAGAAAGAATACATTCATTTACAGTCTTAAAAGAAAGAGGCTTCCTATAAGGCTGGGATCTGTAATCATAGGATCTCCTGATTTTTTGGACTCCGGCTCCCATGATTCCTCAACACTTTCTATGCTTCGTAGTGCATTTTAGAAGGTGCATTCCAAAACTTCTGGAGAGCCAAACTTTGCAGAGACCTGAATAATACATGTGTTAGTAAATGAGAACTAGTCGGCCTGCCCATGTGTCTGCACAATACAATATTGCAGAATTCTGCTCTGCAAGTCTGTATGACCATTTTGTTTAATCTACCACTGTTTTAGCACCACTGATCATTCTGCAGTGCAAATCCATCTGTACATCACGTTTTATATGAAGAACTTCCTCTGGTAGTGAGACCAATAATGAAGATGCTAACCACTGAGCACACAGAGATTTCCGGTGCATGATGCAAGTATTAGTAACCTTTAAAAGTGGTTGTCGTTGAGCCAAAAATATGACCTACAGAGTGAAGATGTGGTGGGAGGCACAATTAGACAGTTGTTTGGGTGTAAGCTTGGAAGATGGAGAGGGACTAGATAGTAATTTGTCCTACAGATGTCCGGGGCCCCATGATTGTAGGCACAACAGAGGCACTAATACTAAGGGTTTCTAAGTAATACGGCCCCAAGACCAATGTAACTGCATGAGATACATGACTGAGTGGTTTAACGTTGGCTGCTTTAATGTAAAATAAATTGAATGCGAGTGATTTTTGCCACTTTACTCAACGTGATGTAAATTCTGTGTTGACAATTAAAGGGGAAGGACCTGGTGTGGCAGTAAAACTAAGGGGTTTACAGGTTGGTAAAGTAAGGATTCTCTGATCGTGAACATCTTGTACAAGCCTTCAGTTTACGTAGAAGAGAAATTGCTCTGTTGGATCAATTGGAAAGGGGCAGCTAGCAAGCTTGCTTATGGTTGATTGTTCATTAACTTCATTCGGATATGGTGCACTTGTGGCATAGAGAATGGCTTCAAGATCATTGTAGTCTTTAGGGGGTCATTGACATTGGGCAGGGAGAAGCTGTCGATCGGGTAATGGCACCCATGCAATGTCACCATTAACCTGCTTGAAATGGATTGATTGACTAACGCGCATTATTGCAGTAGTTCGCTGGGCTCATTGGAGCAAAAAGGTTTAAAGTAATCAAGGATGTTATGATGCATGTCTCTAAGAAGAGGATGCTCCACCTGCCAGCAGTCGTATCCAATTCAGTTTGTAAGGATTAATCCTTGATGTGAAGAACTAAGGGTTTAGCCCATTTTGGTACATGAAGGCTAAGAAAGCGAGTTTGAAGAATACCATGTACCATAACAATATTGGGAGTTTACTTGAGGCCCGTGAGATATGATCCTGCTTCCTTAAGCATCATTCAATGTGGATGGCGGCACATTTGTGGTATTTGCAGTTGTTTGAGTTGTGTACCGAATGAGTTGGTAGCCACTTCTGGCATGGTTCGTTTATGCCATGGTGCGTTTGTGTCTTGAGCAAGTCTTGGTAGACATTTTTCCAATCTGCATTGATGGTAAAGACCGCCAATGAGCCTACTTGAGGGATTGTCCTTGTTTGCATCAAAGCGAAAAGACAGAAACCCTGGGTACCTGGTGCCTGATTAAATCTCTGCCGATACCTTTTAGGGTTAGTATGATACATATTCTGATATTTATTTGTAGCCATTTATCTTGCATCCTGTGCTGAATAAGGCATTCTGTTGTTGACCGAGACTTAAAAAGTATTAGGATCCCTTTCCATCTTGTGCATTTATTGTGAATATATTTGTGTTTTCTCAGATTTATTTTGAAAAGTGATAGTGTTAAAGATACTGAATTATTGCCAATTTCATCAAACGCATCCAAGTTGGATACCGCAATGCAAGATACCATAGTGCTTTTAAAACCTATTCTCAACAATGAAGAATCGAAAACTCATACCCAATAAACTGAGTAAAACCTTCATTAAGTATTTGGTTGAAAAGGAAAATACGTGGTGGCTGTCATTGAATAGTTGTCAAATGGTAAACCTTAGAAATTGATGTGGCTACACTGAGGGTAAGACTGGCTAGGAGGCAAGGTGAGCGACCAAAGCCCCCTGCCCACCAGGCTCTAAAGACTGCACGTAATTGAAAATGGAATACAAATGTTAGGTTTTCCAGATGAAAAATAAAGTTGCCTTTTACATGTTGTAAAGCTGAAAGGGAGTGGGAGGGGCCGGGGGTTGGAGGGGATTTCCCAAAAGGAACCTGTCTGATGGTGAAGTCTTTATTTTTTGAAGAGGAGGACAATTTATTTCATTGAACGATTTTGTTTTTCCAAAATATTGGAGGCCACCACAGAGTGATTAAGAAGGACTACAAGTAAATCTATGACCCTGATCTGTGCCATAAATCAATATGGATATTTATTAACGTTGTGGGTCTATATACAGGGGAATGGGGCGATAGTGTTGTCATAAAGAGACTGAAGTTGAATAACATTCCCACCATTGACTTGGAGAAGAGGTGAAGTGTATACAGATTGATTCCATTGTAGGATTTTGTTTTTTATAGTGCTAGTGGAAAAATCAGTGTACACTGGCTAATGTGTGTAAAGCAAGACATTTTCAGAGTGTAAATATATAATTTGGTATATTTTAACGTAATTTATTTTAACAGAAAAAAAAGTGTTCAGGATCTTTCTCCTTTTACATGGTAGTAACCTCAAACAAAATCTCACAGAATCCGTTGAAGTACATACAGCTATCTCCTCATTGTCTTGGATTCCACTGAAGCGTTTTGGACTTGTATATAATGTTGATGGATGCCAGAGTGATCTAATTCACATGCAGCATGATTCGATGTAGGCATGAGATCGTAAAGTAAATTGAAGTCAAAGTTTAAAGCGTAAATGAAGAATATTATTGATGTAATACATAGCAAGAAATATTACGAGGAATAATTACATAATACAGAAGTACATTGAAAAAGTTATTTTGTTATAGAAATAGTGCATAATCAAATTAATTATTATGCATATATTGTCTTAGTGTATGCAACTTGAAATATGCTGTTAAAGTGGTATCCCTGTCTTGGGCTTTTTCTGCAGCTAATTGTATGTTATCATTGAAATACACATTTTGTTCGCCTGGAAGATAATGAAGTCTTATTGTTGTATGTAGAAGGCAACAGCTTCCTCTAGTGGTGATAACAGGCGAAGCGGGCAGGGCGGCTTCGGACAAACGTGCATCTGGCCTTTTTTATATTGAAGAATGATGATGGTACAAGCGCCCTCTTTAATGAAATTTTCATTATGCAATGTAGGATGGGTGCAAGGGGCTGCCTCAAGCAGTATCTTTCTCATTTTGTCTTTTAGAGGTGGCCAAAGATGGGAGGTTGTTTGTTTCCTCTTGGAACCGCGATTAAGGGAGTTTCACACTTTCCACATGGATGTCCTTTCATTTTTATTGTTAATGATGGGTTTTAAAATTGTGGGAACACCACTTAAAGAATAGATGGAGGGTTAAACTACTTTGAAAACGGCTCCAAATGATGGGTGGCTTTTAGTTATATTTATTGTTCTCACCCAGGAATGGGCGTGTTTTTTTTTTTCTTTTCTTTTTGTGCATTTTTTGGGCTGTTCTAATGGGTCATTTTATGGATTTCAAGCAGGCTCTTATAAAGATTTCATATTCCAGAATAGATGAGTTTTATCTAGTTACGTTTCATCTTCCGATTAGCTTGCTGGTGTGCTTCTGATGTGTGATGTTACAGGCATGGCAGCTTGAGATGCTATGACTTTATGTAAGCATTCCGTGAAGGACAGTGATTGACGGAGCGAGATCCAGTGAAGACCTGCCCGGGTTGTGTGCCGGTGTCCTATTTGCTACCTACCTACTTGATACTGCATGCACTGGAGAAGAACCTGCAATAAAGATTTACCTTTGACTTTCCTGTTGATTGTCTCCTCTCCAATTACATTTGGCGAGGAGTGGTGGAACAACCATTCTGTGCTGCTGCTGCGGAGGGGGGGGGGTGTTAGAGGCTGGAGACCTTCCCCTGATGTGACCACAACTCGATTCAATTTAAAACGTAACCTATCAAATCTGTGTTGTCTTGGATTAAAAAGGCAGTGTTAAAAGCTCTTATTTCATATTTGAGTTGATAAAAAAGACGATAGGACATTGCTAAACCTCTATTCCTAATCCAATTAAATTCAAAAAGGAGCTTTTTTATATTGATTCATCAGACGTAGAGGGTCTAAATTGTATTCTCTCATAATTAACAACGAATCGTGAACCCAATCTCTCAGAACTTTATACAAACTTGTAAACCATACCATACCATACGCAGTTCAAACAAGAGTTTTCTGGGGGCTGCATAATAACTTTCAATAATTGGTCTCCCCAAGTGCTGCATAATAACTTTCAATAATTGGTCTCCCCAAGTCTGCACAGCCCTGAAGAAAAATCAAACCCATCTCGTGGAGAACTGCAATGGTAGTTCCCTTAGGCTCTAAGAGCAGTCTCTTCAATAACATGGACTCTAGTTTATCCCATTGATTAGTAAGAAGCCCTGTATCTGCCCCATAACGCAGACGTGGAATTGACTTTTGATGATATTTCAAGACCAGGGGAGCTGAAAATCTTCCATACTTTTTTTTATCAAAGGCTGATCATTCGAATGAATTTAATGTATTTTATTATTTTTAAATAAAAACGAAAATCCTCCGTCATCTGTTGCACTCTGCCGCGCCCAGCATCAGCATTCCTGGTGTTTAACACCATTGTTCACCCGATCTTGGCCCCCTTTCATCATGGCTGATGCTGTTGCATCCTCCACTGGAGGGCCTGCTCACCGTTGATTGGGCTACCGGCTGCCCAAGTATCCAGTCAGCCCAGCCGGCAGGTGAACGCCGGCCCCTAACCAAAGGCCCAAACCTAGGCCCGGTCTGAACCTGTCCGGGCCAAGGAGGGCAGGAAGGGTCCTCACACGTTCTTCCCTGCCACAAACTATGGGCAGCCTGCTGGGTATATACTGCTCTATAATGAACTTGGGACTACAAACCTTTGAGTGGAGGATCAATGTAACCAATGGTTGATCTATGTTTGTATCCCCTCCCTAGCTGCCTGATCTATATTTTGTACACCTCACTTTTTTCTTATCCTGCTTCTCCTTTCTATTCTCTCTGTGATGTGTGCTCTGATCAAAATCATTTTTGGGCTGTGTGTACTGTCGGATAAAGGATATAGGGCAGGAACCCTCTTTTGTTGACGGGGTTCCTGACTCTAGAGGGAAAGTACAAAATAAACAAAAGAGAATAGAGTACAGGCTACCCCTCCCTCCAACGCACAGGAGGTGCCACAAGAGCTACAGGAGGCTAGTAACTACTTAGACTAGCCATGTTAGATCACACTAACTAAAAGGATGCAGATAAAGCACTATTTTAAACTACAGAACATAGTAAAAAAAAAGGGGCAGATGTATACCTTGTCTTTCAAAATACAACCATGTACATTCAATACATCAACAAATACAGTGTTATATGTACTGTAACATATTAACGGCACATTTCTACTGTCGACAAGTGTGTTTCTGGTTCGGATAACAATTTTGCAATGATTTCTTTGGATGATACAGATTGTACTGTGGTCCAAACTTTCTTCAGGACACAACAAGGTGTTGTTGACTAGGGACATGTAGAATATCAAATTATTTTATTGATTGGGGACGTGTGATGCTGGAAATGCATCGGAGGGACAGGGCCGCCGTATCCTTGTCCTTTACTGCTTTTTATCGTGTGTTCTGACGTGTTTTCCGTGCAGGAGTTCATGTGGGACTCCTGGCGGTGCAGCTCTCTTTTGGTTTAGTGTACAGACCCATGGGATACCCTTATGGAACCCATGGGTGTGGGTACAACCATGTGCCACTAGTGTATGTTTTTGGGCACCTGTGTGTGGCCCACAGAGCAGGGTATGGGCTGGTGGCAGCTTCATGCTGAATTTGACAGGTGCTCCGAGTATCCTCCATTTTGGGATACCCAGGCCCTGCCATTGGAATCAGTTGATTCCTGATAGGAAACAAGATGGCCTCAAAGCATATTGCCTGTTACCTTAGTCCTGGGAAGCCCTGACTCTGTCCCTTCCCCCTGACTGGCTGTTGGGTGGAAGTTCCAAATGTAGTGTTGTTGTGAAATCCAGGCCAGACTGGCTGGAGCCTTCCCAGTGACTGTATTTTGTGGGTACGCCCTGTGGGTGGGACCTGGGTGAATGCAGTGTGTGACAAATATGCATTCTGTGTTGTGGGTGTCTAGTATCTGGTGTTTGACACAATGGCTGGGTACTTGTCCCAATACACATACATTGTTGTGAGTGTCTGGAGAGAAGTGAATGGCCTGAATGCACTATGCACCTGATTGGATGCCTGCCTCCATGAATACCCTTCTGACCAATTGGTTGCCTGAGTGTGACCCAGCAGAAAGAATGGGAGATCAACTAGGATATCTGGGGGCCTCTCACTGCTAGAGTTCGTGTTCAGAAGCGGAAGAGAAACTGGAGTTGAAACTGAAGCTTAACCTTGAAGCCCTGCTGGAAGAGAAGTCTTGCTGCTGCTCTACTTCACCAATCTGAAAGCTGCTGTGTCTCCAAGGACTGACCCAGAGAGCACCTGGTTAGGTTCCCTCTTCCCGAGCTGCAAGGGACCATCGTGCACTGCTAATCTTTGCCAGCGCTCCCTGGTAGACAGACCTACAACAGGCTGCCAACCGGAGACGGGCACTGCTGCGGAATCACAAGGGGAAGCGCCCAGACACTGTTGTCCATCACTGTCGCCGACCAGAGCTGCTGTGCTCCCTTTGCCTAAGTAATATTTGATCCAAGGACGCTCTCGCCTGTACCGTTGTTTGCTTTGTCCCGCCGGAGAAAGCAGAGGCCGCCGAGGAGCATCCGTCGGTGGGTTTCCCGCCACTTAAAGACCACAGAGACGCCGACGGATCTCCACTCAGAACTGTGTCTAGGTAACGGGGCCAGTATTCTGCCAATTGTTCTAACCAACTGCTTTCCTCCTATGTCTATTGTTGGTTACCTCTATTAATTGATTTGTGTGATGTTTAACTAGAGTAGAGTTGATGTACTTTAAAGGAATCTAATAATAATTGTGGTACCACTTAGGACTGTATATATTTGCCATTGTAGATTCACTGAACACAAAGTGAGTTATTGTGATTGGTTACATAACTTTGAACTTAAGACTGTGTTTTAACTAATACAGTGTGTGGACATTCCTTTGTGGGGTCTCGGGGACTACACTGTACTTAAGAACCAGCCTGCACCCCCTCCTGAGAAGCTAGGCCTTGATTGCTCGTCTATTGCTATCACAATAGAGAATCTTGGCTGGGGTCCTCTGTGCCTCTCCTCTACCATATAGAGAGAAGTAGTACAGCCACCCCTCTCTGGTCTTTACAGGGCGTCTTGGCCAGGCATTGGTATATTTCAGCTGTCAAAGTACAGTTGAATGTTCTCATAGGCTATGGAGGGGGCTGGTGTCAGCCACGGAGGAAGAATTGCAGGGATCAATTATTGAGCTTTGTGAAAACTTCAAAGCGAAGCTACAACCTGGCATAGATTCAAAGGTCCTATGCAGAGCCCTGACGAGTAAGTGAAGCAGTGTAAGATTCTTTAAGTGTCCCATTTTTACACGTCCCTTGTCAACAACACCTTTTTGTGTCCTGAAGAAAGTTCGGAGCACCGTACAGTCGGGATCATCCAAAGAAATCGCTGCAAAATTGTTATCTGTACCAGAAACACACAATGTGTCGACAGTAGAAATGTGCTGTTAATATGTTACAGTACATATAATAACACTGTATTTGTTAATGTATTGAATGTACATGGCTGTATTTTCAAAGACAAAGGTATGCATTTGCCCCTTGGTGATTTTACTATGTTCTTTATTCTAAAATAAAATTTGTTTTATCTGCATCCTTTTTTATTTGTTAGTGTGGTCTATCATGGCTAGTCTAAGTTGTTTCTAGCCTCCTGCAGGTCTTGCAACACCTCCTGTGCATTGAAGGGAGGGGTAGCCTGTACTCTATTCTGTTTTGTTTGTACTGCCGTCCCTCACCCTGATTCACTGCATCTGTGGCCTTTCATTGTAATTCGATTTGAGCTGTGTATTACATTCTGCACTCTTAACTTCATTGCATTGTGGTCTGTGCTACTGCTAGCCCACCTGTGAGATTGGGTCAGAACTCTGTAGTGCAGTCACCATCTCTCCTTTCAACTTCCCCCCCATTCTCCCTTACGGCACTCACCATCTCTCCTATCTTCTGTAACTGCTACTCTCTCTTACCCCCCATCCCCCTCTCACTAAATCTGTATTGAAAATGCACAAAGACATCCTGTGTGCAAACCCATTGAAGACACTTACGTCAGTGCTACCTCCAGAGAGGTCTTCACGGACATCCTCTTCTCTGTCCCCTCTCCAGATCTTTGGACTCCTCAGCTCTACTCTCTCCCCTTTCACTTCCTCTACCATTAACAGTGGGACCAAGTGGGAAGTACTCTTGGCTGGCTTCTCATGTTGCACTGTTAATGTCTGTCTACCACATTGGCGCTGTCCTGGTCCAGAGTCCGCAACCCAACCTCCTACTCTTTGACCGGATCCTTCCTTCCCTCATTAACTTCCTTATGTCTGCTGCTTCTCCCCTCACAGTCCCTCCTCCCCTGACTAGAGTACCACGCCCTTGTACTCCTCCTCAGAAAAACTTCAAAGGCGGAGACCACCTACACCTGGAAACTCTTCACGCCCGCTCCTCCAACAAACACTCTGCTGACATCCGAGTCCTTCTTGAAGACACAGACCTCTAATTTCTCGCTCTCACAGAGATTTGGTTCAATGCCAACTCAGTCACTGCTTTTGATTCCTTCCTGTCGGGTTTAAGATAATTTCCAAGCCTCAACCTCCTCATGCTGGCAGTGGTGCGCTTTAATCTATTCTGAGTGGGTTCCTTCTTCCATCGTACCCACCCATCTCTATACTTCCTTCGAGATCCTGGTCTGCAAGTTGGTCATCTCTCCCTGGTCCACTCTGACCATTGCTACCATTTACTGGCCTCCTGGTGCTACCACCCGTTTGTCTCAGAATGGGCTGATTTCTGCTCCTCCTTATGGTCATCTACTTCCAACCTCCTCCTCTTGGGGGACTTCAACATCCAATTGGACGCCTCTGCCTCAGCATCCACTCTGTTCATTGACCTCTGCATCTCTCTCTCTCCAGCCTCCCCTCCAGTCCAACCACTCAGCTGGACCCACTATGGGTGCCATCATCCACTCCGACCTCTTGCTTGCTCACCCTCTGGTCACCCCGCTCTTCTGGTCAGACCATACTCTCCTCTCCTCCCACTTGGATCCCTTTGCCCTCCCCCCTCCCTACTGCACCCACATAAGCCCTGCCAACCTGGTTCTTGAATATTTGCCCAATGAAGCGAGTGTCAGTTGCTGCCTTTGCCTCTACCTTCATCCCCACTTGCCCCCTTACCTCATACTCTACTACAGACTCTGCTCTCGGCAATCTTCACTCAGCAATCACCAATACCCTTGAGATATTTTCCCCAGTCATGAAGATCCACCTGAAACCTGCCTTGAAGCGTAACACCTGGTATGATTCTGAACTTGCAACCCTGAAACGTAAGTGCAGAGCAGCGGAACAGATGTGGCAAACCTCAGGTTCACCTTCTGACGAACTGGCCTGCCGCCTGCTCCTAAGGCAATACAGACTCTACGTCTGTGCCAAAAAAAGGGCCGACATTCAGGTGCTGGTGTCGGGTGCATCCAATAACACGGCTGAACTTTTCAAAATCTGCAGGGAGCTAGCCAACCCTTCCGCAGTCTCTAACTGCCCTCTTTCTTCCTAGGCCCTCTGCAATGCACTGGCCGCACACTTTGCTGCCAATATTCAGGACATCCTGAACATCCTTGTTAATCACCCACCAACCAATCCCACTCCCCCTTGCCTCCCTTGGTCACTCCCCCCTCCTCCTTTTCCTCCTTCACACCTGAAGAAGTCAACAGAGTTGTCTGCTCTATGAAGGCTTCTTCCAAATAGCCCCCCCTACTTGTGCAGAACTTTCAAGGACAACATTGGCTCTCTTGCCCCAGCACTCGCTGATTTCTGCAACCACTCTTTCGCCACTCACTCTTCGCCTCCTCCCTCCAAGCACTCTTGTGCGCCCACTGCTGAAAAAGCCTTCAGCAGCCCCTGCCTGTCCATCCAACTACCGCCCTATTTCAATCGTCCATCTCCTGAGGAAACCTCTGGAGAAGCTGGCCTTGCCCCAACTCCTCTCACACTGAACTTGTTGGTGTTCTCCACGATCATCAATCTGGATTCCGAGCATCCAGAAGCATGGAAACTGCTCTTCTGAACAACCGGGCAGAACTGCTTGCATCCCTGGACTCTCAACTCCCCAACGGTCCTCATTCTACTTGATCTCTCTTCTGCCTTTGACACTGTCAACCGTTCCACCCTCATACAAAGGCTCCATGATACCCTTGGTATCTCTGAACGGGCTCTGGAATGACTGGCCTCCTTCCTAACTAACCGCTCTTCCCATGTCATCCTGACCACCTTCTTTTCTCCTACTTCTTTCTCCTCCTGCGGTGTCCCGCAAGGATCTAGCCTCTCCCCCTGGCTCTTTAACATCTACCTTGCTCAGCTGATACGCCTCATCCCCTCCTTCTCACCCAACTTCCAGTGTTATGCAGACAACACCCAACTCTTTTCAGACTTCCTGCTGACTCACTCGTCCCTTCCTTCATCCATGGCTGCTTGTCTGCCATCCAGGCTTGGTGCTGTTCCAATGGTCTCTGCCTCAATGCCAGCAAAACTGTGATCCTTCCGATTGGGACCCCCTGCTCCCTCCTTCCCTTCTCTTTGGCATCTCACCTTGGGCTCGCCCCTGCTCCTTCCTCTGAAGCCAGAAACCTTGGAGTCATCTTTGACTCCCCTCTCTCCTTTCTCCCTCACACTCAGGACATGGCCAAGAAGTCCCACTTCCAACTCTTCCTTCTCAAAGGAATTCTCCCCTTTCTCACCTTCCCCCAGAAGCTCCATGTTTCCCAAGCACTAGTTCCCTCTAGTTTTATTGCAACAGCCTCCTCCCTAATCTACCTTCTTCCACCCTGCGACCCTTTCAGCTAATACAAAATAGAGCTGCAAGGCTTATCCTTGACCGTAAGCCCAGGATCCGCATCTCTCCTTCCCTAAAAAGCCTCCACTGGCTCCTGGTTGCTGCACGGATCAAATTCAAATCCCTATGCATCATCCACAAGGCTGTCTGGGGCCGGAGACCAAACTATCTGCAACTCTCTTACCAAATACTCTCCTTCTAGACCTCTTTGGTTCTCTGGCCCCAGCTCTCTGTAAAGCATTTCGCTAAACCGAGAGCAGGAGGCCGCTTGTTTTCCTCAGCTGGATCCCTCCTCTGGAACAGCCTCCCCCTCCCTCTTGAGCAGGACCTTCTGAAGTTCCGAAGGCACCTCAAGACGCACCTCTTTTCCTCTTCCTTCCTCTGCTAATCCCACAGTTGCTGTGATTGACACCTGGACCCTCTGGGCCTCTGACCATGGGTTCACACCCAATCTCCCCAGCATCTGTATTCCTCAGCCCTTGCCTCGGCACACCCTCCACACTGGAGATTCACACCTGCCACCCAACGTGGCTCCTGGCCGCATAGCACTTGCCATACCTGGCACTTCATTTGTGGCTCACCATGAGCATGGACACCACAGCACCTACCCCAATGCCCTCTTCCTTCCTGCACTTGTACGTTCTGAATACTCGCAAGGCATAGTAGGTTCGGCCGTCCTTGCCCCCTCTGTATTTGTTGTATTTAATTGTACTACTCCCATGTTCCCTCCCTGATGCCCTGTGGGCACTTTGAAACCTGTGTAAGCACAACAAGCAAACCATAAATAAGCCATTTGCTTCGTTTTCACTGTCGCACCTGTAATGATTCTTATGAACACAATGCAGCTGAGATGTCTGCTGTATTCAGAGCTATATTGTGTTGTGCCAGGGACCAATATTAGGTGCTGTCTTTTAGTTTTATGGTGTAGAATATATCGGTTGGGCACAGATGGGAAAGCGCCTACAGCGTAGCATTGTTTTGGAAGTGTTGAGTTAATAGTTCGTCATTACATTTTATTTTGTATTTATTTAATGGGCATTTAAAGGGGACTTATACACGATAGTGTTTCAAAACGCCACAAGGGTAGGGATCAAGGGAAGAAATAAACAATAGAAAAGACACAACAACGCTCCTACTAGGCTTTGACATTCGGAACGTGCAAGTGCAGAGACACGTGGGGTGGGGGTGATAAGTGCTGGATGGTCCCTGGGTATTATTTTTATATAGCACTAACCCAAAGGCCCCAGGGTGCTTGTGGAGGCAACAGTTAAGTGCAAGGGCGGAGACACCACATACGAGGAGGGTAGGGAGTCTGCCACCCATCAGTAAGTGCATGCCCGAGACAAACCACCCAACAGGCAGGTGTGGGCCTGGAGGCCAGTGCAGGGGGGGTGGATGCTGGTGGTGATCGGGCAGATGATCAGGACCCCATTTGGACTCTTATCTAGGCGACTGTGGGAGATGGTTAGTGCGGGAGGGAGAGAGGGAAGCAGGAGAAGAGCAAAGTCTTATTGTTGCAGAACTTGAGGTGAACTGGATCAAGATGGAGAGAGGAGATTGTTCCAGAGGAGCGAGCCAGAGCAGGAGAGAGATGGGGAAGCGTTTGACCAGCAGAGAGTTGGGAGCAAGAAGAACGAAGGGATCTGGAAGGAGAGCATTTAGTGAGAGAGAGCTGCAGGTAGCATGGGCCCAGACCACAGACGGCCTTATGTATGATGCAAAGGGTCTTGAATTTGATCCTTGAAGCAACCAGGAGCCAGTGGAGCGACTTTAGGGACGGAGAGATAGGGTCTCTGGGCTTGAGACCCAGGATAAGTCTTGCAGCCCTATATCGGATTAGTTGAAGAGGGTGAAGGGAAGAAAGCGAAGTTGAGGAAGAGATTGCTGCAGTTATTCAGCTTGGAGAAGACTAGAGCTTAAGAGACATTGAGCTTCTGGGGGAAAGTGAGGAAAGGTAGAATGCCTCTAAGGAGTTGAAGTTGAAAGTCTTGTCAAGGTCCAAGATATGAAGAATGAAGGAGAGGGAGGAGGTGAAGGGTGTTCAGGAGAGCAGTCTCTGTGCCTCCTATGCTCTGAATCCAAATTGATGGTCATGTAGACAAACAGCGAGCTCAGTGTATTCGGTCAGTTGGGGGGGAGACCAACTTCTCCAGGGGTTTCCCAAGGGAGGGTGTAGTAGAAATAGGGTGGTAGTTGGCCGGACACGAGGGCTCGGCAGAGGGCTTTTTTTAGAAGGGGGTGCTTTAGAGAGGAAGGGAAAGCGCCAGAGGTTAAGGAGTGGTTGCAGAAGTCAGGTGTGAGGGCAGAGATCTTGTCCTTAATGGTTCTGGAAGAACAGGGGAGCACCTGTTTGGATGCGACCTTCATAGAGCGAACTAATCCAGTGACCTCCTCCGTATTGACAGGTGAGTAGTAGAGAGTGGGTGGGGGAGCCAAGGGAGGCAGTGGGGCGGGGAGCAGAGGGGACAAAGAGAAAGAGAGGCCAGAATGTCCTGAGTTTGAGAGATGAAGTGGGAGGCCAGAGCAGTACAGAAGGCCTGAGAAGGAAGAGGAGAGGTAGAGACTGCAGAAGAATTGGCAATTTCAGCTGTGTTAGTGGCTCCAAAGATAACAGGCTTGGATGTGGACCCTCTTTATGGAGCTGATGGCAAATCCGTATTGCCTTTGGAGCAGGCGACAGGCCGGTTTGTCAGAGGTTGAGCCCGAGGTCTGCCACTTCCGTTGGCAACTCTAGATCAGAGTTGTACCAACTGTTACGCTTGGAGGCAGGTTTCAGGCGGATCCTCATGACTGGGGCAAGAATGTCAAGAGTGTTAGTGATAGCAAGATGATTGCCAGGGACAGTCAGTGGGAGAATTGGAGGCAGGGGTAGGAGGAGGGATGAAGGTGGAGGCAAACGCAGACACTGACGCTTGTTTCATGGGTCGGATGACCGCGAAGGAGGCTGGCAGTGTTGGTGGAGGCTTGGTCAGGGGGCCGAGAGATCCCAGATAACAGGTGAGGAGTGAGTGGTCAGACCAGGAGATAGAGGTAGCAAGAGGGATGGAGAACAGGCGATCAGCGGGGATGAAGTGTTTTAAAGGTCATACTTGTTAGCGTGTTTGGGGATTTATGTGCAAATGGTTTACCATTTACATATGACGTGTGGATATTATGTGAAATTCTGCTGCTTTAAATTGGCACACCTTCTTTTGCTTTTGGGCCTCTAACGGATCCCAAGGGTGTGCATGTTGAAAACGGCAATGTGCGTGTTGTTCGGAGGCAGTGCAGTTTACTGTACAACCTAACCAGTTGCCCAAGGAGGGGTGTCGTAGAAGAAAAGGGTTAGTTTGGCTTATTTGCATGGTGTCGTATGCTCAAGGAGAGCGTTACATACTGAATTCTTATTTGGCTTATACTGCGATTGTGTTTTGTCATGGCTGTTCAAAGGGGGTGCCATGCATGTCTTTTGTGTTGTCTTGCTCGCCTGCCAAAGGGTTGGGCGTCCTGTACCAAATGGGTTAAAGATCACATTGGGTAGTGCTATAATTGCTTGACCAAGGGGGGGAGCCGATGTGCGCAAGATGTGTCTGTTGTCATTGTAGTTTGTGACATGATGCAGAGGCCAAAGGACTTGCGTTGTGTATTTTGTGGCAGAAACGGACTGTGCGCTTTGTAGCAGCAGTGTGTGGGGGAGTAAGGATTGTTGATCTCTAATGTCTCAGAATTCCCTCTGAAATTTTGAGGTTCCGCTTATTTTCAGGTACATTTGAGTACATGTCGATGGTAGGGTTCACATTAGCGGTGTGCTATGGATAGCACCTGTGTGCATGTGTTGCACATTCCTTACTTCGTGTCCTGTGGCCATGTTTAGTGACCGTTTGGGTTGGTAACAATTTTGGTTAGAAAGTATTGATGATGCAAATTTGTGGGGGGTACCATTTAGAGCGTTAGTGTCTGGTTGGCTTTTGTTTATAGCATCCACGCATGATGCTTCGTACTAGTTCTCAAGTTGATAGTTTTTATTTTTGATGTTTATTTGGAGGGAGGGAGGGAGGGAGGGAGGGAGTGGGGGACCTCAGTCTCAGTCAGTCTCAGTACTGCGATGCGCAGACCTTGCCTGTTTGGAGAGTGACAAGTGAGAGTTGACGGTTGTGAGCGATAGCAAATGTTCGTTTCTGAGTTAATGGGCGTCAACATTATATTCCTGTGAATACACCAAGAGATGTACGAGCTGTAACAGGTTGTCCCCGTTTTTAATATGATTATTCTTGGCATATGTTTAGCAGTTAGCTCCTGGTGTCTCTAACTGTTGGGAGTTATGATTTCTTCAAGGTGCATCAGCCACCAATTGAATGCGGTAACACATGTTATGTGATGTTCGCAGAGTGGCTTCCACTTTCATATATTGTGCGTTACAATGGGGAAGGAGTGTAGTGGGCCCCTGCTGATGTATGTGTGACGTCACTGGCGTGACAGCTTGGCGTAAGCTTTCACTGAAGGACGGTTAGAGCGACAGAGGGAGATGCAGTGAATACTTGCCTGCGTGGTAGTGGTATATCGGTCTCCCATCCCCGGTTTCCTACCTACCCACTTGAGAAGAACCTGCAATAAAGAAGACTTGCCTTTGACTTGTCAGGCGACCCCGCGTCTTCCCGTGTCATCTCGTCAGTTACAACACTTGCTTCCCAGTGCATACATAGCAAGAGATTGAATCCGGGGTTGGGGGAGCATTGTGGTTTTGTTTTCTGCGTTCGTGGTGATGTGTAATCCTCTAGTACCTCGTGCACCTGTTAAGATGTGAACGGGGGCGGGGTGGCGGGGGAGCGGGTTGCCTCGTTCTGATTTTTTCTGGATTAAGTGAAAGAAGCATGCAATGTTCATGTTATGCAGTATGGGGGATTCCCTCTGCGGCCTGTAGTGTAACCCGACACCGCAGTTCTGCGTGGATTTCACAGGCTTCCGGGAAGTGTGCCATTCTGATGTTGGCAGAACAGCTTCTTTAAGTTTGTGTCCACATTTCCTCTTCCAGGAGGCAATTGGCACAATCTTGGCAAATGAATGGGGCAATGGCAGTCGTTGCTGATCTCGCACAGGGAGATCGCCACAGATTCACTTCATGCCGTGGTGTAAGGCCTGAAAACCTCTCGAGTCCGTGTGCCTTTACTGCGCGTAAGTGGTGCATCTCCGATTAAACTCATCACAATCGTACACGAGTGGTGTCACTTACTGGCACACCTTCTCTACGAGCTTATAGTGGAGGCTGCATAAAGCGCAAATGCATGGGCGTCTGAAGGCGGCCAATAGATGTTTTACAAAAAATTACATTCTTTTATTTTCATGGCCTGCCTGAGACTGCTTGGAATGAAAATTCAGTCTCGGAAAATGCAGATTACAGCTAAAATGTGGAACCTATTGTGAACTTGAAATTGACGAATAGTTCATTAGTAACATTTAAAAGTGACGAAGACTCGTTGCTCATAAAGCTTTTGAAGCAAACTGGGAGTTTTATTATTTTGCAAAGGATAATGGTTAATGATGTGCTCATTTACTGATAATGTTACTAAGAAACGTTCTGACTGGACGTCGCACAATTCTTGACCCTTCAAGGATGTCCTCCTGGATCTGATGGTGAAGCCAGGTTTAGAAATTGGGTCTTCTGATTCCAAAGTGAGCAACTTTGCTGCCAGATTTCATCTGGTCCTATTCCCTTGTTCACCAATCTTTTCGATGTAATGCTAATGTGCTTTGTTTTTATTAAGCACTTATACGCTCATCAGATAAAGAAACCGTGGAGTACAAGAGTTGTGACAGAGTTCTGTCCAAGTTGGGATTGAAATCAGTATTTTGGTTCATAGGGTGCAGTTTGCCACAAAATCACGCCCCTCTTCTGGATGTTCTTTTTAGGCATGCATCTTCATACGGTAGTCTCACTTTCTTTCTTCTGATTTAGCGCTAAGGCTGCATCAAAGTGAAGCGGGGATGGATGGATGGGGGGGGGCATGTGTGTTTGTAAGTCGTGGATATATCTAGAGACTAGTGCTGTGACTGGGGAATGAAGTTAAACAGCCTAATGGTCATGAACACCCTCAAACTGCCCTAAAATGGTTGCAGACTACCCTCATACTTTTGTCAAGTATTAATATTTGAATATTATAATTCGCAAAATCGCAGGGACGCCGCTTCAAAGCAACTGGAGAAAGACCAAACCGCAAGGGAGTACAACACCAAGGATCACTACGATGGTGCCCTTTTCAGTATAAAAGCCAAATATCCTATATATGGACCAACAAAGCATGGGATGGGGGTGCAAGCTTAGTAGTCTGCTCAGTGAGCAACGGGTTTCAAAAGGTGAATTTTCCAGTAGCCATTGGCTAGTGATAATTGACTCTCTTGGACAATACAAAATGGTCCGAAGGGGAAAATTGTGTACATTTCGGAATAAATATGCTGATTAGAATGTAGACAGGTGTATACAAGTGCAAGAAATAATTACAACTATACCAAACAAGCGAGTCTCAAGCCCTTCATCTAAAAGAGAGATCTGACATTGGATAGACGTTTGATATATGTATAGTCAATGAAAAAACCAAGGTGCAGTTAACTTGTGCAGATTTAACGCAGCGAAATAGTTGAAGTTCAGCAAATGTAGGAAGTCATGACCAGCTTGCCATGTCCCTCATAATGCCATTTTGTATGTCATTGTGAATCCCTCCTCTAATGATATGCAGGAACACGCAGAGTTAGGCTGGTCTTGACTTACCACTTCCTGTGAATTTCAAGTGTTTTGTTGGGTTAAATCTTCACAACTTAATCGCACCGTAACTATTTTTTTTAAGTGATTTTCAAGCGTTTTGTTATACCATAGTTTTTGTACGGGCCACTAGCCATGGCCACTGTACATGCTCGCCAATGTTTCCGTTGGACTCACTAGGTGGCCATGGTCCTACATGTCTTATCGGGCCCACTAACCATGGCCTTCAGCCCTGGCAGGTGAGCCCAGTCTTTTCCAAATGGAAATTAAAACACTTTTTTTAAAGTGAAAAACATCACCCACACACAGTGTCAGGATCGGCGGGTGGAGGCTTTGGGACTACTGGCGGCATTAACCTGCTCAGAGTTACGCTCTAGTCCTCATCCAACATGGCGGCTAGCCCTATAACTGCCGACTCCGCCCCTTCCTCCAGTGCGTTGTATCTGTTTACCCTCCCGTTACTTCGCTCGTACTCTTGTGACTTAGCTAAAATACTTTTCTGCGCTTTTCCTTGTTCTGTTTTCCTGTGCCTGTGCATTTTCAGTCCTACTTATTCTTTGGTTGCTGTTCTTCCCTTTCATACGGCGTTAGCTGTATTTCTTATCTACCGTTTTTCTTGCCTACTCCGTTGTAATTTCTTTCACGGCGCTTGCCGTCTCCAGTCTCCCGTTTCATTCTCCGGTCTTTTATTTGTTTGACTACTTAGCATTTATATCTTAGGTTAACTTTTCTTTCTACATTCCTGGATGGTAGATTATCAGCCTTCTCACTGAATCTATTGTTATACTCGTTGGACTATTGGTCTTTGGAATCATCCATCCATCCGAAAATCACCTTATCCAGGGTTTTTTCTGCCTTCCGGCTTTTTCCCTGGGACGAGGCTGGCCCCCCGGGGGGCTCCCGGAGGCAAGTTCTCAACTCTGTCACGGTGGCCTCTGGAGGGGCCAGACCTTACTTACACGACAGAAGAGGTGGAAAGCTTAAGGAAGACAATTCCAAGAAGAAGAAGAACCCAAAGAAGTCGGAAGCTACACTTAAGGAGAGCTCTTCGGAAGTCTCAGGTGAGGAGAAGGGGGAGTTTAAACCTGGACCTGACAGCATACAACGCCCGACTCACACTATGGCTTCTTTGGAACAATACCAGGAATTGGTGGCGGCTATGCAGAATCTAACCGTCGAGGTTCAAGCCTTGAGAACTGAGAATATAGCGCTCCGACAACAGGTAGTGTTTCGCCGGGAGGAATACAGCGATTTACCTACTATGCCACTTTCCTTCGGAAAGTATAATGGTTACCCCGGAGGCTTTAAAGACTTTATTGATGCATGTAGGGTGTACTTTGCCTTCAGACCCCATGCTTACGACTCAGCCAGAGCAAGGGTGGGCTTCATCATCGCTAACCTCTCAGGAAATGCCCTATCTTGGGTCACTCCGTTGGTAACTAACAATGATCCGTCTCTGAACGATTATGACCGTTTTTTGGAGGTATTTAAGGAAAGGTTCGATAGACCCGAAGTGCTGTATTCATCTTTGGAGGCTATTCTAGACGTTTGTCAAGGAAGCTCTGATCTTCAAACCTACATCTCTCGCTTCCAGAGACTCGCTGCCAAGGCTGACTGGCCAGATTCGGCTCAACAGACTATTTTCAGACGAGGCCTTCACGATGATATTAAGGACGAACTAGCTAGAGTTGCCAGACCAGCTTCTTTCCGAGATCTGATTACCTTGTCACTCCAGATCGAATTTCGACTACAGGAACGACGACAAGAAAGAAGACGACCCAGAGGAACTCCTCAGGTGTTAAATCTTCCTCCTCCTTCACCTCAAATAAGAGCGTCACATATGGTGGAAGAACCCATGCAAGTCGGAGCCGCTCGAGGTCCCCTGACTCAGGAAGAGCGAAGGAGACGACGTGATACCGGATTGTGTATGTATTGCGGTTCTTCTAAACATCTTCTAAGAGACTGTCCGGAGGTTCCACCTCGACGGAAGGAAAACTTCAGCCCCCGTTCTGCTGCAAGGGAAGTTTCGGGGGACTTGACAAGTACCCTTGCAACAGCTCAAAGACCTTAGAAAGTACAGAAGAGAACAGTCTGATGGTGTTTAAGGTTGAACTCTGGCGGTCAGGATCCGCTCCCCTCGAGGTACTGGCAATGTTGGACTGCGGAGCCGCAGGCAATTTCATGGATTTAAGATGGGCAACTGAGCATCAGGTGGCTACCAGACTCAAGTCAGCTCCCATACCAGTAGAAGGGGTAGACGGTAGACCTTTATCCTCTGGACCAATCACCACAGAGACATTCCCTCTCAAGTTGAAGATGGACCATCATGAAGAGACCTTGGAGTTTGACCTGATCAGGGCAGCCCATTTTCCTTTGGTTATAGGTATTCCGTGGTTACGAAAACATAACCCGCACATTAACTGGACAGATAATAAGGTGAAATTTGATTCTCTATTTTGTAAGACCAACTGCATAAATCAGTCAACGGCATCCCTTTCTAATGTCAGATCTGTTGAAGGAAGGTCTGTCCACAAACCTGTGATCATATCTTCTATCCCTCTCCAGTATCAGGCCTATGCTGAAGTGTTCATGGATACCCTACCCAAAATGCTGCCTCCACACAGGGTTGAAGACTGCGGTATCGACTTAATGCCTGAGGCGGTGATTCCCTTTGGCCGCATGTATCCTCTATCTCTTCCAGAGCGGAATGCCCTTCGGAACTATTTGGATGCCAACCTACAGAATGGACTTATTCGAGAATCTAAGTCTTCCTGTGGTGCTTCTCTGTTCTTCATCCCCAAGAAAGATACGGTGGAGTTACGCCCCTGTATAGATTATCGTGGTCTAAACAAGGTCACCATTCGTGACAGGTATCCTATGCCCTTGATACTAGACATAATAGAAGCAGTACAAGGAGCGGTCTACTTCACTAAGCTGGACTTAAGAGGTGCCTATCACCTATTGCGTATCAGGCAGGGTGACGAATGGAAGACGACCTTCCGCACCCCATTTGGCCTATATGAATACAGGGTAATGCCGTTTGGCCTTGTCAATGCCCCGGCGGTATTTCAAAGATATATGGATAAGGTATTTGCTGACATGCTGTTCATAACAGTGGTGGTATACCTCGATGACATATTGATATTTTCCAAGACACTGGCAGAGCACAGAAAGCTGGTCTTACAGGTTTTGCAGCGCCTTAAGTCTCATCAACTACTGATCAAACAAGAAAAGTGCCAATTTGAAACTACATCAGTTTCCTACTTGGGATTCATACTGTCCAAAGAGGGCATCGCAATGGATCCTATCAAGATAAGGGCAATTGGAGAGTGGAAGGAACCTACCAATGTTAAGGAACTACAAAGTTTTTTGGGGTTGGCAAACTTCTATCGAAGATTCATTCCCAATTTCTCTAACACCGTGCTTCCGCTCACTTCTCTGCTGAAAAAGGGGATAAGATTTATCTTTGGGGAGGAACCCAGAAGGGCATTTTCTATTCTCAAGGATTGCTTCTCTACGGCACCCATTCTAGTCCAGCCGGATCAGACCAAACCTTATATCTTGGAAATAGACGCTTCCTTAGGAGCAATCGGGGCCATTCTACTACAGAAATCGGAGGACGATTTCGAACACCCTGTGGCCCATTACTCCAAGACCCTAACTTCCAGTGAGCGTAACTACTCTGTACTCGAAAGGGGACTTTTGGCCATTAAGTTGGCTTGTCAAGAGTGCCGTCATCTGTTGCAAGGGGCAGCTCACAGCTTTACTATCCGCACAGACCATCGTAATCTGCGGGTATTACAGCAGATGGAATGCACAAATGCACGTCACGCCAGGTGGGCCTTCTTCTTCCTGCAATTCGATTTTAGCATCACTTACATTCCCGGTACTGAAAACATGAAGGCAGACGCCTTGTCTCGAAGCCAAGGGGAAGGTTCTGGTATTTACAAGGATCACGAACTCATTTTCCCAGGTCTCAAGATTGTTGCATCCACTCTCTCTTTCCTTCAAGATCTGATACCACAGTATCAAACAGGATTAGACCTTCCTTCCTCCGTCATCCATGGTGAAGATGGGCTGTACTATCATGGAAAGGCGCTGTTCATTCCCACCAAGAAGCTACAGACTCTAGTCCTATCATGGTGCCACAACACCCCTTTAACAGGTCATCCCGGAATTAGGAAGACTTATAACCTGCTACGTAGGGGATTCTGGTGGCCTACACTTCGGAATGATGTAGGTCGGTATGTATCTACCTGTTCGGTTTGTGCCTCCAACAAACATCGAACTGGAAGACCGGTAGGACTACTACAACAACAACCCTTACCAGGGCGCCCCTGGGAACATATTTCCACTGATTTCATTGTGGGTCTCCCACCATCTGATGGCATGACAGTGATAATGGTGACAGTAGATTCTTTCAGCAAGTTAGCCCACTTCTCTGCCTTTAAGCAAGTTCCCTCGGCCTCCGAGACTGCTACAGTATTTCTTCGAGATATTGTCAAACTTCATGGGTTGCCTCGGACTGTGGTTTCCGATCGGGGACCACAATTCACTTCGAGATTCTGGGCTTCTCTTTGCCTCACACTGGGAATTCACAGGGCTCTCTCTTCGGGCTACCACCCTCAGAGCAATGGACAAACCGAAAGGTTGAACGCCAGTCTGGAACAATATCTGAGGTGTTTTTGTAGCCCACAACAAGAGCACTGGTATCGTTTCCTTCCGCAGGCAGAGTTTGCCTACAACAATGCATTTCATACATCTATCCAGATGAGTCCTTTTTTTGTACTTATGGGTACGATCCTCAGCATCTACCCTGGCTTCGTACTCCATCCTCCAAGATTCCAGCTGTAGATGGTGTGCTTAAGGACTTGCATGAAGTACATGAAATTGCTCAGAAAGCACATCAGGCCAGTCAACAAGCACAAAAGAAGTGGGCAGACAAGGGCAGAAGCCCCAACCCGACATGGCAGATAGGTCAATTAGTCTGATTGTCCACCAGATTCTTACCCCGATGGGTCCATTCTGGCAAGTTTTCCTCACGATTCCTGGGGCCATTCCCTATTGTGCAACAGATAAACCCGGTGGCCTTCAAGATCAAACTCCCGAACTACCATAAGAGAGTCCATCCAGTTTTTCACGTCTCCTTGCTTAAAGAATACAAGGATGACCCATTCCAAAGACCTGTCCTTAGAGTACGTGCCCAGGAGACCCCAGCTCCGGAAGAATATGAGGTGGCCTACCTGGTGGACTCCCGGTACTGCAGGGGTAGGTTGCAATACCTGGTTCATTGGAAAGGATACCCATTGGAGGAAAGATCCTGGGAACCTGTGAGCCCCATTCATGCATCCCGATTGATCAGAAGATTCCACCACTTCCACCCGGGTAAACCTGGGGGACCCCCGAGGAGAAGGGGGTATACTGTCAGGATCGGCGGGTGGAGGCTTTGGGACTACTGACGGCATTAACCTGCTCAGAGTTGCGCTCTAGTCCTCATCCAACATGGCGGCTAGCCCTATAACTGCCGACTCCGCCCCTTCCTCCAGTGCGTTGTATCTGTTTACCCTCCCGTTACTTCGCTCGTACTCTTGTGACTTAGCTAGAATACTTTTCTGCGCTTTTCCTTGTTCTGTTTTCCTGTGCCTGTGCATTTTCATTCCTACTTATTCTTTGGTTGCTGTTCTTCCCTTTCATACGGCGTTAGCTTATCCAGGGTTTTTTCTGCCTTCCGGCTTTTTCCCTGGGACGAGGCTGGCCCCCCGGGGGGCTCCCGGAGGCAAGTTCTCAACTCTGTCACGGTGGCCTCTGGAGGGGCCAGACCTTACTTACACGACAGAAGAGGTGGAAAGCTTAAGGAAGACCATTCCAAGAAGAAGAAGAACCCAAAGAAGTCGGAAGCTACACTTAAGGAGAGCTCTTCGGAAGTCTCAGGTGAGGAGAAGGGGGAGTTTAAACCTGGACCTGACACACAGGTTCAGGCTCTAAATGGGTTTTGCAACACTTGAACTCTCTTGGTGGACAATCCATGGCCATGTATGGCCACTTCTATATAGTGGATAGTACACGGATGGCCAGTTGGCACTATCGGAGTATTGCAAAACCAAACTCCCTAAAACTATTAAGACCTATGTCAACTAATGGTGCACAAGCAGCCAGGTATGCAAGGTTATTTGTCTAGTAATAAGTAAGTACACAGAGTGTGTCCTCTTTGAGACACCTGGAGGAGGCACGTGTTATTCACATTTGTGATGAGCTGTGGCATTCGTTTATCCGGGAAAATTGACCAGACCATGGAAGGACGTCCTCAAAAAAGTAAGGCTTTCATAAAGCAAGAACGGCTAAAAATAGAGTGGGGAGTCAAAAGCACCGTTTTTACAAAAATCCTGGGTACCAGATCCGTAGCCGCTTGACATAAAACCTCATAGTAGTAATGAGTCATTTTAAGAAACATTGAATATTTGAAAAAGTTACGCAATCGCCCCAAAAGTAATTGTAAACTGGCCCTGTGAAAAAAAGAGTGCACGTTATCAAATTATGTTTGAAATAGAAATGATTTGGGAAGAAGTTTCCATGATTGGACCTAGCAGCATGCTTCATTTCATAATCAAAAGGTATCTTTAATTGTGGCATGTGTTGCAAAATACTTCTAAATTCTAAAGGGGTCCAATATAAAACTGTTTATTTTCTGGATTTTAAGAAACTAGTAGATACGCAAAAGAATGTTTGTTTTATGTTGCCGTGCATTAGTGTAACCCATCTGTAACGATGGATATGGCACCGTATTCATCACACTGTTAAGGTAACTATTAAGTGATAATCTTCATAAAACGAACTTGATTGACTTCATTTAACCAACATGCCTGAGGGCTGAAGTGCGCTCTACAAATACAAAAATACAAAATAAACATTGTAAGCCATGCTGTTGCCCTTGGCCAGGGGAGCTGCCAGTAAACGTAGTACTCTTGAGAGGGGAGCATCTAGTTCCGAAAAACACATATGCAGTGTTCTTTGCTGCTTACTGCAACACTGCGTATTATACAACCGCTAAAATCCGAAAGTTGAATAGCACCTTTTAGGGTTGAGTTCAGTACATTGTGTTGATATCCTCTCGGCCGACTTTACTCTTTCTTTTTCCGTCTCGCCAAGTTAGTTGCCTGTGGAGTTACGAAACGGATGGGTCACGTTGTTTTGATGACTTTTGGTTCTTCTCCTCCCATTGCCTATTCTTGTCTCTGGATTGTAATGAATGGCTGGAATAGTAATCCTGTTTATGCTTTTGTAATGAATTCAATATGGGCGCCTGTTTCTGACTGCTCTTACAGAATGTGCATAACTGGCTGAAACAGTCCCTCCATCACCCTGACTTGAAATGTAGGAGTGTTTGAGTTGGAGCAACTGAATTTTTTTTTTCTTTCTTCAGAATTCATACGTCATTAAACAAGCAAAACGACTCAATGAGTTCATAGTCTCCTACAACTTATCCTAGTATTTGAATTTTAGAAGCTGGGTTAGATGGCAAATGTAGCCACATTCCTTCATCTTAAATATTCTCATGTTTTGGCGTCTCTATTCATGCCATCAGCACCCTATAGTTTTGACTAATTGTGTGTCATTTGCTGTCTGGTTTTTCTTGTAACACTGAGGCTAAAATAATGGGGGGGAAACGAGCTTTTAGGGTGAAATCCAAGTGTTCGGTGTCATTAGTCATGTTTTAGAACACTTCTTGCACAATTGGTGTATATAGAGTACCCATAGAATCACTGTGGTAAAGTGCATAAAGGTTCACGTTAGTATTTGACTTGGGTCACACTACAAATGACCAATGGCCCAGTGAGGCATGTCGGGAAGGGACTACCCTAAAAGCCAAGCCATTAAAATAATTTGATCTTTCCTATAAGTTTGAAGTTTAATTAGCCTGGCCCAGATATTCTAAAGTATTCAGTATGATAATGCAGAATTTTGGGGTTTAGATGGGTCCATCTTTGTCTTCAGTTGTTTTTGCACCCCCATCCTGCAACCAGTCGATCTGTTACTCTTACCATTGTGGAAATATTTGAAGGTGCTCACTGTATCTCTCGTTGTTATAACTACGTATTTCAAGCCTTAAAACAACACGCATTTGCCACTAACCATAGGCTGATAATTGGTTCTTGGCGTGTGAGAAATAATGCCCCCTTCGGTTCTCCACATACACACAGTGCAAGTAGCATGCCCCTCCTTAAGTGACTTGAAAAGCAGAGCATAGCCTGGTTTGAAGTCTAGGTTGAGTCAATGAATGGGTAAGTAGCGCTAATGATTGGGATATTTTTAAATAAAACGTTCTGCATATTGTGATCCAGGCTTTATCTAGCCTTCTATTAATGCACAAAGTTGCTGGAGGTCGGACTACCTGTTGGAAAACATTGTATATTGTTGTCTGGCTAAAAGGAGGGGATTGGTCGTCACATGAAGCTTTTTTGATCAAAGTGTTCTACTTGAGCAGTATGATCGAAGATTCACTCCCTTGATCCCAAGTTGAAATATGTAGTACTAATATAAGAGCCCATGAACACGGGCCAACGTGCAGGTTTTCGTTGACAAAATAGGACGATTACTACATATCCTAAGGCACCAGCTCACTCCAGCGCTAACAAGCAGAGCTATGCGAAATGGACAATGTCTTTATGTATCCTAAGGCAACTGACAATAGAAGCTATGCAGATTTGTCTCTACTGCGCATGACTGCAGCGGACAAACCTACATCTGGCCTTTTTTATTATGTTATTTTGGTGAATTTTTGGTTTTCACTTGTGGTTAGTTTGCCATGTAGGTTTGTTTGGTCTGTCAGTGATACAAATGACTTTGAAAATGGCACTTGATTGCATGGAGGGAAAATGGTATGACTGGTGGGCGTTGTGTGTTTGTGTCCTCCTGCTTAGGCTTTTTTTTAATAGTTTATGCAAGGTCAGATGTGATGTTTTATTTCCCAAGCAACTAGCAGTAGTACGTTTTGTTCTGTTTGGGTTCTTTTATTTCGGATTGGAGTAGGTCTTTAGGTAGATCATCCATATCATAATCATTTGTTCTATCGTATCAATCTAGCTTTTCTATGATCAGACTCGGAAGACGAACCTTTCCCTTGATCAAGCGTTGGTCTCAGTGAGCACTTCACAAATGTGAGGCTTCTCGACCATCCACTGCCTCTGTCCTGATGAAATTGTAGGCTCAAAATCTCATCTCTACTGTCCTTGCCTGGTCTGTAGACCCAATAAGGCTGCGGACCAGGACCTGTGTAGCAGTCTCCATATCCCAGATAAATAAGACCCTGTATTTTTGCCTTGTGAAGCTTGCCCGACTAGTAGTGTTCCCTTTGTTTTTTTTTACTTTAATTTGTATTGCCAGGCCTCATCTTCTTGCCTTGTTAAAAAAAGACACCTCCTTTGTTTTGCTTTAGGCCAATGAAAAGACAAAACGGGTGCTGATGTCCCATTCTGCTTGCCTTATCCTGCCTTTTTATGCTCCCATAGAGGTTCTGCATCGTATTGTCATCCAGATAAAGTTATGTGCAATCTGTTTGCTTGAACCTGGTTGTAAAATGCTGTCGAATTCTTTTCCTGTAGCAAAATGTTTAATCTGGTTCTCATCTAGTTGGAAAGGAGGGAGAATGGGACTACAGAGGTGGACAATTATGGTTATTCTAGTTCTTGGTGCCTACTCGCTTTCCTTCACAACATCCACCAGTATGTCCACATAGCCATATGTTGTGGTGGAAGCATTAATGTTATTGCAGGGTACCGTCTATAAAGGAGAAGGATCTTTTTACGCTGTTTTGGCCCTTGCATGAAGCAATGCAGTGTGTGTGGAGGCCAGTTTAAAAACATTTAAGAAATGCTTCTTGGGTTGCCTAGTGGGACAGGCTCATCTCACCTCGTAGTAAAAGAGAGTATAGAGACTACAAGAGCCAAAATCGCCATGACTGGTGTTTTAACTGGCTTCCAAACTTTTAAATACTATGGTAAATGATTTCCATAGCAAAAAAGCAATTCATCAAATCGTAGTGGTGCCGGGTGAAAGATTCCTGTTATTCCTAACATTTGGACCCAAGTAGGGAAAGTGTGATTTGTAACAATCCTGGCACGTGGAATGGAGGGACCCACATTAAACGAGGAATTCAAGCACTTCAATGATCCATATATGGATTATTCAAGCTCAACTCCTGGAAGCCATGTTTATGTATGTTAGGATTCCCTGCTTCTAACCGTGGAATTTTGTAGCTTTTTCCTCTGGGCTTGAGGATCCAGAATGTATCTGTGAACTGGCAAACCATCAAGGGGGCTGGCTCCAATTTGAACCACGGCTAGACCAAGTGGCAATGGGCTTAATTTCAAGGGGCTGCACGATGAAATTAGGCAACACCTTGAACCTTTATTACAGATGGCTTTGCTCATCAGGGACATTGGCTTGAATACTGCTCTACAGTGCGCTGAAAGCCAATGTCATTGTATTAGTGGAGGAGAAATGTAGCGGTGTGGTTTGGGGCCAAGGATGTATTGTGTTGCAGTAAGAGCCTAGGAGCAAAATTATGTGAAAACCTACTGAGCAATTCTCAGCCAACCTCCCACTCTCTATTTGGGTTATTTTGAATCCCGTATAATTTTTTTATTTTTTACATTTGTTAATACGCCCAAGCCCGGAGGTCACGGCGTAGGTTACATGATTGGGGAAGTACTTGCTGGTTACATAAGTAGGATGGAAATCCTTAAACAAAATAAAGCAGACACATTATAGTTACAGGTACATTGGCCTGATTGGCAGGATTAAAGCATTTGCGTTTACAATATTGAGCAGTTTGAGTAACACCAAGGACCGTTACATCAGCCTTGTTGGTATGTGTGGGTTAGAATTTGTTAAATAACCATGTTTTTTTTAAAATGAGAATGAGTTGGTTCATTGCCCAAGTACGCCGGGAGTAAGTTCCATAATCTGGGGGCTGCTACATGGAAACTGGATAATCCTGTTCTAGAGTTCTTGAATCGTGGGATGAGTAGGTGAGTGCTAGTGTTCGACCTAAGGAGTCTGGTTGTGGTTTTTCGGGTGAGACTATCGTTCAGGTAGGTGTGAGTGTTTTGAGTGATGCATTCAGAGCGTTTTGTAGAGTATTCTTGCTTCTATGGGTAGCCAGTGTACCTCTCTCCTAGACTGTGATATATGGTCCCTTTTTTTTATCCGTAGAGCCGCTCCAAGAGCTTTATTTTGCATTAATCGCAGTTTGGCCAAATTTATCTTAGTGGTGCCTTATAAGAGTACATTAGAGTAGTCTAATTTAGACATAAGAGCTCTTGCGAGAGTGATGCAATTCTGTGTAGTTAGAAATTGTCGACTGAGGGAGATTAGTTTTGCTGTGGACGAGGCGAGTGAGTTGATGTGTTTACTGAATTTAAGACTAGAAACTAGATCGACTCCTAAGGTCTTGACTTGGTTGGAGATGGGGAATGGGGGTACCTTCTTTGACGATGGAGGTATAGTCCTTGTGCAGTTTTTTCAATTGGGCTGGGGATCCTACAATAAGAATCTGTCTTTTCTCCGTTTAAGCAGAGGCTATTAGTTGCCATCCAGTTCTGGATGAGCGAGTACATTTTATTTATGAGCATAGTGTCTAGTTTTTGATGACCAGTGATTGGGATGAGTAACTGTATCATCCGCAAAGTTAGTATAGAGAACTCCCATGGCATGTAGGGCTGCGAAAAGGACTTTAAAATAAGCGTTATAGAACATTGAGGAGAGACAAGAAACTTGTGGTACACCTATGGGTACTGGTATCTGATCTTCCGCCTCCTCTCCTATGGCTACTCTAGAGGTGCGATCTGATAGAAACGATTTGATCCATGAGGTTGTGTTTTGTGAAGTTATTGGATAATGCTAAGCATATTTTGTCGTGATCTACTAGATCGAACACAGCGGATAGATCGAGTAATAATAAGATAGAAAGATTACCAGGATCTCAGACACCGTCCAGTGCTGCCTCTGTGCTTTGTTTAGGTCGCAAGCCAAATTGTCGTTTACTTAGTAGGTGGCTGTTTCCTAAGTGTGCTTGTACTTGGTATAATCAACTTTGTCGATTTATTTTGAGGAGGAATGGGTCTGTGGTAATGGGTCTATAATTGGTGGGTATGGTGGGGTCTGGGCTGGGTTTTCTCATTGGGGTGTGACCCAGCCTTCTTTGATGTCTGATGGGACCGAATTGGTGCTGAAGGAGGCGTTGATGAAATTGGTGATGCTGGGAGCCAACGTTGGAGTGCAGAATTTGAATAGTTTAGCATGAAAGCCATCACCTTTACAGTGTGAAGGGAGTTGGTCTTGGGTAACTGGGTAGAAGTTGAACTGAGTAGTTGAGTAGAAGTTCTCAGTCAAAGCAGTTGGTGTGGTGTCAGAATTCTGGCTCAGTAATATGCTTTTAGTGATAATTTTGGCTTGTAGGGATTTGATTGTGGTGGCTAGTGCGTTGGTAGTGCACCAAGCTTTACTAGCCAAGGCTGGAGACGGAGAGGGGGGTGGGGGGATAGGTGTTTCCAATTCTCTGGTTTGAACAGTTCTTTACTGTTAGATGTGGCATTGGTGATACTTAAATTCAGGGTGTTCGCTTTGAGTGATAATTGCGAGTTTGTATTTATGGGATCATAGTCGGAGTTCTTTTTTAGACTCATCAAAGGTGTTTTTTTTTCTTGTGAAGTGTTCTAGTGATTTTCTGTTTCTTCTGAGTTCAAGGAGTTCGTCATTGAACCAAGAATTACTGCGTTTAGGTCTGGGAAGTTTATATTTGAGTGGGGCTGCTTCATTGAGGGCGGTTTTCAAGCAGGAATGATCTGGGTTGGTGGTCATACTAGGCTGTGTTTCAAGTCGTTTGTTAAGGGTAGGGGTCAGAATTTCTGGCGTGAGCTTGCGTGAGTTTCTTGCCAATATTGGTACAGGCGGAGGTGTGGGGGATTCTTGGGGTTTGGAGGTAGGTACATTGAAGCGAACTAGGAACTAGTCTGACCAGAAAATTTGTATGATGTCATCAAGTGTTACTTTAGTGTTCAATGTTAAGATCCAATCTAGGATTCTACCTCTGAGTGGGTGCATTTACAGTTGGGGAGAATTTTATTTCTTGTAATGCAGTATGGAAGGCTGTGGCTTTATGATCTTGGGTGTCGTTAAAACCCACATTTATGTCGCCTAATAGTACAAATTTGGTTTTGCGTAGGGTTGATGAGTAGCAGGATGTCTTTATCTGGATGATTGGAGGGGCTTGGTGCTCTGTAGAATAGGAGGACATAAATGGTTGTTTTAGGGTTGGTGTTTAGTTTAAGGGCTAGGAGTTCGTAACCTTCTAGACATTCTTTGTTGCAGGCTCTGAGTTGTAGAGATGATTTTGCAATTATAGCTATTCCTCCTGCGGAGGTATCCTGACAGTCAGTTCTGAGGATGGTATAATCTGGTGGGACGGCTAATGATAGTAGTGGAAGTGAGGCTGGATGGAGCCAGGTTTCGGTCAAAGCAAGGAAGTCTAATTGGTGTTCCAGTAGGAGGTTGTGTACATCAGTAGCGTGTGCACCTAGGGATCGTGCATTTCCTAGGGATCGCGCATTTAGTAGTCCTCCTTTCAAATGAGTGTTGGGCGCATTATGTGGGCAGAGAGAGAGGGGTGAATCTAGTGGTACTGTGTTGGTAAGTTATTATATAGGGTAGGACGGCTGGGCATTACGAAGCCCTGGTGAGGCCGACGTGGTTGGATTCAGGGTAATGGTCGTGCAGGTCTTGTGTGGGTGGTTGTTGGGCATCTGGTGGGTAGATTGGTTTATCTGTAACCTGATGTCGAGCCGGCGCTGGATGGAGCGTGTGGAGAGTCTGAATCTCTTGGTTGCTACTAAGGTCTAGTGGCAAATAGGATATGAACTGTAATTCTTGCTCTTAGATGCAAGTGGCGTGTGTATCCTGAGCATGGGACAGTGGGCTAGCTGATAGGATTGTTAGCGGATCTGGCTAAGGCGGAGTGTTAAGAAAGATTTCATATTTGAATGTAATTTTCCCTCCACGTGTCAACCCCCAAACTTTTTGCTGCTGTTTTACACCCTGATCTAAACTTTGCCAGAGAAGCACAGCCCTCAGCTGCACTCCTCTGGGCTTCGCTCGCTTTTTATGGGGAAACTGACATGCCCTTAAGACAGTCAGTAGTGGGAGACTTTGTTTTCCCTTAGTTCTTTCCTCGTGTTGCAGCTTTTGTGCAACATGTAACAAGTGTGCAATGTAACTTACTTTACAGAACCCTTGGGTCTCTAGTCATTCCAAAGGCCCTAGAAACTCTCGTGGACTTTTTATGAACTGTGCAGATGTGTCATGGACAGGACTGGTGGCAGCTATCGTTTATGTATTTTTAACCCTTTCTTGCCATGTAAACTGTGCTTGCTGCGCTTGGCACAAATGGGTGGCCTGGCTCCAAAATGGCCATGCCACGAGGTTCTTTGTCCTGTCCTTTGGCCATCTTGCCCCTTCACCTTCCCAAGGTCAGTCCTTATTTGGTCATGCACTTTCCCGCGAAACCCAATGCTTTCGTGGGCTTCTGCATGCCTTGTGTGTGTGTGCCTCCAGGATGTGGGCTGGGATGTCTGCTCCCAATACACATCCTGGGTGCCAGAGAGTCTGGAGTCTCCTAAATGCCTGGGACCACCGTGGCCCGTGATTGATCCATGTATGGAGTGAGTGTTTGTGAGCAGATCTCCCATTGGGTCCTCTCCTTTTTTGGCGCGAAGGGAACTTTGGATAAGAGGAGGCTGAAAACACCACTACCAGGTCGATCTCCTGAGTTCACACAAACAAAGGATAAGGAGCCAAGTATCCTGCAACAAGTAGCCGAGTTGAGTAACTGCTAGTGACCCGCTGGAAGGTTTGGCACCCTGAGCCCGCTGTCGTCCTGTGAGACCCCTCTGCATCTGATTGTCCTAGAAGGTCTGCGAAGACGCTTCGACCCATTGGAATAGTGGGATCAACTATTCTCAGCACCTTCATCAAACCCTGCAAGTAAGCCTCTTCGAAAGTGTCCCTGGGCCAACCAGTGGGCTGACCAGCTTACACGGGACGTTTGCTCTGTTACCACTGCGGTTTCGAGGAGGCCCTCGAAACTTGGCATATTGCTTGCTCTCTGTCCACGGTACCCTCACAACGAATTTCGTACACTTGGCATTCCCAGGTCTCAAGTGAGACGAGTGCGCCCGGACTGGAGTAAACGCAATTACCATGTTGCCCTGCTGTGGCAACGACCTGTGCAAGTTCGCTGCATTTATGATCCTTGACCCTGAAGCCTGCTGCAGTGGAATTGGGCTGATTCCTCCACCCGGAGCGGAGAAATCGCCACTGTCCCATTTGGGAATCCCCGCTGTATCTCGGAAACTACAGTGTCGAGACGTCCAGATTGTCGCATTCGAACCTGCCAGCGCAGTGGACTGTACTGGCTAAGTTTAGGTCTGCCTGCGTTGGGGACCGGTGAGTAGTCCCTACCCCAACCGGTGGCCCCTAGCACACGAGCCCATTTTTATGCACAAAGTGGCCCCTGAGGGCCCCTTTCCTTTCCACAGATATTACGAAATAGCGACTCCATCCGCACTCTCAAACTGCCTCTGCCCTCAAGTGGAGGTCCTGCTTGAATAGTGGGAACTTGTTCTTCATCGCCATATCCACCTTCCTGAGCTGCTAGAGACCCTTGAAGAGACCCTATTTTGTCCATTGGCACAAGCGCGTGCATGTACTATTGAGCATAAGGCTCCTCTTATCGTAGGGCTTGGACTGCCTCTTAGTTAGGTTTATTATTGATGTTCAACTGGGTCTAAAGATTACTTGCACTGCCTGTTTTCCTCCCCATCTAGGTGGTCTACATGTTTCGTGCTTTTAACCCCTTAGCCCCCCCCCTGTCTTGTGTGTATATATATATATTGTGTTGATTGTGATGTATTGGTTTACTTTAGTATTATTGTGATTCTTTGCTATGGTCTGTTACAAAGGCCTTGTAATAAATGTGTCTATTTTTAATATAACACCTGTCTGGAGTAATTTTTGTCGTTGCTTTGTGTGTTCATTGAGGTCTTTCAGTCACCCTCACCCCTCTTGAGACTTAGTCTTGACCACCTGCCATAGCTTCCCTGATTGGTCTGGCTTGACCAGAGGTTACCTTGTTCCCCTCCAGGTCAGAGTTCAGAAATCCTTCTTAACACGGGGCCGTGTGAGGGTGGTGGGAGCTGTGTGTGGCGTGCCTATGTTTAAGATTTGTGCTGTTTTGGTGGTTTTGTTGACTGTGCTAAAGAATGTATTTGGTACGGGGGAGCTGATGTTTTGGGCAGGAATGGCGTAGGGCAGGGGATGGGGTGCTGTCTTGGGCAGCTGATGCGGGCAAGATGTAAGTGCCTTTGGTACAAATTATGTACCGGTCAGGTTACTATCTGGTACTGGGGTCATGGTTATCTAGTGTATCAGGCTAGGGATTGCGTAGTCACTAGTGTGCAGGGCAGTGTAGTGGAAAAATCCAAGCAGGGTAACAAACTGTAACCTCGCAGTGCTAGATTGTAACGTTGATGATGTTGGTACAGTTAGATGCACAATTCCCAGTGTTTCTGGTGTAAAATGATCACAGTATTTCTAATGCAGTGAGTGTGGGGCATATATGCAGCTATGTGCGAAGTTACATGTGGTGCCAATTTATAATGGGAAATTATGTGCGCCTCCCGTATGTGAGACAATATTCGAGAAGTGCAAGTGGCCTGGGTTAATTAAACGCATGTATGGTGCAACTTGTACGAATGCAGGGGTCATTCAACTGGTAAAACAAGCATCTAATGCCACCACGCGAACACATAAAGTAGTTAGAGCGGTTGAAAAGTCAGCGTGGGATGGTGCGGCAAGTGAGAATGGTGGCTATTAGCAATGGGAATTGTCAGAAACGGGCAACACACGATATGCACTGATGCATACACTATCGCTATAATACTCGATGGCACATTTACTGAAAGCGAGCACGATAATGTCAATTGAGGCATTTAGGTGATTGCATATTGTACATGATGAAGAGCACTATAGAGAATACAGTAGAAATGATTGTATGCTGTGTTTTGTGAGTAGCTCGCTTACTGCAATAGTTGGACTGGGCGGCGGTCGTCATCTATAGTTCATGGTAGGAGTACATTTTGCTGATGGGAGGTGCAGGAAGTCAGTCCATGGGCAACTTTAGTGGGAATATTGCTTGGAGATGGGGGTGATGGCGATAAATGGGTGTAGGATAGATGTTATGCAGCGTAACGCGCCCTACTGCTGTTAAAGCACAGACAGGTAAGGCCTTTGTCGTACGGGGCCGGCTTCTGCCTCCGGTCTCCCACGATAGGCTAAAAAGCCTCTCCTGCACTGGTTGCTATACAACCAAGATGAACAAATGAAGCAACGATCCTCGGGCGGCGGCCATCTTGCAGAACAGAATTAGGAACAAAGCCATGGAGTACAAGCTCCACATGGTGATGGTTGGCTGTAGACTCAGCAGGATGCAAAGGGCAATCTATGGCGAACTTGGTGGGCGGTTTGCAACTATAAGGGCTGCACAATCGCTGCCATAGCTGAGTGAGTAGCAGCACAGGTAGCGCTGCCCCTGCAGCTCGGGTGTTGCTCTGGAGGTCTAGCTGCTGCAGCTATAGAGGGGACGTTTGGGCCCCTGCTCTGACGAGGTTGCGTGTCAAGTGATTTGTATTCAAATAGGAGCATGTCATTTTGTACAAATTTGTGTACAAAGAAATCTGAGGGCATCCTCACTTTTTCCCCTGATATCCTCCTCCCCGGTGGCCAGGGAAAGGCCGTCGCTATCATATCCTGACGGTGCGGGTGGATATGCGAGGGAGGACTACCTGGGTGGCAGAGACTTGAGTGGAGGCGTATCTCCCATTTCCCTTTTCCAACAAGTCTGACACCTCCTCTCCCCCCTTGTGGTCTATTACCAGTTACTTCCTTATTTTTCCAGTGAATCCTCCCCAGTAGGCACCAGTAAGGAACTGGGCCAAAAATACAAACCGGAGCCATACATCCTCCTTTTATTGACTCTCTCTCTCACACACACATACTCACCATTTAGGTTCTGGGACGAGGAGGCGGCAACCAAGAGCAGTGCAAAGCTCCCAAAGCAATAATTAGCGGTTTAGTCCTTTTTGGACCAATCAACCTGGCGTAAGGTTTAAAAGCAGCAAGATGGAAGGAAATTGAGTCAGCTGTGGAAGCAGGTCTACGGACTGGTGGACGAGAGTAGACCTCTCCTGGAATGCGGCGTGGCAGACCGAGTGCTCGAGAACCTTGGAAAGATGCAGAGTGTATGCAGCGGAAAGCAAGGCAAAAGGAACTGTCATGACCAGGCAAAGCTGTAAGAGGGACGCATGAGTGGTGGGGGCAAAGACGCAGAAAACTGCTGGGGAGACAAGTGAGTTGCTACATTCGTGGCAGCTGGAATCATTGCTGGAATGCCGTAAACGCCAACCGGGGAGTCATCCTCGGAAGGGGGACACTGGGACGGCATGCGAGCGTGTAAGACTTTTAGTTACTGAATAGACTTCTAGTTAATGAATGCAGATCTAAGTGAAAGAAAGCACTTTGAATACTGACCTGAATGAAAGCAAGTACTGTTGAACACTGTTATGAATTAAAGTAGTTTTGTGGAATCGCACATTATAAAGAAACTGTGTAGCTTAAGGGAACACGCATTGGCAAGAGCTATAAGATTATATGAAGAGAATAAGTCGAGCACCACTGTAGAGCTGAAACTGTGGCAATATGCATATGAAGGACACATAAATAAGGTGTGTTGGTTGCATGCCCTGTGATGGGTGGACCGTGTTGTCCGACAACTGCACATAGACCGAGGACACCTACCTATAGAAAAGCCACTTCAATACGAAGCTTATGATTGAATATAAACAAAATCTTGTGTGAACTGATATTAAGGAACTTAAGTTTGTGAAATTGGTGAAAGATAATCAAACCAGAAGAGCTGGGAAGTATCACAAGGAATTGTGTTTTTCAAATTGTTGAAAGATTTGAAAGCTTGGGGAAGGGAAACCCCTTTTTGCACTGTGTACTAACCTGAACCCTGGAAGAATCCCTGAACTGTTAATTGAAAATTCTTTGTATTTTGAGGCTGACGACCCTACACATTGTATACAAATAGAAAGGGCGTATAGGTTTTGGATACAGTATTCCTGCTTTGACCCAGGCGGCTGTTAAGGTGTAGGTTACAGTATTTACTTTAGCTGCCCTCTCACCAAGCATATAGTCCTGCTTGGTTTATTTACCACCATGTTTCCATTTTGTATTGTGGAAGACTGCCTACCCTGTTCAGGTAGCTCTTACATCACTTATGGAAATGGCCCTGCCAGAATATCCTGCTACAGGCATCACCCCATCCCTTGTCCCACACCCTTTCTACCTACCACACCTCCATTTCTGCCCATTCAAGACTTAATTAATACCACATGCACTACTATAAACTCAAGAAACTCGTGGCCCACTAAGTCCACATCTTTGCAAGATCAAAACTACGCCCTAAATAATATAAGTAACTCTTAATACCTATCCGATTTAGGGTACCACTAGACTGCAGCATTCTCGGTTCTTTGCCCAGGAACAAACGATTTAAGAGGCCCTCTGAAGTCACTGCTAAACATTCCGCCAATGATACTGATGACCAGGTTCCAATCATCACTTCAGAGCATCCAACAGTACCATCAAGCAACATTAAAGGTGCTCTTATTAATGCCCTCTCACTAGGAGCCCATGCCATCGAAATTCATGATCTCATCATCGAGCAACATCTGGACCTGCTAGTAGTTACAGAAACCTGGCTGCACCAAGTTTTTGGACCATTACTAGCCCTGGCTATCCCACCAGACTACATCATCATCAGGACTGACAGATCTAATTCACAAGGAGGTGGTGTGGCCATAATAGCCAAAACTAACATGGGAATTAAATCCTGCCCCCTCGAAGAAATAGTAGGCTATGAACTCCTCCTAGTCAAACTCAACACTGACCAGAAAACCATGTTCAACATCTTGGTTATCTATAGATAACCCAACAGTAACACCCATCCAGACCTAGACATACCTCTGTTAGCTCTCCACATTAAACCTAACACCAAAGATATCATCCTTGACGATATCAACCAAGGTTCAATGACGAGCAGGATACTAAAGCAGAAGCCCTACATACTGCCCTCAAAGATATGAATTTCATACAGTTAGTGAATGCCCCTACCCATATCAAAGGTCGAATTCTGGATTGGATACTCAGGCTAAATTCCAAAATATCTATCAAGTCGATTGTACACCTGAACTGGACTGACCATTACAGCATTAATTCTTCCCTTACTAGAAAGCCCATCAATGTCTAAGGAAACAAATACTTAAGAAACTAGAAATACTCGTAAATTAACCAGCTGAGAATCTAGCCCCCATCATAACAGATGCACTGTCCTCCATCACGGTCTCTAGCAACAACCCTGGTCTCCTGGCAGAGGACTACCACCAGTGCCTTACCGCCACTATTGACCCAGCAGCACCATTAACAACCAAAACACGACGTGCTGACAAACGAGTTTCTGGTTCAATGAGGAATTAGAGCGGCTAACAAAATTGACTCTAAAGAGTTTTTTTCATTTCTTAAAGAATTGGAAAACCCAAACCCAGTTGCTACTCCTACTAACTCCAGTAAGGAATGGTGCACTACCATCCAAAATGCGCTCACCTCCAAAATCGAACTACGCCAAAAGAAAATCCTCACAGAAAGAAAAATCTTAGCTGAAAAAAAAAACATGCCAAATACCAATGTCAATAAAACTAAAGAAAATGCAAACTTGCAATTCTAATTTACCCCAGTAACCCAAGATACAGCGGCAGACACAATCTCGAAACTAAAAGCTTCCAACTGCAAAGGCGACAACTTCCCTGCCCATCTAGTTAAACTCTGTGCTCCACTCCTCACCACCATTATTACTAACTTTGTGAACGCCTCAAATACAGTCCCAGCAAGTATAAAGGGCGTGGGTGACCCCGCTGCTAAAAAAAAAAATCTCTTGATGCGACAGTACCCACTATCGCCCCATAACCACAGTACTGTTTCTGCTCAAGATTGACAAAATAGCGTACAATCAAATCCAAACCCATCGTGAACATAGCTAGCTCCTTGGAGCTAGACAATCTAGATTCAGGCCCAACCATAGCACTGAAACGGCTGTCCTGGATCTGAAAATCCATATTGACACCAATAGGGACCCTGGTAAACTGTATACTACTGCTGTTAGACTTGTCTGCAGCATTTGACTTAGTGGACCATGATAAACTATGTGCCACCTTAGCCAATGATTTCTGCTTCTCTAAAGATGCGACTCTCTGGGTGAAATCCTTTCTAGCTGAACACCCGTCTAGAGTAAGCATTGGCAAAGAGGCTGCCGATCCATACCGGTCCCCATTGGGGTACTCCAATGATCCGGTCTGTCGCCCACCTTAGATGATGCTTACACTAACCTCCTTCTCGGCTCTGGACACCATGCGTGCCGTCTACACTAACTTCGCAGATGACACTTGGATCCTCATTCCGATCTCAGGGGACTATGTCCAAGACACAATGACCATCAAGATTTATGCTATAATCCAAAATTGGATGGCTCTGAATAGCCTCTGCCTTAACGATGAGAAAACTGATTCTCATCTTGGGCTCCCAATCCAAAATCGACACCCTCCACCCCGACTGTTCTTCCATTAACATTGATGGCTCTCCTATCCCAGTATCGAAACAGGTTAAAACCTTAGGGGTTTATTTAGATGCCAACTTAACCATGACCAGACATGTGAGCGCTCTCATCGGCCACATCCTACACTTCTAAATTGATTGCCTTAAGTCGCCAGTACCTCACACCCACAAATTGCATCACTCTAGCTAGAGCATTAATACTATCGTAACAACTCCAACCTAGGGAAACTACAATTAACGCAAAACAAAGTGCTACGAGCTGCATTAGGAATCAAGAAATCCGACCATATCTCCAACATTAGGAGGGAGACTCACTGGCTACTCATCAAGGCCCGAATAATCTTTAAATCACTGTTACCCACAAATGCCTTACCAATAAAACTCCCATCTAACTAAATAATTCAGCAAGCAAAAAAGATGCTAGTAGAATGCTCAGACCCAACAGTAAATCGCTCCTCGCTGTCCCCTGTTTCAAAAGCCCCACAGCAGGAGGCAGTAGCTTCCTAGTCATGGCCCCGAAACGCTGGAACGAGTTCCCACTAAACATCAAAAATGTATTTCTCCAGCATTGGATCTTTCATGGATTCACATGTGAATATTCCCCATCGTCAGGCTGGGAACCTCAGTCATTTTTTAACTATGGAAAACTTCGACACTTCAGTGTCCTATCGATGTCCTTTTTGGGTGCTTTAGCCACCATCAATAGGACGTAGGTTATAAATAGCCCTGCCCCTGTGGCTTCCCTTCAGATTTCAACCATCTTCAAAGTGTTGGGATTACCTTGTGTTTGTTGTAATTTCTACATGTGTGGTGCGATTAGTGAAAATGTCTTCAGGTAAATCATTGTTCTGGCCCTGTGCGACCTGTGGGCTGCGGAAAGTGTATGAGGGGGAAGGGCATATGGACTGCCTTTATTGCCTGTACCCCCCATCATTCGGCCGAATCCTGTGAGATCTGTAAGGGGTTCTCACAAAAGATGCTTAAAGACCGCAATCAGCGGTTGGTGTGCTGGCTGAACAAAGGTACTTGCCCTTCCTCAGAGGTGGGCTCGGTGCGTAGCTTGGCATCGGAGAGACCGGTCCACGCGGCAGATCATCGCTGGTCAGCATCAGCGGAGCCTCCAGCTAAAAAGTCTAGGCCTGTCCCAGTGGTCAGTGAGAGTGGTCGCCCTTCGTCAAGTAAACATCTGTCTAAAGGAAAGTATTTGGCCACGCATGCTCGCTTGGACCAGTCATGAGGATCTGGAAGTAGGCCTGATAAGGAGTCTCAGGGGAAGGTCAAGAAAGATTCTTAGTTGTGTCGCTCCTCTTCAGGGGACCTTCACAAGGCTTCCAGTAGTCATCAAAGCATCGGTCCAGTGGGACCAAGCATGCGGGATCGCCTGAACTATTTGCTCCTCAAGCTGCAGTTCCTACTACGTCGACGGGAGTCCCGTTGTCAACAAGTCTGTTAACTGCGATACTGTAGTTGACCGTGATGTCTACAGCTCCGGTAGGAGAAAGAGACCCGATACTGTCGTCGTTGAGCAACCTGTTACCGACGAGGGAGGCGTGGCAGGCTTCTGCTCTTTGACTCTCGTCTTCCAGCCACGATTGTGCAGCAAGAGACTGCATCGGAAGTGGAGGACGAGGGGGATCCAGTGGCGGATCCTTCAGCCCTGGGCCTGCAGTGTGTTGGTCCGGCGACATTGGCGGGGTGGGGGCTGGTCCACCCAGTTACCCTTTGATGAACCCGCAGGCACTGCTATTGCTCCTGGTGCTGTCCATGTTACAATCTCTGTTGGGCCAACTGTTGGGCCAACTGGATTCCAGATTACCTCCTCTGAACGTGGCTCCGGTGGGGCCTACCGTCGACGCGGCAGGTGTTCGTCCGCGGTCTGGCTTCAGCTGAATTGCCTTTACCCCTACAAGTGCCCAAATATCAGCCACGGTCCCACCCTGAGAAGGGTGAGCTACAGGATTACGAATCGGACAGTGGGACTACGGAGACTGTCTGCTGGCTCGTCGTCACCTTCGAGAGACTCAGCGTGGGATTCGGATGTCGAATTGGAACCACCTCATAGTCCGGCACAGCCCCACCGTCCCCGAAAGGCGGTGTTCTCCGTACCAATCCTCGACCATGTGTGGCAGGAGGGCCTACGTACGATGCAACACCCCTTCTCGGAACCAGCTATCAAAGGAAGGCTGGAGAAGAATTTTAAGGCCCCGGAATCGGCACCGAAGTGAGTCTGTGGTTTCAGCAGCGGCTAGCCAAAAAGCCAGGAGTCAGCACAAACGTACCGCTCCTCCAGATAATGAGGCCAGGAGACAAGATGCCTTTGGTAAGGTTTTGACCGCGGGAGCGACGACGGTGAAGGCGGCCAATTCTCTAGCAATCATGGCTCGCTACGATCGTGAAATGTGGCATCGGTTGACTCCTCTGCTGGAACACCTACCGGAGGAACAGCGAAAAGCGGCTATGATGTTGGTGCACAAAGGGGAGGAGGTGTCCAATCATAGTATAAACATTGCGGTGGACTTGGCGGAATCTGATTTTAAACAGACGGCTTAAGTGCACAGACTTTCGGCCAGAGGTGCACTACAAAGTGCTGGACATGCCATGCGAGCGGGAGCAGTTGTTTGGTGAGAAAATTGATTGATACCCTTAAGGGTATGAAAGAGGACTCTGCCAAGTCATTAGGAGCCTTGCAGAGTGGGAGCTCGTTTCGTCCGGTTCATGGAGCTTCGGGAAATACCCAATTTGCTTCCCCCAGAGACCGAGGCTACGGGCGATACTCCTCTCAGGGATATAGGAGGTTGGCACAGTCAACGCAAAAGGGTAGAAACTTTCAGGCATCCAGGAAGGTCAAGCCTCTTCCTCCAGAGGGAGGCAGGCTAAACCGCAGCAGTGACTACCAAGCGGAAAGCCGGCTGGGGGGTGGGGCAGGGTGGCGCTACATGTGTACGAGTGGTGCAAGATCACGACAGACCGTTGGCTGTCGGACACGGTGCGCATGGGACACACCAAGAGGTGTTACTTATGCTGCAGAAACGAGCTACAGAATTGGTTGCGGTAGCCGAGAGGGGCCAGGGGGTTTACTCTTGGTACTTTGTGATAAAGAAACCCAATGGCAAGTGGCGGCCCATACTAGATCTTCGAGCGTTGAACAATACTCTGTAACGCCTCAAGTTAAAGATGCTCACACTTCAAGAGGTCGTTCGGTATGTGCAGCCGGGCGAGTATCTGGCCTCGTTGGATCTGCAGGACGCATATATTCATATCCCTATGCATTGGCAACACCGCAAATTCCTGCGTTTTGTCGTGGGAGAAGATCACTACCAGTTTCGAGTGCTTCCGTTCGGTTTAATGTCTTCCCCCAGGACGTTTACAAAACGTCTGCCTCCAGTGGAGGCCTGGCTCCGAAGAGAAGGTCGTCATGTTTACCCATACCTGGATGACTGGCTGGTGCGCGGTTCATTGTCGGGGGAGGTGCAGGAAAGTCTTGGCGCTACCATATAGCTGTTGCAATGACTAGGCTTCGCCGTGAACTTCAAGAAGTCCTTTCTGTCGCCATCCAATGACTTGGTTTTTCTGGGGGCACAGTTTCAACCTCGGCTGGCGCTCGTGAGGCCATCAGGCGAAAGGGTTTGGAAGCTCAAACAGAAAGCAGCAGAGTGGAAGATTGGTACAAGGGTGTCAGTCCGAACATACATGTCACTGCTAGGAGCCATGGCGTCTTGCATCCCGCTGGTGAGAAACTGTTGTCTCTTCATGAGGCCGGTACAGGTATTCCTTGCCGACCGATGGACACAGAGTCAGGGATTGTGGGCCGACAAGGTGGTGATCAACGGCGAGCTGGTGGAAGCGCTTCGATGGTGGCAGTGCTCGGCCAACTTGGTTCATGGGCATGCCTTTGCTGGAACCGGAATTTCACTTCACAATAGTGACATATGCCTCTCAGACGGGATGGGGAGCACATCTTGGAGACTCGCAGGTCCGGGGCCTTTGGTCTCGGTGGAATCACGTTTTCACATCAATGTGCTAGAGGGCAGTGCATTGGGCCCTAAAATCATTCCTGCCGCGCATACGTGGGTCAGTGGGGGGGGGTGTTGACAGACAATACCACCACAATGTTTTATCTCAGGAAACTGGGGCACGAAGTCCAGAGTGCTGTCGAAGGAAGCCCAGGGCCTCTGGCATTGGCTCTAACGCACAACATCAACATCGTGGCCTTTCATCTACCAGGAGTGTTGAATGTGCAAGCGGATGCTCTCAGCAGAGAGGTGAGTCAACTACACAAGTGGCAGCTGAAGAAGCAGTAGGTGTCCATGCTCTTCTGAAGGTGGGGCCGTCCTTCAGTGGACCGCTTTGCAACGAGGGACAACAAGCAGTGCAAGGCATTTGCCAGCAGGTGGCCTCATCCCGAGTCTCTAGGGGACGCGTTCTCGTTCCCGTGGACGGACTGGTTCGCTTGCGCTTTTCCACCGTTTCCAATCCAGCGGATTCGGAGATACCCATGTCCTGTGATTCTGGTGACCCCATTCTGGGCCAGACAACCGTGATTCTCGGCTCTCCTTCATCTGTCGGTGGCGGAGCCGAGCGGTTGGCATTGACGCTGGACCTGTTGTCTCAAAGCAAAGGTGCAGTCTGGCACCACGAGCCGGGATCTCTCAGCCTGACGGCCTGGCTCCTGACTTCTCCAAGTTTGGACTCCTAAACCTTCCTAGCGACTGTCTGCGCACGAATGCCTCTTATGCAGGTAAATGGAAAAGGTTTTGTGTGTGGTGTAAGGATCAACCTGGAGTGGACCCTTTGAACATTTCCCCGGAGCAGGTTTTTCCATATCTGTTAGTTAGCGAATAAGGGCATCGCAATTTACTTTATAAAGGTACATTTGGCGGCAATCTCTAGATTCACTCGGAAATGGCATGCAACGCCTCTGTTTAGTGATCGTTTTATCAAGCATTTCTTAAAGGGACTGTGTCAGACTTTTCCGCCAGTCAAGAAGTTCCCTCCAGAGTGGAGCCTTAATGTGGTTCTGTCGGGTTTGATGAAGCCTCCGTTTGAGCCAATGTCATTGACTTCTTAGCAATTTTTGTCTTGGAAAGTGGCTTTTCTAGTGGCCATTACTATGGCCAGGAAAATGTCAGATTTGCAAGCTTTAGTAGTGGACCCTCCATATTTGAGATTCTTAAAAGATGAGGTGGTGTTGGGGATAATGTGTGGATTAGTAGCCAAAGTACCAACGGCTTTTCATAAACTCTCTTCTGTTACGTTACCATTGTTCTTTGCTTCAGCCTCCACGCCTGCAGAGAGGTCTTTGCATTCGCTGGATGTGGAGAGCGTTGAAATTCTATTTGAATCGTACACAGGACTTCAGACTGTCTAAGCAGCTGTTTGCCCGTCCTCTGACGGAAGGTCCATAAGCTACAATCTCCAAACAAAGCTTGTCCCGTTGGTTGTCATCTGCTATCTCACTCTGCCATGCAAAGGTGGGGAAGCCTTTGCAGAAGATCCCGAGGGCACACTCGATGAGGTCTACAGTGTCGTCGGCGGCGGCATTGTGGGTCAGGTGTTCTGTTGGCGGACATCTGGCAAGCGGCCTCCTGGGCGGTGCCGCATACCTTTACTTGACAATGCTGTCTGGAGAGGTAGCATGGTGAGGATGTGCAGGTGGGACGGGCAGTCCTGCAACACCTGTTTCAATAAGGTAAACCCTGCAGCTTCGGGGTATTTGTTGTTTGAACTTGATCACTGAATGGGTTTCTTGTCTCATGTATGTGATTCTGTTTCTATATTAGTTTGCATTTGCACTACGCCATGTATGATGGATACTGCTATGTAATCTCTTCACAGCATGTGAATCCATGAAGGATCCAATGCTGGAGAAGGGAGCAGTTGCTTACCTGTAACTTCATTTCGCCAGCATTGGTATCTTTCATGGATTCACATGTGCCCGCTGACCGCCCCTGCATGCAAACCTGAATTGGGTTGCATCCGCTTTGGAGGTTAAAATCTCAAGGGAAGCCGCGGGGGTGGGGCTATTTATACCCCACGCCCTACTGGTGGTGGCCAAAGCACCCAAAAAGGACGTTAATAGGACACTGAAGTGTCAGTTTTCCATAGGAAAAGGCCAAGTTAAAAAATGACCGAGTTTCCCAGCCTGACGACGGGGAATATTCACAGCATGTGAATCCATGAAAGATACCAACACTGGAGAAATGGAGTTACAGTTAAGAAACTACTCCCTTATTTACATAGCGCACCAAACCTGGAGGTATCTAGGCGCTTGTGCCTAAGAGATTGCTTACAGTGCTTATGGTTACAAGGCAAAATGCACAGGAAGTAATTACATCATAGAGCGCAGTACAGAAGGTAATTACATCACAAGCAAAAGTGCAAAAGGAGTTAAGTGGAGACCTTCATGGAGCCTTACCCCATGTTGCAGGGGGGCTGCGGCACATTGATGCAGAACAGTCAACCAGATGGGAACATTCATGGAGGCTAACCCCATGTTGCAGGACACAGGCACATGCATACAACAAGGGGGAAGCAAGGTACAGAGTCCAGGCACATACAACAGGGGGGCAGCGAGGTACAGGGTTCCGGCACACTGGCACATGCATACAGCGGGGGGCAGGGGGGCAGCGAGGTACAGGGTTCAGGAACACAGGCACATGCATACAACCGGAGGGGCAGCAAGGAGCATGGTACAGGCACATGCATACAGCAGAGGGGCAGCAAGGTTCACAGGCACATGCATACAACAGGGGGGACAGCAAGGTACAAGGTTCAGGCACATGCATACAACCGGGGGGCAGCAAGGTACAGGGTTCCGGCACACTGGCACATGCATACAGCGGGGGTGAGGAGGGGGAAGCGAGGTACATGGTTCAGGCACATGCATACAGCAGGGGGGCAGCAAGGTACACAGGCACATGCATACAACAGGGGGGACAGCAAGGTACAGGGTTCAGGCACATGCATACAACCGGGGGCAGCAAGGTACGGGGTTCAGGCACACCTGCACATGCATACAACAGGGGGGCAGAAAGGTACAGGGTTCAGGCACACAGGAACACATGGGGGGGCGGGGGCAGCAAGGTACTGGGTTCAATAAATGCATACAACGGGGCGGAAAGCAAGGTACTGGGTTCGGGCACATGCATATAATGGGGGCAGCAGGGTACAGGGTCTAGGCACACAGGCATATGTATACAACAGGGGGGGGCAGCAAGGTACAAGGTTCAGGCACATCACATTATAATGAGGGATTATGGAAAGGATTTGGCCTTGGTGAATAGTGTACAACATCATCCAGGCATGGATGGCCACACACGGACTATGCCTGAATGATGATAAAACTGAACACCTCATTCTGGGCACCACCTCTAGCCTAAATAAACTAGGCCCTGTCTATTCCTCATTTACAATTGATGGCAACAGAATCAAAGTAGGACATAGGTCAAAACGTTGGGTTTTTACCTGGACTCAAACCTCTCATTTAACTAACTGGTGAACTCCTTAGCTTCCTCTACGGCATATACGTGTAAACTGATCCGTGCAGCCAAGGCTTTTCTCTCAGATACCAGCTGCACAGCCCTTGCCAGAGCCTTATCTTATCCCGCCTGGACTATTGTAATGCCCTTTACCTAGGGTCTATCAAAGCTCACTAGTAAAATACAAACCTTACAAAATAACGCCCTCTGAGCGGCATTAGGCATTTCCAGAAGAGACCACATTTCTGCATATAGCCAACATAATAACTGGCTCCCGTCAAAGACAAAATTCTCCTAAAAACCCTGTCACTCATAAATCTCTTAACGCTTCTCCCACCTACCTGATCGACAGATTCCATAGACAGACTTCCCTGAGACCCACAAGAACAGCCTACAAAGACTGCCTCTCTGTTCCTAACTTTAATCGCTCCACGATATGGGGGCAACAGCTTCCCAGTGAAAACAGCTAAACTCTGGAATTCCCTACCTGCCACTCTGAGAATGGATCTGCCCTACCATAACTTCCGGACTAATGTTGTCCTGTGGTTGAAAATGTAGGATCATTTAATGAAACATGCGGCCAGGTCCTACCGCGAGGCGCAATGCCCCGCAACCCTACTGTCTATCTGTACATACCGTATCTAACCTTTACTTGCTTTTACTTCCAATGCTAGTAAGTGGTCTGTCTGTCCCAGTATTCTATCTTTTACATATAGTGTACCCATATCTGTTTTTATGTATTAATCCTGCTATAACTGTATGTATATAATCTTGCTGTTGTAACTAAGCTTCGCATATACATGTAACTGCTGCGCCCTGTTACCCGAGGGTATGATCGCGCATTATAAATAATAAAACAAACAATGATGGGATTATGAAGGAAATAGGGAAAGGCGCAGATTGAAAGAGTTTGAGTGAAAGGGAAGGTTGATGGTGCCTGTTTAGAGTATGAATGAAAGTGTCTGCTAGAATTATGCACTGTGTCCATCGCAAAAAATGAAGACACCTTCGCTGGTTTAAAAAAAACTAGTAAAAACCTGGCTATTCAACCAATTCTAGTTACACACCATACATTTCTACTCTCCGTAGGCCCAGATAGTTGCCTCCCAAAGGCAAACTATTACTAGAATCTGTATATAGTGAAAGCGACCGTGCAATGGATTAACCTATGTAATGTTTTAACCTATGCAATGTTATGTACTAGTGTCCTATTGTCTGTATATGTAATACCATTGAACTTGTTAAAATGTCTGTAACAACGCCGTGATAACCGAGGGTTTGGGTGTTTAGCAAATGTAATAAATAAATACAGACCTGAGTTGGACTTCCTAACATAGATCAACCTTAGTTTCATTTGGGTAGGGCAATCCCACCTCGGCATAGGGCACGTTAGGCCTTTTTCCAACCTTCTTTTTGTTATAGCCCAAAACTTTAATTCAGTTGTCTGTGTCTAATCCATGATGCCTGCACAGCAGTAACGGAGTGCATAGGCAGTTCTCGAATAAGGTTCTTTTACATAACCACCTAGTTGTATTGAATGATGCATGCCGGATAGTGAAGGGGTAAAAACCGGAACATAAAACGGGGACAGAGAGTGGATCCCATTCAAACATTTGATGGGGGGGAAACGGGACGGGCTATACGCTTAAGCAAGCGTTCTCCAACATTATATCCTTTATATTAGATTTGCATGCCTATTGAATATTCCCTCTGTGTGCCTGAGCATCTCTACGCCAGGCAGTGGGAGTAGTAACCTGTACAGTTTATGCTTGGCTTTGTGGGTGGCCTGATGGGGAGTGTGGTGTAAAACTATCAAGAATTTAGCTGTGAGGGTTTTAGTGAGGCAGGAAGTGTTGATGGAAAGGCGCGAACGTAGTGAGGGCTAAGGAGAAAACCTCCTCAGAAGCAAAGTGTGGTCTTTCCTTGGTTGCACAAGTTCTAGTTGTTTTAAGATTGTGCAAAGAAATTGTGCAAAGAGATAAGGCTTTCAGACAAAGATATGAATTGTGGTCTGTTCATAGGTATAGAGTAAACCAACTCCTTGCTTCGCTTTGAAAAGGTTTTGATAGCAACTAGTTTAAGAGCCGTATTGTGAGCTGCTTTCTGAAAGTTCAATAGTCCTTAGCAATGCTTGTTTATTTGAGAAGATGGTTCCTGAGTTTGGTTGGCAGTAGCAATAAAAATTATCATCACTACCTTTTCCTGCTGAAGCTAGGAACTAGCAGTAGTAGTATTTGTTGGACCTTAGGTCCATCAATGGTGTGTTTTGCTGGAATTTTCTTATGAAGGAAACAGACGTTTCCATGGTAAGATCGGTGGGTGATGCAGTGGGCTTTGAAGTGCATTCTGTTCTCGACTGGGAGCCAATGGAGAATGTACAGTGCTAGGGTTAGGTTCAACCCTTTTTTCTTTCAAAGGAATGGTCTGCCTGCTGCATTTTGTATTCGCTTCTCTTTTTCCATGAGGTATTTTGGGAGACCTAGACAGAGGTTGTGTTATCCAGAAGCCAGCCTGCATCAGGGAGACTTGCTCTGTGTGGTGGACCTTCACATACCCACCTGGCCGCCTCGTTGGTGCATCTGCAATTTCTTTACTCTGAGGAACCAGCAGTTCCAGTACAGAGTTCTTCCTTTGGTCTTAATGAGCCCAACAAGTCTTCATCGTTTCAATGTCCGCTGTGGGAAGCTGCCAGGTCGCTCCAGGTGCTACTGGATTGTCTCCTCCGCCTTGGATTTCTACTGAAAGCAGAGAAGCCCTCCATGACTCCTTTGCAGATGCTGATTTTCATAGGCTTCATTTGTGACACTAGATTGGCCTGGGCATGGATCAAAGTTTTCAGTCTCCACTAGCCATTGGCTAGTGATAATGGACTTTGGGCGAGTAAGAACTGGTGAGCTGTGTGCTGCCGTTCTACGCAGGCGGATTTCATTGGAACGCGGTTGCCTGGGTCCCATGTCGGCGCTGTATAGTTAACTAATGGGGGGGCAGCCGCGCAACCCCCATTCTCTCCCCGCTGCCCCCATTCCAAAATGTCTCTCGTGCAGGGACAATCCCACCATCCCCGAACTCCTATTCTCCCTGAACCACCCTCCCATACAACATACATCGACCCATTCACACATACCAAAACCTCCTCCATGCCTCACTATTCTGCTGCCTCTTCCTGATGGTGCAGAGCGCAGTAAACGCATGCAATGATAGGGAACCGGCGCTGCAGGGTCCTTTCCTTTTTCTTTTTTTTTCCTTTGGATCAGCTGTGGGGGCGTCCCCCCGCTCACTATACTGTACAGTATAGTGAGCGGGGAGTTGCAGGGGATGTCCCTGCAGATTTTTTGTTTTTTTGGTCTGCAGGACAGCTGCAGAGGTCACCACAGCAACCCCCGCTCACAGTATAGTAAGCAGGGGTTGCGGGGGGGAAGGGGGGACACCCCCGCAGCCCTAAACCGAATCCAGATGACCTACCCAACCAAAAGTCTGAAAGAAGGTTGAACATTTGGTAGTGCCTTCTTTCGGACTTTTGGTTGGGTAGGTCATCTGGATTCGGTCATTTTTGGCCCAAACCAAGTAGTCTCTTATGATGATTCACCTTTACTTTGAGTGTAAAGTTCCTAAAGCTAGTCAACCAATGTACAATCTGTTCCTTTTCCAGGCGCTTTTAGTTTCATATTGGGGGCTTAAAGTTCATTTCATGCACTAAATATAGCTGCATATCTGACTTGGGTTCTGTTCTAGTCTTCCAGACTAAAGAAGGGGCTATTATCTTGTGGTGATATGTGCCCCTGATTCATGGCCTGAGGCTTTGCTGAGGGCCGTATATTGGGGAAAGTTCATTATCCCTAGCGATAATGACCCCCTCCTGAGGTCTGAAGCCATTTTAGGTAGTAGTGATAGCGAAGTAGACTTTGTAGCTGAAGTAGAAGAAGCTATATTAATAGTGGATAAAGTAAATTGACAAAATGTGTTAGTAAACGGAATATATTGCAATATTTAAGTGAAAAGGTATTCATTTTATATGCAAGTTTGGTAGAACTGGAACTATTTTCACATGTCTGTTCATTAGGTGTAAAATGAAACTATTGCTCTAGTAAAAGAAAAAGTGAAAGCTTTGTTCCATGCTTTAGCATTTTTAAAAGGGACATTTTATGGCTGTTCCTTGAATTAGTATTTTGATGGTATTTGAGCGCAGGCGAAGCTCTGGGAGGCAAGGGAGCACTTTAGTGGGAAGTTCTTGGTGTGGAAAATTGATAAAAGGGTATGGGCGGTGATACACCAGAGAGGAGGCGGATGGACAAGGGCAGCAAGGGATCTACAAGCACATCACCCAATATCCGATTAGATTGGGCGTGGAGAGTGCCCGGACCCGTGTTTTAAGGGTGTGAGCCATTCCTTGAAGATGAGGGTCTTGTTCCTGAAGTGAAGAGGTGATTCTTTTGTTGAAGGAGAGGGGCTTTCAGACTCTTTGGCTGGGATTCAGAGAAATGCTTTGAGGGGGTGTTCGGTCTACTTCTGAAGTCAGAATGTTTGGAATGCAGTCAATATAGTTATCGACCGCCTTCAGAACTTTCTTATTGGTTGAGAGGTCAGTAATGACATAGATGTGTTTATTCTGATTACATCACTTATTGTGTACTAATTGGAAGCCCGACACATCGGGTAAAAAGGTTGCTTTATAAAGAGAATTGTTTTTGCACTACTCTTCCAGGGGTATTGTCTTGCTTGGCCTTTCATGGGCATATTTCAAACTTATGAGGCTCCACTTTTGGGGACCCACTTAGAGTACTGTGACGTCTCCTTGAAGCAGGTTCCCTGGCATTCATAATGGGAGTTTGAAGGTGCTTTAATAACAATAAAGATTTCTAATGACCTAATACCCACGGAGAGCACTTTGCATTAGCTGCGTTCTTTTCCTTGTATTTATTGAATTGTTTTTTTATAACTCGCCTAATACTTTTTCGATCACGGATCCGGGATTCAAACCTCTGCTGCTCTGCGTGGTCTTGCTCCCAAGACCAGTGCGTTGCCCCTATGCTATCCTCCATTCTATAAAGCCGGAAAGGTACAATGACATGATTTCTGCTACATAAGTTTATATGGACAGTCGCTGAACTTTGTTTTATATAGTTAATTCTTTATATAGTTAATATGGTTTTTCATAGAACTAAATGTTGCTGTGCAGACACTTCGGAACACTTTCCCGCCAGGAGTACTTGTGGTTCGCCAAGCCATTGTAGCAATGGGATTGGCATCACCTGGGGTTTGTAAGAGCTGTGACCAAGAGAGTGTTATCAGATTGGCGGAGCACGGTCCTTCAGCATTCAGTGGAGGGTGCAGGGTGTTTGGCAGTGTGGCTACATTTGTGTCAGTGAGGGTGAATATTGTGCCTCCGTTCACTCCCCAGAGAACTTGAAGCACTTACATGGGGGCAACTGCAATAATAAGGGCTTGCTGCATGTCAGACTGGTTTTATAGACCATTAAGATGGAAGGGATTGAATGAATATCTGGTCATTAGAGTGGGGTCAGCTGCCTTAAACTGGTAACCTGTAAACCTAAACTGTATAGAATAGATGAACATACCAAAGCGGATGAGTGTGTAGAGCCGATGAGTGCGTAAATACAGAGAAGCGAATAGAACTGACTTTACAGAACGGACGATGGTATAGACCGGGAATCCCAGTGATTTGGCCGAAGCCAAAATTACCGCGGCTGAAATGACCGAAACCAAAGTGTTCGAATAACCAAAAGTTCGAACACTTTGTTTTCGGACATTACAGCCGCGATAATTTGCAAAAACGCACGCACACGCCCGCACCCACACCCCAGCACACCCCCAACATACACAAACCCCACTTACCTTCATCTTCACGCTGGTTCCTGCCGAAAGGGAACCAGTGCTGCAGGGTCCTTTTCTTTTTTTTTTAACAGAAGGCTGCGGGGGTGTCCCGCAGCCCCCGCTCACTATACCATCAAGTATAGTGAGCGGGGCGATGCGGGGGGGGGTCACCCCCAGAGCCCCGTTTGCTTTTTTTAATTTTTTTAATTTTTACACGGACGGCTGTGGGGGTGTCCCCCGCAGCCCCCGCTCACTATACCATGAAGTATAGTGAGCGGGGAAGTGCGGGGGGACACCCCCGCAGCCCCTGTTTTTATTAAATGCTACCACCAAAGGATCGAACTTTTGGTGTTCGATCCTTTGGTGGTAGCATTTTTCGAACTTTTGGTAATTTCGACTTTTTTTAAATAAAAAAAAATAATAATAAAAAAAAAAGAGCATTTCAACCTAAACCATAGACCGGATGCGCGTGTGGAGAGTGTGGATGCGCGTGTGAAGAGTGCGGATGCGCGTGGAGCCCATTATACCACACCCCACGCTTACTCTCTTCTTTACACCACCACTCAACTATAACACAGAGCTACTATGACACCATTCGGTATAACTGTTCTCATATCAACATCTCCCGCTCACTCCCCATCACTCTTTGTAAACACTGCTGGTTACACACACCCCAGCCAGGCGTTCTCCTCAGGCCTAACGCAGCCACACTCGGTCTGGATAAATCCTGCCAGAGCGAACATATACTCCTGATCTCCCGACAACCACACCTACCGCTATGAAGCAGCTACTACACGAATTCTGCACCAGCTGCACACATACCTGGTGCGCACACGCACCTTTTAGACTCTCTCTACTGACCCGAACTTCGGTTCCCAAGGGCATTCAACCTACCAGCGCCTTCAGACCATACCAATGGTATATAAGGCGCTATATAAATGCAAAATAACATAAGGGGACAGGGCATTGGTGATCCCAGTAAGTGATCCTTGATCTGGTTGTGCTATGTTCCTCTGAATTACCTGCATAACTCACCTTTCACTGAATGGGCTGCATTTACGTTTTTGCATAAAGAGGGCAACAAAGAAAACTCTGGTTTCATGGAAGCGTTAAATCTGCAGTGACGCTTTCAGTCTGGTGGAAGAGGCAGCTTCAACAGTTGCACTGGACTTTAGTGAACTGCTGAAGCGGGATGCCTTCAGGTTTATTGGTAGTTGGGACGTTTTATTAGGCTGTAAGGACATGTGGGATGAATTGGAGGGTTGCCATTGTTACGGTTTGGGGTGCAGTAAAAGGAACAAGACTTGTATTTGAAGGGTGCAGCTGCATTTACCGGGGAGCGTATAACTTATTACCCACACAAACATTTCCCTTACCCTAAACTTGACATTAAAATCCTAGACTTCATTGCTGCTGGTTGGGTGGCGGTTTTGACGTTTCTTGGACTCTTCCTTGTGGTGTTTGACTGTACGCGCCAGTGACCTGCTGCTATGCTTTCATAGTGAGAAAAAGAACCCTCATTCTGACCAACTGTTTGTGTTGTCCAACTCTGGATTTGCAGGACTTGCTGCTGTGCCAAAACCATGCAGCAAATTCCCTGAAGCAAATGATACTTCTATGTCTAGTTATCACTTTATCCTCATCACCTCTCTGAAAGGGCTTGGTCAATCTTTACACTGCACTGATTGACTGTCTTTTTTTCTATCTCTGGATGCTGACTGGCATGCCATAATGTTGGCTGATGTGGTTTGTTTCCGTTTGTCTGTTGCTCAACATTTCTCACTTCCCACCCACCCCGACCTCTTGCCGTCTAGCGGCCTATATCTGTGGATGTGATCGATTCTAGTCAAGCAGGGATTGTTCTTTTTCAGTGTAGCAGAAATGGAAAGGGATATCAAAAGGAGGGAAACATGCAATGAAGAGCTGAGCAGGATACAGAAAACACTAGCCAACAGGCAGCAATTTCATATCGAAGCTGAAGCACTGTAATTGTGAATGTTTTTGTTATTCAGACACAAGATAATGGATGCCCTTATTGCCTTAAGGTGAATAGTAAAATTGGTACCATTCGTCAGTCGGATTTAAGAAAGTGGTTCGGGAGGACCGGGAGACTCTGGAGCAGGGGAAGCCACTTGGTCTGTCTGACCCTCGGGGTAGTATATGGAGGATATCTCTAGTCCTCTCCCCATGGATGGCTGACTATCAGAACACGCACTGCAGCAGAGTGTAGCGTTTTATTAGAGAAGCTGGGTAGGGAGAAGCCAGTGCCATGACTGTGTTGCCTCCCTTCAAAATGGTGTAGAGTGAAACTCTGTTGCGGGTATCAGTAGCCATGAAGCAATTGCTGCACACACCCACACCTACCAGATCACTTGGGAATCATGATATAACAAGGAGGAGCATAGATTTGGGGGTGAGAGGAGGTAGGTCCTGTGAGCCCTGATAATCCCATGGACCTCTAATAATAGCTCAACCAATCACGCATCGTAATGGGGTGGTCTGGACCGGGTGGAGGATTGCAATGGGAGGTAGTGGGAATGCTTCTCTTTGGGAGTTACAATGGAGATCCAGAGAGGGGATTCAGCTGAAGGGAAGAGAGGATAGCTTGGGGGCAACATGCTCACCTTGGAAGCAGGACGACACAGAGCACCAGTGGTGCGCCATCCCCTGGTCCGCGCTTAGAAACCTCTAGGTATTAAGCGTGTTATAAATAACCTATCATTTCATATCAAGCATGAAAGAGGAGCAGCTTATGTAGAACCATAGCTCAGTCACTGAAACAAGGCCATACTGCAGAGAACCTGCTGGGAACTATAACCAGATCCTGGCAAGATTCCGAAACCCCAAAGGAAAAAAGTATTTGCTGGTAGCCTCCTAGGGTCTATAAGAAAAGCCGGAGTCTGTTGAGGCTGGGCCTTAGTTCGTTTTGGAGAATAACTTCAGTCTGACGAGCACCGGGGAAGGGAGGAGAATTTCATGCGGTTAACATTGGTATCCCCCAAGGCAAGGGGAAATAAGACATGCTTGGTGTACATGCTTGTGTTTACAGCACTAATATACCAGCAAGAAGCCCAAGTGGGGTGCCCATAGTCCGAGAAGTACCATATCTGCCAAGAGACAACCTTTAGCTTTGTGAAGTCATGAAGGTGCCCTGGGTGCTGACGCAGTAGAACTTTGGCTAGGGAGCTGGACTTGAACACTTGGTCCTACTAAACTAGGTCTGGTTATCTCTTGGGTTTAGCTAAACTCTATGCCCTGTAGGTATTCATCGAACCCCTCCTGTTTAGGTGTTAGACTTTATGTTGTGCCTCAAGTATTCCATTCATCCCACACCGTCACAACCTGTGGGTAGTAGTCATTCAGTTCTCCACTGCCAAATCTCTGCCAACCTTTAACTGAAATCGCCTACGTTACCAAGAAACTGTCCTGGTCAAACCATTTCTTCCTATTTCTCGAAGACAATATCACCATCATTTGGCCACATTCAACTTCACAATTTCACCCAGTATTGATGCAAGGCTGTTCCAAAACCCTTGTGGTAGGGGATATTAATCCAACCTATGCCCCATGCTAGCAACAGAGTTGCTGCACAGGGGGCAGGGAGCACATCTGCCAGTGTGCCAAAAGTTGAGATACTGAGGTGTCCGATAAATCCATCAAATTTCATTGACTAGTAGGTTTGGCTACGATATATGTATGCATATATATTCAAACATTCCTGTATTCTTTCAGCAGTGAAGATGGTGGGAAAGGCCTACTGCATCAATAGCAGCTTTATTAGAGGTGTAACTTCCATGCCTTTCTATCAGGAAATGGCCCTAAAGATGTGAATGTCCTTAAAAATAAAATGTTGAAATTGGCAATAAATGGACACTTTAGACTTGGAGAATAGCTTGATTGAAAGAGTATGCAACAGCCTATAGCACTGTTACATCTATGCCAGTTTTGGAGCCAAGTGTGAACGCTAGACCTTCTCCCCGCATAACACGAAAGCGCTGTAATCCTATGTCAGTGAGATGTGTGAATGAAGGGTTCCCTTATGACAACTGACTCTACCATCTCGCACTCACATTTCCTCACCGGTACTTCAAGTCTAGCACCTCGAAGCTGAGGAGGACTGTGCTTGTGGTAATGCGGAGGGCAAAACGCTGGCATAACAAGCGTTCCAACGCATCTGTGACCAATTGCTGGTAGGGGAGGGACAGAGCACATTTGCGGCCCTGGGGGGGGGCACAAAAGTCCTATGTACAACACGCACAGGAAGAAGAGGAGATGATCGCTTGGCAAGTGGGTGAGAATAAATTCAACCTGACAAGCATGCGGGGGGTGGGGGTGGTTGCTGCTACTGTTTGTGGTATGTCCTAATGCAATTGGGAATAACACATTCTTGTTGGTAGTCACGTGGTACACCAAGCCTTTAAGAGCCTGTACAGGTAATCTGGGGAGACCAGGACACTGCCAGGTGGAATAGAGGAGATGGGAAGCTCCGTTCAGGAAGAACTTTTTGGCACTCCATGCTTGGGTCGTAGATAGGCTAGAGACATTAGACTATAGGAAACTGGGAATTCGGCTTGGTGTAGAAAGGCCTCTTGTACATAATGAGGTACACCTACATCCTTACACTGGTAATTCTTTAGTTTGCCCCTACTTGATGGGCCGTCGTCCAACATCCTCCTTGTGCAAAATAAAAGGTCGTTAAAACCTGAAAACCTGAGTGGGTGTGCATGGCTGGTAACCGCCAGTCTCTTTGAGGTACTTCTGTTGGCACGTTAGGGACTGGCTATTATAGGTGTTAAAAGAATCTGTGAGCCATCCAGGTATCCCATGTTGTGGTTGGTTAGTGTCCATAGGATGGAAGATAACCTGAACCATTACACAACACAACGTGAACCATAACACCGTCTGAAGAGAAATCCTAGTTTCCCCTTTTGGGTACAGTTGAATTAAAATTCGCACCAGGAAAGGGCGTGGGTGAGAATGCACAATCCCCACCCGCTGTCCCAGCCACCCAAGGCCCTTCCCTGCATGTTGATTTTTTTGTTGCCCTTTTTCTCATCCATTTTTTTTTTTTTTTTTTTTGGTATTTTTCACATTTTCTTTTTGTGGTGAAGCAACAGGGACTCTCCCTGTTGCCTTCCCACCCCCACGCCTCCTCACCCCAATGATCTGATTCCCCTCACCACTGCCTACACTTACCTGCGGGACCAGATCATTATGCTCCGTTACCAGAGCTCCACCAATCTGGCCGCCGCCATAGGCATGTAAAAAGGACGTTGTCCCTTTTCCATATGGCGACAACCATCTTTGTAATTGTTTTTTTCCTTTTTTCATCAGAAGATCAGCTGCACAAGCAGCGTGGGTCTCCCAGTGAAAAATTATGAAAACCATTTGCACCCCAGGAGGGCAAATGGCATCCATGCCCTGCCAGTTGGGTGGGCATGGCTGATAACCACACAAAGCCTGTGCGGAGGGCTGTTGCCGGCTGTGTCACCCTCCTGGCAGGGCGTGAAAGCTACATTATCCTACCAACTCTACAGTTATCCAATTAATAAGCTGTCGTGAGGCAGTGGTGGTATTTTATCTAGCCAAAGAGTAAGGATTTTTGCACACATTTTGCTCATGCCTTCTGGAGGTGAACAGCCCATCCCCTCCCAGGTTCACAATTGCATTCCCTGGTTGCAGTCTAGCCGTTGGTTTTGTTCAAGGGGGAAGTTAGGACACAGTTTTTTCTGGTTTGTTTATCCTAAATGCATTGGTCTATGCCCAGGTCATATGCTTTTACTTTTAATTTTTTTAATTTTTTTATTTTTATTTCATCAATCAGTTTCCAGAAAAACTTGAAATGCAAATACAAACTCAAGAAAAGAATAGTGAAAGTGCAGCAACTATATAGGGCGGAAAGGAAGATCAGAGAATTCTACATATCCAACATCAAAAAAATCTCTCTAACAAAGTTCATTAGGGCCAAGGATACCTTTCCTCCCCATCTTAAAATGGACCACCTCGCCTGAGGAGGTTTGAGGTCAAAGTTCTCAGTGTTTCCCCAGCCATTTTTTTCTGTAGACTGAAAGAGCAGCACAACTCATTACCAAATGCTGCAGAGTTTCTACCTCCTGGCCACAGCACCGACACGAGACAATCCAATCTTCTCTCTTTTTAGTCTTTCTTCCCAGCACCTCCCTCGTGGACAGGAGGTTTAGGCGGAATCTCAGAAAAAACTGTCTTTCCAAATGGGAGGGGAATTTGTCTAAGTATGGAAGCACTGTACCTCGGCTATAGTGTTCTTCCTTACCCACAGATATAGACGGGAGGACACTAAGCCTACCCATCGTGACAATCCAGTCCCAATCTAGACGTTTTTTCTTTACCTTGAGTGGGTGTTGCATTAAACTGTCTGTGCTTTGAGCAGTTGTGTCCAGAATACTTTTACAGGTTGTCTGCCATGCATTTAAGGCTGGAATCGATCCATCAGATGGGGCTTCATTTATAGCCCGGAATCCACTTCTTTCCGGAGGGTCCAGGCATTTGCTGTAAAGAGTTAGAGCTTTCCAAACCATTGCAATGTAAAGTGAGGTTAACCCCAGTTCTTTTCTCTCACATTCAATGGGAAGGGGTGAAGGTGGTCTCAAAACTCTTTTCCAAAAGAGGCTTTCCAACAGGCGCCAAACCTCTGGTGCAAGAAAAAAGTTGGCCTCTGCTGCATAGGTCAGGACAGGGGATATTTTTAGTTTATAAAAGTCCATAATGGGTCGCAGTGAAAAAGAACAGTAGCGTCGCTTGATTAGAAGTGCTTGGGAAGCCAAGTTCTCAACTTTGCTTCTCAAGCTAGCGACTCCTGGCCCGTCACGGATACTATCGTTTAGTGATTCCCAGATAGACCATTGAAGACACCACAAGAACAACTTCTCCTGGTAAATGCCATCTAAATTTTTTCACTTTTAGATGTGTACCCATGCCCAAAATTTTTGATTTTGGGTCAATTCTGAGGCCGTTCTCTCGGACATATACGTCTAGGGCTTTGAACTGTCTCTGTAGACCTATCGCAGTCTGGTCCAGTAGAAGGAGGTCGTGGGAGAACAGCAACCTGCCCACTGGAGTCCCCGCAATCATTGATGGGAAACTTCTTACTGCTCCAAAGGCTTCCTGCATATCAGATATAAATGGGCAAAACACAGCAGGAGCCAAACGTCACCCCTGTTTCAACCCATTGTTAGAGAGGACATTATTTGAGAGTTCCTTTTCTGTCCAGTCTGATTCTAAGCGTAGTTCCACTGTGAAGGGCCTCCAAGGGTTCTCTCAGATTGTTAGGACAGCCCCATTTCCTCAATTTGGACCACAACAGGCTACGGTCGACAGAATCGAACGCCTGTTCAAGGTCTATAGACGCAAGTAGATGGTTTTATATTTATTTTCCTTGATCATGCATTTAAGTATGTTTATAAAGCCCAACTGCCAAGGATCTTGGTGTAAAGTCAGCCGACTCCAATCGTTCAGATGTCTCAGGACCACCGCAGCCAATATTTTCCCCACGACGTCCAAGAGGGCGATCGGTCTATAATTTGCGGGGTTAGACCTGTCGCCCTTCTTGAAGATCGGTACGATGATTGACCTGGTCCAAGATTGAGGTATCTTTTTGAGTGACTTTATATTGTTGAACAGGGTTGTCATGAATAATGCCCATTTCTCCGGGTCACTCTTGAGGATATCATTTGTAAGACCATCGGGCCCAGCGGCCCTTGAGGAACTTGAGCTGTTGATAAGATCTGCAATGTCCTGTTTTTCAAATATGAGGTCCCAAGGTTTGTCGGAGGATAGATGTTTTTGTGGTACACAGATTTTCCCCATAGAGTAGAGTTTCAAGAAGTGATCCTCCCAGACCGTTGCAGGTATTGGATTACCAGTTTTTGAGTCGGCAGGCGTGGAAATGTCATTTATCAATTTCCAAATACCTGAGATGTTTTTACTGGTGACTAAGTATATCATCTTCTGGCTATCTTGTTGCACCAACAGATGTTTGTGTTGGGTAAGCCATTTTCTGTAGGTGTTTCTGATTTTCTTGTACAAAGATAGGTCTTCTGATGATTTTGAAGTTTTAGATCGCCTCCTAGCCCTACGAACAATCCTTTTTTTAGCCGTAACTTGGCAGTCATAGGTGTGTCTGATGATTGAAGAACCACCATTTGCAGCCTCCTTCATGCGGAATACCTTTAATACATCAGTGTAATCGATGAGATTTGTAGTGAGATCTTGGTGGTCCGATTTTAACTTCATGTCCAGTACCAGACCTAGGTCTTTTCTTTGAATTCTAAGCCTATTGCCACCCGGAACCAATTCCAGGTGGTGATCTGGTAAGTGTATGTCTGGTAACACATGAGTGCCCCAGTCCTCACTTACCAGTTCCAGGATGTTATGGTCACTCTGTTCCGTTTGAACCACTGTCAACAATGTTAACTTTCCCATCAGTTCCTCTGTAGCAAAAAAGTAGTCCAACGTACTAAATTGGTTAGCACGTTTCCAAGTTGGACCTGCGGGTTGGTCAACCCGCAGACTGCCATTGATCATCAGGATATTTCTATTTATAAGATCTTTTTCGAGGTCTAACCCTCTTAACATGTTCTTTGTGTGAAGCAAGGGGAGGATCTCGATTTTACTCCTCGTTTTGTCAAAGCATTCCATGTTAAAGTCACCACAGAGGAGGACCTCAAGTTTGGGACACTTAATCCTGGCGTCATCGATGGCTTTGAGGAGCATTTCCTTAAAGTTATCGTCCAATCTTTCTGAAGGTCTCCAATAGACATTGCATACGAGCAGCTTCTGTTCCAGTGATGCATCCAAACCCTTAGAGGGTATTTGGGCAGGGGTCAGTTGTATCCACGAGTTTTGGTTTATGGATGAGAGCACTTTTAAGCCACTTGAACGCTTTATGCCCAGTAATAGGCCCAAACTTGGTCTCCCTTTAGGGCCCTTTACAGCTGGATTTAAAAAAAGTTCAAACCCATCAAGGAGAGGTAGATCGCACAACCATGTTTCTTGGAAGCAAAATAAATCATATATAGCTAAGTCCACTGTTTAGTTGCCTAACAAGTGTGCGAACCCCTTAGTGTTCCAACTCATTATCCTTTTTTTTTTCTTACTTTTGGGAGGTTAGTTTGTAGGACACTGGGCGGGCCCAGCTGGCGTTATGATTTAGCAGCAAGGAACCCTGCCAGCCAACTCGAGTCCTCCTGACTGTTCCCAGAGGTCACCTCAGATTTTTCCGAGAGGGTGCATATTGAGGCCCCACAAGTATCAACTTGTATGTCACCCTGGGCCCTTTGCGCAGTCTGCACTAGACGAACCAGCTCCGGTTCTGGTGTTAGGTTTCTCACACTTCTTACGACCTGATCCCTGTCCTTAGAGCCTTCATGCTGAGTGCGCTTGACCTCCTCTAACTCTTTGAGCAGGAACCCACAAAAATTGAGTTTGGGGCCGAGAGGAGTACACATCTAGTCTTCCATTTGCCAATATGCAGGATCACACTGTCGTGGCGCTGATCATTGTGAAATTCGATCCATTCGATGTCCTTAGATTTTAATTGATCGAGTGAGTTCAGGGAATACAGAAGTCTCATAATGTTAGCCCGATTCATGGTCAGGTTGTCTTCGTAGCCCAGTGTTCTCTCCAATAACAATTTAAAGGGTCCCTTAGAGATCTTTATCTCAGACCCATTATCAACGTTCTCGTTTTTGGGCTCGGATGGAGTCTCCATGTTAGGGTTTTGTGCCCAAGACAGTTCTTCTCATACCTTTTAGCAGCACACTTTCAGAGCTACTACTTTTCCCATGTTACTTGTTCTTCAGTGCCAATAGATTTCTCCTGCTTTCCAGAGTTCTGAAATCCAAATTTCTAGTTGGACCCCCATCCACCCTGTCCTGAACCAAAGAGGGGTCCAGAATTTCTCTCGGATTGTGGACTCTAGATTTCCACAAAATGTTCTTATTTGTGGCCACTCCTGGTACAGTCGCGTTTACTCGTGCAGAGATAATGGGGTCCGCCGAAGCCACCCCACAATCTTTGGACTTCTGTTTAACCCCAACTGATTTTTGGTCTACTTCATTTAAGTTGATGTCTTACGAATCGTATTCCTCAGCAGAGCTTAAGGTTACAGAAGAAGCAGTCCCCACTTCCTCAGCACAGGAATCAATCGGATCTGTGTAGATGGATAAGTCCATGAGTGAATTGTCACCATTTTCACTCAATCTCTCGTTGTCTGAGTTGCCCTCCATTCCTTCTGTTGGCACCTTAATTGATTTCGCCGGAACTCCGACTGGGTTCTTAAAGTTCCTCTGATGGATTACCGATTGTTTGGGTAGAACCACATTTCTAGGTAATGTGAGCCTAATCGCAGCTCTGGTGCGAGTAGAAGCTTTCCGTGAATTGGAATCCTGAAGTGGCAAAGTGTGGTTTTTTTTTTGTATTTTTTTATTTATTTTTTGCACAGGAATGGTTTTTCCATAGTTTTTTCCTCCTTTTTTATTAACTTCTAGTTTTTCACCCTCCTGTGTGGCCTGGCCCTTCTTAGGTTTTTTAAACAGATCATACAATTTGACAGTTGTATTTGCCGCGCACATTCCTGATAGTGCAATTCTAGCAGCTAGCAGCCGGCACAATTTGCCTTGTGTCTTTAACAGAGCTGTCATCCACCACAACTGTGGGGGCAACTAACAGCGGGGTTTGATCGGTGTTAGTTGATTTGTCCGTGTGACTAAGTGAAATTGAAGTTGGATCAGGACCCTTACCAGTAGGAGCAGAACTTGGGTCTGGAACCTTTGCTGAAGTACCCAAAACAGGAACACTCCCCACTCCCATTGCTGAGGGACTTAGCTTCTCAGACCACCTGCTTTCTTTTTCCTTTGATTGGTTCACTCTTTAGTATTTGAACAGTCTGGTCAGCGTTGTCGTCCAGTTTAGACTGTATGGCAGAAACAAACCGTTCTATGAAGATCATTTTAGAATATAGCATTGCTATTGTGGTGGTATGATCGCGGAGCTGTTCATTTTGTGACTCTATTAATTTCAATAAAGGGAGCCATGACAAGGGCAAAAGCTGTAATCCTTGCAGAGTCAATTTGGGGGTCCTTTTTAGACGGTTCCTCCACCTGAGTTGTTGCCAACACCGTCAAAAGATCTTCGTCCGTGGGAGAGGGTTGTCGTCTAAATCGTTTACTGGAAAAAGGATCCTGCTGTGGAAAGGCCCCTTTGTGGGGTCTCGGGGAGAGGCCCCTGAAGCGAGAATTATTTGGTGGAGGGGGTTTCCCCCCCTTTTTGGTGAGTTAAATTGCTGTTAGTTTCCAAAACGAACTGCCTATGGTCCGTTTGATCGGAGGGTGGCCACGGCATTGTTGATGATCCTTTTTAGAGTGGGGCTCTTTATTCACATCCAGATTGGTGTGGCTAGTTTGGATCGTAATGCCAAATGATTTCCAACCCAGATTGAACCCTCGTGAATAGCCCTGAGGATCCTTGCTCCGGTTTTCTGGGCCGAAAACAAAAGGGTCCGAAGCAGAGGATATGCTTTTACTGCATACTGCTGCTGCTGTTGTCCTGTGGATACCATATCCGTGTCGATGGGGGTAGGAGGTGCTGGTTTGATGGTAGGAATTTTTAGACTGGTCCTATCCTTTCGCTTCGCCATAACGTTCATGTGGCAGTTTATGCCGTGCACGCTGATGTTCGTTGCATCTGCTTGCTTTGTGGGAATTCCAAAAATCTAAAAGTCGACTTTCACTCCCTTGCTCATAATGAATTTGCAGAATGTACTGTAGAGTCAACGGATAGGCTCTTCGACGATCACAATTGCAGTGGATTTTACAAATGTGTTTTTGCAGCCACAAAGTGTGCATTAAGACCGATATGCACTGCGTGCCCCACTCGGCCACTTGTCTGGATTAAATGCAAAACCCGTTTCATTTGCCCTTGGGTAACTAGCTAATGAAAAGGGACTAATGACAATAACACTTTTAAGGTATTTTTTGTTTTTTATGACATTGCTGCAGTTTAGTTGAGGGCAGATGGGAAGCTGCGTGTGGATGCTTTTTGCTCTCTGGCTTGGAGACAAGTGTGTTGTAATGTTGAGCTATAGACTGTTTGCAGAACGCTAAGGATATTTGGCAGTGCCTGATGGTCAGAAGCTGCAGTGTCCCGGTCAGCACTGCTTGTAAATCTCGCTGCTATTAACATTTCTGCATCCCGGATGGTGGGACCCAAGGGATAGGCTTCACTGACATTGGTGATTCCGAAACCGCATGCTTTCTGCTGCTCATGACTAAAACTGTATTTTTCCCCATAGATGGGGAGAGGCAGTACACAAGGAAAGCTTCTATTAGTTACAGTTCATACAGATCAGGATAGATGAGCCTGTAGCTCACAAGCCTTGGATATAGTAGTGAACATTCACCGGCACCTCCTCTGTCAGTCAGTCTCTCTCTCTCTCTCTCTCTCTCTCTCTCCCCCCCCCCCCCCATCTCTCTCCAACTGTCCCACTCACACATGGAACAGTCGGCACTCACTCCACATTCCAAGCTCCGATCCGGATGACCTCACCGTGCATGCATAGAAGACAAGGCATGAAGACATTACAGCGCACTCCCCCATCAGAATCTACACTCACAATATACTCTTTCACAACCTAATACTCAAAATCCAATGCCTCTACGTCCCCATCTTGCCTCCACAGCGCACAGTACTACATACCACTCGTACCAGGGGTATCTCGACCTCACCATCGCTTGGTTATACACTTCACAACCTGAGTGTCGCTCCACCCAGAGACTAGCACCCTCAGAACGTCCTTGCATGCCAACCAAAGCACACGCCCATATAACAGCAGGACAAGCTCCCTACAAAAACACAGGATCAGACGGAAGGGTCACCACACTCGCACCAATACAAAGAGCTCCTGCTTAAACCAACCAAGTCACACTATAACATTCTAACAGCACACTGCTGTCTCCCAACCACCCTCTAGACTGTAAGCATCTCACATGAACCAAATGTAAGAACACTTACCCTGAATCTCATGCTAGGCACCTGCAGCGTGGACGCCATACCATGCCTCCAAGGCATCCCTCAAACTTCGCACATCCACTGTGTGGGTACTCGATACTGCATGTGACCCAGTCATTTTGTGCCTTCCCTCAACTGCAGCATTCACACAATGATGTTGAACGCCATACGTAAAGGTTTCATACTGCTTATGCCAGCTTTTAACTTGTATGCAGTCCGTGACAACATTGCAAATCACAAATTATGTGCTGTATGCAACTGTTATACTGTTATAGAAGCCTGTTCGCTTGGGTGTCTCTTGGTGTGGAGTTCCAGGGGTAAGAGATTGGGGAAAGGCTAGAATCACAGGAGAAGAGAAAGGGTAAAAGAGGGCAGTGGAAAGACATTGGGAGAATGGAAACTTCATCAATCAATAGTAACGTTATTTTCGGGATGCCCATAAGTGTGATGCATTTCAATACTACGACTGAGACATGGTGTAATTTGTACATTACAATTTAAAAGGAGGTAGGGAAAGACCTGCCCCTTCAGTTGACTGTGGAAGTTTCGTCCATTCTTAGGCAGCAAGCAGAGAAATATTGTCTGCCTGTTTAAGAGCTGTGGATTTCAGGCACTAGAGTATGCAGAAGCTGATCGGAGCGGCCAGGGTGGTGGTGGTATTTCTTTTGTTTTTGGAAGAGGTGCTAGTTTAATTGAAACACCTCTGAACTACAGTCTTAAAAAGATTTTCACAAATGGATGGTGAGCCAGTAGCCAATATAGGGTGCAAAGAAATGGTGTGATGTGGTGATGTTTACTGGGGTTGGTGATTGGTGGAGCTGCTGCATTCCATGAGTTGTAGATAGATTTTGTAGGTGAGAAGACAGAGCAAGAGTGGCAACAATCAAAGGAGACTACACGCATGCGATTGTTCGTGCATTGGGGAGTTATGAAGTGATGCTTTGAGTTGCTGCTCATTGTTTGTCTCATGAGTTTCTAACTGCAGGTTGAGGTGTGGCCGAGGCGGACCAGACTGAGGCCACATTAGGTGACCACATAATAAGAGCACCTCTGAAGATCATGATTTCAGTCTTCTCCTAGTTTTAGGGAGTAGGAGTTTAGCCAGGAGGAGTAATAGGCTGTACCGGTTTGAAAGCAAATGGGCGGTAAGTTGTTGCGATTGTTGAGGTGAACCAGTAGTATCATCCGCATACATACATAAAGAATGAAAAGCCATGGGGCCTCATTCCGAGGCTGGCGCTATCCATGGAGTAAAGAGCACCATGGTAAGCAACCATGGAGCTATTTACTCCATGGAAATCCGGCATGGTGAATGGAGTAATTACCGGTCCATTCCAAGGTTGGAGGGACCGGTAATTCCCCATTCACCATACCGGTTCCCCATCCCCATTCCTGCCCCCATAGGGCTCAATGGGAATGGGGAAGGAGTAAATTACGGCACCGTAAATTACGGTGCCGTAATTTACTCCAAGGTCCCTTTGCGGGTTGGATTTTTAACGCCTGCTAAAAGCAGGCATTAAATGCCAACCCGCAAAAGGGAACTCGGAATATGGTGGTAAGTGTTAACGGTCACCGTTGCCATTAACGGTGACCGTTAACCCTTACATCCAGCCTCGGAATGAGGCCCATGATATTTGATGAGTGATGCAATGAGTTAGCACAGAAGTTTAACAAGGGGAGGGAAAGGGAAGAGACCTGGGGTACACCACAAGTGAAGGGATGTACTGAGGAAGTGAAGTTAAGGGAGGATGACCTCCTGAATGTTATCTGAGATAAAAGCATGAAACCAACAAGCGTGTGTGCCTCTGATGCTTATGGAATTGAGACGGTTAACTAGAATCGTATGTTCATTCCTGTCAAAGGCCGCAGAGGTCTAAAAGGACTAGTGCCACAGCTTCCCCATTCTGTAGTTGTGGTGCTTCAATCAGCCCAGAGTCAGTGCCCCGGCCTGGCTGACAGCCTTCCTAAATTGGGTGACGAGTTTGTAGCTTTTGGGGAAGGATTGAGGCTGTATGCCCACATGGGATTGCAAGACATTGAAAGGAGCATGCAGAAGAGGGATAGGAAGAACGTCAGATCGACTAATGACTGCTGCTTGCGGAGGGGGAGACCACAACATTTTTAAAGGTATGGGTGACTGAGCCTGAGCTGAGATTTGCGGGAGGAAGGGCAAAAGGCAGCACCTCAGGATATAGTTCCAAGAGTTTGACATATGGCAAGCATCTTTAGGCGAGCTGGATTTGAGATGTGGTTAAGTTCGGGTGAAAGGAGCAAAGTTGTGGAGGAGGGTTTTGGTGACGGAATAGAGGAAGGCGGAGATGATTGGGGATTGAATGAATGAACTGTATTTTGCCTTAGAAGAATGCAGACATTTGTTTATAGGCATTGCAGTCAGGGGGTAGTGAAGGAAAATTAATAGGGGAGAAACCTCTGAGGAGCGCGAAAGCTACTTTTTATTTATTACGAGGGTTTTCAATGCGCTCAGTAAAGTCTGTGGTTTGGCTGTGCATATTCCCAGAAGGCCTATTATTCTGGGTAGAACTGACCTAGTTATCTGGGTTGTGCCACAGATCCTCAAGCCCTATAGACGCCAACCAGGTCCACACATGCCTAAACCAAGGATAGTTTCCTGCTGCCTCTAGGATGAAACCTCTTCGAAGTGGGATTTGTAGACCAGTTTCCCCCAGCTGCATGATTTATATAGTAAAGACTTCAGAGGCCATAAGTTGTCTTATGGCTTCGATTCCCAATCCATCATATACTAGAGTATTGGTTGCACTTAGATCCTAATAAGATTTTACAAGACTGTATTCTCTACCAACTTGAGCGCAGCAACATATGGCTGGCTTTAGTTTCACTGTGAAACTTGGCACTAGCGAAAGCCTTCACCCTGTAGCCTTGCAAAAGGGCGCTTGCTGTTCAGAACCCATACTTGCTACCCAGTCAGCGAACGGCCTCAGAAGGCTGTTGCAGAATAATCAAGCTCTCATCCACCCAGGGCCATCAAACGTCACCAGCCAAAGTTGAATCCTCTATGTAGTCTAACCAAGCCTACAAGTACGTGTAGTAGCAGCCACTTTTGATCACTAAAAACCAGCAACAGAAAATAGAAAGCTCTTGACATGACAACGAAGATGCTGACCGCAGCTTCCACCCACACAGCTTCAGCCATTTTTGGATCGGTACCAGCAGAGCAGTGTTGCAGCTTGTTCTGAACAGTAACTTGAAAACGCATACAAACAGATATGTTTCAGGGTAAACCTTATTTCTATTCGTCTATGGGGGCCGGGGGGTACTTTTTGGGGATTCTTTTTTTTTTTTTTACCCATAACTTCCAAAATAGGGAGGAATGCAGATTTGTGACCCATGAAGGTGAATCAAATGATAGTACATTGTTATTAGCAGGCAATAGCTAAAAGTTTAGATTTAAAAGAGTGAAGGAAGCAAGTGCGTGTGGGTGGGGCAGAAAGAGGGCGAGTTTAGTTCCCTGGCAGTTGCTTTGTATAGTAGAATGCTTAGTTAAGCCTGGTATTCCTTTGCTGGTCGGATTACTAGCTCAATCTGTGAAAGCACAAGACTATTGCTGCTAGGGTACGTGCTCTGGGCCCGTCTCGAGGTTCTTGGTCTGACATGCATGTGAGCAGCTTATGTATTTTTGTAATCCAGACTTAATGAATGTTTCTCTTAAATCAAACACTCGGGTTTTCAGTGGTGGAATGGATCTGCGTGATCCGACCACGGCTGATTTTCCCGTGGCCGGAAAGTTTGCATGAGAAATGTGCGAACCACCAAAGGTTTGCACATTTCCCATGTGAACACACGTACACAACACTTACATACCCACACCCGACAACCACAACACACCCCACACCCCCACCCCAACATAAACATACCCTACTTACCTTTTTACTTCACGCGGAGCCCCTTGCAGCACCAGTTCACACTCACTTCTGTGATCGGGAACCGGCGCCGCAGGGTCTTGTTTTTTTGTGTGCTGCAGGGGTGTCCACCCGCAACACCCCGCTCACTATACCACACAGTATAGTGAGCGGGATATTGCGGGGGACACCCCTGCAGTATTTTTTTAATATACTTGCCTATGATGCTACCACCAAAGTTTTGACTTTTGGTGGTTTGAACCTTTGGTGATAGCATTTTTAGGACTTTTTGTCCATGCAAGCCTTTGGATGCGGTCCGTTCATGCAATTCCGGTGGAACAGCCATATACTGCACTAGTTAGCGTATGAATGCAATAAAACCTTTAAGTGAAACGATGAAATGGTACTGGAATTGAAACCATCTACTCAATTGTTACTTAGTGGTCCTTTTAAAAAAAAAAAGTTGTATTGGGCATGTGTATAGTGCCTATAAACAATGGTTCAAGGTTCCGCAAGACAGAAGGGGGTGGGGAGACCGGAGAAACAATAAATTATCCTACTTGGCCTTGTGATATTCAGACCATACATGTGTAGTGACAAGTGCAGGGGAGGGGGCATGGCGGAAGGGCTGGCATAAGGGGAGGAGAGAAGTGCAGTAGGGGATGGGGCCCATGGGCAGGGCAAGTGCTGAGTGGAGCCCAAGAGGGCAAATTCCAGGGGAACTGGGGGTTAAGGGTCAGCTAGTGCGAGAAGGAGATCCGGCTTAAGTCTGAGGGGGGGGCAGCAAGGCCGTTTCAGAGGGAGGATCCTGCCGAAGAAAAGAAAGGGGTCTACCCTTGCTCTCTCTCCTTGGAGAAATGTCTGATCTACTGAGAGTTTGAGCTAGAGGACCGAGGGATCCTAGCAGGACGCTACTTAAGTTGCGAAAACTGGATGTAGCCGGTTTCCAGGCCCCAGAAAGCCTTGTGGATGATGCAGAGGGTCTTAAATTGGATTCTTGCAGCCACTGGGAGACAGTTCAGAGATTTTAGTACTGGAGGGGTGCAGTCCCTGGGCTTGAGGCCAAGAATAAGTCTTGCAGCTATGCTCTGGATTAGTTGAAGAGGGCGCAGGGAGGAGAGGGGCAGATTGAGGAGGAGGCTGTTACTAGAGGGAACGAGATCTCTGGAGACATTGAGCTTTTGAGGAAACTGAGAATGCTTCGGAGGAGGTGTACGTGAAAGTTGGACTTCTTGGCAAGGTCCGTGATGGGGGGAGGAGAGCGGAGTCGAAAAGGACCCCTAGGTTTTTTGCCTCACAAGAAGGTGAGGGCAGGGGCCTAGGGAGGGCCTACGTAGACCCCAATGGCCCCACCATTTCAGGTTGTCAAAGCTACTGCATGTTTGTCTACTCTTTCTTGTGTCTTCCACTTGGAAGCAATTGTGCATTTTCTACCCACGGGAGATTTAGTATTTTATGTTGGGGGTCTAGCAGAACAGTGTCCAGGCTAATCCGCAATGCAATTGTCTTAGAGGGTTTATTGCCGAATACAAGGATGCATCCAGTTTGATCTCTAAGGGTGTTTAATACATTGCTAATGTTATGCAGCATGTAATTCACAAGAATATTTGATACTTGGCTTCTGTCGTGACAAAGAGTTTTTGACGCATAAGAGCCTTGTGTAATAACAAATGTGTTCTGTATCCCTCCTGGTCTCCCTCAGCCACTGCCACTTCCCACCACTCTGTGTCTCGCGCCTGTACCTTTTGCTCCTGTAGATTACACTGTGACTGTCAATTATGAGTTTGTATATAATATGGACTATATAAAGTGTGTATTTGATATGTGGAACAATTATTTTTCTTTTCCAAATTGGCATTACTAACACAAAATATGCATGTCAATAGCTCAGACCATTGTAGAATCTCCTTCAGAAAGCTCTGGGTCGCATGAACTTGATGGCATGGAAAAATGCAATGAATTGTGTTGGAGCAGACTGTCCTGTGCGTAAGGCAGCAGATTTAAAGACCCCTGCAATTAGAGGACGCTTGGGTCCTTGGATCTGTGATGTTGCTGCATACTCAAAGCGATGTTGTTGTCTTTGTCAATGGCTAATGCATTGCACTCTGGAAGAAAGCCATTCATTGCTTAGTCAAGTTAAATGCAGGCCAGGGCTAGTGGACGCTAGGCAAAAAAGCAATGGCGTGCTAGTAAGAAATTATATTTTTGAATGTGTAGAATGGATGTGGCAAGCAACTTTTTTTTATTGCTGGCTAGTTGCTTGCAACTTGCATTTTTTTTGTTTACCCTTGGTATCGGCACCCTCTTAATTTGCCTAAGGACAAGGAAAAAAGCACTCTATACATTCAGCATCACCCCGCAACTTTTAACAGGCAGTTTTGGCAACATAGACACAAGGAGTAGATTACTGGATTGATTGATGGGTGGTGGGGTGAGGGTGAGGTCAACACGCGGTTGTAGATTGATAGCAGCTCAAGATATAGCAACTCCCATGCCCCTAAATTTGTGAAAATCCCCAAAAACGACAGTAGATTTCACACATAAGAGCCTGAACAGTAGTGAAACAAGAGGAGCAATCTTCTGTTTTGATGGTGATCCAGGCAATGCCTCCTTAACATTCTGCCCCGGGCCACCAATTTATTTTATTAGAAATGCTCCGAATACGTCCTGTGAGGTTTACTGGCCTCAACATGAACTTCTAAAGGAAGTGAAGGGCTATCCGTTACTTTGATGCCTATTACCGACTGAAGTAAAACAACAACCAACCGAGTTTGACAAATGTATTAATAAAGAGTCTTGGCCAAAAAGGAACCTGCTTTACAAATAAATTAGATTGATTTTTCTGGCACAATTTGAATCGGTGAACCTTTTATCTCCTTCCAGAAGGAATCCATTTTGAACACTCTTAACCTGTGTTTTACAAGGTCACACAGAGGACAGAGCGGACCCTTCTGCTCTGACTCTTGCAATAACCAACCGTGCATGTTTGACAACAGACACCACCTTGATAGTGTGGCATCCTAATGGTGTCTAAACGGTGTTTTTGGTAGTGAGCAAGAGGGAGAATGTTATAGTTTGGATCATTCCACTGCCATCCATTAACGTTATTCCCCTTTGTGAATGGCACAACGTAAGCGAAAGAGTCTTATGGCAGACTATGAAGTGCAGCTGCAGCTGGAGTCCCCATGTTCATATTTGCTGAGTTGTTAGTCTTGGTGTAATGAATCCTTCCACTAAGAGAGCTGCTAGTGGAATGATTTCTCGGCTGCCTTCTTCAGAGCAAAATAGCAGGAGGTCGGGCAACTGAAACATATTTGCTAGAAATGGCCAAATTGGGAGGTGCCCATGCCCTCCATTTTGCCTATTTTACCAGTAGCAAGATTTTCAATTGCCCTGATATCACTGGAAGCACCGAGGCCAAAACATGCAGTTTTAAAATTGAATTGGTGGTCTTTTAATTTTTGTGATCTTCATTTTTCTTCCCGTCCTAACTGGGGTTCCATGTCAAAATATACAAGCTAAAAAATCTGTCCAAATATTGTGTACATACGGAAAGCAATCCAAATGTCAACCTCGTAATAGACTCTCACCTACTTTTACATTCCCGCAAATTATAAAACCTGTTTAATTGTCCTTAATACTTATTTGAAACACTCTTAGCTCCAGTAATGTGTGTGATGAGTTAATTTAAGATTTTTTTCTTTTTAATAAAAACCGCTCTCTAACACGCATTTCCCAACCCTCAAACCTGCTCCCTGTCGCAGGCAGCTTTGATTTGAAAGTGACATAGGGGGGGGGGAGAAGAGTCGCGGTGTGGGGGCTGGGGGGGAAGGATCCCTGAACAATGTTTTAAAATGCATTATTTTGAATGTCATTTCGATTATTTTTGTAATCTATATTGTAAAGGATTTCATTTGTTAAGGTTCTTTTCCTATTTTTGTGCAAGTGATTTCGGTAGGTTTGGAGTGGGTGTTATACCTTTTTTTCAAACTTACTAGAACTCTTGATAAAATGGAATACCTTCATTTTAAAAGTCAATATTTTTTTTATCCAATATATGATCCTACTTAATTTTCAACAATATTTTGACGAGTTGCCCTGAGTATCAGCTCCATGCAGACACCAGTTGGGCCATAACTTACTGCTTTTCAGAGCATATGGCCACTGCTTCAAGATGGCTACTTGCATCTTCAGATTAATTTTGGCAGACGTTTCTGCCGCTTAAGGACCCACATTGCCTAAATGTACAGACCATGCACATCGTATGCAATGAAGCAGTTAAATTACATTGGTGAATTCATTGAGATGCAAGTCAGGGTCTCCGTCAGTCAGTCTGAACTGGGACAGCCCCGCTTTTTGCAAGACCTTCTCTTGTGCGGAGTGCTGGCTCATGCTGCTGGCTATCCCTGTCCGCATTCAAAATTAGTAGACTAATTAACGCACTTCATAAATAAGAAAAGGCCTCCCAAACTGCCGGACATATCAAAAATGTACAATCCAAAGATTTTTTAAAGTACAGCCACAATTCTATAAAACACAAGCGGCGAAATTCGAAACCCACAAACATTTTCCATTTCAAAGGCTCCTTTTTGAAGCACACATAGCACTTGAATTTAAAAAGAAAAGATATCCTCACTTGCTATAGTTGTGCCCTCGTGCACATATATCACCCCTAAACCTAGCAGTGCATTGTCTTAAGAAGAGGGACAGTGAGGGGCCAATCACGATTTATGGTAGCCTAATGTCTTGTCTAGAGAACATGAGCAGTGGCTGCTTGAACTCTGAAGGTGACTGCATAGGTTTCTCGTGGTGAATTCTGTAAATACTAAGGGTCGGCTGTCTAATGGGGGCGGAATGCGAGTGCTGCTGTTCCATTTGGAAACTGTTGAAAAGGTGTGCGATTCATTTAAAACTGCATAATGCGGCCCTGCCAGTGCCAGAGAGAATGGGCAATGAGCCTTGCTTTGGACAAAGGGAGCTCGTTTGTAAGCTGCGAGGCATGGGCACCTCCCAGTTTACTGTTGCTATTTCTGCCACACAGTACTTTTTTAGTTGCCTGACTGCCTGTAACTTCCCCCTGAAGGAGGCAGCCTGGCCAGTGGATGGAGAACCAGGAAGAGACCCGGAGGAACCAGCAAGGCGGCATCTTCATCTGCAAAGAAAAAAGAAAAAGAAAAACTAGGTACTTTTTACCTCTCTTTTGTTCACTTCCTTATGTATGTAATGGTTTGCCAAGTGCCATAGTGCAGGAGAATAGTTTAATGCAATCAGTTTGATAACACTCATGGTCACATTGAAGCTTTTATTTCTTGAATGCTTAATTGCTTGTTCACCTGTAACCCTGTTTCCCCCCCTCACCCATCCTAGCTCCAGTGCTACCTCGCGTCCTACTTACTTCCCAGCTAGCTTTGTGCTTTAAACATCCTATAAATAGTGAAGCTTCCCCGTATGGGATAAAATACATCCATGTGGGAAACGTTGGGTTGGCTAGCACATGTCTCTTAATGCTTGTCTTGGACATGGTTGCGTTTTTGTCTCTAGACACATTTATTTTATGATTGCTCAGTGATGTATATCCATAATATTTAGGGATTATATCCCAGAATTGCTATCTACCCTTAAAAAAATACTGTTCTCGGGGACCCAGAGAAAACATTGAAAATCGGAGTAAATAGTCACTCGCAGTGGTCTCTGTGATATTGTTTCCAATGTTGCATTCTACTCACACACGTTTGATAGTGCAGGCTGCATGCATGTAGTGTCTTTATGAATGTATTGTCACTCATGGTATGTTTCACTTGGGCATTTTTTTTAATTCACACTTTGCATTTTATGGTTTTTATCTTTAGCAATTTTTGTTTTTCTACTGAATGATTTGCTTAAGATGAAATCAACAAAATAGACTGCATGATTCACTTCTTTTTTCACTAATTGTCTTTTCTGTACATGCTCCTTGGCAATTTACCAGTCTTTCTGCACGAGTTCTGATATAATCTATTCAACAGGTCTTCAAATATGCTTCATTAACAGATTCAGTTTACTCTCGATTTCTAGTCTGTTCGGGCAGTACAAATGCTCACGCCTCGCCTAGCAGCAATTGAAACCTCACAATACAGTGAGATTTCCCTCCAATTCTTAAGGTATTACTTTCCAAAGTATTTTGAAGTTGTTCTTAGAGGCGAGTAGCCCAGAAAGGAGGGATAGTGCTTGAAGTATGCCCTAGTGACCTTCTTAATCTGTTGGTAACGCTCCTCCATACAGCCTCCCCTCTTTTCCCATCTGGTTGTACATGTGCCAACAATAGAGTTGTCAAGGCTAAGTCTCAGGAGTGGTAAGTGGTTCGGGGGTCCACAATAACTCCACACTGAAATACACAATGATTCTACTTGGACTGGTAAGTAGACCTGCAAGTTCTTCAGTTTACATACATGAGCTAAGAGAAAGCACTTGCCCCAAGGTGACTGACAAAATATGTCACTGCTTTTTGTAAAATAGTGCATGTCGCCATAACCACACTTCATATTTGCCGCAATGCTGTCAAGCATGCACAGTGAAACTTTTATTTGCCATTTACTGCAAACAAAGTGTGTTTGCAGTAAATGAAAAATCATACACTCAAACAAGGTCGAGTGTCCTGCAAATGATACTCGTCCTTCATAAAAATACTCGCAAATGCTTGTGTGCTACTAGATTTTGCTAGCCCTGACTCTAAATATAAAACATATATACAATCACCTTTGGTTATAACCGTTCATCTAAAAGGATTGTAAGTAGTTAAGCGATTTGATAACCAGTCCACCGGAATAGGAGCCCTCACTTTCAGTACAACCCTAAATTGAATGGGGCTTTGTGCCCAAAGCTTCACAAAGTTCCTTTAGGAGAGGGGACAAAGTTGAGTAATATACCTGTGGAGATGGAGGGTTCCAGAAGACTTTAGTAAAAGTACTTTACTTGGCTGCAAAGGTCCTATCTTTTAGAACATATTTTTAAATAAATGTTTAAAAAAGCAAGAGAATGGAATAAATGTAAATTCTTAACAAACCTTTATAATGGCGGAACCGGTAAGTATTGCAACCACTCGTCACACATACTCCACTTTTTCCCAACGAGAGTCACTGTAGGTAGGTTTTCCAGCTGTTGGATCCAGTAGTAGATACCCAGGCGCTGAGGGTGCAGGTATGTTTCCGTTGGGGTCCAGGAGCGGAGTGCAACCCTGTTCAGTAAAGAAATGCAGCAGGCTCGGATGCAGGACTCTTCAGGACATTCTACCAGATGGGGATGGCTGGTTACAGCGACACTCCCTGCACGTGGATGACGGGAGTCTCTCCAGTTGCGAACATAGGAAGCAATCCTGAACAGGGATCCCTGTATACTGGGATGCTGAAACTTAGCAGGAAGGTGAATTGTAAGACTAGCTGGTGACTTCTGAAGTGCTGTCAAAAATGCAGAACGTCGCTGCTTCTGGCATGGTAGCTAAAACGGAGCTGGTCAGTCCACGGGTGGTCCAGGGACACTTCAAAGGCTCCAGGATCATGAGGAGGCGTAGAGACTCGTTGGTCCCACCAGTCCAAGGGTTGAAGCACTGACTAGGGCCTTCTCAGTCCAGCAGGGCTTCACTGGGAAAGTTGCAGGGAAGGTCGCCAGGTCTCTTCAGAAGTCCTCTGCTGGGTCAGTTGGCTGCATAGCAAGCTACATAGAATACTTGGCTCCTGTTACAATCTGCTGGAATGGCTGCAGGACTCTTCTTCTAAATTCAGGCAAGTGATCACTCATCAGTTTTTATAGCGCTACCATTTTAGTATCTCGCCACACTTACCCCTATTGAAGAGAGTAATTCGTGTTTGGATACCTTCCAGAATGATGATCAGGGTGTTCAATTTCAGGCAGGCATTCATATTGTGAATCGACGTTGATTAATCGAAATAAAGGTTATGCAGCGCACATTTCAGGTAACAATGGATTTATTTTAAATAGAAAACACAAAAGGTACAAACGGACCAATATGTTAATTTAAGTGACTATATAAAAAAATGTACTTGATGTCACAGGATTCATCATAGTAAATAGTAAAAATAATGCATTTTATTACCCCTCAGAGATCAACTCTGCACCCCTTAATTTGCATGCACCCATTTCCATACCTTGAGGGATTTTTTCATAAGTGGAACCCCCTATATTCCCATTCACCCCTCTTCCCCCCACCCAATCTGTTATAAACCATTTGGCACTTGGCTGCAAGTGATTTTATTTTTTGAATTTTACAGCTGGACTTTCGTTCACCTTATTTTTAGGTTAATTCTTTTCACATTTTCATCAGTTCTAATTTTGCAGAGTTAATTGAGCTGTGCACTTCATTCGGGTTCCATTTTTTTAACCAACGTTACCTGCTTAAAGTTGTAGCTAATCAAACTCTCTGAACTGCTCTGTGTAGGATTTCTGCCTGCAAGTTCAGAAGGTTTGTGTGTGCAACATTTACTGTGTATTACTCTATCCTTTTGAACTTGCATCAGTCACTGCATTTAAATTATTTGATCACTGAAGGGTGTAGGAAAACCTCTCTTCAGTTGACACTGGTGGCAAGTTATCAAATGTTGTGATTTTAATGCCAACGGCTGCGCGGAGATTGTTAAAGCACACCTTTTATTTGCCTAGAGGATACTTACTATTTATTTTTGCACTCAAACACTTGTGTACAAGCGCGATATACATAAAATATCATTTCATTTCAACTTGTGCATCAAAATGTATATGGCCATCCACAAAATTGCCGTCAGAATTCAAGTGACTCTTTAGTTACACGTGACCAGTTTAATTGAACCTTTTAACAGTTCCATTTGCTTTATCTTGATTTAATGATCCACTTTTTAAATGGGATTATATTATAGAGCACATGCTTGCTGCATATTTGCATAGATAAATGCTGCTTGTGAAGTATTCCTTAGAGAGCTTGTTTGAAGATGTTGATTAGTGATTGGGGAAATACCGCAGACTTGCATTGGAACAAAATATCACATTTTGATTTTATGACGTCTAAATCTGTAATGTAAAATTTTGTTTAGGTGGTCTTAAAATGTGCACATACCCATGCTTCATACATGCAGACCTTTTTTCGATCTTGGGTGGGGGTGGGGGGTGGATCTCATGATTGATTAAAGCTCTATCAGGGTGTGATGAATTCTTGCCATGCTTCGCCTTAAGTGAGAGGTGCATTTTACACCTCTTTAACATGGGCACTTTTCAAAAACCTTTTGCAGTGCTTCAGGAAAACCATAAAACAATGCATATTTCCTTTCTCCTCTTGGTCGACCACAAACTGAATCTGTTTAATGAAGTAGAATAGCCCTTCCAGCTGCGCTAGTTAATAGTACTGAAGTGAAAATGTAATAGGGTGACAGCCGTGGCATCCAGCGACTACAGCCGTAGTTTCCCATCTCTTGTGAGTTGGACTTTGATTCCACCCCACTGACCCCCAAATATTATTTATATAGGTGTAGTCGGGAGTCTGATAATTAGTGCATAGTAAAAACCACGTACTAGTGGAACCGAAACCAGGCAAGAAGCAATGCTGTTTATTACAGCCGAGTGAGCACAAATCAAACGGAACAGTCGATTAGTTCTGATCGAGACCTGACATCTGACTGGTCTAGGACCAGCAGTTTTAGAACAAGAAATACAATGGTCGAAGTCAGGAGAAACACTTGCAAGTTGGAGGATGATTTTCCTTTGTGCTTCCCAGGGATTTGATTGGTTTTCATTCTCCTCCTCCTCAATAGTTGCATTAATTAGTGAAAGCATCATTAGAGCAAATAGTTTCCCATCACCTCACCTCCCCATGTGGTACCACATTTTATTCACAACCCACCCTGCAACATCTTGTTAATGAAGCAACATTTGTACTGACCGCCGGAACTCTAATATACTGCCATTCGTCAGCACAATTGGGACACGACATCCTGCAGCTGGTGGGAAAGGGGACATTCACACAATACCTGTTAGATAATGACCTTCACAGACTCTGTGGTAGATACTTTGTGGGCTGGCCCCCTCGTCGGAGCCTAGGAATTTATAGTCTGATTGGTCCTCCCAGGAACACCTCTCCATCCAGTGTTCCTCTCCCCCTGCCGATGGGCCTCAGCGGTCATGTGACTGGCACACTGGTACAGAGCTACGCTCCCCGCCACCTTGCAGGCCGGCTTGTTTGGCTGACCACCCTGCAGTTGCCTTACCCAATTCCGGCTGTCTCAATTCCCATATAACTATTACATTGAGACTTTTCTCCACTTTGCACATCCCCGCCATTGTGGTCATGTGTTTTAGATTGAAAAGTTCCTCGATCCAGCCCACTCCAAAGGATTTCCCACTACGCGTATTTATTATTGTGCTATTTTCTTTTTTTTGTCTCTCCCCTCCTTTAGCTAATCACAGAGCAATGTGTTGGACCAAGTTTACATCAAGTGTATTGTTGCCCCCTAGCATTCATGGTGAAGTCCTTTATACAGTGTGGCTGTGGCTCAGAGTATGTTATTCCCCATGTGGCAAACCCTATTGTGCATCTTCTTTACTCCCGTAGTTGGAAGGCGCGTCCCTCTATCTGGTGCTGAATTAGCACCTTTAACACACCCCCCCCCCCTTTTTTTTGACCAATGCTTCTGCCCCTTTCATTTCCTTTTCTTCATGCACCCATAACCTTGTCAACCTGGTTATGTCCCCCTCTTCCTCATACCCGTCCAAGTATTCCCCAAAAATCTATAATTTGTCCCGTCAGGCAAAGACTCTGCCCATAATGCATGGTAATTCTCCAAGTCTGGTGGTGCTGCGGAAAATAGTCTCATTCACACTGTGGTGTTCCCCCACATAATACCTCCTTGACCTGCATTTTTTTGCATTGCCATTGCATACCCTTTCTTGTGCTGGTGGCATTTACACCACTCGAACAAACGACCGACGCAGGCGACTGAGGAGCGCCACAAGCCAGTTGGGTGCCCAGGCGAACAGTGGATCCAACCATGATACTGATGAAATGCTTCGTCTTTCTCTCGTGTATTGCTCTTATTTCCTCTTCCGCCTCTGTGATTGTTGCATTCGTAGCATCATTGGCGGGAATTGTGGTACAGCATGAGCTGCCTATCTTATGACACACCCCCTCCATTCCCGTCATAAGATCGAGAACAAAATGGTTTTGGAGGGTCACCAACCGTAGAGCCTGTAGTCCCTTTTCAGTTGCATTTTCCAATTGGAGCAGTTCGTACTGGGTGATATGCAGCCATTTTGCATTGGCTGCAGCTTGCAATCTGGGTACCAGGAGGTAATTAAAGAAAACAGATGCTGAACTTAACAGTTTCAAATCAGATTAAATGTTTCTAATCTATTTGTGGACTCTGCCGAGATATAGTTACTACGGGACCTTTTCTTCCTTGTTACCTTATGTTGGTTTGTTTTTCTGCTGCCGTTTTCTCCTTACCTGTGGACAGCCCATTGAGTTGTATCAAGTCTGCATGGGGCAACCCCCATGTTGGGTTTATGAAGTGTCACCAGTGCACAAATTCCCCTTCACTCTGGTGGTAGTTGGGTGTAAGTTCTTGTTCTGCACCCCCACCAAGTGTCCATCACAGCACTGGCCCCCTTCTGCACCACTGCGATGTCCATCGTCGTCCTGCAGCCGGTATTCATCCCCAGCATTATTGTTCCGTTGGCCTTAATATTGTGTGAGTGGCTTTGTTTTCTGGACATGTTTTCGTTTATAACTGTTCCAAATGTCCATTAATTTTCAACCACCCTTTCTTCAAAGCCCACCAACCCTTCTGCACGGCACTGTGCCATTCCACTTTCCCATTTCCCGTTGTGCAACACCGAGCCCTGGATGTGCATTCCCCATGGAGCTTTTACAATATTATGTTATGCACAGCGACTACCTGTTTCTCTTTTGGGCGCCCTCTTGTTACATATTTCAGAAACATGTGCTTCTTTCTCCTCCTGGGCCATGCTTTCCAGTTGTATAAAGTTGTCCTTGTTGACCTCTTGCCCATCATCTATCAACTTTACTTCTACTGTATGTCCCTGGAACATGCCCCTGGTTCATTTCCCTATACCAAATATTTCCTGAGGCCAGATCTACTCCTTTCCTGGCATGGTTTAAGAATTACAGTGTGCTAGCCAAACTTCTCTTAGTGCGTGTTTCCCGCTCACTGCCAGCTGATGGGCTCAATTTATCCTGATCTGTCAAATACCAGAAGCGAAGAAGACAAAGATGCAGAACAGTATATTTTTTACTTTTTGCCCCACTCTTATCAATCCCAGCCCCTTATCTTTTTCCTTGTCCATCTTGATTGTGGGTTTCCTGTAACACCTTATTATAGTACAGAATGTTAATGCAAATTGGGTTATACTTCCTGTCAAGTCAGTTCCCCTTTCCACCGTGCTACTGATATCTCTTCTAACATCTGTGAGATGAATCCATGCACAAGGTTCCATTATCTTCACTGCTGTGGGTGTTCAGATTACCTCAAACGGGCCACAAAACCGAGGCTCTTTCCACATTCTCACTGTTTTGTATGAGGACCTTGTCCCCCGGATAGAGTGGCTGTGTCTGTGGAAATCCTTGTGCTCTCTCTTCAATGTTGATTTGTGCGTTTGTTTTGCTGGACCTGGCGGGAAATGTAGCAAAGCACATTTGTCATCGCAGTCAGTTTTTTACTTCCTTCTGTAGGATTCCTGTGCTCGGGTTAGCATCTGAATTGTTCCCTTTTTAAGGTTTTCAGTGTGACCATACAAACTGTTTGCAAACCATACAATTTTCCGCAAACTCATTTACTCGCTCATCCATGTTTGGAACATACCATTCCTCAATCAGCTCTGCTGCTATGCTCTCTTTGGATGCATGGGTGTTAATAATGTTCAAGGATATTTGTACCGCGCACTATCCCCACAGGAGTGGTCCTCTGACGGCTCTGAAAAATGAAGGTGGGGGTGAGTTAGTGGGAATAAGCTGAAAAGGTGCAAGAGAGCAGTGATTTGCTGTTGGTGGCCTCAGCCCGGTAGCTCCGTTGGCTGGCCTTGGGGTGTTTTACGGTCGGTAGTCGTTGTGTGTTGTTGCAGTGTAGTGAAGTTTGTGCGGTTTGTTGTGTTGTAGGCTTGTGGTTGTGTTTGGATAGAGTTTGAGAGGTGTATGCAGAGGGCTGATCTTAAGCTACATTTAACCATTTTTTGGCCATCACATGCTTCCCTGTGCTATTCTGCTCCCAAATCAGGTCTGTTGGTGACGGTGAACACCTTTTGTATATCCATAATTCTTTTTCCTAGTTTGGCACTTCTCCTTGTAATGCTATTGTGTACTATAGGGATCATATTGAAACGTTACTCTTTCTTCCTCCCCACTCTTCTGTCAGCCATTTCAATCCCCATTGATGCCCTGTCTTGTTTTCCTGTATGGGCATCGTATTTTATTATTGCCACCTCTATTGGAGCATTTAATGCCCCAATGAATTCCCTTGATAGTTCTGCATGTTGTACAGGAGATCCATCACTACTTTTAAATCCCTGCCTTTCCCACTGAGCCAGACCTCGATGGATAGTTGATGAGACATAGGCAGAATCGGAAAAGAGATTTGCTGCATGCCCCTCCATCATTTTTATTACTCATATCATCGCCACCAATTCTGCTGCCTGTGCTGAACAATGCGATGGTAGCCGTGCTGGGATGCTATTACTTATTCCCCACTTATGCAGCATACCACTGCCACACCAGTATGTTTCCTTCCTGTACCTGGGTCAATACTTGAGGACCCGTCATAGACGATGTCTCCTCCTGCTATTTCATTCTCTTTTATGCTCACGTCCCCTTCCATCCTGTCCCTGTTTGCTGCACAGTCATGAATGTAATCCCCTTCCTCTATTGGTTCTGCTAGGTAGACTGCTGGGATTACACTTCGACATTTTACCACCTCAATGGCTGGGTTTGTCAGTATGACCTCCTATGCCGATGCCTTTTGGGTGGTAATGTGCTTTTTGGTTTAAGAACAGCGAATTAGTGTTCCACGTACACTGCTACGGGACACCCCATGCCCATGGTAATCGTTGATGCCTTCTCAATTGAAAACACTGCAGCAGATTGTTGTTCACAAAGGAAGTGTCCTTCACTGTAGTAAGCTAGTGGTTGATTTCCCTGCGGCGGCTTTTGTGTAAGGACAGCTGTCATCGCTGAGCCATCTGAATGCGAGAACAAGTAGAATTTCTCACTATAGTTTTGTGTTGCTAACACTGGTGCATGCGCTAGTGCCTCTTTTATTTATGCAAAACTTTCATTCATGTCCATTGTATGTCCCTCTTCTCTTTCTGCGCTTCCTTAAGGCCCTGCAGCAGGGGTTTAGTGAATGTGAGATAATCAAATACCCAAGCTCTGCAGTAATTGCATAAATCTAGGAACATCTGAATTTCGTTCACCGTTCGTGGGCGAGTGGTTAAATGAATGGCGTGTGTTCTTTCGGGCGTTATTCTTCGCCCTTCAATGGTGATTATTTGTCCCAAGTACACTACCTCTTCGAGACAGTACTGTAATTTTTCCTTATCCGCCTTGTACTCTTTTTCTGCGAGTAGTGACATTATATGTACTGAATCTGTTGTACACAATTTCTTCTCTCTCACTGCATATTAGCAGGTCATCTACATATTGAACCACTGTGCTTGATGTTTGCATGCCCATTTGTATTATTCGATTGAAGATGCTGTGCGAATCACAATACCCCTGGGGCAAACAAGTATGTTCAAATCTGATTCCTCGTTACATGAAGGAGGTCGATTATCTTGATTCTGGGTGTAAGGGTATAGAGAAAAAGGCTTTTTTTTAAGTCAACGACTGAAGTATTTTGCCTTTGCTGGTATATTACACAATATTGTGGTGGGGTTTGGAATTACAGGAAATTCTGCTTCGACCACTTAATTTAGGGGACGCAAATCCTGAATGAAACGCCATGATCCTATTGGGTAGATTGCCATGTTGCAGCTGGAGGTTGATGTATGAATTATGCCTTGCTGCCATGTGTCCAGAGTGGAACATATCCCCTCATCTGCTTCTCTGGTCAATGGGTATTTTGCCCGGGGCAGCAGGGCCCCTTGTTTTATTTTTACTGCCCCAATCCCTTTTCAGTACATGGCCCCTTTGGCCACCTTTTTGAGATTGCCCTCTCTTCTTTCTTCTTCACTAACTGTGTTCGAATGGGCAGCAGTTTTCCATTACCTGAACTGGGCATCTGTATCTGTAATACCATAGCTCCTTCCTCCTTGTCCTCGGCGAACAGTTGTTCGTCCGATACACCTGTAATTGTCAATGTGGGGTCAATTCACAGCACTGTTCGCCATTCCATGTTGTCGTCTGTGCCCCACAGAATCACCATGTCCTTGCGTATTATTAGTTCTTCCAACTGTATTTACCCCTACAAGTCCTATTTCTGGCAATGTACTCTGGATAGCAATTCTGACACCAGTCGGAACACCTTCCCTTGTATTCCTGGGACCCTTCCTAGCAGAACTTTGACACTGTACAGGAACATACTGTGATATACTGGCTGTGCTCGCAAGGTGCTTTGCGCGTATGCTGCCAAGAGAAGAGCTCCTACCTGGGCATAGTAAATGCTGGGTGTGGAGCACACATCCCTTTCTCTGTGAATGATCTAGTTGCATTCAATCTTCTGAGCAAATCTCTCCCCAATGTTGATGGGTGTGTTTTGAGTATAGTAAGGGAGCTAGGAGATATTGCATCCCTATAGTTAATGGTAAATTTCTTGTTACTGGAACCACAACCACCGCCCCACAAAACCCCTGCATAGCCATGACGTTGTTAGATAGTGGGAATTCCCCCCCCCCTCCCAGTTCCCCCTGTAATGCCGGCTTTGGTTGTTCGTATATCTTTGAGAAATGACAATTCTCCAGGTCCCATTTTCACTGTCCCCTTGGGTTCTTCTTCAGGGTAGTCAGTTGTCAGTTACTACTAGGACTGGACACCCTCAGACTTTGTTGCTCCACTGCCATTGCTGTGTGTTCGGTGGGGAAGGGAAAGGGATTCCCTCCTACCACACCGACTTCTGTTTAGTCGGGCACCACGTTTTTCCGTAATACCCCTGTGGGTTCCCCTGCTACTGTGGGTGGCTCGGTCACCACTGGGACCATTACCTAGCTGTCGGTTGTTCCTCCTTGGGGCTGCACTCCCCCGGCTGTGCTTGTATCTGCATTGGAGGACTCTGTAACTGCTGCCATTGGTGTCCTTGCCTTTGCGCTATTTGGTTTGCCTGTGCATGTTGAAGACACTGACAAACGCGTGCTATGTGTCCCATGTTCTGACGTATGTAGCACAGCCTGAAGACCCTCCCCCCTCTTCCTTGCAGTGAAAACCCTCTTCCCATAGGGAAGTATCCCCCATGCATTCATGTATTTCCCCTGTGTACAATTCCCCATTGTGGCCCATACAGTGACTGCAGGTACCCTCCTTGTTGTGGTGCTTGCCCTACGGGGAACCTCCCTGCGTTGCTGGTGCCAAGGCAGCAGCGTCTAGCACTATCCGTGCTCCTTCCATAGTGTATTTAGCTAGCTTTTTTTGTACCATTTTGTTTTCTGCCTTCACAGCATTCTCTGCTGCCTGCCTCTCGATTTCCTGCTTGCTTTACAATAGTGTATTATTGTGGCTTGTATTTCAGGCCAGCCCTTAGCTTCTATGCCCACTAGCTTGTCTAAGGATGCCTGTACTTCTGTTGGCAATCCTTTCACTAGTATGTGATAAAACAATGGTATATGTTCGTCCCAGGACCTTCGTGCCTTTTGGGTCCATAAATCCTGAACTCTGTATATACTGCTGGGTCGTTTTCTCCGTTCATTTTGTGAGTCATCTCTGTCTAGATACATGCTTCTTAGAACTTCCCAGGTGTGTTCGACCATTGTTAAATGGAGCTTTGCTCAGTTTAACTTCTGTAGCCCACCTGATTACTCATTTTGTCTGCCTGTTCTAGGTTTGTGGCAAACAAACTTCATATCCCCTATGGCCAGCGTCACCCCTGCTGTCTTTTTGTCTAGTGCCTGTATCCATTTACTGGCCACAGCCACGAGAGAAGGTAAACTACATATTCGGTTATCCTGGTCCATTGTTCGCCAGGGCACATAGCGGGCTCCCCCTCGTCCCTTTTGTAATAATGGCATTATCTGTGTTTTTTTATCCTGCCCCTCTTTCCCTGACAACTTGTCGTCCCCATTTTTACCATCCCCGCCCTACTGCGTAAGGAGGTGGACCAATCTCTACCGCAACTGTCTGCCCTGTCATTTCCACTCCTTTATCACTGCCTCCATAGTTGAGTATCGATTTATCACTGTCCCAGTCACTCCATTTGTCTCCTATTAACCCTTAATCTGATGCCCTGTCTTCCTCGTCCCCCTCAGTCTCTTTCAGTTTCCTCTTTTCCGTCCTCCCCATCTAATTTGAATTGTATTCTTTCGATACCATTCCCCCTGGTCTTTCCTCCTCACCTCCTCTTCAACCACCCATTCTGATTCACTGAACAACACAGCCACTTGCTGACGCTTGTTCTTTTCGATGTCTGCTAGATATTGTCTTTCAAATGGATTGTGTCCTCCCACGTAGTCCTTAGCTATGATATTTGTTAATATCCAGCTTTTTTCCCCAGTAGAGGGCGCTGTGCGTCGATGCTTGTCGAAATGATGTCCCTCGGAGGCCTCTGTGTCGATGTCATGACTGGTATAAGTAGAGCGCGCAGCGTCTGTTGCTCAATTCCGTTTTCCGCACTTCACAGCTTCGGTAACGCTCGGTTTTGTGCTATTCATCGAGTTGCTTCAATTTTCCTGTGAAATTTCATAAAATCCTTCGAACTGGCCTCCTCATCAGCTCCATCTACGCCTCGGTCCTGCGATTGCAGTGCTAAGATGTCCATGACCGATCCACACAGGGTCTGTCTGTGGTGCCTAGGGGCAGAGCATCTGTGTTCCAAATGCGATGAATGCATCTCGGTGACAGCCAAGGCCTTGAGGGAGCGCACAGGGAAGTTGGTAAGAAGTAAGCCTCAGAAGTCCATTATCCCATCCAAACGCAAATCCTGCAAGTCGAGGCCTTTGTCTCCTCGTCATCAAAAAACTCCTGATCACATTCTCGAAGTGTATCACATCACTCTTCCTCTTCAAAGCATAGCAAGAAAAGGCACCATAGGTGGTCTTCTTCCTCTAATTCACCAGAGAGGGTCATTTGTCCCACGAAACAGTTCCCCGACAGAGTGGGAGGAATTCCGAAAATGTTCAATGTGTTCGAGAACGTGGCCTTGCATAACCCCCCCCCCCCTCCTCAAAGACACCTAGATACAATGCCCCAGGCTAAACACCTGGGAAGCACAGGTGCCGTGAGTCTTCGACCTCGGCTGTGGAATCTACTCGAGAGTGTGATAAACCCTCGAGTCGAAGGAAAGCCTCTGACGCACAAGACGTTGTCACTATCGACCCAAACAGCAAAGCCAAAGACTGCGTCATCGGCGCCCTCATCGAAGTAGAAGCCATTGGCGTCTTGTGTTTTGACTTCCTCGACACCTTGCACCTAGACGCTTTCGTCTAAAGATTGGTGTCGATCCCATTGACTACTTCGTAGAAGTTGAGGCCTTCGACTATTTTATCGAAGACATTGATGTCCATCAACGATTTTGACACTTTCGGCACCAATTTCTTCCACTTTTGAGAAGGTTTACAGACATCAGCCTCGATCAGAATATTTTAAAACCCTCGCCTCAATCTGAGGATGCGGAATCATCTGATGAGGAAAGATCTTTTAGACTTGAATATGGGACACCGTTCCAGAAGAGCTTGTGTCAGAAGAATCCCGAATGAAACATTTGCAGGACTCTCTAAATAAGGCAAGTGGCATTGACACTTCCCCTGAAATTGAATTCGGTAGGGCTGATCCAGGAGATCATGCTGAAGGAAATTATAGAATGCTTATGTCTAGAGTAATGGAGTACATGGGGTGGTCTAGACCCCCACCTTCTTTCGAGCAGGATGACTTCAACTGATATTCTCGACAAAGGTCTGCAGGAAGACCCTATTGTACCATTTCACAAAGCTTTACAAAAGAGGGTATCTTCCAACTGGGAAACACCTGAAGTTTTCCCAGCACTTAGCAAAAGGTTATCGGCTAAATATTGAGCATCGACTTTGGATCCTCTGTCTTTCAAAGCACCCAACACCAGAAAGCCTGGTTGTACAGGCTGCAACCTCTTCTGGCAAGCAAAATGTCATCCCCATCTTGCGGGATAGGCAAGAAATATGATGCCATGGCCAAGAAGGTTTTCTCGGCCGGTAGTCTGCTAATGCCACATGTACTCTGGCGAGGTTTACCCACACCCTTTGGGAGTGTATTTCGATCATGCTGACCAGATCCCCGAAGGGGAGCAACAGGACGGTTTCTTGAACCTTATCAAGGATGGAAAGGACGCTATGCGCGAAACCCTCTGGATCGGTCTCAACTCTTCTTGACGGCATCAGCAGGGCCATGGCGGCTAGTACAGTAATCCGCAGGTTTGCATGGTTGCGGAAGTCAGGATTTGCCCCAGACTTCTAAACATGCCCTTTGACGGCACACATCTATTTGGGAATAAAGCGGAGAAGCTGCAAACGTCCAAGGTGGCAGCCAAATCCCTTGGAGCTGCTATAAGGCAAACTCCAAACTGCCCCACAGGCGCGCACTGGAGGGGTAGGTCCTTTTACTATTATGCCGCATTCAGAAGGGGCAGAGGACAGCAAGGCTCAAAGCGGTCAAAGACGGTTCCCCGTGGTGGACGGGGTAGAGGTACTAAGATTGCAACCGCAGGTGCTACTTTACCCTCAGCATCTGCGTCGGCCGCCACAAAACCTCTCTGAGGTCTTAAATCACAAGACAGTAGTAGGAGGCAGATTAACACAACATCTGATAGAATGGCAGGATATAACTTCAGATGCTTGGGCATTGGAGACAGTTGCCTAAGGTTACTGCCTACCTTAACGCCTCAGAGTCATCCACCGGGGGACAACTCTTTGAAGGTTCCTGATCCTCTCCTTATGCAGGAGATTTTAACCCTGCTAGAGAATGGTGCTATGGAACCGGTACCTGTCGCAGAGAGGAACAAGGGTTGGTATTCCCCGTATTTTCTGATTCTGAAAAAGGACGGAGGATTGAGACCCATCTTGGACTTACACAGAAAGGACAAGTTCAAATTGGTAACCCTTTCTCAGATCCTTCAGGCCCTCCAGCTTCAGAGTTGGTTGGTATCATTGGTATCACCTGTAACCCTTAATTTTCAATCTATACTGCTATCTCAGTATTCAATATATTCAAGAAGTATGGTCTGCAGTTTCACTCATAAGCAGATGATACTCCACATTATATTGAGATTCAGAACATTGCTAATGTTTTTGAAAAGATGAGTGGATGACGTTTAATCATCTGCAGCTGCATGCAACTAAAACAGAGATAGTGTTATTCTGCCCAAAGAATAAAATGTCTGTTAGACCATTCGCCCCCTAATCCCTGATTTTAGGGAAACCACTTCATTACTCCAAAAAAATCAAGAATCTGGGATTTATTTGACATGAGAACCTGGGTAGTGAAGCACAGGTTGGGGCAAAGGTGAAGACGGTCTTCTAGTCATTGTCTTCTAAGGAATGTGCTTTCCTTTATTCCATTGGAGGATATGGTGGCGGCGGTGGCGGCGGCGGCGGCGGCAATGACCAACCCCCAACCTAGACTACTGCAACAGTCTCCTTGCAGGTATCCCAACCAAACAGATTGCTATACTTGAAAAAGGCACAGAATGCTTCCATTAGAGTGGTTGCTAATCGTTAGAAATGGCACTGTGTCTCCGCAATACAGAGACCCCTCCCACGGGTTTATGGTGGAGGATAGAATCAAGTTTAAGGTAGCTTGCATGGCTTATAAATGCGTTAAGGGGCTTGCCCCAGATTATCTCGCAGATAAAATGAAGCATTACTGGCCAACTAGAAAGCTCTGTTCTGGAGACAACCTTTTAATCTGTGTCCCACGGTCTAACTGTCTCCGGAGGAGATGGAAGATTTGAAGTGTTTGCACCTAGAGTCTGGAACCAACTTCTACTGGAGATTAGAACAAGTAAGACCTTGGACGTGTTTGGAAAGGGGTTGAAAACCTTCAGATAAATCCAAATCAGATAATGGTCAAATATCTGCCTTTTTCATGCTCAGTTTCTCAAATCAAAATCATAAATCAAATCATTGGACCTTGAGGATGCTTACTTCCATGTGCCAATCCATCAAAAGCACAAAGTAGCTGAGGTTTGCCATTGGCAACTCTCACTACCCGTTTCGGGTTCTGCCATTTGGGCTGACCTCCGCCCTGATGTTTTTCACCAAGTTAATGGTGGCTGTGGCAGCGAGTCTTGGGAGAGGGGTGGATTCACGTCTACCCCAACCTAGAGGATTGGTTGATCGGGGCCAATTCCCCAAAATAAGCTCTAGATCAGTTATGTTTGCCACCCCCTCCACAGACTGGGCTTCTCCCTCAACTTCAAGAAGTTCCAAATGATACCATCACGAGGACACCAATTTATCGGAGCAATCCTGAATGCATCCCTGGGGAAAAGCCTCGCCACCAGAGGTGAGGGCTCAAGACATTCTACAGTTGGTGGCAAAATTCCAGAATGCCCAGCATCTCCCAGCCTTCGATTTTTCTGCGTAATACAAATGCTAGGGTCAGTAGCAATGCTAATGGAACATTACTTCCACTACACTAACTGTGCGTCTCGCCTTATTAGAGGCAAGTTTAGTGCCTCCTTTTTCTGGACTGTGTGGCTTCATTCAAAAGAATGGAGGGGGCAGAGAGTGGCGTTTTTATTTCATGAGGGGGCTGCTTCTGCATTGACTGAAATCGAAGATTTATTTTGGACGTTTTCAAAGTTTGTTACGTTATGCATTTATAATGCACCCACACCCACTGCAGTTGTTTTATGGCACAACACATGATAGACCAATGGAAAAAGACAATAGTGAGGAGAGGGAATTCCAGATGAAGGGCTTTATGTTGATCAGGGCTGCAGCAATTGGGAGGGTAAATTATGTGGTCTTGCAAGAAGGGAATATTTGAGAGGGTGGTTCCAACATTGGTATTCTTAAAATAGGATAAAATTACTAGCTATTCAATCACTCGCCCTCAATAGACCTGCACACAGCACACCAGGTTTATTGCTCACGAAGAGTCCATTATCGCCCTCTAGTTGCTACTGGAGAACGCACATTTTGAGGTCTCACTAAAGTAGTGTGTAATGTTTGATGGGCACAAGATGTGCTGAAGCCAGGCATAAGGCGTGTTGGATTATATTGCCCAGGAGAATGTTTAATTTCGCTCACAAACTCCAGAAACGACTGCCAAGCCTAATGGCCGAGGCCAGTGTAGACTGTGAGGCAGATGTTATCGAGAATAAGATGGTAGGTATACATGGATGCACCAGATACTCTGGCACACTTGTGTGTAAAATGTTCTAGTGATCTCAGTGAGTCTGTGGGTCATGCTCTGAAGCCTTGTTATTATGGGTGTGCTAAAGTAATGCCCATGGGAATGGGAAAGCTGATGCCCTCCGTGAAACCCCTCCACCACGAACAGCCACATTCATTGCACCGGAAAGCTGGAGAAAGTAGGAGCACTTTTAACTGAGGGTTGAGGCTTTGCACTGTCTCCTGGGGGGTCATGCCTGAGACGGTTCCCTGGAAGTGAAGCCTGCTGGAGATTTATGGGGGTGAGGGAGACGGGGATCCTCCTGGGCGGAGACTGGGCTCTTCTGGGAGTTGCACATAATCCAGAATGGTCTACCAATCTCAACCTGGACCACAGTTGCTATGCGCTGTTAAGAGGGCAGTTTACAGTTTTTAGGTCGAAACAGAGGTGCAGTCTACTTACCAGCTGACATTTGTAGGTCTCCTTTGGGTGTTATGGCCACCCTTCAAGGACGGACTGAGTGACACTGGTGTGTATGTTTGTGTGCATTGTTGAGTCCATGTCTGTTTCCACCTACTTCAAAATGCTTGTCTTCCTTGTACCAAGCAAAATGACAAGGTGAAATGGCATAATGTCACTTGACGTAACCTAGCTTCCCATTACACAACCTGGTTAGCCTGTATAACGAAGCCGGCCTTAGGTCATGTGACCAGGCAATGCTTCTGAATGTGTGGGTACTTGTTTACTGCGACTCTAGGAGTACCTGGAGTCCGAATGACAGGAAAGGCCAGTGGAAACCAGACCACAGGGTTAGAGCTGGAATCCTTGCCTTGCCCAAGGTTCTGCAACTGCGGTATTCCAAATGTTTTGGACTACCCATGTGAACCCTCAGCATGGACTGCTGGCTAGGGCTTTTGGGAATTGTGGTCCAAAACATCTGGAGATCCAAAGGTTACAGACCCTTGCCCTAGCTAGACCAAATCTCCAAACTATGGAGTTTAATATGTTTGCGTTAAGCGAACGAGGAACAAACAGTGTAGCTACACAGGTAATGGACACGCAGAAATACACAGTATCCAAATTTCATTCTAACAAAGTAAAGCCCCATGCGAGAGGTGAAAAAAGATATCAAGTGGTGGTCTACAAATTCTGGCAACTATTGCATGAGATAAATTGTCTTCATCGCAAACAGTTGGCACACAAATACCTTCCCCTTTCACCAGAAGATTGCTGTGAAGATGAAACAGATGGTTGGCTCAGAGGCACATAAAGAGGCAAACTTGTTGAGTCCACAGAGCAGTGAGAAAAATACCTAGACGTTACATGCCACTCTGAAAACCAAAACAGCGGTTAACACTGTAAAATTGGGCCAGCCCAGAGATGACCACCTCACACGGAGCACATGAACCAAGCAGGGAACGACAGAACCTTAACACCCAGGTGCAAACTTTCATCCTAGAGCACACCCAAGTAGAAGCAACTTAAAAGGTATCCATCCCAGTCAGCCTGTGTCTGATCTGGAAACAGCCTGAAGGAGGAAGACAGATACTGGGAGATCCCAAGTGAGGATATTTGGAAGAAAAGCAGTTCTGGGAGGACTGGCCAGAAGGGAGAAGCAGACCGGGCCATGGATGTCCTCCATGAAGGAGGAAGCACAACAACAAAGTGCTGCCGGGAGGAAGAAGTCCCTGGTGAATGGTGAGGGAAGCGTGGAACTGTATAAACTGGTTGTTTTTGTTAGAATTTTATTTGGTAAGAAGAGCGCTACCTAAAGGAGGGAATGAAGGGGTTCCAGCTGGGAAGTAAGAGGTGGAGACGGTGAGAGGTGTAAGAGGACCTTGGAGAGAAAGGATAGTGTAAAGGTGATCGAGAAAGATTTCTGAAGAGAAGTCTAGAGATTGCAGCCAGACAATGGAACATAATTGTGAGTACAAAAGGACCCAAAGAGACTGTGGTGCGAAAAGCAATTCGGTGAAGTCTGAGGCATTGGGGGGAAGCATGTAAAGGAAATGTTAAACCTAATTGGTGGGGTTATAGACCTACCATTGTGGATCTGGAGGGAGTGAGAATAGGAAACTACAAGTACAAAGTTGATCAATAAGAGTGTAGAAACGTGAGGCAGTTAAAGGTGGTACTTGTATGCTAAGGAACAGAAAGGAGAAGGGACAACATTCTGGGATAAAATCTAGGTGTTTTGGGAGATGCAGGGGGTTGTGGAGACTGGACTGCTGCAAAACTGGGCCATGCTTCTCGGTCGAACCCCAACAGAGGGACCAAGATCACCTGGCAATCGAAACAATGGGCAGTGACCTTTTAAGACCACCAAGAAGGGAAAGGTCTGGCAGACCAGCAAAGTACAAGTATGCGCAAGAGCTGTGGAGTGTGCTGAGGACTATTCCAGGGGTGAGGAGAAAACCAAACTCCATATTGGTACATCAAGGAGGAAAGGAGACTTGCATGTAGGAGGCAGGTACTTTTCTTTCGCTATTGGAGGATTGTTTATTGAACTTTGGGGTTGTTACCACAGCCTTTGAGAACTTTGTGTTGGACGTTTGGAACACTGGCCATTTCTGCAAGGACACCGCTGATCACAAGATCGGAGATCCCAATGCTTTTGAGTTTTTCATTAAGAAATGCTTTGGCCTTATCCTCTAATTGGCGATGCACACTTTAGGAATTTAATCCAGCACTTTACTTGGCCACGGTTATCGTCCTGACTGTTACTTTTAAACAAAAGCTTGTCATTCTGTATCGTTATACACACTTGAAACTTCTGTTCGACTCTATTTCTTGACACAAAATTGATGAGGTGGCGAGTCGGGCCACACAGTGTGGCCTCGCTACAGTTCCAAAAAGGGTGAATCTTTTATTGAACTCCAATAATTGATGCACTGTCAAATACGGTTTGAAAGTCTAAACCGAAAGGGTGAGGCTAAATGGTAGTCTTTAAGAATTAATGTAATCTACAATTCCCCATAGAAAGGCTTTCATTGTACTTGTGCATTGAAACTCTGCTGTTGAAATATAAAGCGTGCATTGTTGGGCTCCAAGCTTCAGGTGTAATATTTGCATTCCAAAAACAGGAAGACACTACAACTGTATGTGCCCGAGAGCGAGCAGATAATCAAAATCATGTATGTCGCTCATTTATATAGTTTTGTATTTTACTTTAATCGCACTAGACTTGCTGACTGTAGCTCGGATACTTTGAAGAGCTACAAAGTATGTTGTGATGGGTTTTTCCTCTTTGGGGCGTATCATTTTGAGGCATGAACTACATGCACTTCCTGCTAGCAAATTATGTCATTGGGTATAAAAATGAAAATGGTATTCACCAAATATTGGGCAGTCCCATCAAGACTTGTTGTGTACTGCAAACGGGTGCATCTTTTCATTTGCCGATAAGTGAGGCACATATTAATGGAGATTGCCCTCTGAGAGGATAGTTGGCAGCATATTTTTCTCTTCTGGGATATCCGATCCCCTGGTTTACACAATGTTGTGACACAAGTAGGCTTCTCCCAGCTGGCTGTCAATGCATGTATGCTCGCACAAAGGCAAGTGTGAAATGAGAGCTAAAAAAGATGTAGAATACATTGTTTCTGCAAATGTAATGCGTCTCCTGTGTGCTGTCAAGAATGTTGTGCACAGAGGGCATATCTAACATGAAGTGGGCTCTGTTATGCGGCCTGTCATTCGTTGGGCCACCCATCGCCGACTTTGTCTTAGTCCTACTTTTATACTGCCAGATGTTAGCCTAGTCTTAATCTAAGCCTTTTTCCTATGGAATAAAACATCTGGCATGTCCTAGAGTATCCATATTCTGAAGTTATCTGTTGCACGACTGTTGTCTATTGATACTTTTATTTTAGGAGAGCAAGGCCTGTCAAACAGTGGGTAGCCCATAGCAATGGCGGAGGCTACGATGAAGTGAAAACCTTCCATTACTATTTAGTGTTGCACGAATAGCTTGTGGAACTGTATGCGCAGACCTGGGCCGAGCTTGCTTTACCTAGAGTTCTACATTTCACTTTACAGCTAATAGCCAGTGCAGCTAAAACCTGTCTGGGATTGCCTGTGGTCTTTTGCAGATATTGTGTTCTGGGAAATGGAAGTGAATTTCCCAAGTAATCACCAAAGGACTTCATGAAAATAAATGACATCCTGACAACATAAGTTAAACTTACAAATTGAATCATCAATTTCCAGAGCTCATTTCGTTGGTTAGCCACACTAGTGTTTCTCGGAAATATAACTACTTGGACTTTCTTGGACCTAAGTGCATTTCTATCTTCTAAGCTGTGGGTTTAGAAAGAGCTGCAAGTATATTAGCAAGGGGCCTACTAAAAGACCTTTGGGCCAAGTCGCACATCTTCATATTCTTTGGGTGCTCATAAATCTGTAAGCCTCTGGTTCAAAATTAGACTGGAGTGGAACATCTTTCTAGAAGTGAAACCCTGCTTACTTGACCAGAATCCATCACTCCTGCTGTGCAAAGGAACAGCAGCCGTCGGGCACACACAACACAACCTGCCAGGACAACCAGGGATTAGCTGATCTAAGCTTCCCTGATTCGTCTATGAAGGTGTCCCTTGACACTGCATCACAGGCTAATGGATTTGAATGCCTTGTGCTCCACAGAAGAGGCCTCAGACTGGGGAAGGTGTTGGCTGTGAGTGGAGTGCTTGATTGAAGCACATGGTCACTTTCTGGATCTTTTCGTGTGGTCCTTTCTCCCACACCCCCGTGCGTTCTCTCTCTCGTTCTCCCCGTTTTCTGTGTGGCTTAGTTCCCCGCTCTCAGTGGTTCACTCGTTCTGTCTTTGCTTTGGGTAGCCCTCTGGTTGTTGGTCAGTCTTCATTTTGACATCTCTTCTGACAATCAGTTTAATATAAGCGTTCTTGTTCAAGGGTATGGATCCTTGTGCACGCCACACATACATATGGGTGCGGATGTTTAAAATGTGTGTTTGTAGGTTATTAATGCCATACTCTTATATAGGGTTTAATAAAAGCGCCAACTTGTTACACGGCTCAGCTGTGAGTGTTTGGAACAATTCCAGAAACCTGCACATAAGAAGCGGGGGCCCTTTGAAGGGCGCAATGAGTCATCCTTGCCAAGAATTGGCTGGCTTGATTCTAAGTCATCACTGTTAAGAGAGCTGTGATGTAGAACTGCGCATGCGTTTCACACAAGGTTCGTTTGAGGTTACTTATGCTACTGTGACTGAATACCCCATGGCAGATGGGAACAGCAGTTGGATGAGGGAAAAGTATGAAATATTAACTCTATTGACCCCAAAACAGTGACCCCAAAACAGACAGTCTCTTGCTAAGGCTCTCGTTTGTTCGCTGTTTGTCATGGGTTGGCTAGCTGGGTCTCTGCGGCTCTGATCCATTTCAGAGGAGATGTATTTGCATAACCTAACCCGTGTATTTATACAAAGTGCACGTTCACCCCTGCAGGCGTTTCATGGCGGTATAGACCAATAATAGATGTTTGTTACCCATCTCCTATGGATGAAGGGCTGTCTGGACATGCCATGATTCATGCTTGTGACCTCGATCCTTGAAGTCGATGCGTTAGTCCACTGTGCCACACACCCGAATTAATGATCGTGCTGTTATGTCCGCATCTATTTACCTAGTTATCTCCCAGTTGCTGAGCTGTGATCGAACATAGACACTGCGTTGGACAGACATTTGAATAGTTTGCCGGACAGGTGGGTAAATGGATCCAGGCAGACGACGGCTTCAGAGTGGAAGACCGATTTGTAGATGATGGGGAGAGCTAGGTGGAGAGGGAATGGATATCATATGAAATTTAGGGAGTGCTCCGACATACACAGGAATTATTAAATAATAGAATAGAAACGTGTTTAGAAGGGTAACTAGTCCTAGAAAGAGCTGTAGATGGGGGGCAAAGAAAGGGCTAGATAGTCTTACGTTGGCTTAGCAGGCTTTTTGGAGATGCAGAGAGGGGCTTTGAAGATGGTTTGATAATGCTAGAGCTTAACAGACTGAGTGCAGCAAGATGATGGATACAGATGGATTGATGGGGATGTTGGTGATTTTATAGTGTTCTACATGCACTAGAATTGCTTGGGGAGGTAGATATAATTTTCAGTTCTGTTTTCCACTGTAGTGTTCTGTGATGGTATGGGGGAGGGGGTGGGGGGGGGGGGGGGAGTACCAGCCCTTGTTCCTCTCCGCTACAGGTACCGGTTCTATGGCACCTTTCTCTAGCAGGTCTACAATTTCCTGCAAGAGGAGCGGATCAGGAACTTTCAGAGAGCTGTTCCCCGGTGGATGACTCCGAGGGATGCGTAGAAAAGGCAGGCAGTAACCTTGGGCAACTGTCTCCAATGCCCAAGCATCTGATGTAATAGCCTGCCATTCCGTCAGATGTTGAGTTAACCTGCCCCCTACTGGTGTCTTGTGAGGAGAGTCCTCAGAGCGGTTTGGAGGCGGCTGATGCAGATGCCGAGGGTAAAGGGGCACCTGCTGCTGCAGCGTTTGTATTTTTAACCTGTCCACCTCGGGTGAATCTTTTCTGACCCCTTTGAACCGGCTGTCCCCTGCCTCTTCCGAATGCGGAATAGAAGCGAAAGGACTTACCTCTCCAAGAGGTTCCTGATGGGCGATATGGTGTCTGACGGATTGCAGCTCCCAGGGATTTTGCTGCTGCCTTTGATGTTTGTAGCTTTTCTAAACTGTCATCCGCCTTCTTACCAAACAAAGAAGAGCCGTCAAAGGGCATATTCAAGAGTCTGCTTTGCTTATCTGGAGCAAAACTCCCTGATGACATCATGGAGGTGTTGCTTTCGGCCAGAAGGCCAGCAACAAAGTCTTTATACCGCTGCCGTTGGAACAAATCTTGCAGCTGGTGTAGAGAAGAGAATATCAACCCCTTTTCATGTGGTACACCAACAGTGTTATCCTTTCTACTCTATTTAGCAAATTCAGACCTTCAAGTTGGCACTATCAAGGGCTATCTCGCAGCGCTATCGATCTTCAAGCGCACTGCAGAGGGGCCATCGTATTTCAAATTACCCTTAGTAATACAATTTCGAGGGGATTGGGTCCTCAGACGTATTCCATATCTATGACATGTAATCACCACAGCTGTGCTGATTACATGTCATAGGTATGGAATATGTCGTCGAACCATCCCATCGAAGGAACGTTACCAGGTAAGAAAGTAACTTGTTCTTCTAAAGGTATTAACTGTCTATCCTCCAAGACCATTCCAAGTTACCTTATGGGACTTAAATTTAGTCTTACATTTCCTGATGGGTACTCCTTTCGAACCACTCCACTCTTGTTCGCTAAGATTTCTCACCATTAAGACTGTCTTATTAGTGGCACTAACATCTGCTAGAAGGGTGAGCGAATTACAAGCTCTATCTTGTAAACCCCCTCATACAATTTTTCATAAAGACAAAGTTGTCCTACATGTGAAGCCTAATTTCCTCCCAAAGGTGGTTTCTGAATTCCAAATCACTCAGAAAATTACCTTACCTTCATTCTATCCTCCTCCCCATCCGGGGAAAGAGGAAGAAAGGCTACATAGGCTGGACCCAAGGCGGGCTTTAAGCTTTTACATCAGCAGACTTGCTAGGATTAGGCAAGCGGACCAACTGTTCGTAGGTTACTCAGGGCACAAATTGGGACTACCGATAACAAAACTGACCATTTCCAGATGGATTATTTTGGCCATTCTGGAATGTTACAAACTAGCAGGGAAAGGGCATCCTCAAAACCTTAGGGCTCATTCAACCAGGGGTATCGCAGGCTCTTCGGCCCTCCAAAGAGGGGTTCCGGTTCGAAACATATGTGCGGCTGCCACATGGTCGTCCGCACATACCTTCACAAGATTTTACAACGTGGATTCCTCCTCTAGTCAAGAGACTAGGTTTGGCAAAGCCGTATTACATTCTGTTCATTCCTGAAGGGAAACATGGCGTTTTTACTCCCACCTCCAATTGCACACCACTGCTATGGGAGTCTATCAAAGATAAGGAATACGTCGGAGGACACAATCCCTTCGAAGAACAAGTTACTTCTTACCTGGTAATGTTCTTTTGATGGGATGTTCCTCCGACGTATTCCTTATCGCCCCTCCCATCCCTCCCTGCAGTCATACTTCCCTTGTGGTTGCAGTTTACGATCCTTCAAGGTCAATAACCAATTCATGCAGGACTTATCTTATGCTACAAAACGGAACTGAGCAACGGACGCTGCGTGTGGCTTTTTATGGGTATGGTGACATTGGCGCCGATATGGTGGCTGTCGAGGGACACCAACTCGACGGACGTCGATGCGCAGAGCCCTCTACTGAGAAAAAAATTTCCGAGGCCAGCAAGCTGAAGACGAATGATCAAAGATCAGGAATACGTCGGAGGAACATCCCATCAAAAGAACGTTACCAGGTAAGAAGTAACTTGTTCTACTACTGCAAAGCCACGCCTAATTGGAAAAAAAATCTGTGTTCCCAGTATGGCATTGGCTCACTTGCATGTGACTCGAGGGTAGTATTTATGCAACTCTGCAGAGGGATAATACAGCTGATGTATATATTTAAAGTGTAGGATATTAGGTTGTGTTAAAGGACAAACCTTTTTGTTTGAGCACAGATGTATCCCCATTGCTCGTCAGTTATAGATGTCTTGAGGACGTTTCCCCCATTTCCTTCGAGATGAGGCAGTTGCCGTGGCAGTTTATTTACTTACTCTTTAATATCAGACATTTTTTCTCTAACCTGCTGCGCTGACTGATGACCGGGCACGTCTCACTGGGTACCAGGCTCCTCCACAACCAGTCGCCCTTGCACTGCCTCTCGGCCTTCTGCGTGCTTAAGGACTACTGCAACCCAACAGTCCCTTGCCTCCTTGCACTTACCCAGAGCAATGGTGCCCTGATTGCATTTCCCCTTTCCCCTCGCACTTTCCCCATCTCTTCCCCCCCCCCTTCCACTTTGCGCTACCACACTTGCACGATCGGAATGCAACAAGGCCTAGTAAGAGTTTTTGTCCTCCCTCCATTGTCTTGTTGCGCCTAGAAACACTTGTGTACAGGCGTGTTATAAATGACTTATCATATCATATACCCTCCGACAGTACAACATCTTAGGCAGAGATGTGGGGACAGCGGGGGTAATAGAAACATGTACTGGAACAAATTGCGCTCTTAGGTTGGATTTTAATTTTTATGCTAAATCTCCCTCACCTGTGAGACCCCCAGCACTTTTTGCTGAAATTGTGGATTCTTTTTCGATGTTCCTAAATGAGTGGGAACCTTTTCCCCCACTCGCCCTTTTTGCACTCTTTTTATGGGTGTCCTTTTTTATGACTCTCCATGCTTTATTTTTAGAATTATACTTTACTATAACTTTTTGGGCATCTGCATTTTCCCATTGCAGCACACATCACTTTCTGTGCAGTGTTGCTGGGCTGCCCCTCGGGCTTCCCTTTTTATTTTCTCTCGTGTTCCTTGTGTCGGCTATGCCCAAGGGTAGAAGGATACTTGTTATCCTTTCTACAATCCCACGAGATCAGCCCACCCCACCATGTGTGACTTGTTGAGGAGATGCATAGTATCCCCTTTCTCACTACTCTGTAACATTTCTATTAGTGACGATCTTAGAATTATGGCTGGTGCCAATGGACGTGTTCTACTGACTTGTGTGTGATTGTTTTACTCGCAGACTGTCTCAGTAATGCACAGAAGGGTCACCAGTCATCTAGAATGGTGACTTCTTTCTTTTTTTGACATTGTTAGTGTGCTTGTCCTGGGAGCGGGAGGTCCTTTTTTGATTTTGGCAGGAACACTTATGTAGCTTGCTGAGGCACCAGATTGGCTGAGAGGACTGAAAACGAGCACAGAGTCTGAACCTCCGCAGCCCTTTGTCTTCTGGCATGGATGTCCTTTAGGACAGCCACCCCCTTAAGTTTTGAAAGTTTTGAGTAGCTGTTGATTGGCTGGCTGGGTTCCTGAATAAATGGCCTGAAATCTGAAAGCTGAAGACAAGTCAACCATTTGAGCGGAATCCGATGAGGACGAAGAAAGACTGCTGTGGCTGATCCCAGTGACCGGATATGCCTGCTGTGTAACCACTGCCTGTTTTGACCCCTTATTCCATGCAACCTGGAAGTATGATGATGACGACTCCACCCCTTGGACTGGTGGGGAACCATTTGGTCTTAAGGAGACCTGCATTTCGAGTCATCCCACGACGAGCTTTGACCTTCCTGGCCTGGAAATTGCAAATACCCTGGGACCTCAAGCCGGAGTACTGTGCATAGTCTTCTGAAGAACCAATCTCGCTGAAACTTTGGACTCCTGCTGGACCTCCAGAATCAAGATTCCACTCGTTGAAGTCCCCTCACTAGAGTGCTAGACCAAGCAAGCGAGGAGAATCTGTTCGGCATCGACCGCTCTTCATCTGGTACCTTGAAAAGGGTGCCAAATTCACAAAGCCACAAGAAGCACCAAAGAATCCTTTATTGGAAGCCTTTTCTGTCGACTGCTGCTGAAGTTCCCATCCAGTGTCCTTCCTTTCGTCACCACGACCAAGAATCCAGAGACTGGGTCCTGTGCTGCTGCATCGTGAAGGCATCAGTCTGCAAGCTCTTCACTGCTAAGGTCGTGTGTGTTAGGAAGATTTATCAGTGTTATGCTTAATCCCTTCTCCTAGTAAGACCCCCAGCACTCTGCTGGACTTCTGGGCCTTTTTCTTGCTATCTTGAATGAGGGGAGCCTTCCCTCCCGCCCCCACAAATCTTTTATTGCTCTGATCATGGTAACACTGTTCTATATATTTTACTTTATTTATATGGAGTCATGCTCTCCTCCATACCTTCTTTAAGGCATCCGTTTTTCACTTTTGCCGCCCACAACACTCTGTGTGCAGTGTTGCTGGGAGCCCCTTGGGTTCTCCTTTTTCTATTCATTAATCTTGCTTGAAAACTACTGTTATCCAGGTTAGAGGGATGCTTTTTATCCTCGTTAGCTTTTCCTTTTGAGAGATCAGCACACACCACCTTAGGAGTGTTGAGGGGTTACCTAGTATTCCCCTTTCTCTCTTCTCCTGTAACTTTTTGGTTACAGTAACAATCATATAGTTGTGACTGGTGGCAGTGGACGTTTTCTACCGACTTGTGCAATTTTCCACCGCAGGCTGTATTCACAGCTATGGTTATGCACAAGAGAGTTGACTATGTTATGATATGATGTGGCATTTATATATTCCAACATGGTGGCTCCTTTTGCTTTCTTCACCATTTCTTGTGTGGTTTTTCATTCTTGGTCCTTCTACCATACTGGGAGCGAGAGGTCTTGTCTTCAGCTGGAACCCTTTCTGTAGCCCGCCCAGGCTCCAGTGTCTGCAATGACAGGAAGCATGGGTGGATCCCAAAACTCTATCCTTGTCTGCTGATGTGCCTGAATGGAACCAGTTCCCACTGAGGGGCTGGCTGTCCTGATTGGACAGCCACCCGCCCCCTTCTGTAAACTGCAGGGAGAGTTTGGTAAAAGGCGAGGTCCCTGAGGCAGAAGGCAGGTCGACCACTGGAACAGAAGATCCGACAAAGACAACCAGAGATGCCTGCTGAAGTGACTGCTGCTGTCCTGACCTCGTTTTCAAATCGACAGGGAATCTCTAAAGGTGACGACATCCTCCTCTAAACTGGTTGGCATAATCCTCAAGACGACCTGCAGTTTGAGCCATCCCACGACGTGCTGGGACCTTGGGCTGCAAACCGCCAATACCCTGCGACCATCCTGCAGTACATCGTCTTCCTGTGAATGAATCTTGCTGAAACTTCAGTGGACTCATGCTGGGCATCCAGAAGCAAGATTTAATGCCCCAATGTTCCCGCACCTGAGTGCAGGACCAAGCATCGATTGGACGAGAACCGTTCTCCACCGGTGTATCTAAAAAGGCAGGCAAACCGCAGATATGCGTTTGCTTGACAAATCCTCTGATGGGAGTCCCCGATCTCTGCTGCTGCTGTGAAATCCCATCCAGGGTCACTCCTTTCGTCCCCATGACCGAGGAACAGAAGATCGGGTCTACAGATGACATTACGTGAAGGCATCCAGCTTCATCACTCCTACTGTGGGACTCAAGGTGCTACTTAACTAGAGTCATTCTGTCGCTCCTGTGTGGATAGAGAGGTCATTTGTGTAGCTGTGAGTTCGCCCATTCATGTTTGCCCAGGCCTAACGCTGAAATGCTTGCATGGAGCCTTCTCTCACATCCCTGAACCCTTTTACCAACTAGAACTGTTCTGCTACGGAAGATTTCCACTTTTACAGCTTGTGCCTGCCCTTTTGACCCCCAGGCTGCCCCTGAAAAGACACAGAACTAAATAGGGAAGGATTTCTAAAGCCTAGGCTCTGTTGCTTAGTAACTTACCTTGTGTTGGTGTGGTTTCTGTCATAAGGATCTGAACCCAAGTTCTTAACTTTGAATTGTGCCCATTTTAAAAAGTATTACTAAGTTATTACTCCCCTTTGAATTACATAGGAATTCAGAAAAGTATTACAAAGTTCCTACTTCCTTTTGAATTGTTTGTACTGTTTTGAAAAGTAACTACAAGCTATGGAAAGGGTTTACCTGCTATCCTCCGGTTGTAACCCGCCGGCTCAGCATGTTAAACGCTTGTTGCTGTGATCTGTTTGATCTGCAGGTCGCAGGTTCAAATCCCTCGAAGGCCAACTCAGCCTTACATTAAAGCGCTGTGTTATTGGGCACCTTTTACCATTGGTATGATTCCAATGCGCTTTGGGTTGAATGCTCTTAGGGACCGTAGTCCAGGTCCGTGGAGAGAGTAGTGTAGTAGATGGTGCTTGGGTGCACTCGGTATGCGTGCAGCCAGGCGGAGTAAGTGGTGTGTAGCTGCATTCTAGGGCTAGGCGTAGTGCAGTGGTTGTGTGAGATCAGTAGAATGTGTGCAGCAAGGCCAACTGGACTTGGGTAGCTGCATTCTAGCAGTGGTGGAGTTTGAGATGGGATTACGTGTGCAGCTAGGCCATTGTTCGTGGGGTATAGCTGCGTTTTAAAGACTGAGGTAATCATGGCGGTGTATAAGTATGTGTGCAGCTAGACTGAATTAATCGAGGGGTATAGCTGCATTGCATTGTTTCAGAGGAGTAGGGTTCTAGTTTTGGAACTCTCCTGTGCTAAGCTCAGTTTATTGGTTTATTGTAATCCTCATTTATGCAAGATCACAGGTTGGCAGGGGTGAACCCACACCCCTGGAAAGGTTTAAGAGAAACAGTCCTGGTTACCTCGCAATTCCAGTTTTTGCAAAATCTTTCTAGAAATTGAGCATCATACTCTATGGCCATCCCTTTATCTTGCTGAGTCTGCAATTGCTTGTTGGTGGCACATTCTCACTGTGCGGTTGCCTCAAGTTCTGTACTAACGGACGCACAAGTGCATCCCAGATATGGTGGCTGATACTCTGTGAAACCGAAGATCCAGCATCTAGCCTGCCCTTATTGTTTGTGCCTCACCAGTTTCACTGCCTTACTTCTAGAGTGTATTGCTCTGAAGGTGGGAATAAAGTTGAGCATAAGTTGATATTGGATCAAATTGTTTCTTTTATTATTTTATTTTACATTTTCGGGTCCCCCGAGTAAACGTTTACAGCGGGTGGTCGGGTATTCCCGTCCTGATTTATAATTCTAATTTGTCAAATGCTACCGTATCTCATCCCCTTGCAAGAGCTGGGTGTGTGCTCATCTGAGATTAGGACGTTGTGGGTAACAGTAAGAAATGGAGGGCGAGCCCAGTGAAGCATCGGAATACAGGTGTTGCTGCATCCAACGTGAAGGGATTTGCAGGGTCCATTCCTAGACCGATCAGATTAAGCAGCAAATGATCCAGAGAACGTCTGTTGGACAATGACAACTAGGTCTGGCCTAAATCCTATTGTATCAATATAGGTGCTAGGAAGGCCTTTGCTCGGTAGTTGAGCTAAATATATTCCCAGATAGGTAGGATTAGCAAGATTGAAGTGCTAGTCCTGGGTGTGTAGTTCTGATCAAAGATTTCCAGATGAGTACGATTAGCAAGGATAGACCTCTCCTGGACTGACAACATAGTGCATATCTGTAGGAGGCAATGATCAAGCTCGGGTCATGGCGTTGGAACATAAGTGCTATTAATGCTTGGGTTACAAGTCTAGCACACTAGATCAGATAATTGGAGATAGATGTCGCTTGGCCTCTGAGCGTAGTGTATACCTGGTGGAGGAAGGCAATGATTATGGTCCGTATGACGAAGGTACATAAGTGGTACTATGATTCAGGTTTAACGTCTTGGGCAGTGGCTCCACCTAGTTGGAGGTAGATATCACCTGGCCTGAGAGCCTATTGAAGGGCCTGTATTGAAGCCATTTCTTGGAAGTGGTGGAAGGAGTGGTCAGAGCGGTCCCTTGTGTTATTAGGGGAAGGACCAGGTTTTGAGTGCCTTCCGGAAAGCCATGCAAGCTTGGCGATGTCTAATGCGGGGCGGCAGTCAGTTCACAAAGCTGGCGCTAGGGTTGAGTTGGTGGACCCTCCGATTCTGGGTGAATTGGAGGCAGGGATCGCTAGTACAAGGACTGTGCTTGACCTTTGGGTGTGGGTTGGGTCAGTGGTAATCTTGAATTGTAGGTATTGGGGGCCCGTTTGTGCACTGCTGAGAGTTTGGCGTTGAGGTTGGCTGTCCTGTAAAGATAAAACTGAATAACTGACTAAGTTATTACACACCTTAGAATTGCAGAAGACCATTCTGCAAAATAACTGTTGGGTTCTTACTTAATGTAGGATGTGTATACTATTCTAGAAAGTATTACAAGGTTATTATTGCTCACCTTTGAATTGCTTACTGCCATTCTAGAAAGTATAACCTGGTTTAATACAAAGTGATATTTACTTACCTTGACTGGCATACTGCCATTCTAAACGTCTTTTACACTGTGGTTGTATTCCATTGGTTTTATATTGTTTGCTTATTGTGATAGTGTTTACCTTTTCTAAAGAATCCTCTTTACCTGTGTTTTTATAAACATGTAAACCATTTTTTTACATGACTAAGTTTCTTTGGACCATACGGATGCTACAAGTTCTTTGCACCATCCTACCGCCTTCTCTCGCTATATGTTTGGCTGCTATGCTACACTACCATTAGCTTGAGTGTTACAGACCTATACTAGAAGTTGGTGCTCTGTATTGCCAAGTAGAGAGTCTTAAAGTCCTTTGGGTGGACTTTACAAAATAAAACCCGCTAACGGCACCCTCTGCTTCTTTTTTTTTTCCTTCTGAATTCTGGTAAGTGTTCCTTCTCCAGCATGGGGTCTGGCATGGATTCACATGCTCATGAATATTCCCCGTCGTCAGGCTGGGAATCCTCGGTAAAGAAAAAACCAGTATCAGTTTCGTTTCTGATCTGTCTTTCGTAGTAATAACCAATCACTGGTCTCTGCGTCATACTGACCACAGCCAATGACTGCCCTCTACCTAAGCACCGCCTCTGGCAGCCATCTTCAGATTTTTACCGCACGTTCATGTGTTGGGATCCTCGTGCTATTGCTCTCGAGCGTTAGTGCTATTTTTTCGCGCTTTTTCACAAAAACTTCGATTCTTTCGGTCAAAAGAGCCTCAAGCTCCACCGATCCTACATCCGATCAACGGGGACCCGTGTCGGATTCATCTGTGCCCCTCAAGGGTGAAGATTTCGTCGAGCTACACTTCGGAGGACTCCAGAAGCTTCTCAGGCCCGGTCTCGGAGATGGCCCAGGAGAAGGGAAGCTCGACGCCCGGAAAGCTGTTCAGGGCCTGCCCTGGATGCCAGCTGCAGAACGTCTTCAAGGAGGACGAACACTCTTTCTGCCTTTACTGCCTTCATGGGGACAAGACGCACGTGGAGAAGGACTGTGCGTTTTGCGGCAACATGTCGGAACGGACCATGAAGGACCGCCATCAACGTCTCGCCAGCTGGCTGGAGGGTAAGAGCCCGTCTGGCGAGAAGAAGAAGAAATCTGAGCGGTCTTCTAAGACCTTTGAGGGCGCCCCGGCGACGGGGGCCCAACATAAGGCCAAGCACCGCGAGTCCGCTGGCACCGGGAGCGCCGAACGGTCGGGCTCTACGGGCGCCAGGCAGGGCGCACCCTCCCCGGCACCATCAACCACGAGCCAACGCTCTGGGTCGGGTAAGAGGAAGGCCGAGCACCCGGCGAAGCTCCTGGAGAGACCCCGGTCGAGCTCTAAGGCAGAGGAGGAGCGTGGCAGTGCCCCCTCCCTCAAGGATAAGGCGGTGAGCGCACCTAAGGTGGTGAAGGCCTTGATCCATTCGACCAAGCCCTCTATCGAAACGGTCGCGGCGGCCCTGGCCCAGCCTGTGGAGGCTGCACCAGTGGTGGCGGCCTCGGGGCCCAGAATCTCCCTGCCTCCTCGGAGGGAGTCTTCTTTCGTGCCCATCGATAGGACCCCCGTGAAACCCTCCGTGGGGAAGAAGGGGGGGCAGGGCGTCGTCGTAGATTCGGCCTCAACCTCAGAAGAGGAACTGATCGAGGTCTTAAGCCACGGCCTAGGCGTGGAACAAGACCAGCCCGTCGGAATGGGCCCCGACGCAGGTGACGACGACGACATCGTCGAGGATACCGACGGGGCCCCTGCTCGCCCGTCGGATTCCCCTCTGCCAGCGCCGCAAGACAACTCAGCGGCCATTTTGTTGGCTATACAGTCCTTATGCTCCGAGATAAGGACGAGACTACCGTTACCGACGGAGGAACCTCTCCCGTCGGGGGATCCAGAACCGGGACCTTCTGGTGTTCCCCCTACCAAGAAAAGAAGGATCCATCCACCGCCTCCTTTTCAACCATCGCGCCCCGTCCAGCCCTCCTCCCCGTCCACCCGAGGGGATGATACGGGGACTGACACGGCAGCGACGGGTACGGACGACGAGGCATACGACGAGGATTTTCCGTCGTCGCCTCCCCCCAGGGCTTCTCCGCCCGACGAGATTGGATCGTTCCACTCAATGATCGCCAGGGCATCCGAGCTTTTCCAACTCTGCCCTGAGGAGAAGAAAAAGGAAGGCTTCCTTTACCAACGGCGCGAGACCAAGAGGAAGACGGTCCTCGCAGTGCCTCTGTTGGACGACATTTGGGATGAGGGCCTTTCCCTCCTCAAGAACCCTTCCACGACGCCAGCGAAAAGAGACCGGTACGAGAAAAAGTACCGGGTCCCGGACTCGGCCCCCCTATGCCTCCGGGCGCAGCCTACCCCGGACTCCGTCGTCTCCGCGGCAGCCAGGAAGAAAGCGGGGGGGGGTGCGGCCTCCACGTCGACTTCCCCGCCGGACGGCGAGGGAAAGAAATTGGATGCCATGGGACGCAGAGTCATCTCGTCGGCGGCGACGACGATTAAAGCGGCCAACGCCTTGGCTATCGTGGCCCGCTACGACAGGGAACTCTGGTACAAGATAGCTCCCCTGCTGGATTTTCTGCCGGACGACAAGAGGGCGGAGGCCCTTGAGATCCTGCAGGAAGGTGAGGTGGCCTCGGACCACGCCATCACCGTGGCGACGGACATCGCCGACACTGGGTTCCGCCAGATGGGCAACGGCGTTTGCCTTCGACGTCGCGGATGGCTCAAGGCTACGGACTTTCGGCAGGACGTCAAGAACAGGGTCCTGGACATGCCCTTCGACGGGAACAACCTGTTTGGGAAGACAGTGGACGATTCCCTTCAGGCCATCAAGGCGGATACTGAGACGGCCCGGGCCCTTGGAGTGCTGCAGCAACGGCGGACGCCCTTTCGGAGCGGCGGAGGCAAGGGCGCCTCCAAAGGTTCCGGCGGCGGTTTCGCTTCCTACCGTCAAGCGGCCCGCTCGTCGTCGCAAGAGGCCTACAGAGGACGAGGCAAGTCTGGCGGCCCCCGCCGTCGTCGCCAAGGAGGCCAAGGCGGCAAGGCCGCGTCCAAGCAGGATTGAACCGGCCGTGGGGTCGGGCCCCCACCGAAGCACCCCGGTGGGAGGCCGGCTGGCGGGCTTCGTCAGCGTGTGGGAGTCCATCTCCACCGACCGTTGGGTGCTGGACGCCCTGGCCCGGGGCCACGCGCTCGAGTTTCAAAGAAGGTGCCCGCGCGTCCCCCCCGTGGCCAGGAAAGAACTTCACGTCCCTCAACTTCTCCTGGAGGTAAAGGCGATGCTCAGAAAGGGCGCCATCGAACTCGTCCCAAAGAGGCTTCGGGGCTCCGGAGTCTACTCGCGTTACTTCCTCGTGAAGAAGAAGACGGGAGGATGGCGCCCCATCCTGGACCTGCGACGCCTGAACAAGTTCATCAAGGCGCAGAAGTTCCGGATGGTCACCCTCCAGCACGTCCTGGGTCAGCTGGAGGAAGGAGACTTCCTATCGTCGTTGGATTTGGAGGATGCCTACTTCCACATTCCCATCCTAAAGGGGCACCGAAAATTCCTCAGATTCGTGGTCCAAGGGCGTCATTACCAGTTCAAAGCCCTTCCCTTCGGACTGCGGTCGGCACCCAGGGTTTTCACCAAGTGCCTCGCACCGGTGGCGGCGCAGCTGCGCCGCGAGGGGATTCACGTCTACCCCTACCTGGACGACTGGCTCATCCGCGCCAAGACGAGGGAGCTCGCCGTGGTCCACACGGCAAGGACCGTCCAACTCCTCACGGACCTGGGATTCTCCGTGAACTACGCCAAATCCCACCTGGTGCCCGCGCAAGTCGCACTGTTTCTGGGAGCGAGGCTCGACACAGTGTCCCTTCTGGCCTCCCCGTCGGAGGAGAGGACCAGGACCATCTTGGGCAAGGTGCAACGGATGTTGGTGGCCGACGCGGCCAAGGTGAGGTCCATCAAGTCCCTCCTCGGGATGATGTCTTCCTGCATCTACCTCATTCCCATGTGCAGGCTCCGGATGCGCCCGTTGCAAGAGTTCCTGGATGCGCGCTGGATCCAGACGACGGGCAGCTTCGAGGAAAGGATCAAGCTCGACGAGAGTTTCCGACGAGCGATACGGTGGTGGGGCACCCGCGCGCATCTGACGGCGGGCATGGACTTCCAGACCCCAGCCCACCAGGTGACTGTGACCACGGATGCCTCCCTAGAAGGGTGGGGAGCGCACACCGAAAATCTGCACGCAAGGGGACTCTGGCTCCCGACGGAGAAGTCCTTGCATATCAACGTCCTGGAGCTCCGTGCAGTGTTTTGGGCCCTCAGGTCCTTCCTTCCGTCCCTCAAGGGCAAGGTGGTGAGGATCTTCACCGACAACACCACCACCATGTTTTACATCAGGAAACAGGGCGGAACCAGGTCCCCAGCGCTGTCCAAGGAGGCGCAGGACCTGTGGCATTGGGCCGTCGCCCAAGGGATTCTTCTGGTGCCGTTTCATCTGGCAGGGATAAAAAACACCATCGCCGACTCACTCAGCAGGGAGCTGCGCTCGTGCCACGAGTGGGAACTACGGCAGGATCTGGTGGATCGCCTCTTCCGACGGTGGGGCACACCCCAGATCGACCTGTTCGCGACGGCGACGAACACCAAGTGCCGGAGGTTCGCCAGCAGGTTTCCCCAGACGAGGAGCATGGGCGATGCTTTCTCGTTCCCCTGGGAGGGCCTGTTCCTCTACGCGTTCCCTCCCTTGCCTCTGCTAATCCGGCTCGTCAACCAGCTCAAGAGGTCACGGTGCAGGATGATCCTCGTCGCACCTGCGTGGCCGAGGCAGATATGGTTCCCGGACCTTCTGGACTTGTCGGCGTCCCCGCCAATCAAGCTGCCGGCGGACGCGGATCTACTCTCCAGGGAAGGAGGCGCCATCCTCCACCACGACCCGAAGTCGCTGAACTTGCAGGGCTGGCTCCTGCAGCGCTAGAGTTTGGAGGATACGACATACCGGCCGACTGCAGAGAGGTTCTTGCAAAGGCCAGGGCGTCCTCGACTCTTAAATGCTACGGACACAAATGGAAGAGGTTCTCTGTCTGGTGCCACGCACAGAAGATTAACCCTCTACGGATTACGGCTCCCCAAGTGCTGCCGTACCTGCTGACGCTGGCCAAAGCTGGTCTGGCACACGCGTCCATCAAGATTCATCTTGCTGCGATCTCCCGATACACCAGAACCACGGGCCGGACGTCCTTGTGGTCTCATCGTCTGGTGAAAGAGTTCATGAAGGGACTGTTCAGATCGTTCCCGCCGGTGAAGGCTCCGGCCCCGGCGTGGGAGCTCAACGTGGTACTGACCAAACTCATGGGACCTCCGTTCGAGCCTCTGCACTCGGCCCCGTTGAAGTTTCTATCGTGGAAAACAGCTTTTCTCGTGGCCATCACCTCCGCACGACGAGTGGGAGAGATCCAGGCCCTTTCCTGCAAGGCACCGTACTTGACTTTCCACGACACGAGGGTAGTGCTCAGGACGCACCCCTCCTTCATGCCCAAGGTACCGTCGGACTTTCATCTCAACGAACCCTTGGTGTTACCTGTGTTCTTCCCGTCGCCTTCGTCGCCGGCTGAGAGGACTTTGCACTCGCTGGATGTAGCTAGAGCGCTGAAGTTCTACGTGGACCGCACGAAAGGTTTTCGGAAGACGTCACAACTCTTTGTGAACTTTGGACCTGTCAATCAGGGGAAGGCTCTCTCGAAGGCTTCCATCTCCAGATGGCTCTCCGGCTGTATCATGTACTGTCACTGGTTGGCAAACCGACCGCTGCCTGGCCGTCCGAGAGCCCATTCCACCAGAGCGATCGCAGCTACCACGGCGTTCCTATCTGGTGTGCCCCTGCTGGACATATGCAGGGCTGCTACGTGGAGGTCGACGCACACCTTCACGAAATTCTACTGCGTCGACCGGGATTCCAGGGAGGAGTCCAGGGTCGGCCAAGCAGTGCTGCGCAACCTGTTCGCCTGAGGTGAGCCTGGTGAGGAGGTAAGATGCTTAATGTTGAGTTGATGTGATGCTTAATGTTGAGCCTTTGCCACCTCCCGTGGTTGTGCATGTGTGTACTGCTATGTATTCTTTATTCATGAGCATGTGAATCCATGCCAGACCCCATGCTGGAGAAGGAACAAGTTACTTACCTGTAACTGTTGTTCTCCAGCATGGGTCTGGCATGGATTCACATGCGAACCCTCCCGCCTACCCCTCTGCGGCTCTTCACTTGGTCATACTGCCACTTCACGTGCTTCCAAATCTGAAGATGGCTGCCAGAGGCGGTGCTTAGGTAGAGGGCAGTCATTGGCTGTGGTCAGTATGACGCAGAGACCAGTGATTGGTTATTACTACGAAAGACAGATCAGAAACGAAACTGATACTGGTTTTTTCTTTACCGAGGATTCCCAGCCTGACGACGGGGAATATTCATGAGCATGTGAATCCATGCCAGACCCATGCTGGAGAACAACAGTTACAGGTAAGTAACTTGTTCCATTCCTACCCTGTTGGGACACCCTGCAAGCCTTAAGGAAAGATGGCTATGGGCTATTGTTTCCACCTTCACTGCAAGGGCTGTGTGCATCTGGGGCAGCGAGAACAGGGTGATGGGCAGCAAACCGTTTGCTTGGAGTGTCGCTTCTACTGTTAAATAAAGCCTGCCATTTGAGCAACCTGATGGGCTCTTCCCTAGTTGCAAATGTAACATTAAAAGTCTATTGTTCTCCTCGTGCAGTGTTTACAATGACTGTGCTTTAATTGGATGCAATCGGCTCTCCTGATTTCATAAAAATCAAATAAATGGTCTAGTTCTTAAACTGGTTTTCCATGGTTCATGTCTTTACAATGGAAATTGAGATTTCCAGTAAGATGCGGTTTTGAAGCATTTAATTCTTACTTGTGATGAGTTTGCAAGTGTTGGTGTTTTTTTTTGTTGAAAAAAATGTGTTGGTCTAGTATTCAGTTTTAATTCACATACCTTCATACATCTGTGTAGGAAACCGCGACCTGTTGCCCAATTGGTTGCACAACAGGTGACCCAGCAATTTGTGCCACCCACACAAGTAAAAAAAGAGAAGAAAGAAAAAGAGAAGGAAAAGGATAAAGTAGAAAAAGTGGACAAAGAGAAGGTGGAAAAAGAAAAAGTCGAAAAGGAGAAGAGTGAACAGGACATACCTATAAACACAAACAGCCATAACAAATCCAGGTAACCTGCAAGATCACTTTGACTTTATACCATGTAGTCTGGTTTTAACCTGTATTTGTAGACAAAAATGCAAATTATTCTTGGACAGATCTGTTGTAGATATGCTGATCACCTAGTTCAGAATACACTGGCTCTTCACAAGACCACAAGAGACATACTAGCCAATGAAATCCCTACTATGTAATAGCCACTTTGTACCGGGACGAAGAGACCCATTGGAACCATACAGGCAAACAAGCACAGCCATGCAAATCACAAGGGCCAAACCACTTGGACTCTTTTTGACAGAATATCCTTCATGAACTTGGACCCAAAAACTGACACCAGCCACACAACTAAGAATGAAATGGAGATGAGGCTTTAGGGTTACCCTCACCCATACTAGTAATTGTGCTTTGCACAGTCTTTAAAGAATTCCTGAAGTTGGATAGTATGTTTAGTCTCCCACTTTTCATAACCAACGCTTGCCTTAGTCTTCTAGCACCCATAGATTACATACATGGGCAACCACTCACATGGCATTTGTATGCCTGCTGCCTCCGTGAAGGTGGCCTTGCAGGAGCTGCTCAGAGTAAAGCCATTTAACCCTAACAACCATTTACTGTGCAATGTTTAGTCAGAATTTGGGATGTACAATTTGGCGTTTGTGCATTTCAGCCATTACAATTAATGTAAGGGTGGGTTGCGCCCTGCTAGTCGCCCATCTGGAAATGTAGTATTTAGGGCCGCAGCAGAGGTATACTATGGGCTAAAAAGGGGGGGGTTGTGTTTAAGGAGATAGTTATGTGGGAAGCTACAGTTTGTTTTTGTCATAAAAAGTAGCTTATTCTTATGGCTGAGATGATGTGCAAAAGTGTTTGTGTTCTATTTGAGTGCATGGTGTGTGGGGTGAGACCGTGCTGACCGCTAAGTTGCGAAGGCGTGCGATAGGAGAAATGGGTTGGCTGTACAAACGTTGTCTACTTCCTGTGTTTTATCTATGTCCAAGAAGCAGTGCTATGTTTCATAGCGATCTAAGTGCTAGATAAATGCATAATACTCACCCTTTGAGAGGTTCTTGGAGTGTGAGATGGCCATCCCTAGTTCAGGCTAGTGTGAAGATAAGGTCCTCATTTCATGATTACATGAGCATCATGGCCCACCCTCAGTGCCACCCACGAGTGAGGGTCCAAGGTGCCTGATTGTCCTCCTATGGGATGATCACCGTGATTTTTCCTAAGGTGCATTTTAAGTGCTATGCATTGCCCACCCTCCAAGCCCATATGAGTGCAATACCTGGCCCAGTGTAGAGATTTGTTGAAGGTGCATGTTGGTGGAGTAATGTCCCACAAGGAAGGGTGGGTGGCAGAGCATAACAGTTGAAAGGCATAAAGACTAGTAGCTGACAGAAGGGCAGGTGGGGGGAGTGTGTGGCATGGGTTGCAGGAGGAGAGGGAACTGCAGCATTAAACTTGTGTGCGAGAGGCGGTTGGATCAGGAAGTCGGAGGTGCAGAACAGCCAGGTTTTGATGGCTTTCCTGTAGGCCAGGTGATCCTATGAGGCACAGGGGGAAGGAGTTCCAGAAAATGGGTGCGAGGACAGACAAACCGGCACCTCGTAATCTGGAGAATTTGAAAGGAGGGGCTACGAGGTGGTGTATGGCACCTGATCTGGCGGTGTTGGTGGGGTGGTTGCGAGTGAGCTTGTTTTGGAGGAACTCCATGCCTTTCTTATGAATTGTGTGCTATGCACATGACTTTGAAGGAGGCCCTTCGGCTGATGGGCAGCCAGTCAATTGTCCGGGTGTGGGGGAGAGGTTCTCTGGGGGAGATTGCACAGAGGATCCTTGCTGCAGAGTCTTGAATCTGTTGAAGCTTTCTCAGTTGGTATGTAGGTGCGCCTAGGTTGGCAGTTAGAGTAGTCTGTGTATGAGAGGATGATGGCCATGATTGTGGAAACTAGATGGGTGTAAGCGAGAAGGAAAGATCCACTTGACTAGGGAGGCAGGTGTGGAAGGGGCATGATCTGGAGACTGCCATGATGTGTCCAGTCTGAGCTAAAAGTACATCCTAGGTTTTTGACTGATAGGGATGCAGTGGGTATGGGTCCTAATGAATGCAGCCATGGGATAGGTTTGGGAAGGAAAGCTGTTTTGATGCAGATTAGGATTTCGTTTTTTCTGGGGCTGAGGAGCAGGTGATTGTTTGACGTGCAGAGGTCAATGTCTAAGGCGGGATGCAAGGTCTGGCAGGGGGTAGGAAGGGGAGTTGGGAATCTTGAGGATGATATGGGTGTTGTCAGCATAGTTGTAACAGGTGAGATTGTTGGAACTGATAGGCTTGAGGAGGAGCGAAAGGTAGAGGTTGAAGAGGAGGGGGTGGGGGACTGGGCAGGGGGCAGAGAAGAGCAGTTATTTGGGAGAGTAAAGAAGAGATCCATCTGTGGGCGGAGTCCCTTATGCATAGGTCAAAGTTTTTTTTCGTGAAGATGGAGTGGTTTATCATGTCAAAGGCTGCTGAGGACAAGGATGAGAGCAGCAGAGCCCTCGGTCTGCTGTGCTTTTCAGGTCATCCCAGATGGAGACCACGGGGATTCAGTTCCACAGAGGGGTCTGAAGCCAGAATGCGCAGGGTCAAGAAGCCATGGACCTCAGTGAAGAGGCAGAGCTTGGAATATGCCGTGCAATCTAGTAATTTGGCTAGGAAGTGGTTGTTCAATGTGGGCCAGTAGTTGGAGTGGAGGACGAGGTCAAGGGGGCTTTTTTAGGAGTAGTTTGATGCGAGAGGTTTTGTATGGTGATCGGAAGATACCTGCTGTTGGTGAGTTGCGGATTATAGAGCTCTGGCGTGTATGTTTTTGAGGAGAGCCGGGGGCAAGGATCCTGCAGGGAACCAGAGGGTCTGCTATTGAGAGAAGCTTTGAGAACTCAGGATTGTAGAGAAGGAGCTGAAAAGGGTGCGAGTTGGGGGCAGCGAATGGGGGGCTGTAGGTATATGGGCGGAAGGGCTTGCTAGTTCAGCGTGGATGGCAAGGTTCCCTTCAATGGCTACGTTTAAGTAATGGTTAGAAAGGGTGTCGCAGAGTGCCTGGGAGATGGGCAGGGTAGAGTGGAAGATCGGGGGTGGTCTTAAACTGTAGAAGGTCTTTGCATGTGTTATTTGCATTGGCAATGCGGGAGGTGAAGAAGGCATGTTGGATTTCCTAATTTTGCATCTGTAGGCGCTTTTCTGTCTAGCCAGAGTGGCTTTGTTTCAGGCGGTGTTTGAGGGTTTTGAAGAATTTATGGCGGGGGTTGAATCACCTGGGGAAAGGACCTGTCTGGTGCAAGGGGGGGTTTTGAGAATGTTAAGGGGGGTGGAGCGTCTGAGAGCCATTGATCAAAAAGGTCTCTGGGAGGGGGTTTCCTCCCTGGTTGGAAGATTTGGAAGGGAGGAGAGTAAAGCGCAGGAAAGATCAGTACAGATGGTTATCTTGTTCCAAAGGGGGTGCGTGAGATGAGGGGGTGCATGAGATCGGGTTGGACGAGCTGAACCTACAATGTGCGTGGGGCCTGATATGAGTTGGACCAGATTGAGGGCTTCATGTTGTCAAATGGGGCTGGAGGGGGTGTCAAAACCAGACATTCAGATCACCAAGAACAGTGAGAGAGCAGTATGGCCAATACAGAGTCACTTGTAGTCTGCATGGTTCCGTTATAACCTGGGGGTCTGTAGAGGAGGAGGAAGCTGAGGGAGAGGATTGGAATTTAACTAGCAGGGATTTGCAGTCATCCTTGCAGGGTTCTCGACCTGTAACTGTGTGAGGTGGGGTTTTTGGAGGATGGCTATACAACCTGCTCTCCTGGCTCTATTGTAGAGCCAAGGGGTAGCTTGGGGGGCGGGGTGGGGGCCTTTTGTGCAGATAGGAGGAAGTCAACAGAATTCCAGGTTTCAGTGATGAAAAGGATGTCTGGGTTTTCGTCGGAGATGAGGTCAGACATGTGCTTTTTTTTGGCGACTGATTAGGCGTTGATGAGGGTGCAAGAGAGGGGTTGTGGGGGCATTGTGCTGAACAGAGTGGGTAGGGGGTTAAGGAGGCAGATGCTGTGTGGGGGGGCGGGCATGTGTGGCATAAGCAGGGGTGGGGAGAAAGGGGAGAGGATGGACTGGTTTTGGGCATGGGAGGTAGGGAGGGGGGGTCTGTGTTTCGAATAATGGGGGGCAAGGGGGTCGCAGTGGGGGAGTAGAGCGGCTGGTGGTGGTTGAGTAGAAAGTCTTCTGCTAGTGATGGGTATTGGTTAGCCAGGCAAACGTGTAAACTGACTAGCATTTGCTGATCAGCAGAACGTAATTTCACATGTTCAAATATTTTATAGAATCGGAAAGTGGGCTCGGGGAACGGAAATGAGAATTAATAGTTCACATAGTTACTGCTGCGCATAGAGATGCTCTTTTCTCCTCTGCAGCAACGTTTGAGCCTCCTCTCCGGGTCGCTCTTTTTGGTGCTCGTTCCTGTGTCGGCTCATCTCCTCGAATAGAGAAGACTGGCAAGTGTATGGGAAGAGGATTGGGCTTCGAGTTCTGAGGTGTGCAACACAACATATCCGCACTAGAAAACTGTATGAGATGGGCAGTGTTTCCTGGTTCCCCACCCAACACAAGGACCGGACCAATTCTCAGAGGCAAATGGGCCTCCCTCCTCCTTCCCTGACGAGGCTAGTACGCCAGCATCACACTGGCCTCCTGCATTTCATTTGTTCTAGCACTGCTTCCAGAATCTCCAACAGATGCTCCTCCAAAAAACTGCTAGTGCTATGCCAGCACTACATTAGCATTCCTTCCCGAGCGCCATAGAGATGAGAAGTTTTTTAGTTTTGTTGATGCCCTTTACCTGGTTCCATGTAGAGAACATGGTTTAGCATGAAAGTTGTTTCTGGTGACTGATCTGGCGTTGATGAGGATGCAGGAGAGGACATAAAACAGAACACCAGGCCATTGGAGAACAGCTAAATCTACTGTGACAGCGAACCCCCAAAATCCAAATCCCCCCAGATCAAATCTATCTTTTAAAAAGGTATCCGAGATGGAGGTCCTAGAGGTTATTCACAACCTCAAACCCTCCTCTTGTAAATGGGACCTCTTCCCTGCAAGCTCTTCAAGGATTTTGCAAGTGCATTGGCTCCATGGGTTACCCGTTTTGTGAACCAGTTTTTTGATAAATCATATGTGCTTGGGAACATAAAAGAAGGCTGGAACACCCCGCTCATAAAAAAGATAACCTAGACTCATCCGTCCCAGGAAACTTTAGGCCTATTACAAGCATGCCATTCCTATTAAAAATAATCAACAGGATTGCATGTATGCAATATCCGAAATTTGTAGACAATAACCATATTCTTGCAGCAGAACATTCAGGCTTTCATGCCAATCATGGCAATGAGACAGCCTTCTAGATCTGCAGGCGAATATTGCAACCATTATTGAAATGGGCAACACAGCTTTACTCCTGTTGCTAGATCTTTCTTCTGCGTTTGATCTGATCGATCATGATCTTCTAGCAGAAAGGCTTTTACAGTTGGTAGATGCTCTCCCTCAGCACCTAACTGGTTTAAATCCTTTCTGGGACCCAGAATGGCAGCCGTGGCAAAGGGAGATTTCACCTCCATTTTAAACCTTGCTGCTTTGTGGTGTCCCTCAGGGGTCATGTTTGTCTCTCCGGCTTTTTAATATTTTTTCCAAGTTATTATGTCACAAACTACACCGACACCCAACTGGTCTGAGCTATTGGGAAACTACTAAAAAGATGCCCAAAGTGTTCGGGAGGTGTTTCACGCTATACAAAAATGGATGGCGACACACATTAGCCTTAAACAAAGCAAAAACTGAACTACTGCTAGTTGGTACCTCTCAAAAGCTAAAATAATTAAATGATCAATACTGAAGTTTTAAAATCAACAACCGTATCTTGGTTTCGGAGCATGTTAAGACGTTAGGAATTTTTATGGACTCCCATCTCTCTTTTAAGAGGCAGGCATCATATTTAAAATCCATGTGTGCTTTTTACACCAATCTACTGTGGCAAATTAGACCATATTTGACTGAGCAAAATTTGGCTTTGATTGCTGGAGCCATAATAAACTCTAAATTAGACTACTGCAATAGTCATTTAATGGGTACCTCGAAGGCTAATATCGTAAAAATGCAAACTATTGAAAATGGAGCAGTCCGGGCAGCTTTTTGGCTAAGCCGACGATCCAAGATTTCATTTGAAGGAGGAAGTTACACTGGCTCCCGGTTGAACAATTCAAAGGTGCAGTCATGGTCTTTAAATGCTTAGCAGGTACTGCACCTAAATTGGTGGCACTAACTTTAATTTATGGGCGCCTATGGTCTGGAACTCCTTTCCCCATCCCGTTAATCTCTTGTCATGTTTAGGAAATAATTTAAGACCTGGCTGTTTGATGAAGGAACAGTTTAACCAACTTTCACCCCTCTTCATCTCTTGGAGTACCAGAACCCGGTTGCACCAATGTTTTATGTACTACGTTTGTCTTTGGTAAGCGCTCTGAGGCCTATTGGCTATACATGGATAGATGGATAACTGGGGAGGGGTGGGCTGCACTTGGTTGTACTGTAGCACTCCACCAACATTATTAGAAAAGATTTTGCTTTTTGTAACTTTCTTCCAGTAACTTCAATTGGAACCCCAGCATATCTGCCATGGATTTGTACTATGACTTTTGGGCTGAGTGCGGTCTTTATAGCCTCTCGTCACCTGCTAATCTGGTATTGTTTTGGGTGCACTCGGTAGGCCTCCAGGCTCAAAGTGCAGGGAGGGGAGTGCATCTTCTGTTCCCTTTACAACTTTGTTATATGGCATCCCATGCCACCTTCAGTGGTGTGCTGCAGGGACACACATCCCTTTTCTTCTTCCACCCCCCCCCCCCCCCCCCCCCCCAAGTGTGGCTACTTTAGTGATGTGCACAGAAAAAAACTGGTGTAAAAGAATTGATTCTTTTTTTCACTCTAACAATCTGATATGACCTGCCTCATTTGAGAATCATATCCTCAAAATGGCTGTTCCTCATCTTTCAAGTCCAGTTCTTTCTGCCATTCTTTTTTTTATTTTTTTTTAGCAGACTTACTGCCCTCTCAGGTCAGAAACAACTATATAGATTATCATGCACTTATGAAGGGTTCCTAGGTAGACCAAACACTGGCCGGAAGTGGTTGGAATTCAGGATTGGGACTGTCTGGTCCCTACCCACAATCCAGCCAGTGTTGTCATGTTACTGGGCACATGTGGGGTTGCTGGCTGTACGCTATTGGACAGACGCAGCCAATTTAAATGCTGCAGGTCCTTTGCATTGTGGAGCTGGGATCCCATTCTTGCCTGAATTTGCCTTCTCTAAGGAGGGGTTCCAAGTCATTGCTTGACAAGTAGCCTGTGTAGATTGATGCAAGAGGAATACTTCCCTTACCAGTTTTGGCTCAGCCAACCACTATGAAGTGAAGACCTTTTTTTTCAGCTCGATAGGGGATTCCTGCAAGTGTTGACTTGCTCCCTTAAATTGGTGGCACCAACCAATCTGAAGTCCTGCTTGCTGGTCTAGATGTCCTTGACCCCTGTGCTGCATTCTGCCTAAATATTTCTGGGGCTGGATTGGCTTGAGCTGGGAACATTGTGGTCACCTTACCTGCACTGCAAATACTAATTCACCTTGCTGCGGTCATCCTTTACCAAGGTGAAGGGCCTTCCTGGGACCAGGTCTTACTGCTGTGCTACCTAGTACCTGCTGATCCTGTCCGAGGTTGAATCTGCTGGTGCTCCTGTCTGTCTGTCTGCTGCTGTTTCTGAGGGGTGCTCCTGCAGCTCATAGGATTGAATGTTGGCCAGTTTTCTCCCCATCCAAGGGTATGTACTTCTCACAGGATTGTCGGCAGGAGCCTCAAACGCACAACCAGGAGCCCACTGCTGCAGTGTCCCATGGTGAGCCTGGATGTCCCCAACACTCCTCTGGTCTCTGGGGCTGTTGGCTTTGCTATTCTGAATTCAGTGGACTGGATTGCAGAAGTCACCCATGACCCTATTTGAAAAGCATTCAAATGTGCGGTCCACTTGGTGCTATGTTTGCCTTTCCCCATGTGGTGGTGTTTGGGCGTAGGACTCGTATATGGACTCTTTTTGACACTAAGGGCTGGTAGTCTCACTCTTTCTTTGCAGGAACATTCACTGTCAATGACTTACCTTTTAATCCAAAGTATGTTTGAACCTTCAGATTTTTACTTTGTATTTTGAGCCTATTGCGTTGTATAGTCGAGCCATTGAAGGCAGGGGCAGGAGAGGGGCCCAATCTATACCTTTACAACAAGGTTTACTAGCATTTAGTAACATTAACTAAGTATTTGTAGATGTATTGTGAGAACCGTAAATGAGGGCCCTCACTCTGGCAACTGTTAGAATGTAATTGTTCCTCTTCGGTTGGTATATTGCTGGTTTGAAGTGTTTTTGTTTTAATGCAAGTTTTTTTTTTTTTTAATACAAGTTCTTTTGTGGAATCTAATATTTGACGTTATCTTTTCTAACGGTCTGCCAACAAACATATCGTTTCCTAAACTGTTAGTCATACTGTTGAAGTTTGTAAAACCAGATGTCAAAAACTCCTGCAAGTGCACTAGCTTTGCTTCCCAGAACTGAACACCAGTGCTGGGTTTGAAAAGCCTAACACGTGCTGACAAGCGTTAGTCGCAACTCGAGTTGTCAGCTAATAGGAACTGCACAGCTTGCATTGATAAATGATATAAACCAAGTATCTTATTAGTCCTAGAACCTTGCATAGCAGAATCCCTGAGTAAGTTCAAGGTGAATATAAAGAAATACGTACTGCAAATAGTTAATTTTCCTAGCATTAAAAGTGAATTGATGCAGAAAATGAATGACCATCTGGGAGCCGTAGAAGCTTCCATTGCTTCAGGCTCCTCCACTGCCTCTACACCCTCCTGTGGTGTTGAGAAATAGTTATTCGGGACATAGGTTACATAGGCTGTTGTATGTATATTGCTCCTGAAGAAATTCCTAATGAATTGGGAACATATTAGGAACAAAACATGTTGAGTATGGTCAAGAGCGCCTATATATAAACAAGGCCTTGAAGGAGTCGAGCAGAATAGAATACTGCTCCTACATAAGATTTAAGATTAGTGCTTCTAATAGGAATAATGCAATAGTTAGTGTGATATTGTGGATGTGTATTTGTTTTTGATGGAAGGAATTGACCAAAAGACTGTTTTTGTGTATGATCTCAATTGTTCATCGCAATATTAGCACAAGTCACTTTACAGTAGGCACTGGTCACTTTCTGATGTTTTTAACTCGTGTTGTATTAAATAAATATAATTGTTGAACTACTTGTTTAGTTCTGTTGTGAAGGGTAAATGTTCCTTTACAAATTGGTGCTTACTTAAGCATCTCTGTTAACACTCTTATTCAATCTATTTCCAACATAGATACCTATCCAATGATTACCATAGAGAATTCGAGGTTGAGGGCCTTCAAGTGTGTATTTGTTGTATTCTCAACCTCCCCCCTCTCCGATGAATACTTGTGTAACAGCATCTAGAACTACACCCGAGGCTGATCTAATTGTGTACGTTTAGATGATGGCTGCAAAGGGGTCTCAATGAGGAGTTGCTCAACTTTGTCTACTAAATAATGTCCTTTCCCATTTAATTATCTAGTACCATCATGATCGCTTAACTCATCTAGGCTCGATTACTATAATTTGACCATCTGCGCTGGGCAAAACATGCTATAAAAAAACTGTAGAATTTATTTATTTGCATTTGTATAGCGCACTCAGCCCATAGGCACTGAGGCACTGTTACATGAGATTGTAAGTAGACTTGATTCAAAATAGATAGATGACAATAGTCAACAGGCTGGATTACAGAAGCAGAGAATATGTTATAACGGTTTTGGATCCCTTACAGTGGAACACTGAATACATTTAACCTGCCGGGCTCAGCCTTCAACACCCCAGGCGCCAGATTTCTGGTAATCTCTGATCTAAAAAGCTATTCCTATCTGACCCGAACTGTCGATGGAAGAGATGGGCAGCTCTGGTTTAGTATACCTTACAAGATGTGAACTATCGACATACCTTTTAAACTGTATGCCGTGTTTTCACCACCGACTTAATCTACGTTTGCCTTTCAAACGTGGATTTTTCGCTGCCACAGATTAATTCCCTTTTTTTAAAAATGTGTTTTGTGTTTGCGGTAGGGGGTTGATGAGGTGCTGGGTGAGATGGAGGGTGGGGATCAGTTTCAAAGGCAAATGTGGAACTGTAAAAACATATGGAACCTTTTTCTTAAGATTAAAACCTTTTATCTAAACTGTAACACAAGAGTAAGTTCCCAAAGATGTGGGAACTTCCCCTGCACATGTCATAGGCCAAGAATCAGCCAAAATGTTCCTATATGTAATACATGGGGTTCATAAAGATATTCCAAAAGGTATAGGTTAGATTAAAACAAGTGCTCTTCATAAGTAAAATCCAACAATTTCATGTCAACACAGATTACGATTTATTGTGAAACCCACCGCGTTTTGAGATTTTCATTCTCTTAATCAGGGGTGCTGTACTGTGAAGATGGTTGTAATTTAACAAAGAAAAAGGCTAATGTAAAAACGTAGGAAACTCGATAGGGTAGAGTGGCGATTTCTGTTCCCAGCGATTGGCGAAGATGGGGTTAAGGCAAACTACAAAAATCCATCCATGTGCTTAACCATCAACGGCCAGCTCTCTCCCGCCATAAAGATCCAATGGGGTACGAAGCAGGGATTCCCCCTATCACCACTACTTCAAACAATGAGGGCTAATAGCAAGATAAAGGGAATAACCTTTGGGGGAGATCGGAGCACAAAATAGCTGCCTTCGCGGACGACATGCTTTTAGCCATACAAGAACCAGAAGCGTCTCTCAGAGCCCTATCAGAAGAGCTGCAGGCATTCCGAGCAGTGGCAGGTCTGAAAATTAACACCCACAAGTCGGAAATATTAAATCTGACAATAACCCCACATATGGAGCTAGAGATCAGAAGGGAACCCCCTACAGATGGGTCAAAATGGGTTAAAATACAGAGGGGTCTACCTAACTAACTCCCTAGGCAATCTGGCAGGAGCCAACTACCCACCCCTTCTGGCAAGCATAAAAAATTAGCCAGTGGACTAGGGCCTGCTTAACATTACGTGGTTAGGCAGAATCATGTGCTCAATTTTATTTATTTTTATTTATTTTGGAGGTACTACCCTTGATGCTCAGGGTCCCCTTCTTTGGAACACACTTCCAGCAAGGATACGGCAGATCCAAAGCTATACTGTGTTCAAACGTGATATAAAGACTCACTTCTTCAACTTGGAATAATCTGACTCTTCTATCCTTCTGTCTTCATGCCTGTTGTGTTCGTCCTTGTTTTGTTCTGTGTGCGCCCTGAGGCCTGCGGGCATGTTGGCGCGTTACAAAAATTAAAATAAATAAAGCCTGGGACGAGCTGTTGGGGAAAGCTCGCTGTACCCGTCGCTGTGTACCCCTATATTCGATAACTTCAGTTTTCGCCCGGGATGGGACACAAAGGATTCCAAGCATGGCAGGAGAGAGGGTGCCACAAACTTTGAGACTTCTTTGAAGGAGCCGAAATCAAAACCTTTAGCCAATGTAGGGACGACTTCGGGCTGGGGGAAAGGTTTAGGTATACCCAAATACGGCATTTGGCGATGCAGGCCACAGTGGGGGAGTGAGGGGAGGGTGCTATTTAAGACCATGACCCAATTTGAAAAATATCTTACGGAAACGGGGAATGGTCACCGAGTTGGGGCCATCTATTCACAGGCCAAACGGGGAGGTGGCCGGGGTGAGAGCCTACATGAATAAATGGTAGGAGTCAACTGCCCAGGCTATCGGGGAGGCAGAGTGGCTCTGGCTCTGGAGACATTCCCAAACTGACCAGATCCTTCAAACGCAGGAAATGTGGGTGAAGTCGATGGTCCAGTGGCATCTAACTCCAGCGAGGCTACACAAGAGCTACAAATTGGTCTCGTGCTGGAGGGACTCTGGCAGCGAAGGGATGTGGGGTCACATTTGGTGGGAATGCCCAGAGATTGAGAAGTTCTGGGACATGATTCACGAGGCACTGGAGGCAAACCTGGGGATAAATGTTAGAGGGAACAAAGGCCTGGTCTTACTGAGACTGGGAGCCCACCCAGAGGCTAAGTATATATGATGATGGATGTTATCTGGGGCACTTACCTTGGCCCAGAAGTTGAAATCCAAAGACTCCACCGTCTATATCGCAAGAGTTAATCGGCCCGGGAACATTGATGGGAAAGGGAGGACCCTGTTGGCTTCTCAGGAGCAAAATGAACAGGAGGTCGGACCACGGCCGAGTGGCCGAGTGGCTGGGGCCTTATGGGGGAAGAAAATGTTAACGGTTCTGCTAAATGTTTTGATTTGACAAAATCAATAAAAACCTATGTGAAAAAATAAAAATTAGGAAACTCCCACCTGAACATGTAAGGAATGTAGAGGTATGACAACAATTTGTCTTTCAGTTTTTGCACCCGAATTTAGATCTTGAATGGGATCTACAGACTATTTTGGACACTGATGGGTTACAATGTTTGTTGTCTGCTTAGATTAATGGCTATTACAGCTGAGGGACACATGGAGCTTGTTATACACCACCAGAATACTTCTGGATTCTTTTATTTAATAAGACGGTTTATCAAGCTTAAGGTGATTTAAAAAAAAAATGTTTATATATAGATTTCTGAGGCTTGTGGAATCTGCTTAGATCACATGCTATGCATAGGCCGACATCTAGTGGAAGCTGCAGAGTATTAGTTTGTTTTTCGAAACTCGAAAATGGGCATCGACACAGGGCGTGCCAGTAATACTATCCCTAGTGTGACGTCCGCTGTACCCATGATACATCTAGGACCCTCAGATTGTTTTTTTACGCCATACTTGTCGGAAGCATCCCACGGAGTTCCCTTGCTTTTAGCCATAATTTTGCAAATATTATAATATTTCCTCGTTTCTTCCATCCCCACATCGAGTCACTGATTTTCGACGCCGGCCCGGACAAGTCGAGAGCTGCACGACGGACTTTGGGCCTCGGAAGGCCAAGTAGGGAGAGTGGGGGTGGTACGTACTCTAATTAATATATATATAACCTCTGCTTGCCGAGGGACCACCCCGAGGCAAACTGCAGAGCGTGTAGCCGGTTCAAGGCTAAGACTCTAAAGGACGTTCGACCAAACGTTGGGCCCACCGCGCCAGGCAACGAGAGGCCATGGAAGCGGAGGGCACCTTCAGTGATGGCAGCAACGCCGTACTATCGGACGGCGAGGGCAACGTGGCGTCGAAAGACAGCCAAGTGCAAGTCCCTGACCTCGGAAGGTTGTCTGGCAGGGCAGCTATGGGAAACGCACCCGGCGACACTACCCACAACACTTCCACTAAACGCTCGACGTCCAACCGAGACGACGCGTGTCGAGCTCTCGGAAAGTGGCACACAAAGAACGGTCCACCGAATCGGTGTCCTCTGGGCGTTCTCGGTCAAGAACGCCGCATGACACCAGGCAACCATCCACTGTTGCCAAGAGTGCCTCACTCACCAAAGTTATGGAGGTACGATCGTCGGAAGACGAGGCCGACCTCCATCCCCAAGCCGCGCTCCAGGAGTTGGCGTCAGCAGACCGCTCGATGGTTGCTCCCGTATCCCAACGTCCTCACTCTAAGGATAGGGACTCTACCCCTGAATCTCGGCGCCAGACGTCGAAAAGCTCTGAGAAGGTGAAAACGCCTGGGAAGCACTCTTGCACTCATGGGGAGGGGGGAAAACCGCAGAAGAAAAGATCTCCGCCTTCTTCTGCACCTCTGCTACATAAAGACAGTGCTAAGTCTTCTGATAAACAGCTAACCAAGACCCCTGCACAAACCCATAAGTCCGGTCAGGTCATAGCAGGGAAACACTCCCAGGAAAGGGTTATCCCCAGCTCCAAAGAATGGTCCAGTGAGGATATAGACAGTTATGTCTAGAATGTCATCACTAGCAGACTTCTATGCCAAGAACTCAGATCACTTCCTCTCCTATACCCCTGACAGGGCTACTCCCTCAGGGTCTAGGGACCAGCAACTCCCTGGTAAGAAACCTCGAGTTGAGACACCAACGCAAGGTCGATCTTTTGACCCTTTCCATGTACAGCCATACACTCAGTATAGGGAGGATCCACTACAAGGGGAGGATCCAGAATTGGTAACGTTGGACAACCAAACTGGGGTGGACTACTATGGGAATGACGAGGACCAAGAAGAGGAGGAAGATGACCCAGAAGTCTACAGAGTAGACTCCCCGGAAGGCAAAGAACCTCAGGTTACCGACTCTCCAATCGACAACCAACCTCTCCTAAATGTGGTTTTGGCGAGATCGGCAGAACACTTCCGCATTGACACTCTGGGAGCACAGGAGGAGAGGGACTTTGCTGAAGAACTAGTGGGAGAAAAGAAACCCATTGCCCAGGCCATCCCTATTCTCAAGTCTATACAAAGGAGAATTGATCCTTCCCTTCTCAGTCCTAACCTCACCAGGGCAGTAAACCCCAGAATCAAAAAACTATTCAGGGCAGCCCTATCAAACCCACTTTACATAAGGGGGAAACGGAAACCGGACTCCCTGGTAGTGACTACCCGGAAGAGGGCGAAAACACCCCTGTCTTCGTCTGAGGCTCCCCCCGACAAGTAGAGCAAGAAGATCTACGGGTTGGGAAGGAAGGTAGCCTCCACTTCCGCCTACCAGGCAAGGATTGCCAACTCCACCACTCTGCTGGCTAGTTACAAGTGCCACCAGTGGTAGCAAGTTGCTGCCCTCATCAACTCTGCAGCGGAACCTTTAAAGGGCCAGTTGGCACAGGTTGCATCGGAGGGGGAGAGCCGTGTCCGGTTGCATCCTTAAAGCAACCTTTGATGCCGCGGATAACGCCGGCAGGCTAATAGCAGAGAGCACTGTCATTAAGAGGCATGCTTGCTTAAGACAGTCAGGGTTTAAACCCGAGACACAAGCATCCTTAATCGACATGCCGGTGGAGCCTAAACTACTGTTTGGCAAGGCGGTAGAGGACGCATTCAAAAATGCCAAAGATGAGTATGAGACTCTGAAATCCCTGGGACAGTTGATCAACAAACCCCCTAATCAAAGAGGGAATGGTAATTTTCGTCGCCCACACAGCCAAAATTCACAAAGAGGCTCCAACTATTCTCAGGGGCAGGGTACATCATGGAGTAACGACCAGCAGTCTATCCAGAGTTACAACAGGGGAAACGATAGGGGCCATGGTAATGGTAGAGGCAGCCCCAGCAGAGGCGGCACGCCTCCCGCAAAACAGTGACTCCGCGATCAGGGTCCCTTCTCACACATCTCCAGTAGGGGGACGCATTACCAACTTCACCCAAGCTTGGGAAGGGATCACATCAGACAGATGGGTGCTGTCCGCAGGATACTGCATAGAACTGTTAGAGCATCCCCGAAACTACCCTCCACGTCAAAAAGTACATTCCTTGGGCCACCAGAAGATCCTCCTCGAGGAGATCGTCAATCTTCTAGCAAAGGACATGATAGAACTCGTCCCGGGACACCAGGTAAACAAAGGTATTTATTCAACTTTCTTCCTTGTGCCAAAAAAGATTTGACAATGCGCCCAGTATTGGATTTACGCCCTGCAAACAAATATGTCAAGCCCCAAAAATTTCGCATGACTACTCTCCAAGAGGTAATCCCCGCCACCCCCCCCACCCCCTGCTAAAAAAGGGGATTACATGGCAACATTGGACATGAAAGATGCCTATTTTCATATTTCCATGTTCCCAGCATACAGAAGGTTCTTGCACTTCAAGGTGGACAGTCATCACTACCAGTTCATGGGTGCTGCCCTTCGGTATAGCCTCGACTCCAAGGATATTCACCAAGGTACTGGGGGTGGCGGCACACCTACGCAGGGAGGCAATCCCATTGTACCCTTACCTGGACGACTGGCTCATCACGGGGGAGACCCCAGTAATTTGCAGATCAAACATTCAGAGAACAATCGACCTCCTCTTCGAATTGGGTTTCTCCATAAATGAGAAAAATGGGGTGGAAGTGTGTTGCACAGCGTGGGGGCCAAGGCTGAGAAGGATGATCCACCTAACCTGACTGAGTTTGTTTTTGGTATGACTAGAAGGCCGGCTCAGCTTGATCTTAGAGTATGTGCAGGGTGATAGGGTTTTAGTTTGTCTTGAAGATATTGAGGTCCAGTTTTATGCAGTGCTCGGTGAGAGATGCATAATGTTTTGAAGGTCACCCTTCAGGCAACTGGAAGCCAGTGTATTGTTTTGATCTGGGGAGCTGTGGTCCCTTGGGGGAAGCGCTCGTAGGAGTTTGGCTGCAGCGTTTTGTGCTCTTTGTAAGTTGGTATGCGTGGACTCCGAGGTAGAGGGGGTTAGCATAGTCCAATCTTGATAACAATTGATTGGACCGCGGAGAGTCTGTTGGGAAAGAGAGATGCGCCTAAGAGTTTTAAGGTGGTAGTGGCAGGACTTTGAGATGTTGTTGACTTGGCGCGAGAGGGTTAGGTCTGAGTCTAGGGTGCATCCAAGATTTCTTTACTGAATTAGAGGGTGTCAGTGAGTTGCCCATGGCAGATGGCCAGGGTAGTGGGTGTGGAAGAAGTTTGGTGTTGCTGCTTACCATGATTTCGGTTTTGGAAGGGTGTAGCAAGAGGTGGTTTGTGGTCATCCAGAGATCTATGTCGAGGAGACAGGAAGCGAGGTCAAGTCGGCAGTTGGGTTTTGAGTTCAGGAGTTTTAGAATTAGTGTCATTGGCGTAGTTGTAGCACAGGATGTTCTGCAAACGAATTATTTGTGAGAGGGTGGCCATGTGGAGGTTAAACAGAAGTGCTGATAGGCATGCTCCTTGTGGAGCTCCAGTGTCGACTGTTCGGGCTTGGGAGGAGAGTAGTGTTATTTGCTTCCGATTATTGAGGAAGGATGCTATCCATTTGAGAGCGGTTCCACAAATTCCTAGTGAGTGGAGGCGGTCAATGAGGATTGAGTAGTTGATTGTGTCGAAGGTGGCGGATAGGTCAAGAAGGATTAATGCGGCGCATCCCCCCGAATCTGCTGTTTTAAGGTCATCCCAGATTGAGGTTAGGGTGGTTTTGGTTCCGTGTCAGGCTCTGAAACCCGATTGAGCGGGGTCTAGGAGATAGTTGGCTTCGACAAAGGCATTTAGTTGGGAGTAGGACAATGAGTTTGGCAAGGAACCTGGTGTTTGAGACGGGGCGGTTAGTTTTTGTGTTTGAGAGGGTCGAAGGAAGGTTTTTTTATAAGAAGTTTGACATGAACCGTTTTGAATGCGTCAGAAAAATTCCCAAGGAAAGGGAGTCGTTTATGGTTCTTGCATGTTCTCCGGCGCAGGTAGAATCGAACATTTCTTTGAGGGTTGTGGCTGGGCAAGAGTCCAGCGGAGAGCCGGATTGTTTGCGGGCAGAGAATTTTGAGAAATTGGTCGGTGGATATTGGACTGAAGGAGTCGAATGTTGGTTGGTTAGTGGTCATAGGCGGTGGGATGGCCGTTATGGTGGGTGGATTGCCTGGAGGGTGTAGGAGTTAGTTTGTTAGAGTGTTTGTTCTTTCGAGAGCTGTGTTGTAAAAGTGGAGAGAGAGTGAGTCGCACAGTGATTGTGAGGGAATCGGAAGGGTGGTGGTACATGTCGGTTTGGTGAATTCGGCGATGATCTTGTGGAGTTCTTTGCTGGGGTTTTTACAATTTAGTATTCGGGAGTTGTAGTGGGCTTTCTTTGCTTTCTTTGCTTTCCGTATTTCAGCATTGTACTGGTGAAGGTGCCGGGCCAGGGTGGATCTGCTTAGGGGCGTTTTGTCTTTCCGCCATTTGCGTTCTAAAGATTTTATATAGTTGTTTAGTGGTCTTTAGTTCGGGTGTGAACCACCTAGGGAAACTGCCACTGCAAGCTGATGGTTTGCAAGAGGGTGTGAGCCGCATTAGTGAGGAGTTGAGCCATGAGTCAAAGGCGTCCGAGGTTAGTTGTTCATTGAGTAGGTAGGTAGGGGGAGGAGACTGGAGGAGGAGTGCGTCGGCTAGTTCGGGAAGGATTTTTAGTTTCCTCTAGCATTTGCATAGATTCGGAGGTTCTGGTTCGGGAAACGGGAGCGGGTTGGGTGAACGAATGGTGAAGGAAACAATGAAGTGACCGGACCAGATGTGAGGTGAGGGGGGGGGGGGTTTAGATGTATCAGGTTGTGGGAGCTGAAGATGGCATCAAGTGTCTCCTTTATAGTGAGTCGGGCCGTTTATGTGGGTTTGGAGGTTAATCGTGTCAAGGGCATCAACTAGAGAGTGGGTCATAGGGTTGGTGGGGATGTCAAGCCATATGTTAATCTCCTAGCAGGGTGAGGTTAGGATGATTTAGTTGGAGGGTGGCGATAGTCGCAGAGGTTGTTTGAGAATTGTCTATTGTATCCAGGGGGTCTGTAGATGATTAGGAAGCTGTGGGAGAACGAGGGGGGAGGGATAGTTTTACGAGGAGTGATTCGCAGGAAGGATTGGATGGTTGGTTGTCGATTGAGGCGTGGAAGTGAGACTTGAAGGCGATTGCAATTCCTCCGCTTGAGGGACGGTTCAGTGGGATGAGGGAGTACTCAGGGCGCGGGGGTGGGGGGAGTTGTCGGAGAACCAGGTTTCTGTGATGGTTTGTCAGAGGCAAGGAGGTCAAAGATGCTGTGTCGGTTTTTTTGCTGCGGATCGGGCATTAAAAAGGATGCAGTTTACTTCGGTAGAGGAGGAGGATGATGTGGGAGCGGCTGAGATGGGGGTTGGAAGGGGAGGGGGGGTGGGTTGGTCGATGGGAAGAGTAGGCGAGCAGAGGAGTTGGTGGTTTTGGGGGTGGAGGGGCTGGACAGGTGTGTTGGGATGTTTGGGTTTGGCACTGGGGATTTGAAGGTGGGGTGTGGGGGTAGCAGTTTGTGTTGTGGATGGTGAAAATTCGAGGGAGAGGGGTTTCAGGCAGGGTGAGGCCAGGGGTTGGGGGGGTGGCGGTGATTGAGAATGGGAGGATGAGGTGGTTGGACGAGACAGGAGAGGCGATGAGTACCGAGAGATTGAGGGAGAAAAGGTACGTTTCCTCTTCAGTGTCTTTGTTGCGATCGGTGTGTGAGATGGGGTGGGGGGGGTCAGAGGGGGAAAGGGACGTGGCTACTGTTCTTGCTAGGGAGCGGCGTGCCGTTTTTAGGGAGGGGAAGGAGTGTGGTCGTAGGGGGATGATGGTGGGCGTTGAAGGGGGGGGGGGTGGGGTGGGAGTACAGCAACCCTGACGAAGAGAATGAAACACTCAAACGGGTTGGGTTTCACATTAAATCCTAATCTGTGAAGACATGAAATTGGTGGGAATTTTACTTATGAAGAGCACTTGATTTAATCTAACCTATACATTTTGAAATATCTTTTTGAACCCCATGTGTTAAACATATAGGATCATTTTGGCTGATTCTTGGCCCTGACATGTGCATGGGGTGGGAGTTCCCACAACTTTAGAAACGTACTCTTTCGTGTTACATATTTGTACAGTCCATGTGCCAGGATTGTGTTGTTTTTCCATGCACCTTAAGCTTCATTTCATGTTGTTGAAATGATTGATTGATATTTTATTTATATCACGCCCGTACACAAGTGTTTCAGCGTGCGAGAATGTTGTACTAAACAGTTCAATAATTCAAACACAACATCCAAGTGAAGGTGTGTTTGAATTGTTGTTCAATCTCTTGTTAACCTTCACCTAAGCTGGTCACACTTCCTTAACCAGATTGGTCATCATCCTCTAGTCCAGTTTCTAAAACCCGAGTGCTTTTGGGTGTACTTTATACATACAGCAAAATATTCAGGACTGGGAAAAGCATGCAGTTGACCAGATCGAAGGGCAAGGATCGCACAATGTTAACATTTTGTTTTTTAAAATATGCTTACCTTGCTATACTTTTAACAAACTTAATGTACCTATTTTTTTTTATTTTTTATGCCGCCTAGGCCAAGATTGAAAAATGTGGATAGAAGCAGTGCACAACATTTGGAGGTTACTGTTGGCGATCTGACTGTGATCATTACAGACTTTAAAGAGAAAACGAAGTCCACCCCTGCATCCAGTGCAACATCTGCAGATCAACACAGTCAAAGTGGCTCTAGTTCTGACAACACAGAGAGGGGGATGTCCAGGTCCTCTTCACCGAGAGGAGAAGGCTCGTCAATTAATGGAGAATCCCACTAGCGACTTTTCACTCCGTTGCTGGTCTCTTGTAACATAGACACCCATCTTCTGCCAACAGTGACCACATTTCATGAGAGAATTTCATGTACATGATTGGTATGTTTATCAGAACATGGTAATTGTGCGCTTAAACTGCAGTTTTACAAATTGCATGTTTCAAGTGCAACATTGTAGTTTAACACTTTGAATGCAGTTGGCAGAGACTTTATAAAAATGACTTTTTAAGACTCAGTCTTCACACTTCAAGGTGCCATGCAAATGTGGTTGAACGTTCATTATGCAGTGTTATTGGTAAGTCCATTTTCACTTTTAGTTTAGTGGATTCTAACACGTCTTTGGATTCTCAGCTTTTGGCATGTACTGAATTAAACATTTTATAACCTAGTAAGAAACTGCCTAAATATGTATTATTTGAGAATTGTGAGAACAATAGTTATATGTATACAAAGTCGAAGATCAATTTAATAGACTGTTGAAGCAAAAACGTTTTGGTAACGGTCATTTTAATACACCTGCTGGAACTTGGTGTGTTTAAATGTGGAGAAAAAAAATTAAATGCGTTTGTAAAAACTTTTGCCAATGTTTTGAGACCCATTACTAGATAACTTACTCTTTGGCTGTTCTATTTCCTATTCATTTGATGTGACGTTTACAGCAGAAAACAGTAAGCCTATTGATTGTTTTACAGCTGTAAAATATAATGACACTAATTTACTGTAATGTTACATTACATGCTGTAGTACAGTCCCAAAATACAAGCCTTTTGGTGGAAAAAAAAACTCCACACCGTCAAATGTGTTGCTGTAGGATACGGTGGACAGGGGTGGTTAACGGTAAAGCTCGAGAGTACGCCATAGTACTTTTTTCATAATTCTTTTTACTGTCTATTTGTGAGAGGTTTTGGTTTTTGAATGCATGTGTTGACTTAAGATTCATCTGTACAAATGTGTGAAATGTTGGCTAGGAGTGGGTTAGGTGAAGCTAGTAGTATTGTCAGATGTTTTTAAATTGGCATTTATTATTTTTAAACAGTTCTTATTCACAAAAGCAAAAAAAACTGTGGAGGGCAGAATTCTTAAGAAATCGTGCCTTTTAACATTTTTATGTCATACAATAAATCTTTCTTTTAACAATGACTCAATGCAGAACCAAAACTATTTCCAGTCCCACATAGCATTCTGTAAAATGACCAATAAAATATTTTTATTAATACGGATTTCGCATTTTTATTAAGTTTGTAACGTGCACTGGATGCTTTTGCAGAAAAGTGTCATATTGCATCTTCTGTTTGAGAACAGACTGTCTAACAATTGGTTGGTACATTTTCTTCTAAATGTACTTTGATGTTTAAATTAATTGTAGCCTCGATGGCATCCTTTCCGAAGGTGGCATTTGTATAGTACATTCGGCTCGACAAAACGAATGTGATGCTTTAAACAAATGTTTTTCTGGTTTAGTATCAGTTAGTTTTTTGTGATTGAATGTTCTGTGAAGTGAATTTGTGATTATGTTATGGCTCATGAAAGCCTTCATACATGGCTACCACTACACATGTACACTTTTCAGCTGTGATTCATGTAAAAGCTGTTAGCCAACCCAGCAGTGAACAGGTGATTTAACTTTCAACTTTGTACCTCGGTGGCTCATGGCTTTTGCTTCATCAAAAACGGAGGCATAGTTTACCAGCTATTGTATGTCGTAGTGATGTGGGAGATGTTTGTTTGGCACACCATATGATCAGTGTATTGAGGTTCCTTATAATGTCATTTTGTTCACTTAACACTTACCCTTTTTCTGAACGTGTTGCCTTTTAGTTCACTTGAATCTGACCCTCTGCTTTGTGGCCCGTTGCAATCTCACCTCCTGATGGACAATATTGCTTACCATGTCGGCTGCACACTGTGCTAGAAAGGCGTGCTGTTAGCACTCATTCACGCATCCAATATACATAAACAGGGCTTTGCACCTCCGCTTCTATTTTACTCTATTTAAGAGACAGTTGTCTATGCAGATTTTGTGTGCCGTTTTGGTGCCAGAGCGTGGGTGGTTAATGTTTTCTATTCTTTCATTTGGGCATACAGTTTGCACTTTAGTGGCACCGAGTCTGCCAAACTATTGTAAGAGTTTGGAGAGGGGGAAGATGGCATTCGATCCACCATTTCTGCATTCCTGGCAGTTATTTGTTGCCAGTCGTTTGTGTATGTCGTATTTTGTAGCTGCTCCTAGTTGTAATTCTCTTTCAAACAAAAAGCCTCTAGTGGAATGGAAAACCAGCATTGGCAGAACCTGTATTTGCTGTGGTATCCCTGTGAAGTGTCCATGTGATGTATTTTATGGGATTAATAGCCAATGTAGACTTTTTAAAGGTTCTACATTACTTAAAAAGTTTTACTATTAATGTCTTAATGTAAATGACACATTTAGTGTTTTTGTTTTTTTGATGCATTCTTTTTTATTGATTTACAAGACTGGCATACCCGTCACTCAAACATAAAATAATAATGAGATTGACTTTGATTAGGTGGTGGAACAGTCTAAACAAGAAGCATGGAACATAATTTCTGAGGCTTGTGGAATCTGCTTACATCACATGCTGTGCATGGGCCGACATCTAGTGGAAGCTGCAGAGCATTAGTTATTTCGAAACTCGAAAATGGACATCCAGGGCATACCAGTAATATTATCCCTAGCGTGATGTCCACTGTACCCATGATCCCTGATGCGTCGAGGTCCCTCGGAGTGTTTTTTTCTGCCATTCTAGACTGGCGTGTATAGCGGAGTTCCTCTTTCGGCATAAAGCCATTGACTTATTTCAATTATCGATAGTTAATTCTTTCTATCCTTTACTTCACCGACCTCCGAAACATCACTCCAGTGAAGACCGGGAAACTGCCCATCGAAGGACTACCGTGACGGACCGTTGGGCCTTGGAAGGCTGCCCCGGGCCTTGGCCCAGACAGTAGGGAGATGGGGGGGGGGGGGGGTCATTTTAGGATGTATATGCCCCCTTTCCTACACTATTTACACCCAGCTGCCATAGTTTGTAGTTATGGACACAACCCCATTTAAATTCTGCCCCAAGTGCATTCGTAAATTCACGTGGGGCGACAAGCATTTAGTCTGATGTCTTCCAAGAGACCACGTCGAAACGTCTTGACGAGCGTGTATGCTCTTCAAGCCGAAGACTTTAAAGGACCGCTCCACAAAACACTGGTCCCACTATGCCAGGCAGCTTGAGGCCATGGAGGTAGAGGGCGCTTTCAGTGATGGCAGTAACGCTGCCGTTTCGGGCAGCTAGGGCGACTGGGTAGCTCCAGCTACCCAAGCGCAGGCCCACGACCTTGGAGGACAGGCTGGCGGCCATGTTGTGGGGACGACACCCAGCAGCGGAAGCGCATCAAAATCACACACCACATAACCCTGAGTTGAGACTCGACACATGGGTCGAGTGTTTGACAACGCACGCCAACCAGGGAAGGGTCAGTTGAGTCCCTGTCCTCTGGACGTTCTCGCTCGAGATCGCTCCAAGACAGGACCCAACCGTCGAAAGACGGCGAGGGTGTCGCTTGCAAAACTCTCTCCGAAGGCCGGTTGTCTGCAGACGAGACTTCGGCCCTTGCCACTCCCGAAAGTCGACGCAGCTTCAGATCAGGTAGTAGGCCCCAAACAGTCGATTACACACGGCTCTGGGCGCTGGGGGGGTGGGGGAAAACAGTACACAAGAAGTCCTCAAGGCCCCTCATGGGGATAAAAGCCTTCTTATGGAAAAACCCCTCAGAAGGAAAAACCTAGAGAATCTAGGCCCATATCTCATAAAGATAAACAAGAATCTAAGGTAATACCTCCCACAGATGAAGACTTAGGTATTTCTTCACAATCCATGGTAATCCAAAGTTCAAAGGTATGGTCTTCACAAGACATAGACAGGGTAATGAGGAGAATGACCTTTATGGCCAATTTCTACGAAAAAGACCCTGCATACTTCCAGAGTAGAATCATTGCTTAGGGGACTGTTATTAAACGGCATGCGTGGCTGCGCCAGTCAGGTTTCAGACCAGAAAAGCAGGCCACCCTAATAAACATGCCTATTGAACCCAATGTGCTCTTTGGCAAGCCCGTCAATGACGCCCTTAAAACCGCCATGGACGAGTATGACACGCTCAAATCGTTGGGCCAACTCACCAACAAGCCTCCTGGCCAGAGGCGTAGTGTCAATTTTCGCCGTTTCCGCGGCCAAAGTTCTCAACAGGGCTCCAACTACAGTCAAAACCAGGGCTCATCCTGGGGAAATAGTTAAGGTCAGTCCTCCCAGGGCTATCCTAGAGGACAGTGCAGAGGTTGTGGTCGGGGGAGGGGCAACCCCTTTCGAGGTGGCACACCACCTGAAAAGCAGTGAAATTGCGCTCCAGGAGCCCTCCCATGCCTCTCCATTAGGAGGGCGCATTTCCAGCTTCACCCACACATGCGAGGGAATCACTTCAGACAGATGGGTGCTGTCCACAGTAGCAGGCGTATACTGTATAGAACTCCTCCAACAACCCCACGATCGCACCCCAAGACAAAAGATCCACTCAGATTAACACCAGCATCTCCTTCTCGAGGAGATAGCTACACTTCTAATAAAGGACGCCATCGAAGTTGTCCCGGGCAACCAGGTAAACAGGATTATTTATTCAACATATTTCCTTGTGCCAAAGAAAGATCTAACAAGGTGCCCAGTATTAGATTTGCGCCCTGCAGACAAGTATGTCAAGCCACAAAAGTTCTGTATGACTACGCTACAAGAGGTAATCCCTCTATTAAAAAAGGATTACATTGCAACACTGGATATGAAAGATGCTTATTTTCATATTTCAATGTTCCCAGCGCACAGAAGATTCTTGTATTTCAAGATAGCGAACCAGCACTACCATTTCAAAGTACTGCCTTTTGAAATGGCCTCTATTCCAAGGATATTCACAAAGGTACTGGTGGTGATGGCAGCGCACCTGCGCAGGGAAGCAATCCCAGTGTACCTTAACTGGACGACTTTCTCATTACAGGGGAGTCCCCCCCCCCCCCCCCCTTCTCTAATTTGCAGACAAAACATTCAAAGAACAATCAACCTTCTCTTTCAATTGGGCTTCTCCATCAACGAGAAAGTCAAGCCTAGTGCCAAGCACTTCAAAACAGTTCCTAGGAGATGTGTTAAACACACGAGGGGTTGGTCTTTCCGTCGGAGGAAAGGGTACAAAATGTGTTACTGCAAATACCACATTATCAGGCCGGCCCCCAAATAAGGGTGCGGAAAGCTATGCGTTTAATAGGCATGAGGGCATCTTGTTCCTCATGCGCGCCTGTGACCCATGCAGGAGTGGTTGGCCAAACAGTTTTCTCTGGCAAGTGGTCAGTGGGACGATCTAATAGTCATTTCGCCTACACTTTTACAAAATCTTCGCTGGTGGCCAAGGGAAAATCTAATGAAGGTGAAGCCCTTCTACGATCCAGAGATGCAGGCGATTGTCACGACGGACGCCTCTCTAGCGGGGTGGGGGGGTTCACTACCTTGACCACACAGCTCAGGGCCTGTGGTCTCGCACGGCAGCTCAGAACCACATCAATCTGCTAGAGCTGCTGGCAGTATTCAAAGCCCTTCGGCATTCGAATCCCATTTAACAAACCAATCTGTGCAGATCCCGACAGACAGCACTACAGCGATTGTTTTATATCAACAAACAAGGGGGCACACATTCTCCAAATCTGTCCAGACGTGCGCAGCAAATTTGGAAATGGGCACTGATGTCGTCACAGCATGTTCCAGGGCAGACTCATTGAGCTGAGATCCCCTACCAGAGGAAGACGAGTGGCGTTTACACAAGAGTCGTAGGACACCTCTTCTCTTTATGGGGTTTCCCCACAATAGACTTATTCGCCACAAGCGTAAAGAGTCAATGCCCAGACTGTGCGTTCAGGTTCCCCCCCCAGCCAGGCTCCAAGGGGAAAGCCTATGGATGAATTGGTCAGAGAAATTTGCTTACGTCCCCCGCCGCCCCCCCCGCCACCCCCCCCCCCCAACACCTGTCATGTGGAAAGTGGTGAACAAAATCCACAAGGAACCGATGACGCTTATCCTGGTTGCTCCTATGTGGGCAAGACAACCATGGGATCCACATCTGCGCAAACAGGCGATGAGCGATCCCATCAAACTCCTGTGCCAGTACAATCTACTCACTCAGCACAAGGGACTAACTGTGCACCCGCAGCCTAACTCAATGAACTTGGCAGCATGGCTCCTGAGGTCCTAGAGTTGGGACACGTCAACCTGCCACAGAGATGCAAGGATATCTTAAAGGAATCAAGAAAACCAAACACGAGGCACTGTTACTTTTACAAATGGAGAAAATATTTGGTGCCAGTCGAAACAAATTAAGCCCATAGAATGTACTCCATCCCACAATTTATATGCTCCATTTGCTAATTGCAGGGTTAGTATTCAAGTCCCTAAAGGTCTACCTGGCGGCTTTATCAGCCTACACGACTTCCTATAATAGTCTCATGGTGGAAGGTACCGGTCATCAAAGCATTCATGGAAGGAGTAAAGAGACTCCACCCTCAAATTCCTAATTCGCCGCTAGGGTGGGATCTCAATGTGGTACTCGCTAAGCTCATGGGAGCCCCTTTCGAACCTATGCACAAATCTAGTCTCAAGCACATGACTTATAAACTGCCTTCTTAGTGGCTATCACTTCCATAAGAAGAGTTGGTGAAATTCAAGCATCGTCAGTGCAGGGTCCTTTCTTTGTTGTACACAAGGACAAACTGGTTTTACGTATTCGCCCTAGGTTCTCCCCTAAATTCATCTCAAAATTTCATGTAAACCAGTCAATTGACCTACCAGCTTTCTTCCAAGAACCCAACAGCTCAGCTGAGGGAAAACTCCACACACTAGATGTGAGGAGAGCGGTTCTATACTACATAGACAAGTCCAGATTGCTAAGATAAACAGATCAGCTGTTTGTCTGCATAGCGCCAGACAGAGAAGGTGACCGCATTTCAAAGAATGCCATCTCTAGGTGGATAGTCAGATGTATACAACTGTGCTGTTCCCTATCAAATAAGACTCTGCCTTTTACGCACATGGCTCATTCCACAAGAGGCAGAGGAGCCACTCTGGCTTTCATCGCAAATGTCAGTTTAGACAGTATTTGCAAAGCAGCTACATGGAGCTCAATATATACTTTCACTCAGCACTACTGCATTGACACTCATTCCAAGACAGATACACAAGTGGTTCTTGGACATTTATTCGCTCACGAACGTTTTCACATCCCACCTCCTTCTCCTTACACTGCTCGCTAGTCTATGCACAGCATGTGATCTAAGCAGATTCCACAAGCCTCAGAAGGGATACATTACTCACCGTAATCTCATTTCTGATGCTTGTATCTACTTAGATTCACATGCGGCCCACCCTTCCCCCCCCTCGGAGAGAAGGCGCATGGATGCTTAGGAGCTTGTCTGATCTGTATCTGCTGTGATACAACTGTACTTGCGCTACACCTGATGTCAGAAAAATAACAATCTGAGGGACCTTGATGCGTGAGGGATCATGTGTACATGGACGTCACACTAGGGATAGTATTACTGGCATGCCCTGTTGACGTCCCTTTTCGAGTTTCAAAAACTACTGTAATGCACTGCAGCTTGCATTAGATGTCGGCCTATGCACAGCATGTGAATCTAAGCAGATACAAACATCAGAAATAAGATTGCCGTGAGTAATGTATCCCATATTCTCACAAACAAAGAGCGGGCAGGCCAGGTCCGCATAGTGCGTAAGTAGTCACGCAGTTCCTGAAGAGGCAGGTAGCTCCATCGGGGGGCTGGGGAGTGGGTGGGGTGGGGCTCCCACCGGCGCTAGTTTTGGAATAGTTGCTCAAGGCCTCGCCGGTCATGTAGTGCCAGACCATTTACCCCACACCTTCAGGAATTTACCAGGGCAGCCTCTGGCGGAGTATATAAATTTCCCCATGGACGCACATCTGTCCATTTCACTCCCCCCAACTCCCTTGCTCCTTTTTTCAGAGCAGCCAGAGCACCACTCTGGTGGGGATAGTGCGCGGTACAAATACCCTTTAACATTAACATCTGCCCAGGGTGTGTCCTTCGGTTGACCCCCCCACTAGGTGGCTACAAGTCTTTTAGGAGACCCAGTGCCACAGCGAGGAATGTTTTTTTTCTCCTTGTGTGGTCTACCTCGCCCCAAATACCTAGCAGTGCAACCTTAGGTTTTAGCGGAGCCGGATTGTCTAGGACAGGGGTGCACAACTGATTTTGACAGAGGGCCAAAAGTACCTTACATGATGGCTATAGTGGGCCGAAAAGTAAATGTGGGTGGGGCGGGTGGCGTGGCGCGGTAGGAGGCTTTTTCAAACCCCAATTTTTATTAAACACATGGGGTGTAACGATTTTTATTGGTATTTCAAACTTACATTTTGTACTACACATTTTCCATTATCATTTATTTCTATTTAGTTATTGCATATCGTCTATTTAATTCAATTATATTTTATTGACCCTTAATTGGACATTGTTATTTTGGACTGCTATACTTTGCTGTGTGAGTTGCCTAAGAGGAGTATGGCCTTCATTGAGTCAGGTTTCCACAAAAAGCAAAGGATGTACATCTCCTAACTGCTTGTTTTAGCTTTATTATTGGGTTCACTCTTGGGGTGCGACACTATGCCCCCACCCCTCAACCAAACATTATGCCCCATGGCCCCCACCCCTCAACCAAACACTATGGCCCATGGCCCCCACCCCTCATGGCCCCCAATCATGCTCCATGCATACATACCCATACACACCCCAATCCCCACCCCCACATCTCAACATACACACACAAACATACAGGTAGGACAGACCCGGCAAATAAGCAAACAGCGCACCCCCCAGTTACCGGACGTGCTGGAAAACAGGCTAGCTGTAACGCTGGCGAGGTCTCTGGTATTACGGCTGGCGTGGGTGTGGCAAGGCTGAAATGCCTTCCAGCATCAAGCCTTACTGGCCACACCAGCCGTAGTGCTGGCCCTCCATTGATGCAGCACACACACACGCTACGTGACTCGTAGGAGCCACGTGGTGCATGTGCCCTGAGCCAATGAGGGCCAGTGTTTGTGTCCGGCCCGGAAGAGTTACAAAACTGCATGGCGGGCTGCAACTGGCCCGCGGGCTGCAAGTTGTGCGCCCGTAGTCTAGGACCGCATTCATTTCATGAATACACTCAAGCCAGAATTTGTGTATGACCTCACATTCCCACAGCATGTGATGAAAGATGAACAGGCATCCTACGACATTGATGGCACTCTACATCCTCCCTCAGTCCCCACTTGGCCAATGCAGCCCCAGAGTGATGGGCCTGGTGTAGTATTTCATACTGTATATGCCTTAATTTGACGTCTATGCCTATTTTGCAGGGGAACGTTAGGGCCTCCACCCACTCCTCCAACTCCAAGGGGCTCACCAATCTCTCCCACCTCTCCTGCAGACAGGCTAGGTCCCGGGCCTAAATCCAGTAATCACTTGATACAGTGTCTATGTGGTTTTTGCCAGAATCTTTGCGTGTAGGACATTGACCTCAAGGGGTGAGCTTTATGGAATATCTGAGAGAACGGGGTCTGGGCATGTTGGGTGTGTCAGTTGTGTGTGTCTTTCGATGTCTCTGGGAGGAAGGTCAAACTCCCCTCGTAATGTCACCCAACGGCTTGAGGTGTCCCTCCTGCAAGACCTCCATTAAGGTCAGTATCCCCTGATCCTCCCAGCTACGAAAGCGGCCCATTGTCATAACCTCTGGGATATACCCATTGTCCCACCTAGGTTGGCCCCACCTAATGTATTGGAGTGCTTCCATCCACACTGATCGTATTTGTCGTTCTCATCCCTGGAAGATCAGCCACAGTATAAACTTATTTCTGAGGCTTGTAGATTTGTTTAGAATTGCATGCTGTGGAAATCGCAGAGTATTGCAGCTTTCTTTCGAAGATCGAAAAGGACGTTGACTTTGGTGTGACTGTAACACTATCCCTAACATGACATGTAGTGTACCCAAAATACCTCACGCGTCGAGGTCCCTCTAGATTGTTTTTTTTCCCGCCACGCTAGTTGGTCACTTATGCGGAGCACCTAAGAGTTTTATATTGCCAAATTCTTTTCCACGGCCTACAGTCGTCTAGTCCACTTCGACAACCTTCTTGACGACTTCTGCATGGGTTTCCTGCCGCAGACATCTGCAACTGCTTGACGACTGTCAACCGCGTGGCCTCGGCCCTCTAGCCTGGCCCTTACAGTAGGGAGAATGGGGCCCTGGGTTTTATTACGCTCTCTGAGAATGTATTTCCTTCACCCCGCTTTCTCGTCTTGGTTTGGCTGCCGCTAACCTGTGCTATGGGAGGACTCCTTTTAAATGCTGCCTGTCGTGTAACAGCAAATTTCCCAGCAAAGACACCCATCGCCATCGGTGGCTTCTTTGTGACCATGACGAGCGCTCGTGCAAGGCCTGTAAACTTTCGACTAAAGACGTTGAAAGACAGGCGGACTAAACGGTGGGTGGCCTATGCTATGCGGGCCGAAAACCTGCCTCCCCACCCCTCTCACAGTATGGCCGTCGCTTCGGATGACCAGCAATCCGTTGGCAGCCATGGCTCCGAATTGGAAGCTGTCGACCTCTCAGCAGAGCCTGCATGCTCCCAGATGCCCGTCCCCGACAGACGGGCCACTAGCACGGTTATGGGGAGATCACACCCCAGCGACAATGGCCCCCACACACCACATGTACTAAAGCACACAATCCCTAAGGCCTCTTCAACTGAGGTGCTTGACGCCCACAGAAAATTTCGACAGCACCTTCTGAACCTCATGGTTTGACGCCCTCCACGCAACCACGTTCATGGCATGCGACTGGGCATCCTTCTGAAACGGGCGTTCCCACGTAAAAGTTCACTGTCGACCTGCCATCCAAGGGTGCAGATGCGCTGATGGACCCATTGGAGTCACCGCCTTAGACTGTGCCTTTAGGCGCGTTGAGACCCTCAGTACAGCTGCCAAAGCATTGCAAAAGCCTTTAGGAAATAATTTCTGCAACCAAGGAGTACAAGGGCACCCCCTCTCACATAGAGGACTATTCTGAGGCCTTATTGGGAAAATCTCCCCCTTCTGGGCAGCCCCTCACTCCTCCTGACCATTCAGATTCCTCTATATGGACTAGAGAGGTTTGAGCAATATATGGACATGTCCCAGTTCATTGACTTTTCGGACAGATATATTATACCCAAGAGACCTATGGAAGTGGACTTCTGCCCCGTACCCTCCAAATTGCAGTAACTCCCCATTGCTGCACAGGGACACCAAGAAGACCTAGTCAATATACCAGATGACCCAAACCAGGAGGATTCTTATGAAGAGCTTAACCCCTTTGATCAAGACCCAGCTGATCAGGATCTAGACTGGGATCAGGCGGAGGACCTGGGGACTTGACTTACACCGATGCATACCGCTGACCCGGACGTCATCTGCCTAGATCCCCCTTCTACTCCTCCACAAAGTGATTTGTCACCTGTTTTCGACCAGATGCTGTTCAACTCCATTTTAAAAAGAGCAGACAACCATTTTAAAATTACAACACACAAAGCCGCTCCAGACTCTTGACTTTGTGGAGGATATCTTTAAGGAAAAGGCCCCAATTAGCCATGCCATTACTTTACTAAATTCTATAAAGTGGCACCTGGCGCCTTCTTTGCTGTCCCCGTCTCCTCACAAGGGGAGTTAACCCCTTGGTTGAGAAATTGTTTCGCCCATCACCATCCGACCCCCCCTCCATATCAGAGGTCATGCCACGCCGGACTCCTTGGTTGTTATGACCACTTGGAAGAGGGCGGGGGAGTAACCCTGTCCTCAGCAGAAAAAAGACTGCAAGAAGCTTTACGTTTCTGTGGCCTACTCCTCAAGGATTGCAAATAACACCACGCTCCTGGCGAGTTAGTGATGTCCAGTGGGGCCTAGTGAAGGATGGTCTTCAGGATGTTCCAGAGCCCACCCGATCATGCCTGCTGGCGGTCATGGCTGAAGGCAGATAAGTAACCCAAAACATACTGAAAAACACACTGGACTCGGCTGAAACCACTGGACACACCCTCGCCCAGGGTACTCTACTTAAAAGACATGCCTGGTTAAAAAACTCCAGGTTCAAACCCGAAACTCGGGCCTCTCTAATAAGCCAGTGGAGTATTCCAACCTTTTTGGGAAACCGTTTGATGCCGCCCTAGAGACGGCAAAGAAAGAACACGACTCTAAAGTCACATAGCCAGATCAAAGCTAAACCTTTTCACCAGCGTGAAGGCTCTAACGCACGCCGGTCCTTTCGGGGCCAATCGTTCTCCCGCTCACCCCATGGGCAATATGGCTCTCGGAATACCCCCTGGTCCTCCAGTCAAGGCTTCTCTGGTAACTTCCAATACCAGCAAACAGGCTCTCATAGGGGCAAGGGTGGCGGCAGAAACTCTACTCCTAGAGGCTCCCCAGCCTCCACCCCAAAGTCACTCACGGTTCAGGTACCCTCCCACGCTTCCCCCAGTCGGGGGTCGCTTGTCTTCATCCATGCCTGGGAGGAATCACTACAGATCAGTGGGTACTAAAGACCGTTGCCCATGGGTATTGTATTGAGTTTCTCCGACCACCTTGCTACCACCCACTGAGAAGCAGACTCATGTCGCCAGAACACCTGCGCATCCTGCCCGGAAGAAATTCAGGTTCTGCTGGAAAAAGAGCACCATCGAAGTCGTCCCCCTTCTCCAGGTAAACCGGGGTATTTATTCAGTGTACTTCCTTGTACCCAAAAAGGATCTCACCCTACGAACAAGTAAGTTCAGGATGACATTTCAGGTGGTAATCCTACTGCTAGAGCAGGGGGATTACATGGCCACATTAGACATGAAAGATGTATACTTTCATATTTCAATGTTTCCAGCGCACAGAAAGTACCTCAGGGTCATGATAGAGGACACGCACTATCAGTTCAAGGTTCTCCCCTTTGGCATTGCCTCAGCCCCAACAGTTTTCACAAGGGTGCTTGCGGTAGTAGCGGCACACCTGCGCAGGCAGTCCAACCCAGTCTGCTCCTACCTCCAACGACTGGCTCATAACAGAGGATTCGTATGTAACACGCCAGACAAATACCTAGACAACGGGGAATCTCTTCAACCTAGGATTGTCTATCAACGAGAAAAAATCCAGTCTAAACCCCAGCCACGTCAAACAGTTTCTGGGGGCCTAATTCAGACAAAAGACAGGCTCGTTTTTCCCTCCAACGAGAGGGTTCAAAACATGTTGTTCCAGATCCTTCACTATGTAGCCAGTCACCAGGTGACCGTACACAAAGCCATGCGACTGATGGGGATGATGGCTTCCTGAGTCTACCTAGTTCCTTGCGCCCCATGCAAGAGTTGCTCTAGAGCCAATGGTCAGGCCAGCCGCCAGAGGGACATCTAGTGGTTGTCTCAGCAACCCTCGTCCAGCCTCTGCAGTGGTGGTCAAGGAAAAACCTTCACCACCCCCGCAGTGGAACCGACTCTCATGACAGACGCATCTCTGACGGGATGGGGAGCTCACCTCCAACAGACGGTGCACATCGTATGGTCTCCAGCAGTAGCGTCCAATCATGTCAACCTGTTGGAACTACTAGCAGTGTGCAAGGCCCTGGTGGTCTTCCAGACACACCTCCCACGGGAGAACAGTACTAGTCCTCATGGACAGTACTATGTACTACTTCAACAACGGTGCACTCCCTCTCTAGGGCTGTCCAAACTGTCCCAAAACATCTGGAAGTGGGCACTCCTCCTCTCGCCATTTTCCAGGGGAACTCAATCTTCTGGCAGACGTACTCAGCAGAGACTTCCCCCTACCTGTAGAGCACAAGTGGCAGCTACAGGAGGACATTTTACTCGGCGTCTTCAGACTGGGGCTTCCCAGATATTGACTTATTTGCCACTCTGGAGAACGCCCAATGCCCAGATTACACCTCCAGGTACCCACTGAACCACTCTAAGTGGAACGGTCTTTGGATAACATGGTCTGGGAGATTTTTCTACGCTCTCCTCAAACCTCGAATTTCCCCCCCACCCCTGATTCCCCTGCTCAACAAAATAGTGCACAAGATGCACCAAGAACCATTCACAATAATCCTGCTGGCCCCTATGTAGGCCTCCCAACCTTGGTTCTCCCATCTCATGGCAATGTCAGTCTCCCCTCCCAGAAAGCTGCCGTGCCTGTACAACATGCTGTCTCAAGATCAGGGAGAGGCACTACATCCATACCCTCAACTTGGCAGCCCGGCTCCTGAGGTCATAGACCTTCCGCTCCCTCAGAGATGCATAGAGGCACAGAAACCTACCACCAGACATTACTACTCCAGCAATTTATCTGGTATAATGTCTAGGGCATCAATTCTATTGACTGCTCACCTAAAGAGATCGTCCTTTACCTAACTCAACTGTTAGATGCAGGACTGGTTTTCAATGTCCTTAAAATCCATTTAGCTGCGCTTTCGCTGTGCACCCCGTCACAGAGCAAGGTTTCATGGTGGGACATTCCTGTAATTAAATCTTTTATGCAAGGGGTAAAGAGACTTCATCCCCCTATCTCCAACCCAGCTCCCGGGTGGGACCTGAATTTTATTCTTTCCAGACTAATGGGACCTCCCTTTGAAACCATGCACAAGGCTAGCCTTAAAGCACTCACCTACAAGACCACCTTCCTGGTGGTGATCACCTCCATAAGGCGATTTAGTGAACTATAGGGCCTTTCAGTTCAGTACCCACTCGTCACGATTCAGTGACAAAGTGGTTTTTCACACGCACCCTTGCTTTGCTCCCACATTTATATCAAGTTCCATGTAAACCAGTCCATAGAACTACCCACCTTTTTTTTATAAAATCCCACTAACGTGACAAAAAAGCCTCCACACACTGGATGTAAGGAGAGTGGTTATCTACTATCTGGAAAAGACAAAGCCACTAAGAAAAACAAACCAGTTGTTCATTTCTGTGGCAGCTTGTAGAGAAGGGGACCCTGTCTCTAAATCCGCTATTTCCCAGTGGATCATAAACTGCATCACACGGTTTCTCTTTTCCAAGAGAGATCTACCCTTCACACCTAGAGCACACTCGACGTGGGGCACACAAGCTACCATAGCATAAATTGCAAATGTTCCTTTAGATTCCATTTGCAAAGCAGGAACCTGGAGTTCTGTACACACCTTTACGCAGCACTACTGCCTGGATACACACTCTAGGTCTGATTCTCAGGTGGGGCAAGCAGTGCTAAGACATCTCTTTGCTACTGTTCCTTCACACATCCCACTACCAACTCTGGGTACTGCTCGCTAGCCTATAAACAGATCCACACGCATCTGAAGACATGCATTACTCACTGATAGCATTTCTGATGATTGTAATCTGCTTCTTAGATTCATATGCCACCACCGTTCCTCCCCTTGTGGAGTAGAAGGAACATGGACGTCGTACACCTTCTCTCTTCTGTACTTGCTCACGCAGACTATACGGCTCCTCATGGCAGAAAAAATACAACCAGAGGGCCCTCGACGCGTGAGGGATTTTGGGTAAACTACATGTCACGTTAGGGATAGTGTTAGTCATGCCCATATCGACGTTTCTTTCGATCTTTGAAAGAAAGATGCAACATTCTGCAATTTCCACTAGATGTTGGACTATTTGCACAGCATGTGAATCTAAGAAGAACATCTGAAACGCTATTACAGTGAGTAATGCATGTTATACCTCAGTACAATATGGTACTTTAAATACAGTTTCAAACCCAAGTTCTTTAGATATCTATTGATGTTGAGGTTTTTTTGTAAAATATGTAATCTAATGTGAATTGTGGTGTGTGTATATTTGTAATAGTAGAAATGGTACACCCCAAATCTATCAAAACTATACAGCATCGACTGGAGCTAACTTGGAGAACCAACCCCGCCCTCCAATAACAAAGCCTTCCTGGCAAGACTGACAAGGGCCTACCGGTTAGAAATTTGAGAAGCCCAAAAAATCTTCTATAGGAACAGAATCTTGAATTCTCGCAAGGAACTGCACAGAATTGTCTCTGAATTCAAGGCACTAGGTTGCTCAACCCCTCTCCCTCTTCACTCCTAATCCTAATGCGATGTCTTGTCTGAACATTTTCACAACATCGCTATTGATAGGCATAGTGCCATCCTCTAAAATAGCGATGATGCCCCTCCCTGCTCTTCACCTGCCCCAATTCCCTCCCGATGCAAGCCTTCTCCATCTCCTACCAGGAGCTCCTCGCGCTCATAGCGCTAAGCCGGCTGTCAGGCTTTCCTGGAGACCAATGCCCACCCACACTCTTCAAGAACATCCTAACATCAACCTCTGCCAAAGATCAATGCCTGCCGGTCTGGAAGAAGAACAGGGCCCCCCCCTCCCCCCAATCCACATGGCCTGCACAGCAACAGGGTCTGAAATCCCTTCGAGATGCAACTTTAAGATGGCCGCCGCCAAGGAAGAACAACCCCTGTGCTTCCAGCCCTCTCTGGGCTACCTGGTCATCCCCCTGCACCTTCCCCTTCAAGCCGGGAGGCGAAGCCGGCCTATTATCAAGGCCATTGTTTAAGGCCTTAGCTCTTTGTCTGTAACGGTGAACTGGTACAGTAGCTTTCCAGAATGCTGCCCATCACTCAATTGGAATGGTGTCCCATGCATTCTGCCTAGCTTAAGGTAAGCTGATTACAACAGCTGCTGTGTTGTCTCCCACACGTTATTGCCAAGTTCAAAACCTGTGCACCATCCATGAAACTCATTTGTACTCCCTTTTATCCCTTCGCCTCCACCATCCACTTTCCTTCCACCGGCACTACCACTATCCTTCAAACAGATCCTGCATTTCGCTACCTCCCATTCTACCAAGCTCACAGATCCTCCCTGCCCTGAATGAGTCTCAGCGCCAAGCACTAATCTGCCTGCAAAATGTCCCCAGTCGGCCTTGCTCCATGCTGAGCCCAGTCCGCTTTCACAACCTGTCATGATGCCTACCCCCGGCGACCCATACCAAGTCCAGCAACCCCAGAAGCAGGCATCAAGTTATACTAAGCAAACTCTACAACCCCTGCTAGGGGCTATTTGGGTGCAGTCCTGGCGCCTACGGCGCCAGGCTCATATGGAGAGTCAGACCTGGTGTCATAGGCGCCAGGCTCATAGATTTAAACTTACCTAATGCAGACCATGCTGCAAGAGCTCCAAGCCAAAGGAGGCTTGAAAGGGACTACTTTACCTAAGGGACTTTTTTTTTTTACTCGGGTGGGGCTGGGGAGGAATACTTACCTGGGACTACTTTGGAGGCTATATAAACCATGCCCAAAGAGCAGCACACGCTTCGCGTTACTCTGCATCCAGCAGCGTACCGCTCACCGTGCCGGCAAGTCTGCATCCAGTCTTCTGCCACGCCCGCCTCAAGTCCGGAGCTCCTAGGAAAAGGGGAGAGAAGGAGAAAAGGTTAGAACAAGAGCAATACCTTTGATCCTTACCTGAATTCCCGATCCATTGCGCCTTCAAACTGGAAGAAAGAAGTTATTTTATGCGCGTCGCCTCGCCTGCAGCAGCACCGCGCTGAACTCACCGGCCTTCGCAGCATCTTCACATTCCACTGCATGCTCCCGCCTCACTCCGGCACTTAAGGGGAAGATGAGAACAGCAAGGTGAGCCAAGGCAATGCACAGAGGCAATATTAATTACCCCCCATAGACTTACCTGATTTACCACCGGGGGTACTATTCCTCTTCACGGGTCGGCGCAGCTACCACTGCATCCTCGCCGAACCCCGGCCCCTAAGGGGAAACAAAAGGGCAGCAAAATGAAACAAAGGGACAAACGAGGGGAAACCTCCTCACCACAATAGACTTACCTGATTTTACTGCCGGAGGCATTATTCCCCGAGACTTCATATTTTCTCTCATCGCCTGAATAAGAGAGAAAGCAACAGGTTACATATTGACATTATTTTATCGAACTGTGTTGAATAATACAACTCCTTACCTGAATATTACCAGTTGCCACGAGGAACTCTTCACTAGGGTCAAGCTGCAACCTGCAAGGAATCTGACAAGAGTGAAAGTCAGACATTTGAACTCTTACGAACTACATACTTACGGCGTCTTGCTGGGAATCTGTCAATATTGTTCTGGAACTTACCAATTCCTTCGAGCCAGTGAAGCAACTGGTTATCAACGCGCCCCTGCGCTGAATGCAGGATGGAGAGCTCATCTTTCCAAACCATCAGGTGAGACTATAAGAGGAGACATCAAAGGTGATCAATGGGGAGAACCGCGGGAGTGGGGGAGGGTTAACGCTCAACTCCACGGGTGTTTAATTCCCTTTCTCCATTTGCAGAAGAATATTCCTATGGGCAAAGCAAACGAAGCTAGGTGGGCCAGTCCAGTCCGTCATCTCGCCACTACGCGTCACATTGGTGGAGGCCGCAGTTGTCCAGTTCAGATCGACGCTCCTGTGAGAGCCAGGTGAGTGCAACAGAACGCGAAGCCTACCCACAAATTCCCACCCGGGCGTTATGGATACCTCAGAAACTGACCAATGGCCCAATTACTAGGGGAACTGAGGGCTGAAGTACATTCCCGCCCGTCAAGAAACCAATACTCTTAAGAGCGAACTGATGACCTTGCTAGGCAACTACTGCAAAGCCAGGCTGGACAAGCACCCCTGCCGGGCCCCGGGGGGAATCCAGCTCCTATGTCATCGAGTAACCCTGTGCAAGTAAACCTACCAGGAAGTATTCCATTAGCTCCGCCCAAACGCTTTGCCGGAGATCCTAAAAGGTTCGCCGTGTTTATGAACCAATGCCGCTTGCACTTTTTATGCAGACCCGGAGCCTTCCCAAACGATCAAGCCAAGGTAGCCTTCGTATTGTCATATCTCAGCAGCAGTGCAGCTGATTGGTTCCACTAGTTACTCAGGATGACCCAATTCTTCAGGATTTTCAGGGCTTTCAAATGAGCATGGAAAGACTATTTGCCCGGCACTCCCAAGGACAGGCCCTGGATAACGAGCTTTTGTCCCTACGACAAGGTAGCCAGGACTTTCTATCCTACATCGCGACCTTTAATAGGTTGATAGTGGAAGCTGGATGGCCTGAGGTAAAACTAATCACGTTATTTCATCGTGGGCTTCGAGGAGAACTCGAGGATGTCTTGGCTCAAGTCGTGAACCCACCTCAAGACTGCGCTGAATATGTAGACTTAGTGGTCCAGTTAGATCACAGACCTCAGAACAGAAAGGCTGAGCGAGCCAAGTTTGAGAATCGGGTGTTGGCCAAGACCCACGCTAACCCCAAAGGAGCAGATGCTTCAGAACCCATGCAAATCGGAGGGGTTAAAGGACCTTTAACCCAGAAGGAAAGAGAAAGGAGACAGCAAATGCAATTGTGTCTATATTGTGGAACCTCTGGGCATTTTCTACAGGATTGCCCTGTAAAACCACCCAAGAAGGTGGTAGGAGCTGCTGATAAAACCCATATGGAGTCAGACTTGGGGGGGGGGGGGGGGGGAGACCACGCCCGACAAGCGTAGAGGTCCGCTTGCCGAGCTTGAAGGATACTCGCCAATGGTCCTCGTAGATCCAAGGCAGCCATCGCGTACGCACGCATTAAGGGCATACATTGATAGCGGGGCCATAGGAAACTATGTGGACTACGAATTGGCTTCCAGGATGAATCTACCTCCCTGCCGAAAAACCACCTCAGATGTCATCACCACAGTCGATGGAACTGAAATTGCCTCTGGGCCTGTAACTCATTCCACTACAGAGATGACACTATTGGGTCAGGATGGGCATCGAGAGACTATTGTGTTTGATCTAATCAAAGCCCCACAGTTCCAAATAATACTGGGGATACCTTGGTTGGAAACACATAATCCTTGTATTGATTGGCGAGAGAAGAGAATAACCTTCCCGGATTGTGCACAAACCTGTTACCCAAAGAAAAATCTGAACGCAGGCCTGGCCCCAGTAACCACAGCAGTCGTGCAACTACCTCCAGAATACCAAGAATTCCAGGATGTCTTTCAAAAAGAACAGGCAAACACCTTATCACCTCACAGATCGTACGATTGTCAAATCGATCTCATACCCTGTGCACAAACCCTTGTAGCAGGATCTACGCCTTTACGGAACCTGAGAACCTTCACCTACGACAATACCTAGACCAGTACCTTGCTAATGGCTTAATTCGCCCATCCAAGTCCCCTGCATCTTCAGCTTTGTTCTTAGTGCCCAAAAAGGAAGGTGACCCCAGAACGTGCATAGACGACCGCACATTGAACCAGATAACTGTTAAGAACCGATACCCATTGCCTCTGATCCCTGAATCACTAGACCAAGTGAAGGAAGCTTGCATATACACTAAGCTAGGTCTCCGGGGGGCATGCCATCTGGTACGTGTAAAAGGGGGCGATGAATGGAAGACTGCTTTTCGCACGAAGTATGGGTTATTCAAATACCAGGTGATGCCTTTCGGGTTGTGCAATACACCAGCAGCCTTCCAATACTTCATGAACGATGTCCTTTGTGAACTCATTGACGTTTGTGTTGTCGTATATATCGATGATATTCTAGTATACTCCTTCAGAATCTGACCATGTGAAGCATGTCCGAGCAGTCCTTGAGAAATTGCGCCAGCACAAACTATATGCAAAACTGGAAAAATGCATTTTTCATGCCACAGAAGTTGAATTCCTTGGGTTTATCCTGACCCCAAAAGGAGTCTGAGTGGCCATCACCAAAGTTCAGTTAAAGGAGTACAAAGCATGCTTATCCCGGATTTTTCACATGTTGTACATCCCATCACAGCACTCTTGCGAAAAAATAAACGCTTTATGTGGACTGAAGAAGCTGAAAATGCCTTTGAAGAGCTGAAAGCGAAATTCACGTCTGCACCTGTATTAAAGCACCCGCGCCCTGAACTTCCATACATAGTGGAAACTGATGCATCCAGTCTAGCCATGGGAGCTGTCCTGTCTCAAAAGGACCCTGAAACTGGCCAGCTTCACCCAGTAGCATTTTGGTCCAGAAAGTTCTCAGCACCCGAGTTAAGCTATGCAGTTGCCGACAAGGAGTTATTATCCATTAAATCCGCCTTCAAGGCTTGGCGGCACTATCTCCTCGGTGCCAGGCATACCATTACTGTGATCACCGGAATTTACAGTATTTAAAGACTGCCCATCAGAGTTGGCGTGACGATTGGGCCTTGGCTTTGTTCTTTGCCGAGTTCGACTTTGTGATAACCTATCGACCAGGTTGTAAGAATGGTAAAGCAGACGCTGTATCCCGAATAGGGATGGGAGAGGCACAAGTGAATCCAGAACCAGTACCTATAATTTCTGAACAAAGGATTCTTGGCATGACAACTCTACAGACACTAGAGGACATTCAGGTAAAGATCCAACAACTCTTTGATCCTACAGCCCTGCAGGACTGGGTAAAGAAAGGCCCGGAATACTCTGTTACCAATGACCTACCTTATTACCAAGGGCGGCTATTTCTGCCACATAAGGAACTACAAGAGCTAGTCATTTCCCGTTATCATTATACTCTAATGGAGGGGCACCCAGGTATTGCAAAAACTGAAGCTAAGATTAAGAGGCAATTCTGGTGGCCCACCTGGCGAAAGGATGTTAAATCATTTGTGATGTCTTGTGGCATTTGCGCCCAAAACAAAATTCAAAAGAAAAAACCCGCTGGACTCTTACAACCTTTAGACATTCCGCCTACACCATGGCACACCTTATCGTTAGACTTTATTACTGATCTACCCCCATGCAATGGATTTAACTCCATTCTAGTCATTGTGGATCTTTTTTCCAAGATGGCCCACTTTATTCCTTTAAAGGGATTACCTTCAGCTTCAATCCTGGCCAAAGAGTTCCTCGAAAACATTGTTTGCATACATGGATTTCCGTCCGTATTGGTCTCTGACCGGGGCACTCAATTCATTTCACATTTTTGGAAAAAATGTCAATTGGCGCAAATCGATGTGAGGTTATCGACCAGTCACCACCCCCAAACCGATGGTCAAACGGAGAGGACCAACCAGACTCTCGAACAATACCTTCGTTGTATGTTACATCAGACTGATAGTAATTGGAAAGACATTCTTTGGATCGCCGAATATGCACTTAATAATTCAGTACATTCTGGAACTGGACAAAGCTCCTTTTATACCTTTTTATATGGGCACCATCCTCGAACCTCAGATCTTGACTCACCCCAACACTTAGAAATGCCCGCAGTAGACCATCTGCACGCTATGATTACACAAGCCTTTAAGGAAGCAACTGAACTTTTAAAAAAGGCGAAAGAAAAATACAAGAAAGATGCTGATCAGCATAGAAGTGATACTCCACAATACTAGGTAGGGGACCAAGTACGGTTAGCCACAAACCATATACCTCTAAAGGGAACACGGGCCTTTAACCCCAGATATTTGGACCTTACTCTATTAAGGCCATTATCAACCCAGTGGCTGTCCAATTGGACTTACCTGCTAATATGCAAATTCACCCCGTCTTTCATGTGTCACGTTTGAAGCCAGTGCAACCAGGGACAAGACTAACCAAGCCACCAGACCCCATCCTTGTAGACGGGGAACCCGAATTTGGAGTTCAGAACATCCTAGACTCCAAGCTGATAAAGTCAAAACATTTTTATTTAATCGACTGGAAGGGTTACGGACCACAGGAAAGATCATGGGAACCTAGTGACCACGTTCATGCACCCCGATTGGTGAAAAAATTCCACTGAAATTTCCCAGACAAACCAAAACCACAGGGAAGAACGACTTGGGGGTGGGAGTGCTGTTATGATGCCTACCCCCGGGGACCCAGACCAAGTCCAGCAACCCCGGAAGCAGGCATCAAGTTATACTAAGCAAACGCTACAACCCCTGCTAGGGCCTATTTGGGTGCAGTCCTATGACGCCAGGCTCATATGGAGAGTCAGTCCTGGCGCCATAGGCGCCAGGCTCATAGATTTAAACTTACCTGATGCAGACCATGCTGCAAGAGCTCCAAGCCAAAGGAGGCTTGGAAGGGACTACTTTACCTAAGGGACTATTTTTTTAACTCGGATGTGGCTGGGGAGGAATACTTACCTGGGACTACTTTGGAGGCTATTTTAACCACGCCCGAAGAGCAGCACACACTTCGCGTTATTCTGCATCCAGCAGCGTAACGCTCACCGTGCCTGCAAGTCTGCATCCAGTCTTCTGCCACGCCCGCCTCGAGTCCGGAGCTCCTAGAAAAAGGGGAGAGAAGGAGAAAAGGTTAGAACAAGAGCAATACCTTTGATCCTTACCTGAATTCCCGCTCCATCGCGCCTTCGAGCTGGAAGAAAAGTTATTTTATGCGCGTCGCCTCGCCTGCAGCAGCACCGCGCTGAACTCGCCGGCCTTCGCAGCATCTTCACATTCCACCGCATCCTTCTGCATGCTCCCGCCTCACTCCGGCACCTAAGGGGAAGACAAGAACAGCAAGGTGAGCCAAGGGAATGCACAGAGGCAATATTAGTTACCCCCATAGACTTACCTGATTTACCAGCGGGGGTACTATTCCTCTTCACGGGTCAGCGCAGCTACCACCGCATCCTCGCCGAACCCCGGCCCCTAAGGGGAAACAAAAGGACAACAAGGTGAAACAAAGGGACAAACAAGGGGAAACCTCACCACAATAGACTTACCTGATTTTACCGCCGGAGGCATTATTCCCCGATACTTCATATTTTCTCTCAGTGCCTGAATGAGAGAAAGCAACAGATTACATATTGACATTATTTTATCGAACTGTGTTGGATAATACAAATCCTTACCTGAATATTACCGGTTGCCACGAGGAACTCTTCGCTAGGGTCAAGCTGCAACCTGCAAGGAATCGGACAAAAGTGAAAGTCAGACATGTGAACTCTTACGAACTACATACTTTTCGGAGTCAATATTGTTCTGGAACTCACCAATTCCTTCAAGCCAGTGAAGCAACTGGTTATCAACGCGCCCCTGCGCTCAATGCAGGATGGAGAGCTCATCTTTTCAAACCATCAGGTGAGACTATAAGAGGGGACATCAAAGGTGATCAGTGGGGAGAACAGCGGGAGAGGGGGAGGGCTAACGCTCAACTCCACGGGTGGTTAATTCCCTTTCTCCATTTGCAGAAGAATATTCCTAGGGGCCAAGCAAACGAAGCTAGGTGGGCCAGTCCAGTCCGTCATCTCGGCACTACGCGTCACATTGGTGGAGGTCGCAGCTGTCCAGTTCAGATCGACGCCCCTGTTGGAGCCAGGTGAGCGTAACACAACCTCCCAGTTCAAAGGAGTCGAGATAAGCAGCAGAAGGCATTTGGTGGACAGAAAGCTAAAATCAAATACACGAATTACATGGAGACGGAGACGGTTTCACAGTGCTTAAGAAAAGTGACCGGCCAAGCAAGAAGAGTTGGGGCCTTCACACCTACGCGCAGCCTTGAGCCATGCACAGATATCTGAGTTCTCCCAGACAGAGAGGCAGCATCGAGGCCTACAAATTAAAAACTAATTGACACATGGCCAGTGGGTCAGTGATGGATGGTGGTACTGGTTGTTGGGAGGCTAGGGGAACTGACAGGCACCCTGCACCTGGCCGACCATTCTGCGTGCTGCTAGGCAAAGTGGAAAAGTACAAGGTGACGTGGTATCAACCCAATCACAATGCACCAAGTAATCTAGGATCCTATAGTCCATAGAACCAATGAGACGTCATACTTTTTGTGATGTTTACAGTAGTCATTCTGAAGGAAGGGCTTAGATGCCCCACCTGACGCTAGTTATCCAATCCCCTCTCCCCGTTACCGTATACAGATATAGTGCCTATACTAAGGTTACCTTCCTATAACCAATAGAATTGCATGCAACATTTTCAGCATTTTTCACGTCGGCGATGACAAATTTTTTGTATAAAGGATGAGGTTTCTGTAAAGTTCGTTGGAGTTGAAGCGAGAAGGAAGATAGCGCCACTGTGGATATTCTTAACTCCCCGTTTTTTGTACTTGTCATTAAACGGACTCCCTTTGCCAAACCATTGAGTTGTCATTCTTGCTTTGATGCTCTAGTACGAATATGAATCCCCATCCATCTCACGGGTGCTGCTATTCCATCTTAAAGTGCTGTTTGGGACAACCCCAGTCCTATGGGCAGGCTGGGGTCCCTCCTGCACACTAGTTGTAGCAAAACCTAGCAAATGACGGTACAAACTATAAAGTAGCAGTAACTGGCAAAGGCTTTGCTACTAAGGATTTAAATATCTGTAATTGGTGTGCCTTATAAGTACCGCGCCATGGTGTAGCAAAACCTACCCACAAGGAGAAATGTCTGATGCTCTGACCCCTTGCGCATGGGTATACAAGCGCATTTAACAACAATCGAAAAGCACTCCGCTCTACACCAAAACTCATGCCGATTCTTTTAAATAATCTATACTGAACACACGGTCCTTTCCTAAACACGCCCTGGATATACATGACTATATCCTTGACAATAGGATTGACATTGTGTGTCCCACAGAGACATGGCAGCAAGAAAGCAGCGGCCCCAGTATAGACCTAGCCACCCCTTCTGGATATAAAATGATCAACATAAATTGACTACAAGGTAAGGGGGAGTGTAGTAGCAATCATAAATAAGAAGTAACTTGGCATCTTTGAGTCACAAATTGAATGCGTTGGATGCAAAGATCTACATGCAAAAAAGGCCCTCACTAGCATTAACATAGTTTTAATTTACAGACCACCTTCAGATATACCGTCATTCAATGAAGATCTAGGCCTTCTCCTTAATTCACCCAAATTCCTCCACCATACTTTTAGGAGACCTGAACCAGTGGAAAGGAAATGCCAGGGACGGGGAAGCCCTTGAGCTGGAGCAGCAACTTGCCAACGTAGGAATTACAGTTCATAACCTAAAGCCTACTCACAAGGGAGGATGCATCCTGGATTGGGTGGCAACCCGAAATGTCACTACATGTGACTTCGATACTAACCTATGTATCTGGTCAGACCACTGTATGGTCGAATGTAAAATATGTTTGCCTGAACACACAAACTGACTTTGTGAACCGCCCAAGAAAATCCTAAATCGTAATTGCAGTATACTCCAGTCAGCAGAACTAGAAACCTGTATGCAATCCATCATGAATGACTTGTCAGATTTAGACACCCCAGATAGGCTTGCAGAAATCTACAAATCTCAGTTTACCAACCTACTTGATAATAATGCACCTTTAAAGACCAAGACAATCTGGTACTGCCCAAACCAACAAGACTGGTTCACTCCTGACTTAAAGATCTTAAAACCAGTGTAAAGACAAGCTGAGCGAATATGGGCAAAAAACCAGAACATGGAAATCGGAGACAAATGGAATTCTATAGAAAGAATATATGAAACAGATCCTCCACGCCAAAAAAAGTCTACTGTGACGTTCAACACTAACAATATAAACACCACCTCACGCTTTAGTTTTAAGACCATGAGCATTGACGATCCTGCCAAAATGCCAGCTAACCTTAGGACCACTTCTAGTATAGGTGATCTTCTCCCGACTAAAATCATTCTCAATAACATTAGTATTTTCCCCCTTTCTTTACCAGATTTATAAATGATTCTTTCCTGCACAAGAACGTACCGATCACTATCAAGGAGGTAGCAGTCACGCCCATCATTATGAAGGCAGGTCTCCTTGCTAAAGACCCTGTGAACCTAAAACCAATAACTAATATTCCTTTATTATTAAACATTTTGGATAAAGCAGCAACCATCCAGTTACAGACACATTTCAAATCTGCATCGGTCTTCCACTACAAACAATCCGGCTTCTGCAGCAACTATGGAACTAAAAGTAAGACTTGCAGACACAAATGCTAAGTAAATTAGATGAAGGTAAAACGGGTCTACTAATTTTACTGAATGTCTCCGTAGCGTTTGATCTCCTGGACCATCCCAGACTACTGGAAACAATAGCTGATATTGGTAAATGCTCCAGCCACGCCATTCAGTGGATACGCTCCTTTCTGAGCAAAAGAACCTCTAGAATGTTGTGGTACAGCCTGCTCTTATTTATTTATTCACATTTGTTAAGCGCACAGCAGCCTGTGGGCATTGTGGCGCTGCTTACAGTAGATGTTCATATCTTAGTTACAGTAGTCACGTAAACACATACAACATGAAGTGGCATTGTGGCACCTGTACAATAAGTCCAGAGGGCATAGCTGTGTGTAAGTACATACAGTGAGCTAGCAGCTAATTAAAGAGTGTTGTTTTTAGATTTTTGCGGAAGGCATGGAGAGAGGTTTCAGCTCTGAGGGCTGTGGGTAGCGTGTGCCAAAGATTAGGTGCCAGGTAGGGGAATCCCATTCCTCCTGCCTTGGCCCTGGTAATTCATGGCTCTGTAAGTTGGTTGGTGTACTTTAGTCTAGTGGGTTTAGTGGATTGTGTTCTGACTAGAGTGTCCGATAAGTAAGAGGGTGCGGTTAGGTTGATGCATTTGTGTGCAGTGGAGAGCATCTTGAAAGTGATTCGGTCTTTAACTGGTAGCCAGTGAGCATTTTTTCTTGCTTGAGAGATGTGATCTCTTTTAGGAATACTGAGAGCTGCTCTGAGGGAGTTGTTTTGAGTGGTTTGGAGTCTGGCTAGGTTATTATTCTTTTTTTGATGTACCAACTAGGAAGGCTATGCTCTGATCCATTCTCTATAGGATACGGAGTGCCACAGGGGCATGCATTTCACCGGCCCTCTTTCACATCTACATAAGGCCTCTGTGACAAACTAGAAAACATGGGCCTTTATTTCACCAACTATGCTGACGATTTTTAGCTCACCATGGATCTTAGTGATTACTACGTCACTGATGCAAAAAATCTAAATCATATCTGTTCGAACATCATGGAGTGGGTGATTGGTAAATGCATGTGCTTAAATAGCTAAAAAACTGAGCTCATGATATTTGGAATGAACCAATCCAGGAACAAGCTTGATCAAGCATATACAAGTTTCCCATTAGAATACTGCTCCATCAAGGTGGTTGAAAAGGTGAAAACACTAGGCACAGTATTTTAGGCATCCCTTAACTCTGATGCCCATGTCAACAACGTCACTAAGAACGCCCACTACCACCTCAACATTTTGAGACAAATGAACTCATTCGTTTCATGTAAAAACTGTGAAACCTTAGTACGAGCCATAATTATGCCCAGACTGGACTATTGCAATCCCTTACTCCATGGAGCTACCAAAAAGAACATTCAGAAGCTGCAGATCATTCAGAATGATGCTTTCAGGATAATCCATAATGTCACAAGGAAAAAAAACAATTGAAACTACAGGAAGGACCTTCACTGGCTACCTGTGGAGAAACGACTTCAATTTAAAACACTAACTCTGGCCCATAAGTGTCTATATGGGGAGACACCAGATTATTTAAAGCAAACCTTGACAAGATATACACCTAGCAGGACCTTGCACTCAAGCACTGCGCACCTCTTTACTATACCACAAGCCAACTGAGCCTGAGGAAAAGGCAGATCCTTTCCACTTAAGGCTGCAAGTACTTGGAATAAACTTCTTATATCCATGCGTTCAGACAAACAATACAGCACCTTCCAAAAAAACTTGAAAACAATCCTGTTAGAGTAGCTTAGCTAAACCCATGTCCTGTTATCTTAATGTTTGTCCGTTGAGCGCCGTTGTACCGAATTACATTTTTTGTAGGTTCTTTGCCAATAATGGGTTCAGTAGACCGTGAAAATGTTTAATGTTTGTGCACACAGCTCCCTTTTTCTCTTCAGGTCGGTTCCAACCACTTCAGAAGTAAAATTAACCAATGGCTCCTCACAAGTCCTCCCACAAAGTTGGATTTAATCATTTTTAAAATCGCAAACGGGCAGCTGTGAAAGACCATGAATTTAGGCTCCTCAATATCCACTCGTCCTGCAATGGGGAGCAGTCAGATTCACAGTGGTGAATTCTTTCTCACTGCCCATGGTGTAGTTGGGGGTCTTTCAACTTGTCCAAAAATTCAGAAGATCCTCCATGAATTCAAACTGTGTTAGTTCCTAATTGGGAGAGAGAATTGGGGAAACGGGGAACAGTAGGTCTTTATATTGCACCAATCCTTTTGATGGAGTAAATTGGGTAAATGGATCACCAAATAATGAAGACCCATTGTCTGTGGGGTCCGTCAGTTCAGGCGGATATTTTGTGCTGTAAGGATGATCCATCATTACTTTCTGTGGCTCACCATTGATTTTTCAGTTCAAACTCTGGCCACTGCACGTCCTGAGTCTCAACCTTTGCACGAGTATTTGAAAGTTCACACACATGTTCTTCCCAAGTGACATCATTTTCTGTTGGGTTTGCAATTTAGGCGTTTTCCCCTATATCCAGGAATGTATGCATTTGCCCCTCCATCCAGGACTGTACTCCAGCTAGGTATGCTCCACCACCTTCACACAAGTGATAACAGTTGAAGGGTGTTTATTGAACTTTATAATGGGTGACATAAACGCCTAATCCAAACCTAAATCTGAGATGGGTGCAAGCTATGACCATCAAATAAGAATACACCAGTCTTAGTGGCATCTTGTCAAATAAAAAGGGCCTATACTGAAAAAAAAAACTATTGCCAATTCCTTACAGCTAAATTACAAAAAGAATGTCGGATAATTTTCACCAGAAGAGAAAGAAGTGGTCACAAAATAGAAAGTCAGGATGGTATGGCTGGGTCTCCCCTACCCACGTTTAAAGCACCGTACAAGGCGGGACTCTCGTGCACAGCACACTCCTTGGCCTCGCCAGCACGAGTTTCACAGTTTAGTTAAACTGTATCAAAAATCTTCAGAGGCTCAGTCTCCTTCTTGAAAACGTCTCTTGCATGAGAAGGCTGGCTGATTCAAAGAAACAAATAGATAAACAAAAGTTCTCTCTGTGATCTTGCACCTTGGGCAATTGCTCTATTACACCCTTTCTTTAAAACAGTTCATGTATTACTAAATTTTGTCAGAAAGCGTTTGTTCCCTTTCTCCTAGTTTTCTTCTGGCAATGGGTCAGAGACTTGTGATTGTATAAAGGATTTGACATAACCCTTATAGGAACACTGACTCCTCATACCACCTTTTCATAGGGCTTATGGTTCTTGTAGTTTCAAAGAATAGGTCCTGGTCAAAGTCTTTCGAATGAGTGCCCACGTGGCGCTGGACCCCTATGCACCTGGACCTCAAATGGGCTTTCTCTACAATTCAATCACGTCCACAAGTTCTTTGTATTTCAGATTCCTTGTGTTAACAAATGTTGCCACTTGCAATCTTGGACTCAACACAGTTCAGTTCACTATCACTTTCCTCCGACTCACCGGCTGTGCTGAACCTGTTGGCTTCTTTGTTTTTTGGAGTCAAGGGATAGTACCACGGTAGCCAGCTTGCCTCTCCACCTGCGTTATCAAAGCGGGAGGCCCCCATCTACCATTGGCGTCTGCAGCTTCGCACGCCAGCTGTAGCTCCCAGTCTTATGATTGCCCTTTCAGAGGATTCACGGGTCTTGGGTGAAAAGGGCAAGGGCAACACCCTCTTTGTCATCCTTCTGGGTCTCGCCACCTCTCTTCTCCGTTTGAACTGCCGATTTGGTGTAGCTCTCGCCTTGTGCGTTCGCCCTTGCTCCAAGTGTGCTTTTGTGGTCTGCCTTTTATCCCTGTGGGGAAGGTAAAGGGCCGTCAGGTGTTCGTGATTATTGTTAAGTGCCTGACTCTACCTCACTTGTGTGTTAGGACATGTCAGGTAAACGGCTCTGGTGTTAGTTTGTTGTCTGTTAACGTGAAAGATAGGGTTTGTGTGGGAAAGGGGTTTGGGGGTAGCGATGGCCGTGTCCTGGCCACCTGGACAGAACTCTGGGGACGAGCGGTTGAGATACCTTCAGGTTTCTCACATTACCAACACCCAGAAAGAACTATTCAACATTGTAAATGAGATGAGAAATCCCCCTAGTTGCAATAACACACCGGTACCTTCACAAAAACTATGTGATGATCTTGCATACCACTTTAGAAATAAGATCACCGACATACACCGGATAATACAAAAAAGACCAATCAACCAGACCGTGCACCATCCCTTACCTACTGTGGAACCACAGAACAAGCTGCAAAACTTTGCCCAAATGTCAAAAGAAAAAATTCTCAAACTGGTGAAGCAAAGTAATAATGCAGCCTCCCCATTGGACCACTGCCCACCTGACATCTATAAATCAATCCTTGCACAGGGCACACCATCGGAATGCCACATAAACCTCTTCCAACCTATCACTCTGAACAGGGAGAGTAGACCTATGAGAGGGACAGAGACGCTACTTCTCTCTTTTTGGGACGACCTAAAGACCAACAGAGACTCCAACACAAACTCAGCACCGATACTACGCCACCTCTCTGCTGCGTTCGATGCAGTCAGCCACAACTCGGCGCTCTTACACATGTATGCTTGTTTACCTTCCATCCTGTCTGCCACTACTGTATGCCTCACCAGCTCCTCTCTTATTGAACTAAGCTTCTCTCCTAGCATTGCCTGTGTCCGCTTAGTGCCTGTATGAGCTGCTCCACATTCCTTGACAGTTAGCATTTTTAATTGCTCGTGCTATTACGCACATCTCCTGTGACCCGTAGTACTTCTCCGCCTCTTGTGCCCACCCGACTCTAGCTGCCATTATAACTGAAACTGCCCTTCTTGCATCATATCAGCAATTTCGATTTCAGCCTATGCTTACCTGTTACTGCATAACTGAAACTGCCTCTTTGCAACTTGCCAGTAATTTCGATTTTAGCCTATGCCTACCTGTTACTGCATAACTGAAACTGCCTCTTTGCAACTTGCCAGTAATTTCGATTTTAGCCTATGCTTACCTGTTACTGCATAACTGAAACTGCCTCTTTGCAACTTACCAGTAACTTCGATTTTAGCCTATGCCTACCTGTTACTGCATAACTGAAACTGCCTCTTTGCAACTTGCCAGTAATTTTGATTTTAGCCTATGCTTACCTATTACTACATAACTGAAAGTACGGATATAACCTATTTGAGTCACTGATTGCCTGCACATGTACTTAGCTAGTCGGCCATATCTGAGTAATTGCCTTTGAGTCATTGATGGCCTGCACATGTACTTACCTAGTCGGCCATATTTGAGTAACTGCCTTTGAGTCGTTGATTGCCTGCACACGTACCGGTTACTAATGTGGTATTCTAGATAGGCCACCACTATACAACTATGTATCTACCAGCCATTTACACAACCCTACTGAGGACTATCCTACACTTACTCATCATGCCAGATGTTAACGTACCTAACTCCTTGCCACCTTTGACGTCTGTAGTACACTTAAACGATAACTCTCCTGACCAATATTTATGTCCTAGCTATGAGCCCCTTGAGACAGCCACCGCGATATCGCACCCATGTGATACACCTAGCAGAAACCTTAGACTCTGTGCAAGACTATCTAAACTGCATGAACCCCTCTGCAAATCTCTGCCCTCTACCAACATTAAAACAAACCTCAAGCAGGTCTGTAAACCTCGCCATACTAGATGACCTTCACAACCTAATTCCTATATTTGCCTAACTCAGAACAATAAGTCAAAAACACCCAATTTGTCCACTTTTCTACCCCCTCAAGCCACAGAGGTCACTAAGACCCCCACTATTGTTGGAGCACTCCTTAACGTGAGATCGCTTGTCGCCCATGCCCTAAACATTGCCGACATAATTACAGAAGGCAACCTTGACTTTCTCGCTATCACAGAGACCTGGCTACACAATGCACAGGACCTTCGCTCATGCTAGCTATCCCTGATGGCTACACGATAGTTAGACAGGACCGAGAAGGTGCTAGAGGTAGCGGCATCGCTATAAGCTCTAAAACAAGCCTTTCACTCAGATTAGTACCCACCCAATCGATTCAATCTTGTGAGACCCTATCTGTCAAACTTCAACTAAATAATAATCAAACACTTATCATTCACCTTCTATATAGACCCCCTGGCCCTCTAGGCACCTTTGAAGAGGATCTCCATAACTTACTCACAAATAACCTCAAACCTCGTTCTCAAACAATCCTTCTTGGGGACTTTAATTTAGGTCTCCATGACACCACAGATACCAATGCTACATTGGTAGCCAACACTATTCACGCACTTGGCCTAACTCAGAGTTGACAAGCCTACGCACCTGAAGGGAAGAACATTAGACTGGATAGCTGACTGCAACTTTACAGCCACTATCATATATAATGCCCTTACCCTGGACAGACCATTCCCTGATGTCCTTTAACCTAGCTACTGCCAGACCTAACCCTACGGCCCTCCCACTAGCGCCACCTTGCTTAACCAGAAATAAAAAATGTATCACTGTAGAGAAAGTGATCCCAGCTATATTACCGACCCTTAACGCTCTATCAGCTAATCTAAACCCTAGCATCCTAGTGCAAGAATTTAATACTATCATGCTCACTACCCTAGATAAAGTGGCTCCTCTCAAACTTAGACCAAGCAAACCGAAAGCTCATCTAAACAAATGGTTTACTCCACAGCTAAGAGATTTACGCATTCTGAAAAGAAAGAGCGAACCCACCTGGAAGCTCTACCCATCAGTCGATAACAAAGCTAAACTATCCACTCTCTCCTCACTTTACAAAAAAGAAGTTTGCCAGGCGAAACGTAACTCATATGATGACCGTATAGCTAAATTTAATTCCAGTATGAAAGAGCTTTTTTTCCTTTCTAAAGGAACTCGAGCCTCCCATCGCCATTCAGGACACCTGTACCAAGGACAAACCTTGGTGCACGGATATCCAGCAAGCTTTCGCAAATAAAATTATCACACTCCAAAATAAAATCCAGCAAAAAAAAGAACTACTCAAAATTCAGGATTTGCCTAAAATGCCTCACACCAATAACCCACTGGCGCACAGCAATACCTTACACTTCTCCAAAATGACAAAAGGTGACATTTGCCCGGCACAGTTAATAAAAGATGCTGCTAGAGAATGATCTCCCTTTATCACTAAATTGATTAACGCCTCCTTCGCCTCAGGCACCATCCCTGCCAACCTTAAACAGTCATGGGTACTCCCCCTCCTTAAAAAACAGACATTAGATCCCCTCATCCCTACTAATTACCGCCCTATTACTATGGTACCGTTTCTACTTAAGATTCTGGACAAAGCCGCATACAGCCAAATTCAAAAGCACCTAGAATTACATAACCTATTAGGAGAAAGACAATTGGGCTTCCGTCCCCTAAACGGAACAGAAACTGCCCTCATTGACTTGAAATCTCAAATTGATGAGCTGAGATACAAAGGGAGAACAGTACTCCTACTACTCCTGGACCTCTCGGCTGCCTTTGATTTGGTGGATCACAAAGTCCTCAGCAGTCACCTGGACTCTGCCGCCCATTTCTCCTCGGAAGCCATTGGATGGATCAAGTCATTCTTGAGCGAGAGAACGATGAGTCTTCTCCCCCTCAGCAGCGGCAGATCCCTCCCCTATCTCATGTGGTGTTCCCCAGGGCTCTTGTGTATCTCCAACTCTATACAATATCTTCACCAAGCCCCTGTTTGATGATCTGGACCATCTTGGTATCACCTACACTAATTATGCAGATGATACACAGATCCTCCTCCCGCTTTCTGGGGATCATGCTAAAGACACAGAATTGGTGAACAAGGTATACCTTATCATCCAGACATGGATGGCCACTCATAGCCTTTGTGTAAATGATGATAAGACAGAGTTGATTATGATGGGTACCCAAGCCAATATCAAAAAACTAGGACAGGAATTATCCTCATTCAACATAGATGGGAACATCATCCAAGTATCCAAGGATGTAAAAACCCTGGGATTCTATCTTGATTTACCCTATCACTTGATAAACAGCTAAAATCCCTTGCCTCCTCCACGGCCTACACGTGCAAACTGATGAGAGCCGGTAAACCGTTCCTTTCCAATAAGAGTTGCCTAATCCTGGCCAGAGCCTTAATTCTCTCCAGAATCGATTATTGTAATGCTCTATACTCTGGAGCTAATAGAAAAATAACCTAAAGACTACAAACATTACAAAATAATGCCCTGAGAGCAGAACTAGGCATTAATAAAAGATCCCATATCTCTTCCGCCAGACCCCATCACAACTGGCTGACCACAGAGAACAAAATAAAACTCAAGATGCTATCCCTGACCCATAAAGCCCTTAATAACTCTGCCCCTAGTTGCCTGACTGACAAATTCCACAGGAGAACATCTCTTAGACCAACCAGAGTTGTCAATTCTAATTGCTTGACAATACCGAACTTTAGACTCACTACTATTGGAGGAAATAGCTTCCCGGTAAAGGCTGCTAAAACTTGGAACTCACTACCACAAGACCCTAGACCGGACCTGCCCTACCTTTTGTTTCAGGAAAAAAGTCATTCAATTCCTTACCTCGACTGACCTCAGTTGACCGGTGTTACCTACCTCCTACTGGTATTAATCACTAGACCTTCACTCTATACAGCTGTAATTCTAATTGACCTACTTGAACCTGTATATTTTGTAACTATTTGTATGGCCTTATTGTATTTTCTAATGTACATTTTGCTATGATGTAACCTGTAAGTTTCGCATTTTCTTGCTACTGCGCCCTGCTACCCCTGGGTCTGGCACACACAAAAAGTGAATAAAACAAAACAAACAAACATCCTCATCAAGAGAATTGAAGAAATAGGGATCACTGACACTGCGCTGCTCTGGATTAAATCATTCTTGCATGAAAGAACAGAAACAATATGGATAAAACCATTAAAATCAACCTCATCAAAAGACACGGCTTCACTAGCTACAACCACGCAGATGACGCCCAAATCATCAACAAAATCGAAAATGCACAAGAGGAGAACACAACACTAATAGACTGTCTCAAGGAACTCTACGAATGGATGAACACTACAGCATCAAAGTCAACCTGGAAATCATGATTATATCCAAAAACCAAGGAAGCAACTAGGGCATCCCATGGCCACAAAATTAGGAACAGGACCCACATCATCCAAAATTGGCAAATTGTGGAATCCTAAGGGACAACGAGCTAACCCTGGACCGCAAGTGAACGCAATAATCAAGAAATGCTTCTTCCACCTACACATGATCAAAAAGATTGTACCATTCCTCTCCTTCATGCACAAAACACTACCCTAATCTCTCTCATCATGTCCCAGATAGACTACGCCAACAGCCCATACCACGGAATGCTGGATAATTTACTGAAGAAACTGCAACGTATACAGAACAATGCTGCCAGACATCTCCTCAAATTCTCACAAAGGGACCACATCACTCCAGCGCTAAAGATGCTACGTTCAAAACAATATGCATAACACACCGAGAAATCCACGACCAGGGAGCAGAATTCATACAAAAGAAAATTACCATTTACCAGCCAACCAGAACACTTAGATCCACCAAACTATAAACATGGAAAAACATGGTGGATCAGCTTTTCCTAGCTGCTAAACCTCTGAACTCCCTCCCTAGAGAAATACGAACCATGAAGGACCATCTAAAATTCAGAAAACTTCTAAAAACCTTGCTCTTCAACTCAGAACGGGACAAAAACTAAGGAGCAACACCTGCACCCCATGGAATGAACACACTAGTGGAAAGACAGGGGACTAGGACAGACCAAAGCAAATTGCAGGGAAGTAGAGAGGCCTTGGAATGGGAGGGAGACACAGGCGCAACCGTCCTCATATAGGGGCCCGACCATAAACAAAGGAGCTATATGGGTCTGACCTAATTGAACCACAGATTGAGGGCATTAGAATGAAAGGGTAGAGTATGGTGACCGAACAGATGGACCATGGGGCACAGGGAGCTCAAGAGGTGCCCCCTCAAGTGGCCAGTGAAGGCGATGGCTGCAGCACACCGGGATGTGCCGGGTATAAAGTGATGTGGACATCCATTAGTCTGAACACGGCGGGTGGAGAGGGTAATGCCACTAAATAGCCCTGTGAACGACCCACACCCTGCACAGAAAATACGAGTAGGAAATTTAAAACACCACAATTTAGGACATTGGAAGGGATATGTGCAGCAGGCAGCCAAAACTGAGGGAGTTTGAAAAGGTATCACAAATAACCAACCTCATACCTCTGTATACACCTCTCAAACTCTGAACTAAACACAACATACCTCTACAGCACAACAAACCGCACACGCTTCACTACACCGCAACAACGAAACAGACCACACATACCTTCGCAAAACAGCACATGATGGATACTGACCGAAAACTCACACCTATGCCCAGCGAACAGTGTAAACCGAAGCTGCCAATAGCACATCATGGCTTGTTTGCTCTTTTGTCCCGTTCAGTTCTACTAACTTACCCCCCACACCTTACCCTCTTGCTGTAAAGATCTGCCAGAGTTCCAAGGGACCACGCAGGTGGTGATAGTGCACAGTATGAAAGATATGGCCCGAAATTTACAAAATGGACCCTAGCTAATTACCAACACCCCATTACATCTCTAAGAATTAACAGCAACAGGTTATCCAAAATCACCATGACCAGAAGCACACAACAGGGATGTCCAACTTCACCGCTAATATTTGCACTTTCCATGGAGCCATTTGCCAGTAGAATTTCGAAATAACCCACAAATACATAGGGTGGAGGTGAAAGGTAGCGTATGCAAAGCAGCCATGTATGCAGATGATGTCCTCCTTACCATAACCCGGGTCGACGAATCCATGGAAAGCCTTCTGGCAAGAGATTGAAGCATTCAGCAAAGCATCAGGATTCAGGGTAAATTATGCAAAATCAATAGCACTGGGTGTTAACATCCCTCAAAAGCACAGGGAAACACTAGCAATGATCTACCCTATCCCGTGGTCGAAATCCCAGATCAGCTACCTGGGAGTCAAGATTCCGAATAAAATAGAACATATTGAATAAACTTTCCACCATTATTTAGAGAAATTAGTAAAGACCTGGAACGCTGGCTCAAACAAGAAGTCTCATGGCTGGGGAGAATCACGGCTCTGAAAATGAACTTGGTTCCACGAGTAATCTACCATTGCTTAGCCCTCCCAACACCCATCCCCAAGAGGGATCTGCAGGAGCTACAAATGAAAATGCTGATGTTCGTTTGGGGGAGGGGACCGAGAATAGCTAACCAGGTCATGCTTCAAGGTACAGGCACGGGGGGCCTGGGTGACCCGGACATTGCTAGATACTACCTCGCAGCTCAGCTATTGCAGGCTTTCTCCTGGCAATCCACCACCAATCAGCCGCGATGGAAAAAACTGGAGGAAGACTGGAGCAACGTCCCACTAGCATCGCTCTCACACATCACAATGACTCAAGGCTCCCCTAACTTGGGACCACTAACAGCCACCAGAAACACAGTGGAAAGCTGGAGAAAGGCGGTTCGCAGATGGGGCTGTAAAGGCACTGTGGGATCCCTATCCCCAATATGGAATAATCTGGACTTCTCCCCGGGCGATCCTCCGCACAGATGCGACAAGTGGTGGGAGGGTGGACTAAACCAGTTAGCAGACTTTTTTGCCGGCGGAACCACACTAACATTTGAAGAGTGCAAAACAAAATTCCTGGTGCCAGAGATGGAAAGATTCTGCTATGCGCAACTTAGACACTGGATGCCCCACAGCAGCATAAAAACACACTGGCAGGGAATTAACAGCACTAGAACGCACCCTAACCGCAAACGCCCCTAAAGGCAAGATATCAACCCTATATAGACTATTGGACAAAACGGACCCCAACAAAAAGGAAAACTACATGCATAGATGGGAAAAGGACATAGGAAAGGAGCTGGGTCCGGAGGAATGGGGCCGAATCTGCACACAAACGCACAAGAGCTCAAAATGCATCACAAACAAAGAGGGAGCGGTCAAAGTATGCTACAGGTGGTACTTAACCCCCGAAATCTTGAACAAAAGCAACCCAGCAATCCTAGCACAATGCTGGAGAGGCTGCCCAACCACAGGAACCCTGTTTCACCAACTATGGTCATGCCCGAAATCGACTTGATTCTGGAAAGAAATGCTGGAGCAAATCAGACAAATTACAGGACTGACATTCCCATGGGACCCAGGGATAGTCCTGTTGGGGGACACGGGCGAAGGGAAATTCCCGATGACTGGCCTGCCTTGCGGACCTGTGTGCTCACCGGCTCACTGCGGCAAAGATCTCCATAGCTAGACTGTGGAAAAACCCTGAAGGTCCGGCAATCCCCACATGGACAAAATGCTGGGATACAGCGGTCGCGGAAAAAATCACAGCCCTCTGCAATGGAAACATCAGCAGATTCTAACATCTGGGCTCCTTTCCTAGATTACGCTGAGTCATTCTCAGGGACGGCCCGCCAACCCCTCACTCTCTGCTGGATGGTGAAGCTCAAATGAGCGGCAATATTGAAACCAGTGTGCTTCCGAAACGCCCAACGAAATAGAAAACCCAGAGCAGAAAGGAGTACATACTCGTCACATTCCAATCTGGTATTGAAATTGCTATAACAGAGACTATTAACCTGCAAATGCCCCAATGTGGTTTATCCATATACATGTGCAAATCTGCTGTTGCCTCTTCCCTCCCTACTTTAATTTTTGTTTGTTGTTATGTTCTTTATTTCTTCTTTTGTATTGCTATGATATGTTGTTGAAAAACCTAATAAAAAGATATGTTGAAAACAAATCTTTAACATAATATAATGTCAGTTTGACAAGAGGCATCCATTGTTAGGGTTGTGGTCTGAGTTGTCCTGTTGCTATGCCACTAAATAATAATAAAAAAAGATCTTTCCTGATTACAAAACATAGCAATATAGACCTTACAATGTAGTACACTATAAAAAATATTAAAAAGTGTAAAATTTTTCAATAAAAATTCCTATTTATCCTCATTTTTCTAATGCTTTTTGAATCAGTCGGAGTCGGCGCAGAGTCACTGGAGTGTGGAGCAGTGTGGACGTTGCTTTTTTTTGTGCAGCGTTTTTGGAAAAAGCAAGTCTTTTTTCTGTTTCTACTCGCAGGAAGAGGAGGTTCCAGGGCTCAAAAGCACCTTGACCCGCAGAGCTGAGTCAGTGCAGAGTCTCTGCAGTCTCTGGAGGCTGTGGAAGGTGCCACCAACCTGAGCTGCACTAGAAGTTGAGTATTGTGCAGAGAACAGCAAAAAAAAAACTACAACCGAGGAGCCAAGGAGAGAAGGGGAGTAGTAACAGAAGTAAGCATCCAAAAAGAAGAAAGGGGTTAACTATTGAGACAAGGCAGCAGCTCTGTGTTCGATCCAAACTGTCTCGTTGTTAGTCCGCACCAGCGTGGATTTCAAGGAAGCCGTCACCAAGTTCACAAGTAAGTGAAAATGTAAGTGAAAATTCAAACAAGCCGAATGAGGTCTTCATGTCCGACGAAGGGGAGGGTGCGAGTGACGTGATGCGAAAGGAAAGAACTGAATGGGCTGTCAGAAAAAAGAAAAAACACTGTCCTTCTATGCTATAGAAACGGGCATCCCACGTGTTTCACGTGTAAACTGTTTGAGCCCTGAATGCCTGTCTGCTCTTCTTCCTCGAGATGTGATTGCCCAGGGAAATCCTCCCTTGCCACCCACCCGCCTTCCACCTGGCCTACCTGCCTTGTAAATGGCTGAAGATGTACGTCATTTGTCGGTAGCAGGTCCCTCCATACCGGTGTGTGAGGTTGCCTTGAGTCACCTGCCTTGGTGAACAGGACACTCTGTTGATCCTCTCACCCTGGCCACTGACTTGTTCCAGCCCCAGCTTCAGTCAGCTAATAACCCTCAAGATGATGTCCAGATCAAGAGAGACGCTGTTAGCTTGTCGTCGTCTGGTTTTCATCCTGCAGCCACCGGTCAACTGACTGTCTGTGTTTTAAAAGGCTGTGACTATGCTCCATTGCGACCAAATTTGCTGTTGAGCCCTGACAATAATGTACAAAAAGTGAACCCTTTATTTTTGCCTATTGGTGCTGAATCTTCGTGCACTGTGTCAGGTACCTTGGATGGATTGGACGAGAAATTTGACAAATATGATGAGATTCAACATGAATCGGCCGCAAAAAAAACCTTCTAAGCAATGACTGCACGTTGAATACATCTAATTTCACAAATAAAATATATGTAAGCAACATTGAGATGGGGGAGCTGCTCTTTAACCATCCCGGGCTGGACCCAGAAACATGTCAAAAACAAGACCTCTTTAAGGAGAGGAGGAATTCACTGGCTGCGGCCGATCAACTGATCAAAGATTTGATGGAAATGACTGAAAAATTGAACACACGTAATGAAGAGGCGATTGCCCTAAATCAGTCAACTGAAAAAAGCGACGGGATAGGCAATATAGTCCCGTCTAAGACGTCCAACAAGCTCAAATGCAACGGAATTGGCGTCAACGTGCCTTTGAGAGATGAGGAATGCAAAACACTCTGTGTGCCTTCAGAAAGAGCTTGTGTGGCCAAAAGAAGAAGACTAGATTCTAATTCCCAGGGCGAATCGGTAAGCTCCCCAAAAAAAGGCTGCATGATGGCTGGCCTATGCCAAAAGAGGTCTACAGGCGCCATACCCTTGAGACAAGGAAAGAAATTGGGGAAACCTAATTCTGAATCAACATCAGATAACTCCTCCTCAGATGATACGTCATCTGCTCTGTCTGACAACCAAGTTAAACGTAACTCTGCAAGATCCTCTTACAATTTAAATCAAAGAACCAACAATAGAGACACGGTACAAAAGACATTTATACAAGATGTGACTGAAGCTGTAATGAACAATCTATGACCAAATTTGCTGTCTGCTAATGCTATTGTTGGTAAAAATGTATGATCAATTCAATGAGAACTATAGAGACCAAAATACACTTAACGAATTGAAAGTACAACTTCAAAAGGACTAAAATAAACATGAGATGACAGCCAATGTCCTGAAAGAAGCAGTAAAAAGTACACGAGAAGATAAAAAATTGTTAGCCGAAGTGGCAAAGGAAGCACTATCAATCCTGAAAAAATACCACAATGCAAATGTAACTAATGTTGACCATCAAAGGGACATGATTAAAGATCATAACCCACAACAGAGGATAGAAGAACTTAAAGATAATGCAAAACTTGTTGATAAGAGTCCGGAGAGAAGCCAAGGTGGACTGGGGAATTTTGCAATGTGCATTTCAGAGCGAGCTAATAAACTTACCAACAAGATACCACAACCGAGAGTCGCCCCAAAAATCACAGCCGATTCTGCTGTTCCTCGACATCTAGAGATGCCGACGGAATGTCCTACGACCCTGCGAAAGATAAAGATTCACCAGAGGCGGCCCCTGCAAATAATAAGGGTCAGGTACCTGCCTGCCCCCAGATTGATATGGATCTGGAGTCATTGGACAGGTTATTGATTGACAGTTATGCCATTTTTGGAAACGAAAAAAAAATGCCTGATTCCATTAACAGTTCTTTGGGTGAAAAAAAACTGAAAAAATCTCTGAAAAATAAGAAAAAAGCGAAGTACATGAGCAAACCAAAAAATCCTAATGCAAAGAACTCCTGTAAATTCCTGAGAAACCTGAAAGCTTTGAGTGTCACAATCCAAACTAACTCTTATCTATCGAAAAACAATCTAAAGGTGGCCAACACTTTTCCAGTAACAGAAATGGTCAAGAAGATCAGCTCAAATAACCAAGAGAATGTGTCTGTTGAAGACAAATCAGAGGCCACAATAATGGAGGAGCTATTAAACAATAAAAAAACAAGGACATCATAAGTGATGGTGAGACTAGAGCATCTACTTTTGACTCTGATGATAAAGAGGAGTTTTCTCCTCCGAAAGAATGGCTATGAGGAATCTAGAAAGAATGGAAAAGAATTGTTACATTTTCACCAGGAAGAAGGAAGTTAAAAGATAACAAGTCAAATATTTGTGACAATTTCTTGACTGTGGAAGACAAAAGAGAGAGGATTATTGGAATACAGAAGCATGAAGAAATAAGATTAGTGCTTAACAAAGAAGGGGAACAAAGAAACAGACGGATTCTAAGAAACATCAGTATCTGCAGACCGATCCAGCATACAACAGCAAATGAGTGCAGGCTGCGAACCTGGAGAACATGGAGTCTTGGAAGCAGGATAAAAGGGTAAATAATATCAATAAAGCCGGGAGCAATAAACCGGAACAACTGGAGACCGGGTTGAGGCTGTTGCTTGAGAGAACCATGTCAAAAGAAGACGGTTTGATTTTAAATCGTTACGTGATGCAGCTTTTAAACCATTTACCTTCGATGAAGTCCATCTCATCTATCGACATCAAGACCGTTGAATTTATTGTTGATCATATTTTGGATTGAGTAGTCTTACATATCCACTCAAGAATTGTTTATGATCTCATTTTACAGAACAATAAAAGCACTACTCTCTCTTGGGTTCACCATAAAAGAGATCAAAACGAAAGGCATTACTGAAAGGAACTTGACAGATAAATCGGACAAATATGATGCCCCCCAATACTGTCATCCTGCTTCTATGCAGGCTTTGAAGAAACAGACATCTGAAAATAAAATTCATCCAAAATATGATTTAGGTGAGTTAGGTTTTGATCATAAAAAGATGGAGATTGTGATGGGAAAAAAAAATTGAGAATCACCATTATGACTCAATAGGGAAACAAAAACGCAACGAAAATCAATGAAGATCTTGCACGAAGACCAATGACTGACGACACACAAGAGACTCTCGACTTATTCTTAGCATATATCAACTCAATTGATTCCAGAATCCAATTCAAGTTTGAGATTGGACACCCCAGACTGCCAATATGAACAGGAGAAAGAGATAATGTTGAACAAATTTAAGCAACGGGGATATAAAGAGGATGAATTAACAGATGCTTCAGAAAAAGTACAGTCACAGGAGAGATCTATTCTGCGGGCCACCAAAACTAAAACAACCACAGAGAACCCACTAGTATATGTGAGTAGATAGAGTGTACAATCTCCTAAAATCAAGAGAATCATACTCAAGCATTGGCCCATATTGACCCGCGATGACAAGCTCCAACATCTATTTGAAGAGAAACCAGTCTTTGCCAACGAAAGGAGCAGTAATCTGAGAGATCTGCTAGTCAAAACTAAACGTAAGAAAAATACAAGCTTCATTCAAAAGAAACCAGGAACTTTTCCCTGCATGTCATGCAGCAATTGCAACAATATTACCAAAGGTAACACTGTGACGCACCCCAGAACTGGAGAAAAAATCAGCATCAAGAGTTACTCTACGTGCATGACTGAAAGAGTTATTTATTGCATTAAATGCCCTTGTGGCTTGCTGTGCATTGGACAAACAAGTGAAGTGGGAGAATGGGAGAAAAATCTCCCCCCCAATCTCCTCGCGACCATGGCCCAGAGGATCGCGGCCCAGACACCCACCACGAGATGAATTTGTCTATCTACCAGACGACCAAATACCCTGGTTCAAGAACATATGGATATGCCCACCAGCCTGCCCTACTCAAGCCGACACCTGCGGCATGGATGAACTCGACTAAGACCTCAACAACAAGCACCCACATCGTTAGATATGCCATGACGACCTAGCCAACTGCCACGAACACACGTGCCACCATGCACACTGGACACTCGCGCACCAACCCACACGAAGAATATATTCAGTGCTATGACGTAGGTGACGGATACACCCACTGACGCGCATCTTTATTATTTTTCACATAGGTTTTCCGTAATGCAGAAACGCAAGACGCATAAAGCACTCGCGTATACGCTTGCTGACGTTTCTCCCACCCCTTGCATCGTGATGAGAATATAACGAAGACGTAATACTGCCTATGAAGCCATGTCACACCGCAACACAGATGCCGTGCATTACACATCCCCACCCATGAACCAGGCCCAAGTAGGCCGCAAGCAAGAGCCGCCATGAACACTAAATGAGCGAGAGTACAAGTGCTGATCCCGCAGAACGAGCCCAGCGAGAGCTCACAGCCAAGGGGGTGATGTTGCAACTCGTATGCTACCAGCCGGCGCCAAGGTCGCACCTGTAAGCAAAGCCAAGCACACAGAAGCAAAATACAACTTTAAATGTGCAGAATTCTGCCCCAACCACGGTCTCTCCACACATGACCAAGCCAACCTGACAGGGTGCCAGACCCACGAGGGAGAAGTCACCTGGGTCCCACGTCTGGGACACAGGTTGCAACAATGAAATGACCCGATGGACACCTACAGCGATGGAAATGGTCTGCTCTCAAGCCTATGAGCAAATCCGCACATTGTCTGCATGAACACATAGTTACATATTGCTGCTAGTGACAGGTACACCGCGAGCTGGGAACAACGATGGTCCCAGACTGGGGGGCTCGCGGGTGGACCAATCAGAACATGGGGGCACTCATCACTGACGCCACTAACATTAGCCAATCATTAGGGGTCTTTGTGTAACAATTTTCAAGTATCTTATAGAAGGGAGAACCCAAGTATACCACCTGACTCATCCTTAACCACTAATACTGTTCTCTATATGTATGCTATACTAACCCTACCACTCGAGCAACCAATCCGGAGTGGCTATAGGTTTTTCGCTAACTTTCCCAGGTGACGCAATTAGCGCGTCATACTGAGGCAAAAAGGGCCTGCGAGCCCCACGAATTTTGAGAGTCTGGATGGATGCGTACGATCCTAGACCCATCCCTGCCGTTGTTTTAATAAACAGCAGAACCACCTTGCTTCTTGTGTGTATCTCATGCTCATTTTTGGGAACACGGGAGGAGTTGGGGCCTCCCAGCCCGGAGGTCCGCGGACGGCTCAGCCGACCCCGGGAGAATCACTCCGACAAGTTGGAGGCACTGCTGAGATCTGTTTACGATCTACCTTTTTATTTTTCCAAGCCTCTCGTTGCGAGGAGGCCCGGTGGCGCAGCCCCCTCTGCCGCTGCCCCCTTTTTTGAGGACTACATGACAATCGCGGAACTGCGAGAAGACCGGACAGCACAATCTGGATATTGGCCCTCGGGAGCCGGTTGAGAAGAATCCCGCCCGCGGTTGGCGAGTGTCCAGACGTGGTCCAGACGAGGGGAAGTGGCGAGCCGCTTGGAGGGGTGCACGCAGTCGAGCGGCCCTGCATCAAGAGAACTTGGTGAGTATGTCACACCCAACAAGCAATGTGAAATTGTGAGGGAGGGGGGAGGAGTGCAATAAGGGCAGTGCGAGGTGTTACTAAGGTGTGCGGCGAAGATTTGATCAATTAGTGTTAACGGTAAAGTGAATGGTAGCGGGACAGGCGCGAGAGCAGCCTGCTACCACTTCACGGAAAAAGGGTGGGCGGAGCAAGAAAACATCACGTGCGGTTGCTCGTAGACACTGATTGGCCTAGGTCGTGGCCACCTGTAAGGGGGGTGTGTGTGTGTGGCTTCCTACGAATTGGCGGTTTTTGATCAATGAGTAGATGAGGATCCCTATTGATCGAGCAGTGAAACTCGATAGATAGATGACGTTTTCCTGTAGGTGGTAGCTAACTGGTTGCCTAGTACGGAAGATAATTGGCTGGTTAAGCCCTCCCGTTGAGAGGCGTATCACACGCGAGGCGACGCAGCGTGTGTAGTCCGATTATATTTTTGGTTACCTTGTTCCAGGCGTAACAAGAGGACAGCTGTGGGATTAACGGGGACAAACAGCAAAAAAAACTTATTGTGAGCTTTCTGAAGTGTAAAAGATCTTAGTGGTAGTTTTGGAAGAGGTCGGTGACGTCACCCGTAGGGCTTTCATAGGATACCTTGACCACACAGCATTGTTGAAGGGTGGTGGGGAAGTGAATAGTGGACAGGGGGTGCGCACAGAGGTTGTCGGCCACCCCAAATACGGGACAGGAGGAGAGGGGGAATTGACCGTGCACGGAGAACGGCGGTCACCCCGAGCAAGGTAGGAGGAGGAGGGGAGAAGAAGAAAAAAAAAATAAAAAAAGGTGGGAAGGCTGTATAAGCCGCAGGGGGCTTCGTGCGCCGGGGCCGTAACGGTATTAAGGAAGAAAAACAAATACAGGATATTTGCAATTGTTATATTTGACTGTTTTCCCTTTTAGCGGACGGTCGCAAGTCCCCAAACTACGGGGCCAGGTAAAGACAACTATACTGAAGGGAGCTAACAACACAGTGTAACCATGTCATACGGGTCAGGATCGGGAGGGTGGGGGAATACCCTCACTACCCCGCTGCAGCACATGTGTAAAACACTATCACTCCATAGGGAAAAACTGATCAAATACAGCATAGAATGGACACAAGGAACAGACAACAAAATGACGACACCCTGGCCGCCTAACGGCAGTTTCGACCCGTACGTCCAACACTCACTACTGACACATATTCATAACACATACAAGGGGAAGAAGTTGGCGCATCACGTGGAGATGTTTAACTTAAGGAGGATGTTCCAGGGGTCCCGACCAGCACCAACCGGGATGTTCACTGTGGAGGAAACGAAGGAGGGGAAGAAGATTAAGGAGGAAGAGGTAAATGGGGAAAAGGAGATTGAAAGCACACAGTGCGCGGGAAGAAACAGAGGGGGGAAGAAAAGCTTAGCATCGCAAATGAAATAGAAATAAAAAAGGAAAGTACCGACGACATGCCTTTAGCGAAAGTAGTGAAAAAGGAGGAAGGGGGGTTATATCCTGTGACGGAACTACAAGAAGCGGCAAGGCAACAACTAACGGCGGCTGAGGGGTATTCGAACCCAGCATACAGCCCACCACCATGTACAGCTACAGGTGGCTACACAGGGGGGGTGGTGACAAGTACGGTAGGCCCAACTTATACGAAGATGCACGCAAGGGAAGGGAAGAATAGTGAAGAACCAATCCCAACCATAGGACACGAGTGGGTAGCCGCGCAGGTGCTGTTAAAATTGCGAGGGACACTAACGGGAGAAGAAAAGGAGGTAGTTGTCACGATCCCTCATCATGTGGTCCCCAAGGCACTCCCCCGTCTCGCCCTTCCCTCTCTTCCCCCCTTCTCCGGGACTCACGTGGACTCTCACATGCCTTGCGAGCGCACCCACGCCTGGTCCGTAACAGGACGGCTGTCAGGCTACAGCCATTTCTTCATTGGCAATTACCTTGGCGCCTAGGATCGCGAAGGACTAGCACTGAGCTTCCGCGTCGCGGGACTGTAAGGTCACGTGATGCTCTTGCCCGATCACGTGACCCAGCCGCGCATCACGTGACCAGAAGCGCGAGTACTTAAACCCAGAAACCCAGGTACTCGTTGCTTCACAGTTGTGCTCTGCATCCTGTTTGGCGTTACGTACCTTTGGATCACTCACGGAATCGACCTGGCTTGCTCTACTGGACTCTTCTTGGATCTACCCCTTTGTATTTGTTTGCACAGTGATATACGGCGCTTGACCACGGACTGTTATTGGACTGCCTCCTGGATCACCCTCTTGCACCTTGGCTCTTTGGACTTCTTGCCTCATAGTTTCACAGCTCCTGCTAACAGGCGAGCAACTGAGGACTACTCCTCTTGGGGTACTTCAGTCCACGTGGGTCCCGGACCTCTCCACTAGGTTCACTACCTCTTCCTTGACCCTGACTGGTAAGACCTTTCCGTTTTTCCTAAACACTGTGGTTACTGTTTCTTGCTTGGTACTTAATCCGCATTTTCTTGCAGCAGCGTGGGGTCCCAGAGGTTCGCGGTCCCGGACTTGATCATCTTCGCCTGTGGCTTCAACGGCTGCACAGAGAGTGGCTTTAGGTTCTCTCTGTGCGGCATTTGGGGACGGAGGCCTCTTCTGCCTACACGACACTCAAGTCACAACAGACTGTGAAGCCTATTGTCGTGTAGGCAATGGAGGGGAACACTGAAGACCCCATGACTGCTATAGTCCAAGCCATTACAGTGCTACGAGCCGATATGGCAGCAGCCAACACGGCTATCCATCAACGTCTCGACAACAAACAAAGTGTCAGACACCCTTTACCCCCAGATGCAGAATTTGGAGACACACCCTCTGTTTCCCAACCCGTTCCACATCCGATTCTCCCACCTCAGAACCCCGTCCCCGTGGTACTACCTACTCCGTTCCCGTTGGCAGCCACTGAGAGATACCATGGGGATCCCAAGAATTTCAGGACATTCCTAAACCAATGCAAGTTGCATTTCCTGTGCCGACCTCAGGCTTTCCCAGATTCCACCACAAAAGCAGCGTTCACCCTTTCCCATTTGGCTGGGATGGCCGCTGCATGGGCCAACCCCTTGTTGGAGAACGACAACCCGTCCTTATATGACTTCGATCTCCTCGTCACCGAGATGTCCTGGGTTTTTGATACTAGACACAAGGTCCAGTGTAGAGATCTGGAACTTCTGGATTTGTGTCAGGGTAGGGGTTCCCTCATTGAATACATAACCGGTTTTAACCAGCTCTCTGCTGAAACTTCCTGGCCCGAGGTCAAGGAGGCAGTAGTCTTCTATAGGGGTCTCAGTAATCCCATGAAGGACGCCTTATCAGTAGTACCCTCATTACCCACTGCATTCCAGGATCTGGTTGATTTGTCACTCCAGGTGGACGCACGTAGGTCCGAAAGAAGAGCGGAAGCAGGTTTCGCTCAGTCCTCCACACCTCACACGGCAGTTCCTTCCTCTGACTCCTCCCAAGAACCCATGCAGATCGGGGGCGTCAGGAGCCCGATATCTCCCCTAGAAAGGGAACGTAGGAGGGTGGATAACGCCTGCTACTACTGTGGCACCTTAGGTCACTTTGTTAAGGAATGCCCACGCCGTCCCAAACACAAGCCACAGGGTTTTCAGATAGCTCGATCATAGTACCGGGGACGGGATCGAGCTATACCACGTACACCCCGAACCCAACACCCTCTTTCGGGCGTATCCGGCCCATTCATGTACAAGCCACTCTACAGCCCACAGCGTCCGTTTCGCATCCTGTTACTCTGATAATCGACTCAGGGGCAACGGGTAACTTCATCGACATTTCCTTGGCCCGTTTATTAAATCTGCCCCTCTTGACCAAGACCAGGCCTGAACCAGTACAGGCTGTAGATGGCTCTTCTTTGATTTCGGGCCCAGTAAAACAACAAACAGCCCCTTTGCTATTGACCATACAATCCAGACACAGGGAGACCATAAGTTTTGATCTTATTACCATGCCACAGTTTGGGCTCATTCTGGGAATCCCTTGGCTTCAGGATCATAACCCCCTCATTGATTGGAAATTGGGTTTGGTTCACTTTGAGTCGGATGTCTGTCAGCATTTCTGTCTTCCCACAGACACACTCAGCGACAATCCTGCTCAGGCTATAGCTCATCTTACAGTGCAGGATCCGCAAGAAACACCATCAGAACACGTAGTCGGGTTAGTGGTGACAGACGTTCCCCAGGTATACCAAGATTTTGCGACTGTGTTTGATCGTGGTTCCTCTGAAACACTGCCTCCACATCGCCCGTACGATTGCCCCATCGATCTACTCCCTGACACAGTGATTCCCACAGGGCGGATCTATTCCCTCTCACCATCCGAGGAAACGACTCTCAAGGAGTACATTAGGAAGGCCTTGAGTTTAGGGCACATACGACCATCCACCTCGCCTGCAGCAAGCCCTATCTTTTTTGTGCCGAAAAAGGAAGGCGATCTACGCCCATATGTAGATTATAGACGATTGAATGCTATCACGAGGAAGGATCGGTACCCTATTCCCCTCATCACGCCCTTGCTGGACCGACTCACACATGCTACCATTTTCACCAAACTGGACCTCCGCGGAGCCTACAACCTGGTCCGCGTCCGTTCCGGGGACGAATGGAAAACCGCTTTCTGTACCCGGTACGGCTTATATAAATATACTGTCATGCCTTTTGGGTTGTGTAATGCCCCGGCGACCTTCCAGAGGTTTATGAATGACATCCTGGGTGATATCTTAGATGTCTACGTCGTGGTTTACCTCGACGACATCCTAATCTTTTCTCAGTCTCTGGAAGAGCATGTGCGCCACGTTCATGAGGTGTTATCACGCTTACAAAAACACTCGCTATATGCCAAACCGGAAAAGTGCCTGTTCCACGTTGATAACGTTGATTTCCTCGGGTTTTGTATCACTCCCGGGGGGTTGTCCATGAACCACTCCAAGGTTAAAGCGGTTTTGGATTGGCCTATTCCTGCGAACCTGAAAGCTCTTCAGTCCTTTTTGGGTTTTGCGAATTTCTACAGGAGGTTCATCTCTGGTTTCTCTTCTATCGTGTCTCCACTCACCGCATTAACCAGTCCTAAAGTTCCCTTTCTTTGGTTTGATACACAACAGAAGGCCTTTGATTCACTGAAGACTGCTTTCACCACAGCCCCTGTCCTTCAGCATCCCGACTCAGAACTCCCTTTTATCGTGGAAGCCAACGCCTCCTCCTTCGCTCTTGGTGCCGTCTTGTCCCAAGTATGTCAGGCCACGGGTCGTCTGCACCCAGTTGCATTCCATTCCTGCAAGTTCACCACCCCCGAGTCACACTACACCGTGACCGAGAAGGAGTTATTAGCGGTTATGGACGCATTCCGCGTGTGGCAACACCACCTCTTGGGCACCAAGCATCGAGTCACGGTGTTCACTGATCACCAGAACCTGCAGGATCTGGCGTCCATGAAATGTCTTAACAGTCGACAGGTGAGGTGGCATCTTTTCTTTGCGGCATTTGACTTCCAGATCCGACATCGGGCTGGTTCCGCACACGGCAAAGCCGATGCGTTGTCCCGCTCTCCCGGGGGGGGTTTCTCTGCCGGTATTCCCTGACACAATGTTAGACAACACTAAGGTCATTTTTCTATGTACCCCCTCAGTGCCCTTAGTGGACGCGGTACGCAAGTGGGTGTCCTTGCATCCCGACCAACTATCAGAGTGGGATCCGGTATTCCAGGATGGTCTCCCGTTTGTGCTGAACCGCCTATTCTTGCCCACTGCCGATACACGCAATATGGCCATGGAATGGTCGTACGATGCCCCTGTGAATGGTCATCCTGGCCAACACCGTACGGTATCCCTCCTGAAGCGCTGGTGTTGGTGGCCGGGCATGAAGAGGGACGTGGATTGCTACGTCAATACATGCACCATATGTACACAATGCAAAACCCGTAGGGGACGCCCATTAGGCCTGCTTCTCCCTTTACCAGTACCCCCGAAACCATGGCATACAGTAACCATGGATTTTGTTACAGAACTTCCTCGGGTACAGGGTTACGACACTATTTGGGTGGTGGTGGATTCCTTCTCAAAGATGGCACGCTTCATCCCCTCTAAGGGTATCCCCTCCGCTTCCGTCCTGGCCACCCTGTTCTTTGATTCTGTCTTTTGTCTCTTTGGGTTGCCCTCTGTCCTTATGTCTGATCGGGGTTCTCAATTCACTTCTCGCTTCTGGCGCGCTCTAACCAGATTAATGGGTATTGATGTCCGGTTCTCTTTGGCCTACCACCCGGAGACGGATGGTCAGACCGAAAGGACGAACCAGACCATGGAGCAATATCTCCGCTGTTTGATCCTGCAACAGCAGTGCTCTTGGTAGCGTGCCCTCCGACACGCTGAATTCGCCTACAACAATGCGGTTCATGCATCCACTGGGTTCTCCCCCTTCTATGTCCTCTATGGCCAACACCCCTGCACGCTACCAGTCCCTGACCTCGCGGCCTCCACCAATCCGGCCGCTAGTGCCTGTCTTAGGGATCTGTCCTCTATCCACGCCCAGACTGCATTACATCTCCGTGAGGCCCAGTCTTCCATGAAGGCCCAGGCAGACAAGAAGCGGCTATTGGCCCCGGCTTTCTCGGTGGGTTCCCGGGTGTGGCTTTCTACCCGTCACTTGAGGTTAGTGGGTTGCAGGAAACTTTTGCCCCGTTTTGTGGGTCCCTATGTGGTCTCCCGGGTTATCAACCCTGTCACGTACCGCCTGGTTCTCCCGGGATCTTGGAGGGTCCACCCTGTGTTTCACGTCTCCCTTCTCAAGCCGTGTCCGGCCCCTTCCCGCTTGCGCGCCTCTGCTGCCCCGGTGTCCTTGGCATCCCCGGACGAGTATGAGGTGTCCTCCATCCTGGGCTCCCAGGTCTGCAGAGGGCGCTTGCAATATCTGGTTGATTGGGTCGGTTATGGCCCGGAGGAGCGCTCTTGGGTCCCTACTGTTGATGTCCACGCTCCCCGGTTGGTGGCTCGCTTCCACCGGGATCACCCTTCCTGCCCACGGGGTCGTGGGCCTTTGGGGGGGGGGATTCTGTCACGATCCCTCATCATGTGGTCCCCAAGGCACTCCCCCATCCCCCGTCCCTCCCTTCCCTCTCTTCCCCCCTTCTCCGGGACTCACGTGGACTCTCACATGCCTTGCGAGCGCACCCACGCCTGGTCCGTAACAGGACGGCTGTCAGGCTACGGCCATTTCTTCATTGGCAATTACCTTGGCGCCTAGGATCGCGAAGGGCTAGCACTGAGCTTCCGCGTCGCGGGACTGTAAGGTCACGTGATGCTCTTGCCTGATCATGTGACCCAGCCGCGCATCACGTGACCAGAAGCGTGAGTACTTAAACCCGGAAACCCAGGTACTCGTTGCTTCACAGCTGTGCTCTGCATCCTGTTTGGCGTTACGTACCTTTGGATCACCTTTTAATCACTCACGGAATCGACCTGGCTTGCTCTACTGGACTCTTCTTGGATCTAGCCCTTTGGATTTGTTTGCACAGTGATATACGGCTCTTGACCACGGACTGTTATTGGACTGCCTCCTGGATCACCCTCTTGCACCTTGGCTCTTTGGACTTCTTGCCTCATAGTTCCACAGCTCCTGCTAACAGGCGAGCAACTGAGGACTACTCCTCTTGAGGTACTTCAGTCCACGTGGGTCCCGGACCTCTCCACTAGGTTCACCACCTCTTCCTTGACCCTGATTGGTAAGACCTTTCCGTTTTTCCTAAACACTGTGGTTACTGTTTCTTGCTTGGTACTTAATCCGCATTTTCTTGCAGCAGCGTGGGGTCCCAGAGGTTCGCGGTCCCGGACTTGAACATCTTCGCCTGTGGCCTCAACGGCTGCACAGAGAGTGGCTTTAGGTTCTCTCTGTGCGGCATTTGGGGACGGAGGCCTCTTCTGCCTACACGACACTCAAGTCACAACAGTAGTACGGAAAATGAACGAGGACGATGAGGGTAGTAGTGAAATAAGAAGGGAGGAAGGTAAAAGGAAAGAAGGGGAGCTATTACGAGCAGAGGAGGAGATGTTGGAGGAACGATTGGCAGAATTAAGGAATGAGCAAAACGCCCTGATCAAACAGCTTGAGAAAGAGGAACGAGAGATAAGGAGGGAAAGGAAGGATAGTAAGGATTTGTTAGAAAAAATGAGGGAACGAACTGAAGAACGGAAGAGGGAAGCTGAAAGGATGAAGGCGATAGCAGAAAGGGTATCTCGAGCAGCACAGCGTGACAGGAAAAGAGAGGAAGAAGAGAAAGAAAAGGAAATGGAAATATGGAAGAAGAAAATACTATCAGAAACCAAGAAATACGAGGAAGGCAAAGTAATAGAAATCATATTAGAAAGGGAGAGAGAGAGATGGGAAAGGAGGCGAGAGGAAGAAAGGATATTAGAAAAGGCGAGTAGTGAGGTGATGGAGGAATTAAAAAAGAAAAGAGAGGAAATAGGTGGTGAAATAGTAGAAATAAGGGGAAGGGGAAAGAAGAGATAGGAAAGGGGAGAGTGGGGTAAGGAAATATGTACGCAGGGATGCAGAAGTAGCCACAACATCAGCACAAAGGGGAGCAATTGGTGAAGAAGAAGTTGAAGGAACAGATTTAATAGACTTAAAAACAGTGACGATTAGGGGGAAGAAGACAGATTGGGGGTTGTCGCTCCTGGATGACTTTTGCAGCGAAGAAGAAGAAGGAATGGGGGGAGAAGGAAGAAGCGGCGATAGGGAAAGCTTAGACAAATTGTACATCACCCGCACCAACAGGTAATCACCATGGGCATGCAGAAGGAAGGAAGAACTGGGGTAAGTGAGGAGAAAGAACGAGAAGTGGCGGGAAGACAAACACGTGCAGCTACACTCACATCATCCCGTCCAACATGTCTGCCCACACCCGCTCCTGAACACACCCCCTACACCGGCAGGCTTAGAGATCTTCCCGGACGTAGGCAGGAAGAACGGACATACACACCCACATCAAATAAAGAAAATAATAAGAGAAGGGGATGAGATGAAGGGGAAGCTGCAACGAGCGGCGGTAATATGGACATGACAGATGATCTAGACGACACAGATGAAGAGGAGGGGTATGCGAAGTCCACACCGCGACAACTGGGGGGACAGATGGGACACAATCTAATGCCACTGTTGGAGAGGGGGGGTTAGACCACAATACGTCCCTTGGAAGCATGCTGATAAGGAAAATATAAAGTGTAGGCTCCCATCACTAAGTGGAGGAGCGGGAAAATGGATATACGAGATGGAAAAACACACTGCAGGACAGACACTAGCAGTAGGAGACGTGAAGGGCCTATTAAAATCAATATTAGGGGATGCGGCAGATGACATCTGGAAGAGAGCGGGTTTCCCTGGGGTCACAATAACAAACACATCACATGACGGGTCGCCATTTGCAAATTGCAGGCATGCATTATGGCAAGCTCTGAGGGTACAATACCCAGACACCTCAGACATAGGAGCAATTACGTCACACAAGATGCGTGAGAACGAAGATCCTGTTGATTATATCCAGGAGATTCCGGAGAAGTGGCGTATGGAAACTAGAGAGCAATGGGACAAGACACCGGCAATATTTTACCACATACTAATACAAGGGCTCCCGGAGGCAGTACAAAAATAATTGAAGAAAGTAGTGGGGATGGAAGCCAAGGCTTGGCCGGAAATACAACTGACAATAGTACACCATTGTAGGACGTGGCAAGAAAAGATGAAACAAAAGGAAGAAGATAGTAAAGCGGAAGATGCTAAATTAGTGCAGAAAAAACTGACTAAATACACCATGGAAGGTGCACTAATAACTACACCAACAACAATGACACCAAACCCCACGCAAGTAGTGGCCGCACAGGATCCCTCACAACTACAAATACCACCACTACCACAATCACCACGATTTATAACACAACAGCTGCCACTACCCCCACCATACACGGCTAACATGGGAGGAGGGTACATGACACCAGGAAATGGATATTATAATAACATCAGGAGAAGGGGAGGAATGATGAGGGGGAGGGGATATGGCCAACCTGCACAACAGCAAGGGGGAGGATTCCGAAGCTTCTACCCCACTGGGCAACCAGTGTACCAAGATAATGCAGGAAGTTTCCCATGGCAGACCAGGGAACCACCTGTATGTTGGGTTTGTGGGATGTTAGGACACATGTCACGTACGTGTAGAATGAGACCCTCCACACCAGCATGGAGGGAACAAGGACAACAAGGGCCTATGAGGGAGCAGCAGGGTTACCAACAACCACAAGGGCTACCACAGAGCAGCACACAGCAACAATTGGCAACACAACAACAGCCGCAGACATATTCACTACCGCAACAACAGGTAGCAATAACACAACAACACCAAGTGCAGCCAGTGCAGCAGCCCACTCAAATACAGGACCATAAGGTAACCTCCACCGATACACAGCTACAACAAACACAATTGGGAAGAGTGACTGTCCTGGGACACAACCCTGACACAGGAAGTGGTCAGTCATTATACCCACAATAGGTCAGCCCACAGACGTCCTTGGTGTGTCCCATCCTGTCGATAACACCTAATAGTGCGGAGGAACCACGCATTGAGGTAACGATAGGTGACAAAAAATTATCATTCCTTGTTGACACTGGGGCAACCCGGTCTTGCATAAGGGAGGGTAGATTTAAAATGTCAGGTGAGGCCATGAACACCCAAGGATTCTCTGGGGCTAGGGGGTTGGTTCCCTTTACTGATAACATCTCCTTATCTATTGGAGATTATGACATGTCTGTCCCGCTCCTGTATTCAAGGGAGTCACCAGTGAACATACTTGGGAGGGACATTATGAGCAGGCTAAATATGACAATCTCCTTCACGGAGGATGGCATAATTTGCTCCACTCCAGGAATAAACATGCTTACTGCATGACAAATACTGCAAGCGTATTGTGGCCAGACAGTAGCTCGGGCTGAGCCAGTGGATGGCGAACTGTTCCAGTACGGAACAGACATGGCATTCGCCTGGATGCCAGGAATAGAAGGAAAGATCTGGAGGAGGCCAGCAGCATATTTGTTCAAGCCTGAGACACCAGCCAATGAACCAGAAGGGAAGGTGATTTCGGTGAGCATCGAGAGTATTATAGCAACTGCTGATTATATCGCAGTACATGCCCAAGACCGGGAAGGGAGAGCATGGAGGGCAGTGATAGCCCTGGCTGAGGGGTGCAGGCTCACCCAGGTGTCCGATGAAGAGCTCTTTTCAGAAGACAAGGAAGAAGGCGAGATGGTATTTATGATGAGTGTAGATATATGGCTAAGAGTGACATATAAGCAAGTGGCACAGAAAATGGCCATGGCACTTGAAGCACCCGCATCTACCCAGTTCCCTTCTACGAGGAAGATATGGCAAAAGTTCCAACATCACTGTGGACCACCAGTCCCTATGACGTGGGCTGCATAAAGAGTATCGGGGGAGTAAGAATAAAGCTGAAAAAGGGTGCAATACTACCTGGAGTGAAACAATACCCACTATCAAAAGAGGCAGATGAGGGCATATACGAAACCATAACGGCTCTAATAAATAATGGCATATTGGTACCATCAGAATCACCATGTAACACGGCCGTGTACCCAGTGCGCAAAGCTAAAGGAGGGTCTTGGCGTTTTATCCAGGACCTCAGACCCTTGAACAGCATTGTAGAAGCAGAATACCCCATAGCAGCAAACCCGGCCACAATATTATGTGGAATTCCGGCAGAGGCCTCATGGTTCACTGTAATTGACCTCAAGAATGCCTTTTTCTCAATACCCCTGCACCCAGATTCACAAGACTTGACAAGCTTCACATACAGAAACACAAAATGGAAACACACCAGGTTACCACAAGGGTACTGCGAGTCACCCTCAATTTTCAACAGAGTAATACAGATGGACTTGGGAAACATTGAATTGGAAAGTACGGTGCTGCAATATGTTGACGATATAATAATTTGCAGCACAAGCGAGAAAAGGTGCAGGGAGGACTCATTGAAAATGCTGACAGTGTTGGCTGAAAAGGGTTACAAGGTAGACAGAAAAGTTACAGTACTGTCAGAAACAGGTACTATACATCGGTCAACTAATATCCCAACACGGAAGAAAGATTGCACCACAAAGAGCACAAGCTGTATCCAACACGCCACTACCACAAACGGTGAGGGAGCTGCAGCAGTTCCTGGGATTATGCAACTACTGTAGAGCATGGGTTTTTGACTACAGCTCATACATACAACCCCCTACTTGAGGCATTGAGAGAAGCACACAAAGGGGACAAAACATTGGGGTGGACAAGGGAAATGAAGGAGGCATTTGACGAGTTCAAGCACGCCATATCCACTGCTCCGGTACTAGCCACCCCAGATTATGAACGGCAGTTCTTTATCTTTTCGCATTGCGACTCAGCAGTAATGAAAGCAGTATTGACTCAGAAAACCAGCATGGGACACAAGCCAATAGCGTTCTACAGCGGTCACTTGGACCCTGTTATGTTAGGACATTTCCCTTGCGAACAGAGTCTTGCCGCGGCTGCATTTGCGGTAGAGAAATCATCATCGATTACAATGGGGTGCCCAACCACACTATTTGTGGAGCATGCGCTGTTTGCAATATTGAATAAGCCTAAATCCACACTAACCACGCAGAGGGCGTCAGGTTATGAGATCATCTTGTCTAGACCTGAACTGTCAATTGTCAGATGCAGTACAGTTAACCCAGCCAGATTTATAGTGGAAGTTATTGAGAAAGGTGATTATGCTCACGATTGTACACAGACTATCGAAACGTACTCATGCACTAGAAAAGTTGAAGAGGATGCACTCAAGGGTGGAGAGATTTTGTACATTGATGGGTCATCAACAACAGACCAAAGTGATGGGATAAGGAGAACTGGGGCAGCGGTTGTAACAATGACAGAAGATTTGATGTATGTCCCGGTGAAATGTGTGCAGTTACCACAGCATTATTCGGCTCAAGCAGCGGAATTGGTTGCACTGATCTTGGCGTTGAAGGAACGCGTTGACAAAAGAGTTACTATATATTCTGATAGCGCATATGTCACGTCAACTGTACACTCGGGGTTGATAAAATGGCAGAGAAGGCGGTTTAGGAGAGCTGATGGCACCCCAGTGCAACATGCTCTCTTGTTAGCAGAATTAATTGAAGTAATTAATGATCCCCAAGAGATAGCTTTGGTTAAATGCCCGGCACACACTAATGGAGACGACCATATCTCGAAAGGGAATGAAACAGCTGACACACATGCCAAACATGCAGAATACTTTGGTGAAATATGGAACCCCCGAGAGTCAGAGAGAGGGAGAGGGAGGGGGATGGCAAAACAGATGTTGATGAAAGAAGGGTACACCCATCTCCCCGCCACACAGATAATGGAATTACAGGCAGCCGCACCAATGGCAGAAAAGGAACTATGGGTAAAAAGAGGATGTACGATGTCCCCAACTGACGCACTGTGGCGTCAAAATAACACTGGAAAGGTGGCCATGCCGTTGGCACTGCTGAACACCGCCCTGGCCCAGCTCCATCACCTAGCTCATACAGGAAAGGAAGTAATTGCAGCACGAATTAGGGAAGACTGGTTCTACCCCGAGTTGAATTCTCATGTAACAAATTTCATCAGCAATTGCCTCACATGCCAACAGTTTACGGCCGGTCACACGCTGCAAGTGATAAAAGGTACTACACCCCGGCCAGAGGGACCCTTCCTGCACATTCATATTGACTACGTTGATATGATCAATGTATGTCAAGGAAATAGGTATATGATTGTAGTGGTGTACCCATTCTCCAGGTGGAACGAGTCCGGACCCTGCTCACACGCAGATGCGTTCAGAGCAGCTAAATTTCTAGTGAGAGAGGTTTTCCCCAGGTGGGGTGTGTGCGAAGTGCTGCAGTCAGATAACGGCCCACACTTTGCTAATGAGATGTTCCAGCACATCACGTCCTTGCTGGGTATTAAGCATATATTTGCATGTGCATATCACCCGCAGGCCAACGGTATATGTGAACGCCTGAATGGCCTATTGAAAGAAGAAATAGCAAAGATACAGCAAACAACAAAGAAGAGCTGGTTGTACTGTTTTCCGCTAGCTCTATTTGAGCTAAGGAATAGGCCAGGGTCTGATCACCACCTCACTCCTCACGAGGTGGTGACAGGACGTCAAATGCGCCTTCCTCTAACGCCTACATCAAGAGCATTCACAGACTATGAAAACACTGCAACTGTTCTTGGTGACGAAATGTATCAATATGTGTCTTCTTTGATTACTAGTGTAGCGTTTGTATCTCAACAGCTCGAGTGCACGCGGGGCGGGTCAAAGAGTTCTCAACAAGAAGACACCAACAAGGAACTGGAAAAGGAAGGACTATGCAAAATTGCTAAAGGTGACCATGTGCTACACTGCAACTTCAATAGAAAGTGGAACGGCCCACGCTTTACTGGTCCTCATTTGGTAGAGGAGGTAGCTACCAGAGTGGTGAAATTGCAGGATAAGCATGCCTGGAATCACCTGCACGACCTGAAGATCTACAAACTCCAGACCCGCCTTAGCGTTAACGACAGGGCCATTGGAAGAGTAACAACAGCAACAGCATCGGCTACAGAGAAGGAGACGTCGACCACAGCTGATGACAGTAGTGTCACTACACCCGATCACCCCGCAGGTTCCCCAGAGGCAACTACTGAAATAGACACTGGACGCTTGCCCACAGCCCATCCCATGGCCATGAGATCGCAAAGTGAATTCCCGCCACTCGAGCCCCAACCCCCTCCCCTCTAAGGTCACCCCCGATTGAAGGACATTGTACAACAAACTGCGCACACACACATGTAAAACACTTGTATGTTTTCTCTTTTCTTCTCTCGCACATGCAGGTACCGTGTATAATTGTATTGTTAAGAAAATAAGTAACTAACAGTGTACTGTGCCCAGGAGTAGATGCTGCCCACGGATGATAACACCCCTGAAGCCCTATCACACCAATTTGTATATCACATAAGAAGGCCAAGGTACCTAAAAAGAAGGAGGGTACACGTATATTACACTGCATTTGTTTTGGCCATAGAACAATCATTTCCCCATCTTCACCAGCACTTACCTGCTCTAAGAGATTGATCACTAAGATTAGCGTGGGAAAAGCTCTTCGCCTGGGCACTGAATGATTACTTGATAGGGAGAGCTTAATAACAACTACTAACAATAATAACAAGCGTATTGAGGATTTTCAGGCGGGCACCTTTAACGTCGCAAGAATAAGCTGCCGGACTGCAGCAAGGTAAGAGCAAAATGCCGGTGAGAATAGCTTTTGTAATAAAAATGATAGGAGTATTGGTAATCACTGGTCTGTTGGCTGCCTCTGTATGGCAGAAAAGTTATGCTATCAATATTACGGCTGCACCCAAAACTAACATGCCCCCTCCCACGGCTGCAACAGGTATGGTTTCAGGTGGTACTGGCAACCCTCCGCATAAGGGAAGTAGAGTTAAACGCAGCACATATACAGATAACAAGGGTATTGATAATTACATAACAGATTCAGCACACATCTCAAACAACATGTGGTACCAGCACATGACCCAAATTGGTAAGCAGACAACAGAAGATAGCTGTTATGTGTGCTCATTGATCCCATACGCCATGAGCGCTTCTCGAACATTCGTCGCCACAGAAATACAAGAAAAGACGGCGCGATGTATAGTATATCTGGCACTATTTCAAACGAGAGGACGATTTCAAGGAACGGTGGTGAGAATGCAGTGGAAAACAAGAGACACGTACCCATACGAAAACAATTTCCTCAAGTCATATTTGAGCTACCATAAGAGCAGTTTACATGCTGAAGCGTTCAGATACATGACGAGTGGCCCTGAAAAGGGAGAAACGAAGAAAGTAACCCTACAATACCTACCATGTGATTGGTACGCCACTGAAGTTCCTGGTATACAAGCTGTTGGGAAAGGCCACTGATAACAATAACAGGGAAGGTATACATAAACAATGAATGGGAAATAGGAGTGGTCGGTAGCAACATGATAACAAGAGAGAATATTACCACCATACAGGAACACAACGGCAGATGTTGGACGACATGGGGTAAATACGTACCCATGCTGACATGGTTGGAGAAGGATGAAGACCCAATAAGCATACTACCGCTGACCGCGCCCAAGTTATGCTACCAACACAGAGGAGATGTGGAGGTGGGATACAACACCAACTGTGGAAGTGTGTTAGAATTACCAGAGGGGGGTGCTGGAACGGCAGTGAAAATGCATCACTATTGGGCCTGCGGAAATAAGGCATATCACACCCTGCCCCCGTTGTGGAATGGTATATGCACAATGGTACACATCAACGTACCATCACTAGTGGTGCCCCAAAAACATGTCAACATGGCCAATTTCCCCAAAATGGATGAAGGGAACAAGAGGAAGAAGAGATCCGTACAATCACAGGAGGGAGAGAACAACAACAACAACAATAATGTCCTAAAAAGGATAAAGAGACAAGGTGAACCCCTGACAGGAAACTACCTGTGGGGAAGGTCGGAAACAGCACTCACTTCTATCCCACCAGAACATAGACTATTTAGCAGGGCTGCTATGTTCTTCTCGTCAATCATACACCCTGGACTACAAGCTTATGCAAACGCTAAATGGCTCCAGATCATCCGATGGGAACTAATGATGACGATTAATTCAACAGTAAACGGATTCAATGCAATAAAAGAGGAACTGCGAGCGGTAAGAATGGTAGCACTACAGAACAGATATGTACTGGATCTTCTCACAGCGATGGAGGGAGGAGTTTGTGCAAAAATAGGACAATCATGCTGCACATTTATTCCTGCCAAGGATGCAGATAATGGTACACTTACCGAAGCAGTATCACAACTGGCACTCCAAGATGATGGAAGAAAGTAAAGGAGTAAAGAAGGATGATAGCTGGTTTTCATTGTTATGGTCATGGATGCCATCATGGCTGTCGGACGGGCTGAAGATAATAGTTGGATGCATAATACTGGCTGCAGCTGTATTGATTGTAATAAGGTTTTGGAAGGCCAGGAAGGCACGCACTACAGACGAAATGGTCGGCATGCACCCCTTGATGCCAACTGATGATGACCAGCACACCGACGTGATAATAAAGGAAAGAGAGAAACTGCGCAAACAGATCATCACCAATCACTTAGACCCACCATCCGTAAAGCTTGAGAACCCAAGAAACCAGAGGAGCTATATCGGAAGATGGGTATACTGCAAACCGGGAGGGAGCTGCGTGTACATGTACTGGTCATTTGAAGACCATGTCAACCACTATGGACACCTGGGAGGAGTGACCAAAATATGGAGAGTAAGAGGAGATAAAGAAAAAGATATGTTTGTGGTCGACAAGTCGACCAGAGGGGGGACTGAAGTGGGAGAATGGGAGAAAAAGCTCCCCCCAATCTCCTCGCAGCCATGGCCCAGAGGATCGCGGCCCAGACACCCACCACGAGATTAATTCATCTATCTACCAGACAACCAAATACCCTGGTTCAAGAACATGAGGATATGCCCACCAGCCTGCCCTACTCAAGCCGACACCTGCGGCATGGATGAACTCGACTAAGACCTCAACAACAAGCACCCACATCGTTAGAGATGCCATGACGACCTAGCCTACTGCCACGAACACACGTGCCACCATGCACACTGGACACTCACGCACCAACCCACACGAAGAATGTATTCAGTGCTATGACGTAGGTGACGGATACACCCACTGACGCGCATCTTTATTATTTCTCACATAGGTTTTCCGTAATGCAGAAATGCAAGACGCATAAAGCACTCGCGTATACGCTTGCTGACGCTTCTCCCACCCCTTGCATCGTGATGAGAATATAACAAAGACGTAATACTGCCTATGAAGCCATGTCACACCGCAACACAGGTGTCGTGCATTACACATCCTCACCCATGAACCAGGCCCAAGTAGGCTGCAAGCAAGAGCCGCCATGAACACTAAATGAGCGAAAGTACAAGTGCTGATCCCACAGAACGAGCCCAGCGAGAGCTCACAGCCAAGGGGGCGATGTTGCAACTCGTATGCTACCAGCCTGCGCCAAGGTCGCACCTGTAAGCAAAGCCAAGCACACAGAAGCAAAATACAACTTTAAATGTGCAGAATTCTGCCCCAGCCACGGTCTCTCCACACGTGACCAAGCCAACTTGACAGGGTGCCAGACCCACGAGGGAGAAGTCGCCTGGGTCCCACGTCTGGGACACAGGTTGCAACAATGAAATGACCCGATGGACACCTACAGCGATGGGAATGGTCTGCTCTCAAGCCTATGAGCAAATCCGCACATTGTCTGCACGAACACATAGTTACATATTGTTGCTAGTGACAGGTACACCGCGAGCTGGGAACAACGATGGTCCCAGACTGGGGGGCTCGCGGGTGGAACAATCAGAACATGGGGGCACTCATCACTGACGCCACTAACATTAGCCAATCATTAGGGGTCTTTGTGTAACAATTTTCAAGTATCTTATAGAAGGGACAATCCAAGTATACCACCTGACTCATCCTTAACCACTAATACTGTTCTCTATATGTATGCTATACTAACCCTACCACTCGAGGAACCAATCCGGAGTGGCGATAGGTTTTTCGCTAACTTTCCCAGGTGACGCAAGTAGCGCGTCATACTGAGGCAAAAAGGGCCTGAGAGCCCCACGAATTTTGAGAGTCTGGACGGACGCGTACGATCCTAGACCCATCCCTGCCGTTGTTTTAATAAACAGCAGAACCACCTTGCTTCTTGTGTGTGTCTCATACACATTTTTGGGAACACGGGAAGAGTTGGGGCCTCCCAGCCCGGAGGTCCGCGGACGGCCCAGCCGACCCCAGGAGAATCACCCCGACACAAGCAGGAAAGCTTGAGTTAGATGGAACAAGCACAAATCAAATATAAGAACTAAAAACCAGCACTCTCCAGTTGCTAGACATTTTAATCAAGTAAACCACCAAGTTTCACAAATGCGTGTACAAATCTTGGAAGTCATTGATGCATCAAACAGTGGGATCAGTGTGACTAAAACTACAACAACGTGAAGCATGTTGGATAGAGAGACTAGACACAGTCTCTCCTCGCGGATTGAATGAAGAACTGGATTTGCATTGCTTTATTTAATGAACTTTATGAAATGGGAGTGTTATGTTATACAGGCAAAAGAAGCAGACAAAGTGCAACATGCCCGCTGGGTATAATTGTGGACTTCAGAAGCACTGATTATAATAACACTGCAGTATATGTGTTTGCATTTTTAACACTTTGTTGTTTTCTTGAATTGGCAATAGCCATGTTTTAACACTTGTGAACATAACTCACTTTCCTTGTTCTCTTTTGGACTGCAGGGGTTTAGTCGTTAGTGAATATTGTGGTTGATTCTCACTACTAGCAAGTGAATGTACACGGTTTATTTTGCACACTTTGAGGTAAGCATGAACACACACAATGTATTGGGGAGAGCTTTGTTCATTCCTATAATTACCAACATTTTATTTTCTATTTTCTTATTAATGCGTTTCTAAAGGTTGAGTATGGACTTTTTGTTCATGTCCTAAGGTTTAATGCACAAGATTTCATTTGATATACCTTTTCCACTAAAATAGGTACTTTTTTCTTGTCTTTTGTTGAATAGAATTCGCCCTGAAGAAGGACCAAAAGTCAGGTCCGAAATGCATTGGCAATTAGCTTAAATTCTGCCTCCTCACTCTAAGATGAACTTTTAACATTAAAATGACCAAAAAGAAGCATTTGTAAGTCTATTCATTTAGCCATATAAATGGAAACCTATGGACTATTTTTCAACAGTGAATAAAACGGATTTAATTTTGCAGTAGTCTTTACTACACCATTGGCGACCCAAGGTCTGATGGATGTTTGTCCATTGGACATACTTTTTTGCTTTCGGTTATCTCCAGTGTAAGTGTACACTGGTTGTGTTGGGTCTCGCCATCAACTTCCTAAGGAAAATTTAATTACGTGTTCAACTTGAATTTACTAGCAGTGCCCGCCCATACCTCTTATTCCTATGTTCAAGTGACTACCATCTCTAAGAACGGGAACACAGAAATTTCAAAGAGCCGGATGCATGTGATAAACATATGTTGGCATCATAAAGTGGTTGGAGATTTGGAGTTCGTTGACTAGCTCTGCAAACTCATGGACAGTATATCAGAAAAATAATATAATGCAATTATCATACTATGTGGAGATTTCAATATGGAACTTCTAACGCAAGGTAAGCCGCAGAAAAAGACCAAACCAAAGGTTAACATAAATAAAACGATAGAAAAAGAACTAGAAGTTAGAAGCATGGAAATAATTAACGGAAAGACGTTAGGAGACATACCCGCACAAGTGACTTGGGAACACGGCAACCAAAAGTTCATTTTGGATTACATAGTCACTTCGAAAAATATGACGTTGAACATCTGCAAAATGAAGGTCACAAGAACAGCTCTAAGTGATCATAATTTAATAACAATCACCTTTGAAACGGAATCTAAAAAAGAAAGAACAAAGTGGGACCAAGTGATTGAAGTGGAACAAGGTGGAAATCGCCTGAGAAGGAATAGGACTAAAATAATTAATATGACAGCTTTATTAGAGGGGACAAGATCAGCAAACAATCGCATGTTGATCAAATACGATGGACTGCTTCAAATTTACAAAACGCGAAAACAACAAAGCAAGACATTTTGGTGAACAAGCATGTATATGATGCGAAAGTGGTAAAAAACAAAAGGACCTTACGAAAAGAGCTGAGGACTCTGGAATTTTCTCCGATGATAAGAGCTGAGAAAGACTAGGAAGAAAAGAAAAATGCAGTATAAAAATTGGCTTAAGTGTTATACATATATACTTGAGCAACACGATGCGGAAGACATGTCATGCCTAGCACAGAGAAACTCGAGAGATTTTTGGGCGGCAATTAATGAGCTAGAAAGACCACAGAATATGAGCCTGTGCAACATGGTAACTGAGGACTTGTGGACTGCACATTATACTATGCTCTTTCAGAAATCTGAGCCCATTGTTGATCCGGTCAAGAAGGAAAACATTCCGTGGAATATCACGATGGAGAGGGACGACATATACAGTACCATGAAGAAGTTAAGCGCCTCCCATGCTCCAGGACCCGATGGTTTGACCAATTACATTCTTAAACAAAATCCAGAATAATGGACTGATTTCTGCTTCAAGCTCTTTGGGATGATACTTAAAGATGGAAGAGTACTAACGGTCTTGGAAAAGAGCCATAATAGTCGCCATCTTCAATAAGTGTTCGAGATTAGAACCTAACAACTATAGGCCCATTGCACTACTAGATGTAGTAGGAAAACGGTTTGCCACACAGCTGCTGAAGCAATTGAAAGCTCGGATTCAACATGCTGGTGTGGCGGACTCGAGGCAAACGGGCTTTGTAAAAGGCGTGGGTTGTAGCCTTAATCTTTTTATCTTGAACATCTTGAAAATGGAGGCAATTAAGAAAAAAACATCTGTTTATGTGGCAGTTATTGATTTGGCTCATGCCTTCGACGGAGTTGACTGGGAGCTGTTGTGGTCTAAAATGATCAATAAGGGATGTCCTCCCAGCCTATTGCCAGCGATACAGGCTCTCTATTCCGGAACATCCGTTCAAGTCCGTTTAGATCAGTGCACACAACACACCCGATAAGAACGTCACATGGTGTTAAACAGGGTTGCCCTTTGGGTGCAACGCTTTTCAATTTCTTTTTTCGACGTGGGTGAATCTTTGGACAGTGTGAACTCATATCCACCAAAGATTAATACAGAGCCCATAAACATGATCATATATGCAGATGACATCGCAATATTAGGTCAAACACCCATTGGCCTGCAGAGGAAGATCAATGCTCTCAAAGACTATATTGAAAAGAACAAATTGGAGATCAAAATAAAAAAAACTGAGATCCTGATCTTAAAAAACCTGCAGGGGGCCAGCAAGTCAAAAGCCAGCCAAAAATGTGATTGGAAGTTGGGAAATGATGCTCTGAAAGTGGTTGCAGAGGCAAAATATTTAGGCATTCCGATCAGTGCAAGCATTAATGACGAACCTATGACCAAGAAGCTGGTTTTGAAATGCAACCAATTTGCTGTACAAGCTGCCAAATTACATGAAAAAATATGGCAAATTCACAATGATCCCAGTTGTATGTTTTTATAGAAACAAAATCATTCCGGCGTTGGCTTTCGGAGCTGAAACTCTATTTGAGTGTAACCACGAACTGTGGTCAAGATGCGAAAATGTGATATGGCGAAGAATACTCCAACTGCCCAAAGGCTTTCCAATTGCTTTTATGCTGTATGAAATGAGTCTGTCTTCTATCAATGTGACTGTAACATGGAATTCTTTAACTATATATAGGAAAATATCTGGAGCAGATAACATCGCCCAATTTCACATCTTAAAAAAAAACAGAGAGACCTTTTAGTGAAGACCTCTTTGCTTGTTGGAGATCTTCCTGTGATACGATCCTTAAGCAGCTTAATATAGACAAGGAAACACTACTACAGAACCCAGTATTGGTAATAAAAAAAACCTTCTTGATCAGGACTGGATTGATGCATGTGATAGGAGAAGACAACATACAAGAATGAAAAACAACCCACCTGAATCAAGAAAATTGAATGTCCTCCCAAAGTACATGTCTCAATTCCCGTGCAAAAGGAGGAGAATTACTTTCCTTTAAATTCAGATTAAACGCATGGTTAACAAAGGAAACTTCGTACCAGACATGAGAGAAGAAAGAACGGGATGCATGATTAAAGAAATGGATAAATGTACCACTTATACTGCAGAGGATTGGTGGCGCTAGATGCATTTGGGCGAAAATACAAATTGATATTTGCTTTGACAACGTTTATAGAGACAATAGTGGAAAAACTTAAGATGAGAGATGACTCTATTAACGAGGAATCAAACAGACAAGGATAGCCGTCTCTCAGGCCACATAACTTGTATGGAATATAAGCTATGATGAAGTAGTTTAATTTTTAATTTCATGGACAATTTATATGATTTTAGTTTGTGTATTACTTCTGTTAATGGATATGGAAATATTGAAACTTCTTCTCTGACGTTTCAGTTTTTAAAGGTTTGTAATAAACCAAATAAAAAAATAAAAAACATTTTTAAAAAAAAGAATCAGTTGATGTACTGATCTCAAGCCCATCTGTAATAGTGCTTTCAACTTGGGCTCTCAAACAGAAAGCTTGCCTGGAACAGATTGGATGAGATGAGGACGACCTAACTCGGAATACAACACGTGTGAAGAGGAAACTAAACAAACTCGATTGGATAGATACCCTGGAAAAGGCAGATGCCAACAAACTCCTAGCCCACCTACCCACGCAAATCAAAAAACTAAACGAAATCAACCAAGTCTTCACGTGCTTCCCACACAAATGCAGAAGAAACACCTTCTTAAGGGCTAGGTTAAATCTTCTCCACACAAACAAAATAAGAGCCTTGAGAGGGCTATCAACAACGAACCAGTGCCACCTGTGCAAGAACATCGCCGAAATTGAAACAGTGAGACATCTCCTGATGACATGCCCCGAAACAGCCCAACTAAGGAAAGCATGCCTAACCCCGCTGCTGGAATCCACCGCACTGAGAGAGGAGGACACTTTGTGGTGCCGTCTGATAAGTGGGAAAAAACCCCGTTGGACGATAGCAGCCAAAAAAATTCTGGAAGCCGCTCTGCTAGAATGTTTGAAAAGTACAAACTTACCATCCTAAGGCATAAAGCCAGAACGAAGAAAGACAGAAACTAAGAAGAGGACAAGAAGAAGCAGAAACAAAGAAATAAGGAAAGAAACAAAGAAACAAAGCAAAGAAGAATGTACGACAGACAAACAGCTCATGATCAACAATCTGCAAACAAGCAGTTTGAATCTACAGACTGTCTTTGTAAAATCAATAAATTTTGATAAAACACAAAGTTAAAAAAAATAAAGTACTTTTAAAATAATTGGTAACCATTTAAAAATCTCTGTTATTTTTTAACATTAGTTTGAATAATCAATTATAATTTTAAAATAAGCTTTATATGAATATAAAGCAGCAATACTTCTAGAGTGACTTATAATTTTATCATTTCTTATTGGTATAGCTGATTTTAATCAACTTTTCAATATACATACAGATCTTATTAAAATCTTTAAAAGGTTTTAGAACACAAAATTTGATCAGATGTACAAAATGAGATAAAAAATAACAGGAAAAATTCACTTTTAAAATAAGACATCAATTTGAATGAAACAGAGGAAAAGGTAAAGCCACAGAAGAAATATTATTATTGATACAACATAAAAGGTAATTATGCTCAGATGATGTGACAGTTGAAGTTTACATTTTCAACATTTACTCATCTATTTCATCATTTGAAACAACTTTGTTATTTTCAGCTCTGTTATTGCACTTCAAAGGTAGTGCAAGGTCTCGGTTACCAAATATTCTTCATAAAGAAACCAAACGGCTGATAATATTAGTTCGGATATATAAAACAACAAATAAAATTCAAATCAATGTGCATCATGCACAGAGCAACACACAACCATTCTCCAGCATGGGGTCTGGCATGGATTCATATGCTCATGAATATTCCCTGTCGTCAGGCTGGGAATTCTCCTTAAAAAAAAAATCAGTTTCAGCTTTGTTTCTGAACTGTCTTTCTACTAATAACCAATCACTGGCCTCTGGGTTATACTGCCCCCAGCCAATGACTGCCCTCTACCTAAGCACCTCCTCTGGCAGCCATCTTCTGATTTTTACCACACGTTCAAGTGTTGGGAGTCCTTGTGCCATAGCTCTCGAGCTTTTACTGCATTTTGCTTTTTTCCTAAGAGTTTACTCTTATTTTTCGGTCAATTTGAGCCTCAAGCTCAACCGATTCTTCTTACGATCAACCGGGACCCATTTCGGAATTTTTCTACGCCCCTCAAGGGCGAATTTTCATTGAGTTTCTTTTCTTGGAGGATTCCGGAAGATCTTTGAGGCCTACCCCGCGTAGACATGGCCCAGGACAAAGGAGATGCGACGCCTGTTGGATCCAAGCTGTTTAGGATCTGCCCAGGATGTGGATTGCAGAATGTCTTCAAGGAGGATGAGCACTCCCGGTGCCTCTACTGCCTTCATGACGACAAGTCGCACATGGAAGAGGACTGCGCATTCTGCAAGAACATGTCCGTCCGGACATTGAAGGACCGTCAGACTCGACTCACTAACTGGCTTGAGGGGAAGAGCCCAGCAGCAGGCGAGAAGAAGAAGTCTGAGCGGTCTTCTAAGACCTTTGAGGGTGCTCCGGCGATGGGGGCCCAACAAAAGGCAAAGCACTGCGAGTCCGCGGGCACCGTTGGTTCGGGCTCCTCGGCTGCCAGGCAGGGCGCGATGTCACGGACACCATCATCCACGATTCCTCTGTGAAAAGGAAGTCGGAAAACCTGGGTAAGCTTCGGGAGAAGCCCCGGTTGATCCTGATGGAGAAAGCCAAGGGGGGGGGGGGGGCGAGGCGGTGACCCTCCCCCGAAGGTGAAGGCCTCAGATGCGCCCATGGTCGTGAAGGCCCTGATTCAGCCGGCGAAGGCCTCGATTGCAGGAGTCGTGGCGGACCTGGTGAAGCCAGTGGTGGCTACCCCAGTGGAGACGACTTCCAGACCTAGAGTTTCCCTGCCACCCCAGAGGGAATCATCTTTTCAGCCTATCGAGAAGACCCCCGTGAAACCCCCGGGATGAGAAAGGGGGGGGGGACGGTAGCCGTAACAGACACAGATACCACCTCCGAAGATGAGCTGGCTGGCGTCAAAAAGATCCTGGGCAAGAAGTTTGAGGAAGTCAGGTTCTACGGGAGGGATCTCAACAAGGCGGACAAAGAGAGCAACGGTGGGGCCAACGAGGAGCAGCGGGCCGCGGAGGAAGCGCGGATGTCCCTGTGTCAAGTAATGGTTTAACATCCCCACCCTCCTCCTCACCTGGGCCTTCAGATGAACTGTCATTGAGGTCTGTTGTGGTCTTCTTCCGAGACTTCCGGTTATCTTGTGTCGGTCTTTCCTTGGCTGGTTTCCTCTTTTTATCGTGCAAGTAGGGTCTAGCTTCCTCAGAGGCCACCTTGGCAGGGAGTGATACCTGCCCTAGGGGAACCCCGTGGAGCTAAGCCCCAAAGACCAGGGAAAAAGCATATTGGCAAAAAAAAACCCTGGTAATCTTCAAGTTGAATTGTGCGTATTGTCCAATAACTGAAGTAAGATAGAAGATGTTACACAGGTTCCAATCCTCAGTAAGACTTGTCTCAATCGAGGAAGGCCGGTAGTAAATACAGGTAGTATTACAGGGAAGAGATGGTCCTCAAATATTAAGTAATGATGCAGATAAGGAAACTCCTGGTCAGGAAAGAGCGGTGTACAGACTTGCTCTGAGGGGTTTGATTGGACAAAGAGAAATAGAAAAGTCCCACTAGTTGACGAGTAAGGTAGGGATACAAATGAATAGTCAGAGCAGAAATGCAGGAAACCCACAAGAAGAATCGGAAATACTGTGCAACTTGAGTAAGGTAAGTCAAATAGTAAACAGATGGTTTGCAGTGGTGCCGCGAAAGAAAGGAAGAAAGCCCGCACCAAAGTAGAATCTGGGAAACCAGGGGTGAAAAAGGTAAGCAAAAGAGGGGGAGTCATGGGAAGCCACGAGGAGAGGCTCAGTACCGATGAGTAAAACGGGCCAAGAATAGAAAAGCCAATATGGAGAGGGGACAGATAAGCAGAAGACATTCGTACCATGGAGAGAGGTAAAAGCAGAGCACAGCTAGAAATGCCGACAGGAAGCGAGAAGGGTAAACAAACAGTCAGCAAGGCACCGGAATGGAAAGTGAGAAAGCTACAAAGGCGGTACTAAACAAAACCCGAAAGGAGGAAGACAGTACAAGAAAAAAGACGGGGAGGTTCCACAGAAGGTAGGGAATCAGGAAGGCAAATACACAAAGGTAGAATACTAGGCGGAGAACACTTGGCGGAGTATACCAAGCTCTGTAGTGCAAGAGAAACAGATACAACGCGCTGAGCCGTGGGTGTGGTTAGTATTTTATAGTATTAGCCGCCATATTGGATGAGGACTAGACAACGATGCCAAGTGCACTGAAAGAAGCTAGAATCACCAGGCATTCTATATCTTCCACGGGCGAATCCCAACACCCCGCGCCCCAGTCGTCGCTCCCGTCGCAACCGATGCCTATGCCACAGGACAACTCAGGAGTAATCTTGATGGCTATCCAGACCCTGTGTACAGAGATAAGGATAAGGGTTCCCTTTCCCCCAGCGGACGATCCAGCCTGGACCGTCTGTGAGCCCACCGAACAAGCCGAGGCAAATCCACCCCACCCCTCCTTTCCAGCCTTCACCTCCTTCCCCTCCACCGAGGGATGAGATGGGAACGGAGACGGCGACGACAGGGACGGATGACGACGGTGGTGACGACGGGACTGATCTCCCGTCACCCCCTGCCCGGGCCCCTCCCAAGGGAATTGGCTCCTTTCACGCCATGATCGGCAGGGCATAGGAGCTTTTCCAGATTTCCCCCGAAGAGCAGAAGGAGGAGGGTTTCCTCTACCAACGACGGAAGGCCAAGAGGAAGACCGTCCTCTCAGTCAAAACTTCTGGGACGAAGGACTGTCGATGCTGAAGAACCCGTCCATGGCTCCTGCGAAGAGGGACCGGTACGAGAAGAACCGGGTCCCAGACTCTGCCCCTATGGGCCTCAGAGCACAGCCGTCCCCGAATTCAGTGGTCTCCAGTGCGGCCAAGAAGAAATCGGCAGGGGCGACGGCATCAACTTCCACTTCCCCACCGGATGGCGAGGGGAAGAAGCTGGACGCAATGGGACGACGAGTCATCTCGTCGGCGGCGACGACCATCAAAGCGGCCGACGCCCTCGCGATCGAGGCACACTACGATAGGGAGCTGTGGTTCAAGATCGCTCCCCTCTTCGATTTCCTGCCAGACGACAAGAGGGCAGAAGCCCTTGAAATCCTACAGGAAGGCGAGGTGGCTTCGGACCACGGCATCACGGTGGCCATGGACATCGCCGACACCGGCTTTCGCCAGATGGGCAACAGCGTTTGCCTTCGCCGGTGCGGTTGGCTCCAGGCCACTGACTTCCATCAGGACGTACAGACCAGGGTACTGGACATGCCCTTCGACGGGAACAACCTGTTCGGCAAAGCAGTGGACGAGTCACTGCAGGCCATCAAGGCGGACACCGAGACGGCCCGGGCCTTGGGTTCTCTCCATCAACGACAGACCTCCGGAGGCAAGTCTCAAGGTGCCTTCAAAGGATTTGGCGGCGGTTCTGCGTCGTACTGCCAGGCGGCCCGCTCCTCGTCGCAGGAAGCCTACAGAGGCCGCAATAAGGCCAGAGGACACAATCATCATCGCCAATGAGGCCAAGGTGGCAAGGCCTCAGCGAAGCAAGACTGAACCGGCTGTGACGTTGGGCCCCCACCCAAGCACCCCAGTGGGAAGCTGGCTGGCAAATTTCGTCACCATGTGGGAGTCCATCTCCACCGGCCGTTGGGTGCTTGATGCCCTGGCCCACGGGCAAACTCTGGAGTTCCAAAGAAAGTGTCCCCGTCTAACACCCGTGGCCAGGAAGGAGAACCACGTGCCACAGCTGCTTCTAGAGATACGAGCGATGCTAAAAAAGGGCAAGATAGAACTCGTCCCGAAGAGGCTCTGGGGCTCCGGAGTATACTCGCGGTACTTCCTTGTCTGAAAGAAGACCAGCGGCTGGCGGCCCATACTAGACCTTTGCCGCCTCAACAAATACATCAAGACCCAGACGTTTCGGATGGTCACCCTTCAGCATGTGCTGGGACAGCTGGAGGAGGGTGACTTCCTGTCATCGCTGGACTTGGAGGAGGCCTACTTCCACATCCCCATACACAAATGACATTGAAAATTCCTACGGTTCGTAGTCCAAGGGCGACACTACCAGTTCATGGCCCTGCCCTTCGGGTTGAAGTCGGCAGCAAGGGTCTTCACCAAGGGCCTGGCACCGGTGGCGGCGTGGCTGCGCCTGCAGGGATCCATGTATACCCCTACATGGACGATTGGCTCATCCGAGCAAGGGCAAGAGAACTTGCCGTCGATCACACAGCGAAGGCCATCCAACTGCTCACGGATCTGGGATTCTCGGTCAACTCTGCAAAATCCCACTTGCTACCATCGCAAGATGCCCTGATCCTGGGGGCCAGACTCGACACAGTGGCGCGGTTGGCTTCACCGTCGGAGGAAAGGACGAAGGCCATCCTGGGCAAGGCACAATGACTGTTGACCATGGAAGTGGCCAGGGTGAGGTCCATCAAGTCCCTACTTGGCATGATGTCGCCATGCATCTACCTAGTGCGTCTATGCAGGTTGCGGATGCAGCCACTGATGGAGTTCCTCAACGCCCGTTGGATGCAAGTGGCGGGCAGCTTCAAACACAAGATCTCCCTCAACGAGACGTTCGGTCAAGCAATCCGGTGGTGAGGCACCCGTGCGCACCTCACGGAGGGCATGGACTTCCAGACCCCAGTGCATCAGGAGATGGTGACGACTGACACCTCCCTGGAGGGATGAAGAGTGCACACGGGAGATCTCCACGCAAGAGGCCTTTGGCTCCCGTAGGAGAGGTCCCTGCACATAAACGTCCTGGAGCTCTGGGCCATGTTCTGGTCCCTCAGGTCTTTCCTTCCGTCCCTCAAGGGCAAAGTGGTACGGATCTTCACCTACAACACCACCACGATGTTCTACATCCGGAAGCAGGTGGGCACCAGATCCCCAGCCCTATCCAAGGAAGCGCAGGATCTGTGGCATTAGGCCGTCGCCCAGGGGATGTTCCTGGTACCTTTTCATCTGGCAGGAGTGAAAAACACTGTCGCCGACTCACTCAGCAGGGAGCCGCGCTCTTACTACAAATACCCTACAAAAGAAGAAAACTCGGAGGATCCTCTTTCACAAGGCAACGAAAACCTGGAATGACTTACCAAAGGATATACAGAAAACAAGAAACCACCTACTATTCAGGAAACTGCTCAAATCCTGGCTCTTCACTGCGTAACTTAAAGACCACCCACAAGAACACACACAACGCTAAAACAATGATGAATGAAGATACTGATCCCGGTCCCCAACAAACAATCAAATACAAACAGTACCTATGGAACGACACACCATACAACAGAATGGGAAATATCCACAAGAGGAGGACATTGAAGGCTGAACACATAGACATACCGAGACGGAAGCACTTAGACGACTCACCCATATTATCCCGGCCCTGTAGCACACCCGTAGCTCAACAGACCAACTCTCATAGATAGTATCTAGACAGATTTGTGAACATTGGCATGTGCCACATCTGGACAAAATTTTTAATGTTGGCAGTCGGCACATTTGGATGGAATTGAGAGAATCGGTCTGCGTTGCATCCAGACAGATTTGTGATTGTTGGCATGTGCCGCATTTGGATGAGATTGTGAATGTTGGCCTGCTTCGTGTCTGGATGGGATTGTGGGGGTTGGCGGGTGCTCACTTGGATGGAACCGTGAATGTTGGCCTCACATCTAGATGGGATTGCGGCTGTTGGCAAATGCTGCACCTAGTTGGAGTTATGAAGGCTGTCGGGCGACACACTTAGAACTGTGAGTGTTGGCATGTGCCACATTTGGATGAAGTTGTGGTTGTTGGCCTGCGTCGTGCCTGGATTGGTTTGTAGGTGTTGGCAGGTGCAGCACTTGGATGGAGTTGTGAGGGTTGGCGAGCAACACACTTAGAGTTGTGAATGTTAGCACGGACCACATTGGATGGAGTTGGGAATGTTATCGGGTGCCATATTGGGATGGAGTTGTGGATGCAGGCATGTGTCGCATATAGACGGATTTGTGAATATTAGCAAGTCCATTAAATGCATTGAGATGCCTGGGCCTCTCTCCCACTCGGCAAGACCCTCAAGTCTGGATGTGGCCTCAGTCTCTGACCATCGTATGTTGAGGCCCACCTATTGTGGAACCTGGACCTTTCTCCCACTGGGCAGGTCTCTCGTATCTGAGGATAGTCTCCATCCTTGCATGCTGTATCGTGAGACTTAGTCTATTGTGAAACCCAGACCTCTTCACGACTTTGACGGGCACTCGATCTAGGTGTGGCATACTCATCTGTCCATTGTATGCTGATACGGAGCGTACTGTTGGACCGAAGCCTTTCCACACCATGCAGGATGCTCGAAATCTAGCCATTTGCTATACTGTGAAGAGTAGCTTGAAACATATAACCGACTAACCCAAAAAACTCAAACTTTCTGCATACTTAATTCACTCAACTCACACAACCATCTCTCGCACAGCAAGCCGCACGCACTTCACCACACCGCAACAACACATATGCTGCACCAACAGCACACGAGGACTGACATTGGTCCGATACTCGCACCAAAGCTCAGAGCACAGTGTATACCGAGATGAAGCTGCCAACAGAACACCATTCCTCTCGCTTTCCTACTCCCTCTTCACCTTACTAACCCATTCCACCTTCTTGTTTACAGATCAGCCAGAGTGCCTGGGGACCAACTGCGTTGGTGACGTTGCGCGGTACAAATACATTTAACATATATGTCACATTTAAAATATTATATTGATCTTTATTTTCGATATATTGACTGTAACTTACATTTTTCAAATTACAGTATTATTATACATGCAAGTGTCCACTAGCTCATCTTGATCCAATGCTAACGATTGAATAAAATTAATTATAGCAATTTGCACTGTGGTATATTTAGTGTAAAATATAAGTTACCATATGGTGTCTGGAGTGGTCATTCTAAGTTGTTTAAAGTGTTTTGTCAGGAACCACTGTCGGTAACCATCGAGCTTTGGGCAATCGATTATCAGGTGCCACAAAGTTTCTGAAGCTTCGTTGTGATTACAGAATCGACAGATGTTCCTATCTTTGGTGATCATTTTTCGTCTTGCCAGAATTTCTCTGGTTGGCCACAGATTGAATCTTAGATGCAATACTTGTGATGTATACTGTGGTGATGGATGTTTTATCAAGTATGGTTCAATGGTGCGCAGCTTCTTGACAGTAAAGGGATTGTTGCTGAAATCCTTGTAAGTTAGGCATTGGTTACGAGGTGTAATCCAGTAGTTCTGATGTAGTTTTGTTTTGGGGTGTGTTGGGTTGGTAAGAAGGATGTCTAATGAAATATCAGCATCAGCGAGTATGTGGATGACAAAAATTCGCCTTTTACAAAATGGTGTTCTGAAGAAAACACATATGCAGCAAGAGTGTTAAGCTGATTGTCTGTCTGTATTTGTGGTCAAAATACATTTCCTAAATAAAGCGCAAAGGACGCCAATGATATAAACCATTCAGAGAGATTAGGTCTAGTTCATGTCTCGGGCATGCCACTGGTAGGCATTGAGATAGGTTTAGGACTTGTTTCCAGTATCATATTCTGTGCCAATAGATTTCAGGAACAATCTCCTTAGTTTCCGCTCCATAGAGAAATACTGGAGTGACTTTCTGATTATAATATGTCACTGCTGAGCAGGTGGAGAATTTGCCATACTTGGATAGAATGATTTTTGTTTGTGCTATTGCTGTGGACAATTTGCTTTCAAGTGCGAGCAATACATTCTTGTCCTGCGGTTTGTTTGTTATATTTATTCACAAGTATAAATATTGTTGTACTACTTCTAGCTCTGTGGTTTGTAGCATCCATTTTGATTTTTTATTCGTGGCACATTTGGAATCACACTGCATTACCTTGGTTTTTATTTAAATTGATTGTTAAATGATTTTCTTACGTGTATAGGTCCAAAGTATTAAGAAGTGTTTGCAAGCATTTAGGCATTTTTGAGAGCAGGACCAAATCATCGGCATATAATAATGCTGGTATGTGTTTTGTCCTCATCTTTGGCGCGTCTGTCATGAGCAGCCGACCCTGGCGGGTGTGGAGAAGGTGGAAATGGTAGACGGACACCGCCCTTGTAAACATCAGGCGCATTCTAGTCTTCCAGCCTATAAAAACCCGGAAGAAGCTAACGCGCATGCGTTGCAACTTTCCAGTGCTACGGGAAAGTTTTTCCTAACGCTCCGGTGCGTTTGTTTTTCTTCCCGTTTTCAGACGGGATCCCTTCCTTCTCCTTTCCCGGCTTTCCTGCCCTTCCCTCCTTCTGACTTCTTTCCAGTACGTAGTTCCCTGTGTCTCGTACTTTCTACCTGTTCCGTGCTTCCCTATTTATTTAGCCTTGTGCTATGCTTACCTTCGCTTGACCTCTCCCTCTGTTGGATTCTCCGCCTGACAATCTTTGCTGTTCCATTTCGCCAAACTCCTGCGAATACTCGCTTCCGCATCACAGTGCATCCTGGGAATTGACGTCTTCAGCTGGTATACGCCGTCACAACTTGCCAGGGTTTTTTCGACAAGCTTTTTCCCTGGTTTGGGGGGGGCTCCCTGGGGTCCCCGCTGCCAGATTTACCCACGTTTCTGGCAAAGTGGCTTCCGGTGGAGCTCATACCTGCAACTACAAACAGAAGGGAAGGATCTACCAGAAGGAGATCAGCGAAACTTGGCGACAAAGAAGGAAAGGACTCTCCTCAGACAAATCGGAAGAATCCTCTACAATTCATACCAGTTCAGGTGAGGAGGGGGTCGGGGAACCTGGTGTTACCATACAGTCCAAACCTGAGAGATTGCAACGCCAAAAAATGGCCTCCCTTGAACAGTTTCAGGAAATGGTAAATGCCATTCAGGCTCTGACCACAGAAGTGCAGTCCCTGAGAGCGGATAATTCCGCACTCAGACAAACTGTCCATCAAATACAACAAGCAGGGCAGCATGTCCCACAACAAGATAACTATCGTGGCAAATTGCCTCCCATTCCATTACCTTGTGGGAAATACAACGGAAATCCCAAAAAGATCAAAGAATTCTTGGACGCTTGTATTATCCAGTTTACCTTTCGGCCTAGAACCTATGATTTAGATAAAACAAAGGAGGGATTCCTGGTTTCCAATTTGACAGGAAATGCCCTTGCATGGGCCACTCCTCTGGTGACAAGTGCAGATCCGATTCTCACTGATTATTCCGGTTTTGTCCAAAGATTCCGGGACAGATTTGAAAGACCCGAAGTAGGGTATTCGGCATATGAAAACCTGTTGGACATCCGCCAAGGTTCTTTTGATGTCCAGACATACGTCACAGGTTTTCAAAGGATAGCTGCCGAAGCTGGATGGCCAGAGACGGCTCAACAAACTATCTTCAGAAGAGGACTCCGTGAGGATATCAAGGATGAACTGGCGAGAGTAGCCAGACCGAATACCTTTCAAGAATTGATTTCACAAACTACAAATAGAGTTTCGCATGGCCGAAAGGAAAGCAGAAAGAAGAAGACCAAGAACCTTCGTTCCAGGTCCAAACCCCTCCTCAATACCTGAAAAAGGATCCATGGAAGAGCCGATGCAGATTGGATCCACCACAAGAGGACCGCTTTCCACCAGTGAACGCAAGAGACGGAAGGACCTTGGGTTATGCATGTATTGTGGTTCAAATGGTCATCTGTTACGGGACTGTACGGAAATCCCTCTCAGAAGACAGGGAAACGAAAGACCCCAACCTTAAACAGGGAAAGGGAAGGGGTGAATAACGTAAATCCCTGTCACCCAGCACAGCCTCCGGTTTTGAACAATAACTGTTTACTGGTTATCAAGGTGCAGATCGAGTGGGTCGAACATGAACCGGTAACATGTCTAGCCATGGTTGATTGCGGAGCTGCCGGCAACTTCGTGGACGATAAATGGGCTCTGGACCAGCAGATTCCTAGACACCCCAAGATACGACCTATAACCGTAGAAGGGGTAGATGGTAGCCCGTTAACCTCCGGTCCCATCAGTCATGAAACTCAGGATCTTAAGATCACAATGGCTTCCCATCAAGAATATCTAACTTTCGATTTGATCAGGGCGGCACATTTTCCAGTGATACTAGGCATACCCTGGTTGAGGAAACACAACCCGTATATCGATTGGAGTCTTAACACAGTGGACTTCAGATCTCAGTATTGTGAACAACATTGTCTTACTGCAGAAAGTTCAAGGTGCGTACAAGCAGCACTACACCCTTCTAATGGTATCCACATGATTCCAGCACCCTATCAAGAGTTTGTAGATGTGTTCACTGACACACAACCCCGTCTACTACCTCCTCATCGCAAGGAAGATTGCAAGTTCGACCTGATTCCAGACGCAGTCGTTCCCTTTGGAAGAATGTTTCCTTTGTCCTTACCCGAGAAAGAAGCCCTAAAGGAGTATCTTGCAACCAATTTAAAGAATGGTCTCATCAGAGAGTCGTCGTCATCAGCTGGAGCCTCACTTTTTTTTGTGTCCAAAAAAGGAACGACTGAGTTAAGACCCTGTATAGACTATGGAGGCCTGAACAGTCTTACGGTGCGGGACAGATACCCTATGCTCCTAATTAAGGACATCTTAGAAGCGGTTCAGGGAGCTCGAATATTCACGAAACTAGACCTGAGAGGGGCTTACCACCTCTTACGTCTCCGTCAAGGGGACGAGTGGAAGACTGCTTTCCGGACACCACTAGGTCATTATGAATATAGGGTTATGCCATTTGGCTTAGTCAATGCACCTGCTCAATTCCAGCGTTTTATGGACAATGTGTTTGCAGATATGCTATTCTCGTCAGTAGTAGTCTACTTAGACGATATATTAGTGTATTCTACAAACCTGGACGAACATCGCACGTTGGTTATAGAGGTTCTACACAGATTAAGAAGACACAGTCTATTAGCTAAGCCCGAAAAGTGCGTCTTTGAAGCAACCACGGTACCTTATTTGGGTTTTGTTTTATCTGCTGACAATGTACAGATGGACCCAGCTAAGACTAAAGCAATCACCCAGTGGTCCGTACCCTCCAACGTGAAGGAAGTACAAAGATTCCTAGGTCTTGCGAACTTCTATAGAAAATTCATACCGAACTTCTCAATGATTGTTCTACCCATAACGAATTTACTAAAGAAAGGAGTCAAATTTATTTGGGACACAAGCACCGAACAAGCCTTCCAAGTATTGAAAGAGGCATTCGTAAGCGCTCCTATTTTGAGACAACCGGACCAGACCAGACCGTTTATCGTGGAGACCGATGCCTCCCAAGGTGCGATTGGGGCTGCTCTTCCACAGAAGGAAGAAGATGATTTGGAACACCCTGTCTCCTATTACTCACGGACGTTAAGTCCAAGTGAAAGGAACTATTCAGTCCTAGAAAAGGAGCTTCTAGCTATTCGCCAGGCCTGCAAAGAATGGAGACATCTTCTCCAGGGTTCCGTGGTCCCCTTCCTAGTTCGCACCGATCATCGAAACCTTAAGGTCTTACAACAGATGGAGTGTCGTAATTCAAGACATGCCAGATGGGCCTACTACTTTTCACAGTTTGATTTTTCTATCACCTATCTTCCAGGGAAAGAGAATACTCTAGCAGATGCCCTTTCACGCAGCTTTTGCGAAGAAGCAGAAGAGCCACACGAACAGGAACTCATACTAGCAGGAAAGACATTCATCAACACAATCAACTCTTTTCTACAGAAGGTACAGGCAGGACAACAAAGAAACCCCAGCACGGAAACAAGTCTTAGCCAGAAAGGTGGTTTTCTCTTCAAAAACGATGCCTTGTTTTTACCTACCCGAGACCTACAAACACAGGCGGTTTCATGGTGCCATGATATTCCGTCAGCAGGACATAAGGGTCAGAGAGCCACGATAGAACTTACATCCCGTCATTTTTGGTGGCCTTCTCTGATCAAAGATGTAAAGGAATATGTAGCGACTTGTCCAGTGTGCGCTCAGAGTAAATACTCCTGCCATAAACCTTTGGGTCTTCTTCAACAAGAAGCACCTCCAGGTGGTCCATGGCAACACATTTCTACGGATTTCATTGTGGATTTACCAGACTCATGTGGATTCACCTCCATAATGGTCACAGTGGACTCCTTTAGTAAATTGGCTCACTTTACTCCACTTAAAGGACTCCCTACTGCCAGTGTTACCGCAGATGTTTTCTTGAAGGACATAGTGAGGCTGCATGGGCTCCCCAACATTATCGTCTCCGACAGAGGGACACAATTTACGTCCAAGTTCTGGACCGTTCTGTGCAACATGTTAGGAATAAAGAGAGCACTTTCTTCAGGATTCCATCCAGAAAGCAACGGACAAAGAGAACGTCTAAACGCCACCTTAGAACAATATGTTAGGTGTTTTTGTAACCAGGAACAAGATAACTGGCTCCATCTTTTGCCGCTGGCTGAATTCTCATATAATAATGCCATCCATACATCCATTGGAATGAGTCCCTTTAAGTGCACCTACGGATACGAACCCAAGCATATACCACTGTCTGGTTTGCCTCCTACCAATACACCTTCAGTGGATCAATTACTGGACACTATACAAAGATTGCATCGGGATACGTTCACTAATCTCAAGAAGGCCCGACAAGACTGCAAGAGATGGGCGGATCCCAAAAGGGGCCCAAACCCTCAGTGGGAGATAGGAGACCGCGTATGGTTGTCTACTAAATACTTACCCAGATGGGTTCGTCCAGGAAAGTTTGCACCCAGATTTCTGGGTCCCTTCCGGATAACAGCTAAGATCAATCCAGTAGCATTCAAGCTAAATCTCCCATCAAGTCTCAAGAGGGTTCATCCAGTCTTCCATACGTCGCTTCTTAAAGCCTACCGTGAAGATCCCCATTCTAGAAAGATACAAAGACCACCGCAGAAGACCCCGGATTCTACAAAGGAATATGAAGTATCCGGCATTCTAGACTCCAGATACAAGAAGGGAGTTCTGCAGTACCTGGTCTTTTGGAAAGGGTATCCGAAGACCGAATGCACATGGGAACCACTTAGGAACATTTCTGCTCCTAAACTGCTTCGGAAGTTTCATTATCTCCATCCGGGAAAACCGGGAGGGAGAGCACTGAAGAGGGGTCATACTGTCATGAGCAGCCGACCCTGGCGGGTGTGGAGAAGGTGGAAATGGTAGACGGACACCGCCCTTGTAAACATCAGGCGCATTCTAGTCTTCCAGCCTATAAAAACCCGGAAGAAGCTAACGCGCATGCGTTGCAACTTTCCAGTGCTACGGGAAAGTTTTTCCTAACGCTCCGGTGCGTTTGTTTTTCTTCCCGTTTTCAGACGGGATCCCTTCCTTCTCCTTTCCCGGCTTTCCTGCCCTTCCCTCCTTCTGACTTCTTTCCAGTACGTAGTTCCCTGTGTCTCGTACTTTCTACCTGTTCCGTGCTTCCCTATTTATTTAGCCTTGTGCTATGCTTACCTTCGCCTGACCTCTCCCTCTGTTGGATTCTCCGCCTGACAATCTTTGCTGTTCCATTTCGCCGAACTCCTGCGAATACTCGCTTCCGCATCACAGTGCATCCTGGGAATTGACGTCTTCAGCTGGTATACGCCGTCACAACTTGCCAGGGTTTTTTCGACAAGCTTTTTCCCTGGTTTGGGGTGGGCTCCCTGGGGTCCCCGCTGCCAGATTTAACCACGTTTCTGGCAAAGTGGCTTCCGGTGGAGCTCATACCTGCAACTACAAACAGAAGGGAAGGATCTACCAGAAGGAGATCAGCGAAACTTGGCGACAAAGAAGGAAAGGACTCTCCTCAGACAAATCGGAAGAATCCTCTACAACTCATACCAGTTCAGGTGAGGAGGGGGTCGGGGAACCTGGTGTTACCATACAGTCCAAACCTGAGAGCGTCAGTTACCACCTGATCAAAGGATTCTGTGAGGTCTGAGATGAAGAAATTAAAGAGAGCTGAAGCAAGTAAACCACCTTGCTTCAGCCCTCTGTATGTTTGTATGGGTTCAGAGAGTAGACCTTCTAGATGAAGTCTTATCTATATTGAATTACTTGAGCGTCCTTAAAATGGCCGGGCAATCTGCTTTGTCCAATTTCTCCATTAGCAGTTCTCTGGAAATCGAGTTGAAAGCAGCCCGAAAGTCGACGAAGGCCAAATATAGTGACTGCTTAGAGATGTTTGAGTTTTAAGAGCTGTAATAGTTGTCAAGTTGATAGCCATGCCCATGCCCACAACAAAACCTGTTTGGCATGGATCGCGTTTCTTTTTCGATTTTGTCCATGCATTGAAGTCACTCACAACAAATTGGGCAAAGATTTTCCCCAGCACTTCTAAGAGCGCTATGGGTCTGTAGTTTGCTGACATGGTATGGTCTCCCTTTTTAAATATGGGGATGATCACTGATTAACACCAAGAGAGTGGTATAACTCTATTTTTTTCTATGTTGGTAAAGATGTTGTTCAAGATGATTGACCACATCTTAGGACGGGCTTTAAGCATAGCATTGTTTAGCCCATGAGGGCCTGGAGCTCTTGATCCACTCGCTTTTTAATATAGAATGAACATCTTCAGTGATATGTAGCTCCCATTTCTTAAGGGACGGGATGGTGTATTGAATTGAACAGGAGCATGGTTTAGCGTACAAGGTGGTGAAATGTGTCACCCATTGGCATTCCGTAACTCCGTTTATCTGTACCGGGCGCTGTGTTCTGTGGTTAGCTTGATTTATGAGTGCCCATGCTTCTGCAGAATTCTTGGTTGTCAAAGCCTTAAGCATATGTCCCCATCATGCTGCTCTAGTGTGGCCTTCCTGGTCCACATCCCAATTCCTGTATTTGCATTTTATTGACTTCAAAACAGCTATTCTTTCCAAAGGGGGCAGTTGCATAGCAACTTTCCTGAGCTGTTGCAGGTCTGTTTTTTTGTTTTTCAATTCTAAGTAGATTTATTTTTATAATGAGGTCTGGAACCTGTTGCGGCGTGTAACTTGAAAAAGTTCAATGCAGCTGTACATGGTTTATATCCTTCATTCGAGGAGTCTGCATTTGTTGCCTGTTCTTGAAAAATGAGGGTATTTAATTAATGCAGCTTTAAATTATTCCATTGTGTTCTCGCATTGTTGACTATTAGCTGACCTGTATATGTTTGTCTCAGAGTCTGTTGAGTTTGATGATTCCATGACCATGAAAGAGTGAGCATATCACTTTGGTCTTGCTGATAAATTCACACAAACGTAATCTATTATTCCTCCCTGTGGGCCTCTGCGCCAAGTATGCTATGGAGGAAGGTCGCCGGGAAAAGCGCTGTTGGTCATGATCAATAGTCTGTTGGATAGATCAATACTCTATCATTCATGATGGACGTCCATTTTGAGACTGTAGTATCAGAGGAGCCATCATGAGCTGGTAAACAATGAAGATTTAGGTCTCCTGCTACAATAATATTAGTGATGCCAGGTTTCTCAGTTATGGTATCAGACTTTTTCTAGCTCCATGAACAATCTGGTGTCTGAGATTCTCGCCGGATTTCTGTAAAGGTTGATTAGTGCAATTTCTCTATTGTTATGAGCTATTCTGACCAATTGCAAGAACCCGAAAGGAGCTTCCCAGGGATATATTGTCATGTTGGAGCTCATTTTTACAGCTGTGAGGAGACCCGAAGTGGGTCTGCCCTTGTTTGGTATCTTTGCCGGATTCAGAACTATATTATGGTCATCCCAGGTAGGCATCTCAACAAGCCATTTCTCTTGAAGAGCCACAATATCGAGATCATTAATTTGATTTGTCATTGAATTCATTAAGTGCACATGGCCATGTGTATTCCAACTGGCCAAGTTAACTGTCACTTTGAAATTGTTCTTGGTTTGTTATGCTTGGGGTCTCGACCATTGTCGCAGTTGTTGTGAATCAAGGTGTGGATTAGATTGTGGGCATTTAGCAGAAGATGTTAAATTACTCTGCGTTTTTGATCTTAATGAGTGAACAGAAGAATATTTTCTTATATCTAGGGAAGCATCTTGTTGATGTATTTGGTCGAAATCATAAGGATCCTGTGCAACAATTAATCCTATCGCAAAGAGGTCCATTTTAGCTCTCCAAATGGCATTTAATACCACACTGAGGGGATCCAGGGTCTCTCAATTGTGAGATCAGTTTCTTTCAGCAATTCCACTTGATCGATATCTCTAGGTGTGATGTCTTCCAACGCAGGAACATCTTCAAACATACAAAGGATACTTGCCATGCATAGATCGTAGGCTGCGTAGCGGGAGGCGCAGCATTTCATAATTAGCCGGTAGTAATCGGCCTTTGGGTCTTTCTTGATTGAACAACATTTCTGATTGCTGCTGCCTTTATTTAGTGGCATTGATCAAAAGTTATCAGGTCTCATAAATTATCCATTTGCAAGGTTTGCACATTATTAGTGTTTATTTTCACACACTGATGTTTGTAGTTATCGAGTTCTTGACTCTTGGATGATGATGACAGATTGTTCTTTTCAGATGCAATAACCAGATGATTAAATTGGGTTGCTAAATATAAATCAACCGATTTTCTAATTTCAGCACGTCTCTGCTCAGTTGATAAGATCTCTTTGCTCGTTGGATTGCTTTGCTTGTGAGCTATTATCTCTTTTGTCATTATTTGACTTGGCTGAACAGGTGCATCATGTGACCTTTCTGAGTTTTGGTGTTCTGTTAAAGCTGTGACTATATCATTTAGCAGAGGATGAATCAGAGAACAAGGACCGTTCTCTGAAGCTAAATCTTTCTTGTTCTTTACTAAGTTCTTATATTTCTTCACAACTACATTACTGGCATTAACAATTCTCTTCTAGGACGCAGTAATAGCGCAGATAAATTGTTTTGAGCTGGAATTCATAAGAGACGTTAGTGACTTGAAGTTTGGCTTTTTCTTTTGCTTGGGGACAACTAGCTTTTTTCCTATGTTGGCGTTGCTTTTGGCTTTCTTCACTTTCTTATCAAAAATATTATATTGTTGTTTTTCAGTGGATACCGGTGTCGTAGCTATTAAACTGGCATGAGAAGAAAAGTTGTTTGCTTCTATTGAAGATGCATTAGAGCATTGGTCTTCTATTGGGCGAATAAGTGGTGGAAAGGACGGCAAGATCGTGAATTCTGGTTTTGAAATTATAGTTTCTGAATTTAAAGGTTTGAGAGGTTGTGCATGCCTATGCATGGGGAATGTTTGGGGTTCTATATTGTTGGAAACATGCCCACCATTAGTTTCTGAAGTGATCCAATCTACTATTTGTTGGATTGATTTTGTTTGGTGCGTTAGTTTCGCATCCAATGATTCGAATAGTTTTGTTAGTGTGACAATAGTTACATTCATGGCTGCTAACGCAATTTCTAATAGTTTCTCGGCGACTCTATGGATTTGCAAGGAGTGGGGTTAATGAAGGACAGGGATATGATTGAGTACCTATCTGAGTTGTGGCCAAACATGATGGGGGATTTCAATAGGTTAAGTGTCCTATCTGTAATGGAGGAACTAGAATGCAGGAAGACATCAGACTCAAAACTTGCTTTGTCGTTCCTAATGGTGTCAGGTATGATTTCTATGAGTGAAGTGAATACTCAAGGGTGTTTGTGTCCTTAATGATTGGTATGGCCTGATGTAATACAGGTGAATTGTGTAAGATATTTTTGTGGACTACGTTGTTAACTAAAATGGGCAGGTTTGAAGCTGATAGTTTTGTAGGACTGAGTCGCGCACTTACGGCAGGGGGAGTTGAAGTGTCGAAAGGTAAGCCACAAAAGCCTCTAGATATTAATGAGTCAGGAATTGCTGTGTTATCATGTTCTGTTACAGGTTTCGAACCCACCGCAGGACGAGAATCAGATAAGACTGTATTCTTAAAGGCTTGCGGTTGACAGAATTCCCGGATGTCCAGGCCAGAAGTTTTCTTTTCTTGTACGCCATGCCGGACAAAGCTGTGTCCATTTTCTTTAGGGCTATTTTTTTGGTGTTTGTCTATTTGGTGTACGAGGCAATTGAGGAACGCCTTTGGGCTTGTCTGCCGCTGCTGGCATATTTGTTTTAATGTGTATAAGACTAGGGGCATAGCACTGACTGTCAAGCCAGTAGTGTGAGATGTTTGAAATAAACGTGAAAATGCTCGACTGACCGTTATTGCATGTTACAGGAGACAAAGCGGCAAAGCGGTACTTCAACAGTACTTCGCTCGGTGCGCACAGCCTCCTGGTGATATAGGTGACAACGAAAAGTAGGCGGGGCTTAGATGGTAATTCAAATTTCACAATCAAATTGGTCTAAATAAATTAAAAGGAGATAGGAACATGTTAAAAACGTGCATTACATTCTACCAGCATATGCATACAATAGTGTATTATGTCTAACAGTGGAGATTGGAGTTGCAAAGCGAAGCGCACCGCCCTGTTATAATGTTCAGCGCTCAGGGAGCTGGATCTGGAGCGTCAAAGCTGTACTTCAACGGTACTTCGCTCTGTGCTCGCGGCCTCCTGGTGATGTATGTGATGACGAAAAGTGGGCGGGGCTTAAATGGTCATTCAAATTTCACAATCAAATTGGTTCATGGATTGCTGAGTGAATTCGAGGCCGTTTTCTTTCCCTAACGAACAGTGAAAGGAACTCAATACACCGGCGGAGTATACTCGACGCAACCAACCTGTGAGGTTTATCTATAGAAAACTAAATTGTTTTACTGGGTCACCAGATGAAGGACAACTTTGTGTTGTACATAGAGTGGTGTGGTGGTTGATTAGATTACGATAATGTCAGCGTAAGATGCGTAATGCAGTCAAAAGCAGTACCAATAACATTATTTCTACTCGTACAAATTCTCAAGATAGTTCACGTTCACTTATTCTAGCAAACACATGTGTAGTCATAAATGTAACACCCTAAAATAAATAGTACGTTAAGAACAGAAAAAATGTGATGAGCAAAGATAAGAATAAGCAATGTGACCTTGCTTAGAATGCAAGTTATTGTTTGTATTGCCACAAGTGGGTTTATGCTATGTTGTAATACATAAAACGTATAAAAAAACATCAAGTTGTTTAAGGGTTAATATCACAACAATAAATTGGAAAATAAGTATAACTATATTAAAGATTGACGAAGTACTAATTTGAAAGGTATGAGAAGTATAAACATTTTCTTACATTTGTTTAAAAAACTACATTTAAAGAAATAATATAATGATAATAAAAACTACAGGTTATTTGATTAGGCTTTGGAAACTCTGGACAAATCCAGTATATTCCTCGGAATCGCTAGGAAATTCCTCCTGGAGGCCTCTAGCGACCCAGGCAGGTATGACGTGACAAATTCGGAATTCCATTCTTCTGTGAATCCTCCACGTGTACGATCTATAGGCCACAAGCCTGTACCATCTGTGTAAATAGAAAAATAGTTTTATTGAAGTAATTGAATAATTATTTTTTACATAACCCTGAATAAAGTTGGCATATATAGAAAAGCCAAAACATAGATGAGATAAGGAGTTCAAATATTTAGAAAATTGTATGGAGATTTGGAGATTTATATTTATAAGGAAATAAATAACTTGATTGGACTTTTTTTTGGTAGTGCGTTATACTTGTGAAAATAAGATTTGAGGACTCACCAAAAATCAAGACTGACTGGTTTAGCATAACTTAAGTAAAACTGAACATGGTGACACGTGCAGGCATTGTGTTAGGGAAGTGGAGAACATCAGACACTTACTGACATCATGCCCAGCTCTGAAGGCACTGTGGGCACTGTATAGTAAACAATATGGAGGATTTGTCTGCTTTATAGACAATATAAGCAGGGACCAATTTGGGCAGTCTTAATAAGCGATGACTCTATTGTAATCAACGCAGCGGCCTATAACATTTGGAAATTGGCAACGCTGTAAAACCAGAATGTATGATTGCACGTTTTAATTTAAGAATATTCCATTTATGTGTTTATTCTGTGATGTTCGACAACCTATCTTAACTATTTGGATTGATAAATGTGATTTTTTTATTTTTGTATATTAAATGTGCAAAAGGTTTGTTCTTAACGGAAAGGTACAATAAAGTAAAAATATATATGTATAAATATAAATATAGTGACCTAATGAGATCACAATAGCATTGTAAACTAATATAGAAGGCCATAGTGCAAGGTTGGGGCAGTTAAAGGCATTGACCCATTACTTACTCATTTCTGGGACAAGAGGGAGAACGGTTCAGCAAAGTTCGTGCATTATAATTCTCCACGCAAAACATGTGACGCAGGCTTCCCTGAAGACCCGTTGCTGGATCATGTGCCGTGGTAGCAGTTAATCTTTGGAATGTGTAAGCCAAGCAGCTGGAGTGTTTGCAGCAGCATGTGTTTTCAACCAACGTTGGCATCAATTGACATTGAAAGCATGTACACCAAGTGGAAACCTCTTCCATTCGGCGAGGATCAAGATCTTGTGAATGATCATCACCGCTTTCAGTCATTTGAACATTTTGTTGCCGGCTTTCCCTCTCACGCATTTTCTCATCTGTGTATTCTGGGTCATACATGAACACTGAATACCAGACATAATGTTTGAGGATTGCAACTGCTGAGCAAGAACTGCGTTGAAAACGAATATTTTTTTGATGTCTAAATATGATTCCAAGGGAGGCAGCGGCAAACTGATTACGCGTTTCACTACTCCTGGTAGCTTGGTCACCTGATTTTGCTCTTGTTGATTCACTTAATTTATTCCAACATGCACAGTGAACTGTTAACATAGAAAGAGGGTTTGACTTTCCTCTTGCATTGTTCCATCTTCTATTTTACTTCTGTTCTAAACCTCTACAGTGCAATTCAAATACAATGCAACCATTTAGGTATTCCCATTTAAACACAAGATATCTCACACAATACCTCCTTTACAATAGGCATTGAAATATACAGTTCTATGCGATCCTACCATCATGGCGTGTGCGGCAATTAAGCTCAGAAGTAAATATCACTTTAAACATTCTGTACACTTGTATTGGATACATCCACTTACTTCAAAGCCAACCATGAGGTGTATTAAAGTGCATGCTCTTGTAAGGTGCTGCGTGCTTATATAGCATATTAATTTTCATGGACAAGTTGTGTTACATTACTATAAAGTGCATTATTTATTTTCGTAATTCTCATTATAAAGTGCCTGATTGTTTTAATAGCTGTAAAGTGCATGTTTTAATAGCTGTAAAGTGCATAGTGCTTTATTATGTATTTTATAGTTGTAAAGTGCCTAATTGTTTTCATAGCTGTAAAGTGCAAAATGCTTTATAGGAGATCATTTCATGTGAGCTGCTATTTATGAGTGCTAACATGCTGAAAGATGACTGTCAGATTCCTTTAATGGACAAAATACAAGTCCTTCCTGCATGGCCACGTGTCATAAAGTATGTATTCCTTACCATTTTGCATCTTAAAATGAACAATAATAGTAAAATACGCTAATGAGGTAAGGTGCTATTTTATCTATATCACATTTTTTACACGCACAGACCCTGGGGTATCACAGCGTGGTTACAGACATCTTTGGCATAGTTTTGGAATATTCACTTACATACTTGTACAAATTACAGTTTGTGGCATAGACTATTAGCATACATAAGAGGGAAATAATACAGTGACCATAGTTATTTACCTACTTGTACATAATAGACATAATACAGTAAAGATAATTATTTACAAAATCAAATTCACGTCACCAATCAGTGTGTGACATGCCTGACTGTCATGATGCCTACCCCCGGGCATCCGGATCAAGCCCATCAGCCCCGGGAGCAGGCATCCAGACATTTACAAAAACCCCAGCAGCCCCAGCTAGGGGCTGTCTGGGTTCGGTCCTGGCGCCGTAGGCACCAGGCTCATAATAAAAATCAGTCCTGGCGCCTATGGCGCCAGGCTCATAGACATTACTTACCTCATGCAGACCATGCTGCAAATAAATCCAAGCCAACGTGAGGCCTGGATGGGACTATTTTACTACAGGGACTATTTTTTACTCGGGGGTGGTCCTGGGGAACTTCATTCCTGGGACTACTTTGGAGGCTATTTAAACCACGCCCGAACAGCAGCACATGCTTCGTGTTATTCTGCATCCAGCAGCGTGACTCTCACCGTGCCTGCAGCCAGCATCCAGTCTTCTGCCACGCCCGCCTGCATACAGCCAGCATCCAGTTTTCTGCCACGCCCGCCTCGAATCCGGAGCTCCTAGAATAAAGAGGAAGAAAAGGACAATGTTAGAAAACAAACTTATTTCAAATTCCTCACCTGATTCCGGATCCATTTCATCTCCCGACCTGGAAAGTACATCAGTCCTGCACGCGTCGCTTCGCCAGCTCCAGCACGGCACCATACTCACCAGTTCTCACAGCATCTTTCAATCCGGCACTGTCTCCATCATTTCTTCGCCGTACTTCGGCACCTAAGGGCACAAGAATAACAAGGTGAGCCAAGGGAATCAACAAATACCTCTTACCATCATAGACTTACCTGATTTACCACCGGTGGTATTATTCTCCATATCTTCATATGCCGCATCTGTAAAGAGGGAGAAAAACACCACGTTAACGCATGCAATAGTTACCGGACAGCGTTGGGTAACACAGACTCTTACCTGAACGCCAGCAGCAGCTACGAGACCTTCTTCTCACGAACTCAGTTGCAATTTAAGGAAGGAAGGGGACAAGAGTGAACATCGGGCACATTGAACTCTTTGAACTTGATACTTACAAATCCCGCCTGGGACTTCTGAGTGACTTCAGAGTCAATGCTTACCGGAACTCTCCCAACGCCTTCAAACCAGTGAAGTAACTGGTATCTACGCGCCCCTGCAAGACACGCAGGATGGAGAGCTCATCTTTTACAAACATAAGGTGAGGTTGCTAAGGGGATATCGGAGGTGATTAGTGGGGGAGAGCGAGAACAGTTGGGAGGCCATCACTAAAACCAACAGGTGGCTAATCCCTGTCTCCACTTGCAGGAAAATACTTCTTCGGGTCCAGCAGACAAGACTAGGCGGGCCAGTCCAGACAGTCATCTCTGCACTACGCACACGTTGACGGAGACCGCAGCTGTCCGGGTCCGATCGACACCCCTATGGGGTCCAGGTGAGCGTAACACTGACCTAGGGAGACTAACTGGAACAGCTGGAGTTAACTTTTGGATGGTTTGCTAAAATTGGTTAAAAAGACAGGTTTTTAAGGATTTTTTTAAATCCAGGGAAGGATTCCTAATTTTTTATGTTTAGTGGGAGGACATTCCAGTGTTTGGGGTCCAAAACTTGGAAGCTACTACCCCCTGCTCTCGTGCTTTTGTAGCGAGGGACTACGAGGGTGGAGTTGTTGTTGGATCTAAGCGTTCTGCTGCATATTTTTTTCTTCATGGCGTTATTCGTGCATATCTGGGCATTTGTGGGTGACACATAATGTTTTTAATATGATTCTGGCCTTAATGTGTAGCCAGTGGGTCTCCCTCCTGATGTTACTCACCGGACGGGGAGTATACCAAATAGGTGGCCGGAAGGCGCAGGGGCTGAACTATTGATTGACGAGCTAGGTCGGGGCCTCCAACCTAGCCTCCTCTCTGTGAGGGCACAAGACCTTTTTAACGATATGACTCTCTGCTGGGAGAACCAGGCAGAGAGACTGATCGCTCAAAAGGGCGGGGAGAACACACCGCCACAAACCCAGCTGTAAAGGAAAAACAAGAGGTGAGCAATTGGGAATACAGAAAGATCCCTTTCCCTCGATACTTCTTTCTAGTAGTACCTGAACTATCCCCTCCCCTTGATTCAAGGCAACTGGAAACCACCTATAAGTAAAAGAGGAGAATGTAACCTGTCCTGACTATGGTTGTCAATTAGCGAAGGAAAATGAATAACCACACAAAAGAAAACCCTTAACACTAATGTGCTGTTGAATCTGCAATATCCAAAGAGTTAATGACAACGGAAGGGCAAAATAACAAATAGGTAGGTTAGTTAGGGACACTGAACCCGGGCGGAACGAGGGCCGCACTAGAGTCGGGTTGGTGCACTATCAGCAAAGCGTCCCTGTGCACTGCTGAAGAAAGCCCAATGAAGTCTTATTGTGGCAAGAGGATGGTAACAGCAAAGGACACAATTAAGTTAGAGTGTTGCAGGTGATATAGTTTGGCGGCAAGGTACAATGAGTACAGGAGATGTGCTTGGTAGCAATTGGTGAAAAGAAAGGTCTTACCGATGCCGTGATCGCAAAGTTCCAAAGCGGCAGACAAAGCAGTCCGTGAATGAAGGAAACAGGTCTGGTACACGAGCAAATCAGATTTCCCAAAGCGGCAGGCAAAGCAGTCCGTGAATGAAGAAAACAGGTCTGGTACACGAGCAAGAGTAGGGTTGAAGACGGAACTTCTAAATACCGGGATGCAACTTTAATCAGAAGCAGCGTTTCGTCCGGTTCCGAGGTTTAAATCGGGAAGGAGAAGGCGGAACCGGACGAAACCGAGGCTCACGCGTCATCGCCTCTGAGCTGACAGAGGGAGACGGAAAGCTGGGAATTGTAGTCCAAAATTGCCACGGAGTGAGCCGAAGCCACTATTATCCAGGGCAGCTGCCAGTGGGTATAGAATGGGTTTGCGCAATGACGCATACCCCTACGGAGGGAAACAACCTTCCTGCGGGCCTGCCGAGGCGTAACACCTGATGTTTGAGTTATGCTCGGATTTATTTATTCCTAGGGCTGCCCGTAATGCTTTATTTTGCATTAGCTGTAATTTGTTTAAATTGGTGTTGGATGTCCCTAGTGATAGGGAATTACAATAGCCCAACGTCGATAGAATCAGCGCTCTGGCCAGCGTAATGCAATTGGTGGGTGTGAGGAACTGGCGGCTTAAGCCAATTAATTTTGAAGTCTATGATGTGGATGATGCGAGTGCAGATATGTGTTTAGCCATGGTAAGATTGGCATCTATGTGCACTCCTAATGTTTTGACTTGTTTGTTTGTACAGGAATCAGCGTGCCGTCAATGTTGATAGACTAGTAGTCCGAATGGAGGGTCCCTATTTTGATTGGGGATCCAACAATGATAATCTCGGTCTTCTCATCGTATAGACAGAGACTGTTCAGTGCCATCCAGTTTTGTATAATAGCATAGGTTTTATTGATGGTCAATGTGTCCCGGTCATAGTTCCCTGAGATAGGTATGAGGATCTTTGTGTCATCTGCGTAGTTGGTGTAGATGACACCCATGTCATCTAATGCAGAGAATAGAAGCTTAGTACATGCATTATACAGAGTTGGTGAAAGGCAAGACCCTTGGGGTACCCCAATGGGGATTGATATAGGATCAGCAGCATCTTTACCGATGGAGACTGTAGACATGCGTTCGCTGAAAAGAATTTCACCCAGAGAGTGGCGTTGTTAGAGAAGCTAAAGTCATTAGCAAGGGTAGTGCATAGTTTACCGAGATCTACACGGTCAAATGCTGTGGAGAGGTCTAACAACAGCAGTATACATCATTTCCCTGAGTCTCTGATGGTATCATCTGTATTTTCAAATCAATGAGTGCCGTTTCCATACTATGGTTGGGCCTGAATCCAGATTGTCTGTCTGGAAGTCGTTCCACTATGTGCTTAGTATAATGTTGATGACCTAATCGAATAGACCTTTATTTCTATAAAGTGTGTAGTGCTCTACATAAACTATTTTCTTTACCTATATATGTAAGATGCTAAATGAAGGCTGCCAAGCACCCATATTTTATAGGCTGTGTTGCACCAAGTGTCTATCACATATGTCTAGGCATGATGATGGTAAGGGTATATGGTCGGTTCAATGGTTGTCCTACTACAGCGCTATGCTTTGTCGAATTTGTAATTCCTGGACAGCCCTCTCTCTGACAGCTCATGCTATGTGTATGTGTGAAAAACTATTTTACAGTGAACCAATGTTTAAAATTCATTAAGTAAATTCAGAATTAAAATAATATACAAAAAAGAGAAAATGGCTCCATACACCATTACATATAATTCTATGACATCTAACTAAATTTTTGATCAAACCTTGTGAGGTAATTCCAATATATGTTAGTATTTCTTTAGTATCTACTTTGACTGAGACATGGGAATCTAACTATAACAACTGAAAAACTATTTTGATGAAAATCTAAAATGTCAGTAATGCAATATATTAAATGCAAAAAAATAGGGGAAGGATTGGTTCTGCACTTTGGAGATATAGGGTCATTAATTTTACTGAATCGCATAGGATAGTTCATTCTCCTAAAAAGGTAAAAAAATCTTTGTCGACATTGTGTCCCCCCAGGTTCCTGCTCTCAAAATCTATGGTGTATCTAGTTTCTTGTTGTCTGAGCAATTTCTCTCTGTCACCACCCCTGGGTCCAATTTCGTTTTGATGTAGTCCAAAAAATGAAAAGGTTAATTCAGTTTACCATCATGGCTTTCCCAAAAGTGTATAGCCTTGGGATATGTAAAATCCTTATTCTTAATAGCCCTCACATGCTGTAAAGTCCTTATTTTTTATTTGCATTTCATGCTCCCCACATACCATTTGTTACACATGCATTTTAGTATATATACAACATAATCTGACTCGCATGTGATCTTGTTAGTGATGTCTATAATGGTATTTAAAATGGGGTGTTGGTATTTACTGCAGTCATATGTGAATTTACAGATTTTGCATTTGATGCACTTATGAAATCCCATAGTTGTTTGGTCCAGCAGTGTGGTTTTCTTTTTACAAGTTTTGTTTGCCATGTAAGTACTGACTAGGCAGTCTTTGATAGATTTACACTTGTAGAAACTGATATTGGGGCATGTACCCAAGGTGTGATTTAGATCAACGTCTATCATCAATACCTTCCAATGTTTCTTGAGAATGTTTCTCACTGTCTTTGCAGATTCTCCATAAGTCAGCACCAAACGGGTCACATCTTTTTTGTCACCTTCTATGTTCGTTTTTTCCAGCAACAGTGCTGACCTATCGCGCATTTGTGCTTTTTTATATGCTTGCTCGATGATCCTTTTTGGGTGGCACTGTTGTTGAAAACCGCATGCTGTAAGCTGACTTTCTTTGTCATATGTTTCGATACTGGAACAATTTCGCCGTAGCTGGATAAATTCCCCGTAAGGGATGCTCCAAATTAGATTTTTGGAGTGTGCACTTTTTGCATGTCGGGGGATGTTGACTCCTGTGGGTTTTTGAAATAATTCACATTTCACTTGTCCATTTTCCACAAAACCTGTAACATCAAGAAAAATAGCTTTTTTTTAACTATGTGTTTGAGTAATCTTTAAATTGAAATTGTTATTGTTGAGAGTGTCGGACAAAATTGATCCATTCTTTCGAACTGCCTCTCCATATAATGAAGAGGTCATCAATGTAACAATAATACACATTACTATCTTGCTGGTATATGTTTCGTTTTTTTCTTTCCAAACTTCAAACTTTTCCCAATATCCCATCATCAAGTTAGCATAAGCAGGGGAAAAAGTGGTACCCATGGCCGTGCCTTGCTTTTGTTTATAGTACTTCTGGTTAAAAAGGAAAACATTGTTTGTTAGGAATAATTTAATCATGGCCAAAATCATTTCAATATGTCTTGAGTAATTGAGGATCTGGTGTTCAGAAAATATGTGCAAGCCTTAATGCCCCACTAAATGCTTTATCAATGTGTATAATGAGACTACGTTCATAGTGGTCAAAATATATTCAGATTCAAATGTTAGTTCATCTATTTTGGATAAAATGTCTTTCGTGTCTCTGAGGTAAGACGGTAATGATGATACAAAAGGGAACAGTGTCTTGTTAATGAATTTAGACATGTTTTCAAGGAGCGATCCTGCTAGAGTGACTATCGGTCTGCCCAGAGGTTTATTGATGTTTTTATGTAATTTGGGCGAGAAATACAGCATAGGAAGGGAGTGCAGTTTGTATAGGAATGTCAAATCTTGTTCTTCCAACATTCCTTTGTTTTCCCAATCTAATAAGAATTCTTGAACTTGGATTGTTGGCTAGTTTTCATAGCAAGCCCTGTCATTTAATTGTCTATAAGCCTCCCGAATATAGTTGTCTCTATTCATGAGCACAATGTTTCGACCCTTATCCGAGGCTTTTATTATGCATTGTGGCAGTTAACTACGTTCCTTTAATGCATTTTTATGTTTGTTTGACATATTTGATTTGCAATCCCTATGTTGCTTTTTTCGAATTTTCTTAAGGTCTTCAATGACAAGGTTTTGGAAGGCTTCAATAGAGTTTCCTACTGCCAAAGGAGGGTTACATTTTGATTTGACCTTTAATTTGCTCTTTTACCATTTTACCATTCGGTCTTTATATCTAGATCATCCAGATTAACCTCTGAGTTTTCAGAGGTTACTCTTCCTTCTTCTTGCAGATGTATACAAATACACATGGAAGGCTCTTTTTTAAATCATCAGTTCTCGGAATACTTCTTCGTCCAGCTTCCAATCTCTGGCGTCCCTGAGATATCTGGAGTTACAGTCGGCCACCTCATTCTGTTGGCCTGTTAGGTACTTCACTGACACCTGTCTCTGAAGGCAGAGTTCCCAGAATTCCTTTGCCATTTCTGCCAATAGTCTGGACCTCGTCCCTCCCAGTCTGTTTATACATCTGACTGCTGAGACGTTGTCCATCTTGAGAAGGACACAACTTTGTGCCTTCTCCCGAGTCCAGCATTTCACTGCAAAGGACCCTGTTAGTAATTCTAGACAGTTTGTGTAGAGCTGTCTCTTGTTCCGACCACCTGCCCCGTCGACAGGTTCCCACATTGGGCTCCCCAACCCCATCTACTGGCGTTGGATTTTTATGACCAAGCCCGGGGACGAGCCATGCATCCATGCATCCATGTGATGTAGCCACCATTCTAACTCCTCCCTTACTTTTTGGGAGATTTTATTGCATTATTTCGCAAAGATGCGCCCCTCCTGATGTGTCTGATCTTTAATATTTGTATGGCTCTGTAATGTAGAGGTCCCAGGAATATAGCCTGGATCGATGACGCTAATTGTCCCACTAACCTCACAATGTCTCTGAGACATCTCTCTCCTTGATGAAGTAAGAAGATGCACCAGCCCACGCAGGGGGCACTATAGTGGCAGCTGGCATAGCGGGACACCCCTCTGGCTCCCCTTTTCCATGGACTCGTCGCCTCTCACTGAGGGGGGCGGAAGTGCGTGCCCCCTATGGTCCGGCGGGAAACGGATAGGCCTCGGGATGCACTTAAATAGCCTGGGCTGGGAGTGACAGGTCTCTCTTCCAGCCCAGGCACCAGCAAGGGCAATTAGACATTTTCATGCCAACGGAATTTGTGAGCAACCTTTGGGGCCAGCTGCTTTCGTAGGGGCGCAAGGAGACTCTCTTGGGATAGGACCTCAGGAGACGATTCTACCAACAAGTAGGGGAGCTCCACCTCCTGGGTCTTCTCTTTCTGGGCCAGCAGTGGGATTGGCATTAGGGGAGTTAGGGTCAAGACTTGCAGCATTGAGGTTGCGGGGGGAAGGGCCACTGGTAACAATTGCCCCACTGTTATCAGGGGGGTCATCAATGTCATGGCACATCCCTAGACAGGTGAGGGAGTATATTTGGGCAAGGGATTATTTTGATTTGTTTTCGCTACTGTCACTAGAGACAGAAGGCCCGGGTGTGACTATAACTAAGGAAGAGGAGAAGAAGAGACAGAAAAGGTATAGAGCAGAGGAGACAATTGAGAACTGGACCAAGGGATTTTCCTTGTTGGCAGCAGTAACGATGCAAAGGTTCCCTGAGCAAGGGGTCGCATTATGGAAATACAGGGACACAATAGCAGAGGAGCACAAGCGCTATGGGTCCATGAGTTGGATAGATAATGACGGGGATTTCAGGTCAAAAATGGTACAGGTTACCAGCATTTCATGGGACCAAAAGGATATGGAAGGTTGGGTAGTATACATGGGGGATGGGGGAAAGGAAGAACCAGCTGGCCTATCGTCGAGGAAGGCAGACCTCCCCGTCGTGCATGGCAGGGTAAGTACAGCGAAGGAAGGAAGCAGACTTGGCATGCCAGAGGTAGGAAATGGTCTCACAAGAACGGGGCTCAGAGCGCAGGGAGGGGTTCCATGGGTGGGGGCATGGGCAGAGGCACCTGCAGGGGTTTTAACGAAGGCTATTGCATATTCGCCCATACATGCCAGAAATGTAAGGGGTCACACCCTTCCTCATGCTACAGAGGTTCTGGGGTACAATGAGGCAGGGGGCAGAACGGAGGAGTTTGATAGAGGGTGTGGGGTGAAAGGGCCCTTGCCAATAAACAGGACTGCATTATATGGTTGGTTGCAGGATTACTCAAATGCAAAAGAAAGGGAATTGTGCAAGGGGTTTAGGGATGGGTTCCACATTCCTTATGAGGAGCCACTAACAACACGATTAACACAGAACCTCCCCTCGGCTGACAAGTTACCAGAAATCGTGACTGAAAAATTGGAAAAGGAGTGAGCATTAAGGAGAATTATGGGACCATTCAAGGCGCCACCCCTACCCAACTTCATAGTGTCCCAAGAAAGAGAGAGGCAAATACAGGCTTATCCACCATCTGCCCTATCCAAAGGGAGAGTCGGTTAATGATTGGCTGGACCCCGAATACTGTTCAGTCACCTATTCCTCTTTCCACCGGGTGATGGAGCACGTCATGCAAGCAGGTATAGGGGCACTTTTTGCGAAGGTGGACATTGAATCCGCCCTCAGACTCCTGCCGATTCACCCTGACAGTTTTCACTTATTTGGGATTTCAGTGGATGGGGCAATTTTACTTTGACAGGTGTATGGCAATGGGGTGCGCGGTTTCATGCGCCTTCTTTGAAACGTTTAGCTCCTTTCTAGAATGGGCAGCGAGCACACAGGAATGAAAGGGGGCCATCATGCACTATTTTGATGATTTCTTGTTTATTGGAGAAAGGGGGTCAGATGACTGTGGAGCTGCACTGGGATCCTTCCAGGAACGGATGAACGAATTGAGCATTCCAGTGGCACGGGATAAAACGCAGTCAGCTGTGCAGGTTTTTACATTTCTGGGGATAGAAATTGACACGGGCAAAGGCACATGTGGACTGCCGAAAGACAAGGTGAATGGGCTCATTGAGGTGATTGACATTTACTTAGCTAAAGACAAGACTACGCAGGGCTAGGTGCAACAACGCTTGGGGAAACTCAACTTTGCAGCCAGAGTAGTGTCGGCAGGCAGGGTGTTTGCCCGAAGGTTGGCAAGATCAACTGTGGGAGTCACATGTAAACATCAGCACATCCGGTTGAGTGCAGCCATTAAAGAGGATGTGTGCATGTGGTGCAGGTTCCTGCAAGGGTTCAATGGGATCAGCCTATGGCGAATGCCGTGGTTGTGACAAGCTGCAGTTGTACTCGGATGCTTCTGGGAAGGAAGGTTTCAGGGTTATCCTAGGCGCACAGTCATACGTTCGGAAATGGCCTACACAGTGGCGGAAAAAGGGGAGACTGAGAAACATGATGGCACTGGAACCATTTCCTATTTTAACTGCCCTCCTGCTGTGGCCAGGTGAGTTGTGCAACAGAAGGGTCTGTTTTTGGTCCGATAACAGGTCTGTGGTCCAGGCCATCAACCTACAATCTGCCTCATGCCCGGTGGTCCTGGTACTACTGAGAAATCTGGTGAAAGTGTGTTTGTATCAGAATATTGAGTTTAGGGCAAGCCATGAACCAGGAACTGTTAATATTGCGGCTGATGCTCTTTCTCGTTTTCAGTGGTAGAGGTTTCGGAAAGGCTCATCCCGGGCGCAGAGGCTGGGCAGAGTTCAGGACGGAATGGTGGCACCTGGTTTCGTGGGTCCAGCGCTCTGGGAACTTGGGGAACGCTTGCTTACACCCGGAGTGCGGTGCAGATACCAGATAGGCTACAATAAGTTTGTGAGAGTGGCACAAGAATTGGGGTTTGCAGATAAGGATTTGAAGGACCAGGTGGAACGGTTTCTTGTGTGGGCTCACAAAGAGGGGTGGACCAGGAGCTGGGTCTCAATGCACCTGGTCGCTATAGCATTCTATGCCAAATTAAAGGGGCCAGGGGGACCCACTAAGCAGCGAGGGCTGCAATGAAAGGTTGGGGAAAACTGGAGGGGCACAAGAAGGATGGCCCCAAGTCGATAGACTTTGAGGTGCTCGTGAGGCTACTCGTTGCATTGGAAGGGGTCTGCTCCAAAGGGTTTGAAGTCAGGCTCTTCAGGGCTGCATTTGTGGTGGCAATTTTTGGGGCACGTTGGGTAAGCGAGCTGGTCGCTACTGGGAAAGATGATGATTCTGGCAGGGCACTGGCAATGGGGGATGTCACATTTACAGATGGGGGTGTCAGTAGAAGGGTGAGGAGGTCAAAGACGGATCAGGTGGGGAGGGATAGCTGTGACTTTATAGCGGGCAACGGATCACGACAGTTGCCCCACCTGGTTACTCTCTCAATATATAGTGTATAGGCCAGCGGATGGTGGGGGGTGGTGGTAGGTAGCTGCAGGTTCATGAGGGCGGATCCCCTTTGACCAGGTTTCAATTCAGCAGAGTGTTGGCAGCAGCATTAAGGAAGGTCGGATATCATGGGGAAGATTGGTCTTCACGTGGATTAAGGATAGGGGCAGCAACAACAGCATTCTAGGCGAGATTGGTATCTACCCTGCCCCCCCTACTTCTGCAGGAGTCTGTCCTGATACAGGTCGCTTTCGCCATCACCGTCTTGTGGCCAATGCTGGATTTGACTTCTATGGACTTCATTGATTCATGGTGCGTCACTCTTTCTCAACTCTCATGCTTTACTTCCTTTGCATCTTGTACTCATCGTGGCCCTGAATCATGCTGTTCCCTTCTTCATATTGGATCCTGGCTTGCAACATTATGTGTTACTACTGACTTATGCAATTATATTCGCTCTCCCCTCTTGCTTCTCTTCTCTTTTTGACTGCTTATTCTCTGTTCTCGCCTCCTCTCCCTTTTCCTATCTCCTCCCCTTACTTTCTTCTATGCACTTGTTACGCTCACATGGATTCCACAGCGGCGTCGAACGAAGCTGGACTGCTGCGGTCTCCACCAGTGTGACTCGTAGCGAAGTGATGATCGACTGCACTTGCCCACTCAGTTTCGTCTGCCTGGCCCGCAAGAATATTTTCCTAAAAGCAGTAAAGGGGATTAGCCACCCGTGGTAGAGAGGTTACACTAACACTATTTTCCTTGAAAACTTCCAGTATTCCCCTTCATAAAGTCTCACCTTATTGTTTGGAAGGATGAACTCTCCATCCTGCGTGGAGTGCAGGGGCGCGTAGAAGTTCAGTTACTTCACTGATCCGAAGGTATTTGGCAGAGTTCCAGACAACAATGACTCCGAGGTAAGTAGTGTGTAAACCGAATGTATAGTTCTTTTAAAGTTCAAATGTCTGTTAATTCACTCTTGCCCCTTTCATACCTTTTCCCTTGCAACGTGATCCAAGGAGTGAGTTTGCCTCGATGGATGAAGGTAGCGCTTAAGTAAGAGTCTGTTTGTACCAAGCACTGTCTAGCAAGTAATATTGTTCCAAATGTAATTAACCAATAGTTCTCTATCTTCTTTGCAGGTGCAGCGCCTTGCCGAAAATGTCTAACGTAAGATGGTGACCAGCGCTGCCTCGAGCGGTAAAATTCCGAGTAAGTATCTTGTGGTAAGTAAAAGAATGTCTTTGGCGGAACCCCGCTCACCTTTTGTTTGTTCTTGTCTTTTCAGATGCTGATGTTTCGGACGGCGATTCAACGGGTGCTGCACCGGGTCGTGGAGATGCTCCGAAGACAGGTGAGTATGGTGCGGCGCTGCAGCTGGCAATGCGACGTGGTTTATTTTGATGTCTTTTTCCTTTATCCACAGTTGCGGCTGCTCCAGGAAAAGATGATGACCAAATGGAAATCTCCTTGTTCTAACCTTCTCTTCTTCTTTCCTTTTCTCTAGGATCGGATCCGGACACAAGACGGGTGTGGCTGTAGACTGGATGCTGGACTGCAGACACGGTGAGTGTTACGCTGCTAAAATGCAGAATAACGCGAAGCGTGTGCTGCTCTTCGGGCGTGGTTTAAATAGCATCAAAAAAGTAGTTCCCAGCCAAGACGTTCCAGTACCACACCCAAGCAGCAAAATAGTTCCTAAAGGAAAGTAGTCCCTTCATGGCCTCATGATGGCCTGTACATGAGTTCTTTGTAGGATGACCTGCATAGTTTAAAGTTGGCAATATGAGCCTGGCGCCTATGGTGCCAGGACTGAACCCATATAGCCCCTAGGCGGGGTTTTGGGAATTCCTGTGTCTTCTTGGGTGCCTGTTCCCTGGACAGATGGACCTGTTCCGGATGTCTGGGGGCAGGCATTGTGATGTCAGGAATCTGTCAAGTAAGGACAAAGGCAGTGAATATGGCAAGGGAAATGTGCACACTATCACACAGTGAATGGTTTGAGTCAAACAACATACATACAGGAACCAAGACTCGGGTATACTAAAACCAAGGAGTGTAAACAAAGTGTGACAACAATACAAATACATGAAAAGGGATGTGGGGTAAGCACTTAGAATACTCCTTATGACTGCAAGGAAAGTCAGCAAGCTCCTACCCACAATTGCTATTACAGGTACTGACAGCGCCAAGCCCACGTAGAGGGCAAGCAACGACAGGATCTGTGACCTAACACTCTTGATAGTATTAAATAAGGAAACTTAAAAACAGTACTCACGAGGACGAGAAATACCACTTGAATGTCAGCAAGCCCACGAACCCTGTTCATCAAACAGGGACCCCAAAAGGCTGTAACAGCAATGGGAGGATAACTAAATACATAAGACTCAAGACAAGGGGCAAGTAGGAATAGTGATTACAGAATAGTGAGGAAAACATAGGCATTCACACAGGAGCTAGCTACAACCGCACACCACACCTAATGATCAATGGAAAGTAAATGCAGAGGTGCAAGGGAAAACATGGAATGGATTCCAAGAAAAGTAAAGGAACAGGAACAGGGAAAACGAAATTACAAGGGCAAACTTTCCCCACCCATCCAAGGAAAAAAGGCAGAAATCTAATCTAAAAAGGAGGAAAGACTACGGCATCAAGGTATACAGCAGCAAAGGACAAGTCAGAGAAATATAGAACACAGGCAAACTGGGCTGCACCAAAAGGGAAAGCACTGAGAAATGCTGCCTGCAAACAGGGGAAGACATAAGGAAAATCTGGGAAACAGAAATCAATTAAGCAGATAAATTCGAAGTCCAAGGATAAGGAACAAGCAATGGAAATTTGGAACTAGACACAAGGCTAAGAACCAGGAACAAGGGGCCAGTCACAACAGGAACACTGCAACAATGACCAGCGCTGGACTGAAGCAAACTGAGGCTTTTAAACCTGCTTAACGAGCACACGCCACAGGTGTGCTGCTTGCTGCATCTGCAGCCACAGGTGTTGCCTATCCTCCACCCAGCCTTGTCCTGCAAGGGTGGAGATGAAGCAGTGGGCCAGGCATTCTGGGAAGCATAGTCATTTGATTAAAGCAGCATACTGGCTGGAAAAAAACCTGGAATGGATCCAGAAGGGAAGTAGTTTGGCAAATAAGGATTTAGTGCTCCCAATTCATCACAGCACTGTAGCATAAGGTTCGGAAGGAAAGTCCAGTAGGGAATAAACCCCAAATCATGCCCCCAAGTGGTGGGAACGGGAGCGTAGTAAGCGGATCGTGACACGTGACAGCACTTACTCTATCAGAATTGTCCCTGGACCTAGTATGATAGTAACCTCGTCTGTCTCCTCCCCCTCTCCTTAGTTGTCCCCCCCCAGCACTAACAGAAATGTCATCAGGCATAGTATGATAGTCGCTTGTTTTGTTCCTCCCCTCCCTTTCTGCACCCCTCTCCCTCACCTTTTGCTTTTCTCCGGCTCTACCAGAAATGTCATCAGGCCTAGTACGGTAGTCACCTGTCTGTCTCCATTTCCTTCCCACTCTCCCCCTCCCTTATCTATGTCTTAGCTCTTGCGCTATCTGAAATGTCGTCAGGCCGAGTACGCTAGTTAATTTTACATCCTTAGTGTCCGTGGCCTGTAAGAATGTCATTGTATTTTCCCTTGTTCCCTCCTTTGCCTTGAAGCACTTTGAAACACTTTGTGTATGTATAGGCGCTATATAAATAAACTATCATAGAAGTTATATATCTGGGGCGAGGGCAGGACACCAGGGTGCCACCTGGGAAGTGAGGGCTCAAGGAAGAATACTGGGTACTCAAGGGGCGGGGGGCTTGGATGGAACGGGTGAGAATTCTACCCTGTTGTGTTTTGTTTTTTTTCATTCCAGCAGGTCACACAGTCTGGGTCATTGGCCATTCTTTAATCACCTATGCGGAAAAGAGGGCCCAGGCGAGAAACCCACTTAGGATTTCAGGACACCGAGCTGGTCTGGCTGGGCACACCGGGCACGCGATGGCGCGCTTTGCTCCCTGGGGTACGCAGACAACTGGCCAGGACGGGGGAACCCAGGATGCTCATAGTACACCTTGGGGGTGATGACCTCGCTGATTTAGGATGGGGTCGGTTACGTAAGGAGATGCAGGAGGGCATCAGAATTTTAGGGCGGATGCTTCCTAAAATGGAAATAGCGTGGTCAAAAATGTTCCCGAGAAATGTGTGGCATGGAGTGGGTCCAACGCGGCCGTGGAAAAGTCTAGGAGGTGTGTCAATAAAAATATGGAACAATTTATAAGGCAGGAAGGGCAGGCTTTTGTCAGGCACTTGTTGTGCGAGAGAGACTCAGTGGACTTTGCTAAGGACGGGGTTCATCTGTCTGATGCCGGTACGGATACCTTCAACTTAGGGCTGCAGAGAGTGCTGTCAAAAGGAAAGATGTGTATAGTTTGTGATGGCGAGTATGAGAAATGTAACTAAGGCCTGTGGGAGCATTGTGGGTCGCGGGGACACCATCAAAGCGTGGCGGCGTTAGAAGGGCAGCCCTAGAGAACGAGGCACGCTGCAGTCTTTCCGGCGAGCTATAACCACTGGCTGCTTCAGCCAGGATGGGGAGACGGGCACTGATAACACTAGGGACAGTTGAGACTCAACAACTGATGCAGTGGCCTTGTTGGCTCCATTGACTAAATGGGAGTGACAGAACTGGCAATCGGATACTAGGGCAGACTGTTCTCGCAAGACCGAAAATGGAAGTGAGAAGGGCTCAAAGGTTTGGAATGGAACTAGGTAACATGGGATTGGCAGATTCACCTGGGAAAGGATGGTTGTTTTTGGACCAGGCATACTTGTGGCCTGAGCAGGGCTGGGACCACCCGTTAGGATGACTCTAAGAAAGCGACCATGTGTTTTACAATAAAATGTAATATGTTTTCCAAATCAGAACGGGTCTCTGTCTCATCTCATTATTTGTGTACAATGTATATGATGTATTACTGGGTAGGGGGCCATGGTAAGCGTTAGCCCGCTATGCCTTATCTGTTTCTTGATGTCGTTCACTTAGTTGAGAGATGCCTGTATCGAGTCTATTATGAACCCCAGAAATGCCATTGTCTGTTCTGGTTGTACCTTGGATTTCTCCCAATTTATCACGAAACCCAGATTCTGCAGTAGATTCACTGTCATCTGCACCTCGATTCGGAGTGTCTCACTGTCCTGGCACATTATGCATATATCATCCGGATATATTATGAGTCTTATCCCCTGGGGTGGGTCACTACTGGTTTCATTACTTTGGTGAAACACCACGGTGCGGATGCCAGTCCAAAAGGTATGCACCGAAACTCCCATATTGACTCTCCCTAGATAAATCTTAGGAATTTGCGTGTTCTGTTGCTATGGGCACTGTCAGATATGCAACTTTCAGGTCTATTCTGGCGAGCCAGTCACCTTAAATTAAAGTGTCCCTTAAAAGGTGTATTCCTTCCATTTTGAAGTGTCTATATACTACAAATTTGTTTAAACCCTTTAGATGTATAATTGGTCTCACCTTGTGTTTCCTCCTCACAGGAACATATTGCTTATGAAACCTACTGAGTACTCCATTACTTGTCTTATAGCATTTTTGCTTTCCAGCCCTCTCAGTTCTTCCTCTAACAACTGTATGTCTTCTTTGTTTAGACAAACTCCTTGGGAGATCCCTTTGGTGTGTTATCATGTGGAATTCTATGTGGAAACCCTGCACAGTCTCTAGTACCCAGGTATCTCTGGATATAACGTGCCCATTTTCTATATGCTCTGCTAGTCTCCCCACTACTGCTGGGGTAACCAAGCGCAGGTTGTTTGATATCATCTGTGGAATTATGTTGACGATCTCCCGGTCGCCAGCCTCTGCTCCTTCCTCTGCCCCTGGTGGGGAACAAAGGGGTTTGTCTCCAATCTTCTTGATCTTTCCAATGTGTTCTATCGGACCAAGGCCTGTTTAATGGGAAACGGCCGGCAGAGCGACCCCTTCCTCTGCTGGCCCTCCTGAAATGTGTCTTCCAAACTCTTTTTTTCTTCTTTTTTTATAACACATTTTTATTATTTTGTACACATAAGGAGAGCAAATTACAGGACCAACGGGTCCAACTTGGTCATGAGTGACCATTTACAAATAATCATACGTACACATAAAGAATAACAAAATTAAATATAATAACATTCAATCATAAAAAATCTGGTCTTGAAATGCCTCCCATCGCTCACATCGGGTATTGATCAGGCTTTTATTTCTCTTTGTGTTCAGTACTTTGTGTCTTTCGCCTAAACTATTCCAGTGCTCATTGCGCGTCTTCCCATCTCTGCCATATCTTATCAGCCTTCCTTGGACAGCCTCTTGCTGTATATACTCTGCGTTCCTTCATAATGCACATATTCACGTCTGTAATCAATTGTTCATATTGGGGGGACTACCGGTGAGCCCCACAGCCTCGCAATGATCCTTTTGATTAGTGCTGTGGTCGTCGATAGAAATAGTTTCTCATATTTGGCCAAATCCCCCTCCCCCCCTCCATCCCGAGCAGTAGTAGTTTTGGATCCCTGCATATCTCCTTCCCAAGCACACGCGAGAGTTCACTGCAACATTGCTGCCAGTATCTTTGGATGTTGTCGCACTCCCATATTATGTGGAAGAAGGTGCCTTCTTCCCTTCTGCATCTGAGGTACTGCGGATCAGTAGTTTTTCCCCACCGATACAGTGTCACTCTAGGGTAATATATCCTGTGGAGTATCTTGAAATGTATAAGTCTGAGCCTGGCGGAAATTGTCACTTCTCAGGGATACATGAGGGCCATCACCAAGTCCTCTGCTTGTATTGTTCCAATATCTCTTTCCCATTTCAGCTTCAGGCGCAATAGTTCATTTGTGGCAAAGGAGGTTATGACACTGTACATTGTGGATGTGATTTTGGTATTGATTCTTGTCTGGACTATATTCCTCTCGAGCAGAGTGCTTTCGGGCATGCCCGCTAGGGCTTGGAGATGAGCTCCCAGCGCGTGCTGTAGTTGCGTATAGTGGTAGCGCTCGCTGAGTGGGAGGTGGAAACGGGCCACCAGAGACTCAAAGGGCACCAGTTTACCTTCGGTGATGATGTCCCCTACTGTGTTGATCCCAAGGGTTGTCCAATTGTGCCATTTCGGGAGTTTGCCCAATTCAGGAAGGTTCTCATTACCCCATAGTGTTTGCAGTGGGGTGATTATCTTTTCCCAGCCTACATGTTTCTGCACTGCCTTCCAGATCAGTAATATATGAAACAGCATGGTTCGGGAGATGTGGGGGATGTCGCCCTGTAAAGGTGTTCGAGCTGAGGCCTGCTGCGTTCTGCAGTACTCACTGTTCTATTATGTGGCAGTGAGTTGTCTCCATGTACCATTTCCTTAACCGCTGATATTTTGCTGGCCCAATAATAGGATTACAAATGTGGCAGGCCAATCCCTCCCTCCCAAATGGAACGCTGGAGGATATGCAGTGCAATGCAGGGGTGTCCGCCTTTCCACAGCAGTTTTCTAAGTATGCGGTCGATGTTTTGAAATTCCTTCTGGGGGATGTGTAACGGGGCATTCTGTAGTATATATAGGTAGCGGGAAGGGTCATCATTTTGAAGAGGTTCCGAACACACTCTTGAGAGACGCTTGTGCCTTATCCAGCACTGCATAGGAATTTGCTAATTTTGTTAGTTCTTTGATGAATGAATCCCTGAAGAGTTTCCCGTTTGTTGCAATGGCTGTTTCCGAGGAGGCTTACTCGATCAGTTTTGGGTCTATTTTCACCAGTAGAGATCTCCTCCTCTCTGAGAATATTGAGTAAACTTCCTCTTCCGAGTAATCGCCCTCCCAACTGTCCTCCTCTTCTTCCGTGGTATTGGACGATCCATCCTGCCACCTGCTAGGCCTTGCTTTGGCTCTCACTTTCCTTCTTTTGCCACCCTTCTTTTTGGTTGGTGTGCCCGGGGGTATGGGTCTCGTCTGCCCTGCGGACTGTTTTTCTGCCCCCTTTCTCCCCTGTGGTTTCATCCCTTTGATTTCTTCTAGCCCCTGTGAAAACTCGATCCAATCCTCCCTCAGAGCAATTTGTTTAGGTCCTTGCCCCAACTAGTCTTCCAGGGCGTTCTGTAGGACAAAAGTCATTTCCGTGTAGCCCTTTTTTTTGGCTAATACTAGCCTTACCCTCATCACTGGAGGAACTCATGTTAGCACAGACACTGGGGGTTGTAATATTGCCAGGAGGTTTAAGGGGTTAATATCCTTAAGATTTTAATATATACACCTGGGTTGTATGTGGTATCAGGTTTTACCTGGGACTGTGCCCGTCAAAAGATGAGAGCTGTGGTGGCTCTCTGTGGCCTGCAGGGGCACTGTATTTGAGTAATTGTGGGTCGCGATCGTGTCACTGATATTACTGTGATCTTTAGATTTGAGCGTTCTTTCGCACTTGGTACATGTATTCACAAAGGGAGTAATCGCTCCTACTAACTTCTGTTTGCTTTTACTGCAGTTGCCGGAACAAAGGAAGCGCCAGAACTACACGGTGCCATCGCGCTCCTTCTTCCATGATTGTGCTGCCCTCTGTGGGGCTCACAGTATTGTTGCGGTCGCCAGAGCTCCTGCCCTGTCGCGGCTGCATTGTCTTCTTTCCCCACTAACGAAGAGGAAGTGAAGAGGATGTTCAGTGTGGTCATGGATATGGACTTATTGGTTATTGTTGGTCACGTTGTTAGTTAAGGTACCAATAATATTTGGACTACCAAAGACCCTGTCCCCGCTGGAAGTTGTAGTTTTTGATCTTTAACATTTATTATTGGTGTCCATTGCTGCTCGAGTAGTAAAGATGAAAGAGAAGCATAATCCGAGCCTCCGTTCTTAGAATCATTGATCCCCTGGCTAAAACTTTGTTCTTTGATCTAAACCTTTTAAAGATAAGAGGTAAGTAGCAGGTACTCAATAATTGGTGTGAGAACCTGTTAGTTTGTGCACATACCGGTATCCTTATTGGCAACCTTGAGATACATGATTTACATTTTAGATATACACGATGTATATAATCTGGTAATGAATTAAATGTATGAGCATGGTCTGAATTTTGGGATACTATGTATTGATCAATTTTAATAATTAAAGCAGTCTATTTTTGTTATGTGATTTGACAGCATAGGTTTTGAATGGTTTGAAACGAACAGTGTTTTTTTTTACTGTATTTTTACCTTTTTTCTTTTTGTTGGTTATATAAAATTGTGTAAAGCTTAATGTAACCCAACAACAAAAAGTTAGCCCGTGTTTGTGTGTTTTTAAACAATTGTCATATATAAAATACTATATTATAAACTGTACAAGACAGTAGAGCCTGCATGGACCTGCCAATAATAGGCTCGAGTGGCACCACCCTCCCCATACAATAAATGTGTACGTAAAAGTGTGCAACTCTGAGACGGAAGCACCTAGTTATTGACATAACACTTTTGGCAACTTTGAACCAGAGTGGAATGAATCTACTCGCATTGAAGCCTTAACTTTCCCCTCTGGCGCCGCCCATTTCCCCCGCCCGCCTCCGACACCTCCAACCATTCGTCCCCTTCCTGCCCTATGAGTCGTTTAGGGGTGAGCGGCCGCAAGTATTTCCCCCCCTGGAGCGGAGCAGAGAGAGCGCGGCTGACCGCCGGGTGCCGCCGCCGCGCGGCCTCCGACCCCGGGGCCCGTGGAAATGCGGCGCTACGTGCGGCTAGCGCTGCTCTGCCTGCTGGGCGGTCTGTGCTCGCTGCTCTACGCCGCCTTCTGCCAGCTGGCGGGCTCCGGGCAGACGGCGGCGGCGAGCAGGCGCCTGTCCCAGGCATGGGAGGTATCTGGCGTTCGGCGCGAGCACGGCGGCGCACGAGCCGCCGGGAGCCAGGAACGGCCGCAGCGGCGGAGGTAAGCACCTGAAGTGCTCGTCTACGGCACGGGCAGCGGACATTTTGAATGTTACGCTACGCGTGGGGGCGGGCCTTCCCGTTTTTACTGAGCGAGTACATCTTAGATCCTGGAAGAAACGGGAGACGTCGCACTTAGTGAATGACGTAATGCCTGTCTCAAAGATGGCTCCGCCTTACCGTAGGATAGCCTTTACTTAATTGCGGCCTACTAGACCATTGATAGAGCACCCCGCAAAGGAAGGCAGGGTCACGATATGATTACGTCCCAAGGCCCCCCCCCGCCCCCACACCCCTACTTACCGCCCCTAACGCTTTTCTTTGGCCGAGTAATACACTGATGCTGCTAGTACAGTACAGCACACCCCCTCAAGGGGCAAAACTTCAGCCCACGCCCCTTCCAAAGCTTTATTGTTATTAAGGTTATTGTAACTGTTATTTAACAGTTATTGACTGCAGTCTTTTTAAATGATGTGCGAGTAAATAAAATGCAATCACACATCAAAATATCAAGTTCCCAGTATTAGCCTAGCAGCTTGTACAGAAAAGTTTTTTTGAATAATTTACATATTCTCCAGTACTGATGGAAGGGTTCAGATTCCACCAGTGTTGCCCCAGTACCAACAGAGATCTCCCGTTAACCCACGTCATGTTTATGTCACGCACTCCTGATTAGATCCATTCTGAAACTTGTTTCCCACGTTTTAAATTCAGGATTAAGTGCGTCAGAATTTGATTTGTAAAAACAAAATAAGACAGAGTAAGTTCACTCACCCGCCAAACTTCTTATCCGCCCATAGACTTCAACGGGCTCTGACCACTTAAAGTAAAATCCTCTGTTTTCGGCCTGCCCTGACGGCTCGGAAGTTTGGGAGGTATGGTTAGACTATATCAATGTTGCTAGTATCTCTAGAATGGCGCTTCATGTTGCCGGGCTGCTGCCCCTACCACCAGAGTGGGGACGAATACGTCAATGATGCCGACCTCATTAGAGTGGTTATCCTAGGAGGAGAGTTAAGTGGATACTGCCTGCACGCTGTACTCCAAGATTCTTTGTTCGATTTCTTAGCTTTGGCCAGCGGCTAATGCTTAGCTATGCTGGCCATAGTGGGACAGAAATATGTTATGCAACTGAGTGCTTTTCACATAAGTGTCTTTATTGTTACTATTTGGTTGCCTACCTGCTTTGTTTATGTATTTATTTAATGTGTTGATAGCGCTCAAACCCGGAAGTATCACAGCTCTAGGTTACATTTGTAGGAAAAAGACAATGGATGTAGAACAGTTGCTGGGTTGCACTGTACATTGGTAAGAACAAGACAGTTGAAAATATGAGTTGCTGGATTACATTAGTCATACGCTTTCAGCAGTAGTGGTAAGTAGGATACAGTTAGGCGTATTTGTTGAAAAGAATGGTTTTAAGTTTTTTACGTAAGATGAGGTAAGAAGGCTCGTCTTTGATAGATGGAGGGAGAGCATGCCAAAGAGTGGGAGCAATAAATGTGAAGCTGGCTCCTCCCGCTCTTTGTCTGGTGAATCTGGGTGTCATAAGGGAGGACGAAGAGGAGGATCTCAGGCAGCAGGGATTGTGCTTTTAAGAGATGCGCGTGGTTAGGTAAGCCGGTGCATTATAGTGCACTTTGCTTTACATAGCACTTTATCAAGTGATACAGCATGTTAAAACTTGATTCATTAGACGTCCTGAGTATCACGCTCGTATGCTTTAAAAAAATATGTATCAAGCTTTGCAGTACTGTCTCCTGATATAGTGCAAAATGTGTCTCAGCAATACAGCACTACCAATACAATCATTTAAGTACCAATCATTAAGTTGCAGAACTTTGATTTCTTTCCCACCCAACAAGTATAGCTTAATATGTTATGCTATTGAATGTTTATTCTCTACCCATCACCATCATAGTTTTATGGCACCTGAAACCATGTCCGAGAGGTTGTATATTGTGATCTCGCCAGGGTATCGCCAGACCAGAGGTGGCGGTTAGTACAGAGGAAGGTTGGGGGTTAATTGAAGATACACAGGGGCATTAGCTGGCAGATCAACAAATACTGAAGTACAAAGATATGAGGTGGAGGTAAGATGGTTATGGTAAGGATGCTTGTTTCTTAACTGTGATTAGTTTTCGGTGAAAAAGACAAAATTACTGTTAAGCTTGGTTTAAAACAGAAATGTACTGTGATGGCAATAGCTAGATTAAACGATGCATGGTACTATATGGGGTTGGCCTGTGGTTGCGTGATGGACTTGAGATGTGCTCAGACGGGCCTTGTAGTGTGCAGGCTTTCATCACAATAGTTTCTATAAAACACTCCCTGTGTCCGGGGAGAGAACTGGTTTTACCAAGCCAACTCACAGATGTGTTGGTGATAAGAGTTGGATGTGTATAGGTGAATCTTTAGTGAAAATAGGAGTTAATCAGAAAGAGAGGAGAACCACTCAACCCAAGTCCAAAAGTATTACGTTCCTAAGCTATGAGCTAGGTGTAATACATCATCAGATTTTTAAGGTAGTCTTCATAGATACATTCTGTAATTTTTTTGTGGGCTGCTAGTCTTTCTTTTAAAGCACTTGGTAATCAAGTCCATGCTCTATGACATTCACACCATAAGCTGGCAGACTGATTGCTGTAGAGCCTGAAAAGGCTACTCAGATCTTGCTGTTTTCTTTCACGTACAACTTAACCACCCAGAGCAGGAACTGCATGTAATAAAGGTATTCTTGTGGTGGTGGGCTAGATCGGGTCTTAGAAAGCCAGGAAGCATACATGCATGCATGCAATCTAGTATTTATAAGCAAAGAGAAAAGAAATAGTGCAAAATGCCCACTTTCTGGCAGAGTGGAGAGCATTCACAGCAGATAAGATGCCTAAATGACACAAGGGTGGTCTAAGTGAGACGTGCAGCGTTTCAGCAATGTCTGTGATGCATAGAAATCAGAACATATAAGTCATTACTCTGTTGTGTTTTTAGCAAGGAGTAAAATGTTGTTATTAGGATTCGTACCACACACTGCTGTCATTTGTGTAGTCTCCAGGGACTATGGCAGATATGAAAAAGAATGGGTGGGTATGATTGGTGGGGAGTAGATGTAAGATGTAGTTAATAGGTGGTGCAGTGAAGTCTGGCAAAACACTGGCCAGTTATTGTTTAAAGTGCAGACCTTGCTTGAGAGCAGCAGAGTGATGTACACAGTGTGGGTATCCAGCATTCAGCGGGCATCTTTTAACAGTAGCTCAGTACTGTCAGGTTAAGTCTGTGCGTCGGTATGTGTGTCCATTGGAATTAGTCATTGGTCAGGTGTTGTTGAAAAACCCATGTTTTCAGAGATTTGCGAAATTGGATGACTGTTGCAGCATTTCGAGCTGACACCAGAATCGAGTTCTAGAGGGTGGATGCGTGACAAGAGAAGGCTTTTTTGTGAATCCTCTCTTTACGGATGAGTTGTGATTCAGGCCGGTTGGTTGATTTGCTGCACAGGGAGTTTGTGCCACCAGATTTGTGGCGCTTAGCCACCAAGGTACGCTAGTGTGCTACTCGTGACTGCTTTGTAGATGATGCAAGCATTCTTAAACAGTATCATGATTCGGGTCAAATTTCTGTGCACTGGTAATAAGATGTGCTGCACAGTGGTGGACTGCTTTTAGGGAGCTAAGTGAGCAGCTTGGAGGCGCATGAAGAAGGTATTTTCACCATTGATGTGCGAGAACACAAGGGCCTGTACTGAGGTCTGTAAGTCCTGCAGCTGCAGGGTTTGATTTTGCGATGGGTGGAGAGTTGGAGCCAAGCTTTTTGAGCCTTCTTGGCTGTGTGTTTCTGGAAGGGCAGGCTGCTGGCAATGGTGAATCCTAAGGATTATTAGGAGTCTGAGAGGTGTGGATCAACTCCTTCTAGGTGCATATCAGCGGAAGGTGTGCAGGAGAGCTGCCTTTCCCCGCGTGAGCCTGATTGCTGTGGCTGCCATGAAGTGAACGTGCTGGAGACAGAGGCGAGGAGCAGTTTTCAAGCAGTTGGTCTCAGGTGCGAGAGGGGCTAAATAAACGTGTGGCCGGACCGAAGGCACCTTCAGAGAGGAAGGGTGTGGGTCCCTAAGAACCCAGATGCAGTAGAAGTTGTGGTAGAAGTCGTGGAAGCAGTGCGACCCGCAGAGCAAGCGTTCAAGAAGCCGGTGAGTGAAGCACAGCATTCTAATACCTTGCACAAGCATTGCCGGTAACAGTATCCAGTTCCCTATTCACTTGTGCATCGTTTAAAGCGAGTAGAAGTTGTTCGTTGAAGCTGTAATACCTGAACAATGGAAATGTAGCACTTGCGTATAATATGAAAATCCTTTTACTCGCGTGAAAAGAAAACTGCTTAAATCCATTGTTCAACCCTTAAAAGACTGCTATTGTCTGCCACTAATTTGCAAGAGTGAACGTTGTAAAGACCATTATTGAAAACTTAACCTTGATAAGACAATTGGTGTAACCTTTAACTTGTGAAAACTACATCAAGGAGTGGTCCCGTGTGCCTAATTGTGTTTCCTAAAAAAAGACTGAACTCTATTCTTTACTTTAAAGCGGCATACATTCATATATAAGAAGGTAAAGTGTACATACTGTTAAAGAATAGAACCAGCATTGCCCAAGCCAAGAGTCTCCCTATTAAAAGTGAAACCAACCTTTCACAGAGTTAAAGAGCAAACTATATGTTGCTGTGAAGTTAATAACAGTTCAGTTGGCCTAAGATGCAAGTGTGCAAGCATTACCTGAAGCTAAGAGCATGGCACCAAGGTTTCTGACTAATTACTTGGGCTGATAGCTGGCAGAAAGGTGCAGGTAAAGTTGGGGAAGGGAAACTGGCTGCATGTAAAGACTATTGCGAAGTTGACACAACCTGTAGTGCCTGAGACTGTGGAAGACAGAGGTAAGTGAGTCTAGGTTGTTATTGTGGCAGACAGACAAGAGATGCAAAGAGGCTGCCCCTTTTGAAGAGCAATATTCAGAGCAAGGGTGCCTTGCCTACTTGAAGGTGTTGAAGTACTTTAAAGTATATCTTATCGAAGCCTGTCTGAAAGTACAAATCATTGAAGTTGTGGTAGTAGTCCAAATTACTGAAGCTGTGGTGCTATATCTGGTTGTCAGTAGATGCAACTTTGTAGTAGCCTAAACAAGGTGGAGTACTCTGAGACAAAGGGGACTGTTCTCATGGTGAATCAAATAGAAGTGAAGTTGTTGAAGTAGAAGCAGCAGCACTGTCATCCTGACAAATATACCACTGTGAATTCTAAAACTGTAACTAAGAAAATCCTAACTGTTCACGAAGAACTATGTATCACTGAAGAAATCTTGAAGTGACAAAGCATTGTGGATAAGGTAGCCATTGGTGCTACTTAGTGGAACTGGAAAGTGGATATTTCAACAAGGAGAAGAAATTTGCTATTGTTGGAACTTTGGTTAAAAACGTTTACTCTGACTGATTTGAGATATTTGTTTCTTTGGTTGAACATTTGCAGAATTGACTTTGAATCCTGGGGAGAGAAATTACCCAGGACATTAGGTCATTTAGGAACTGTGTATGTTGTCCATGTTATGTTGTATTGCCATATATTTTCTTTGTGTATTTTTTGCTTAGTGTTACGGCCAGTTATCCTGTGTTAGATTGTACTCTCCTTAGCTTTGGTTAGGCAGGGAAATCCTCAGCAGAGTAGGGATAGTGAGTTATTTTTTATCATATCTTTTTGGAAAATATAATGGCATGTTTTGATAAATCATTAAACAGTTGTCTGCCTCTCATTACTGACCCCTCACAAATGCCAGCAAACCTTTGAGGATTCCTGAGTTGTGGAAACTGGGCCTTTTTTAAGGGTTGCTGAGCTCCTCTGGGAATAACTGCATATTAATCGCCCCTTTCAAGCCCTTTGCCTGAGCCGCAATGGCCTATTTGGGTTAACAAATGTTAGAGCATAGTGAGGACAACCCACACTTGGCCCCCCTGACCTCCCTTTTGGTTCTATCTATTTGCCCTCCTTCTCATGCTCTTAGCCATCCCACCTGCACATCCCGTTGCCCTCTTTTGCACCCACTACCTCAGTATTCTGCCTCAAATAATTACACAACCACACAATGTTTAGTGGATGATCAAGTCAGTACCACAGCTGCTTTATTGGCGACAGTTAATTTATATGTGATCCGTATTGACGATCCTGTTGCAGGATCTACGCTGGGCTGATGTCCATTGGTCCACCATGTCATCCAGGTAGCACCTGCCTCTCTATCTTATCTGAGCCAACCTCTGACGTTGGCCATGTACGTTAGCACCTTATGCCACCTCCTCCCTTTATCCGCATGTCATCAGCTTCCCCTTGCTTCTGTGACTGAAAGTTCCCCTTAGTGGTTGCAGTATCCAAATACCCTGTGTCACTCCAGCAAGCCTCGAACTTTCAAGTTATCTGTATTTGCCAATTGCAGCCAGCAAGCCTACCCTATCTCACCTGATACAGCAAGTCAACTCCCCCTTCCACCTTTGTGGTTTATGCACTTATGCACCATGCTTCCCCCAGGTCTTGTACCTCGGTTGGCGTACTGGTCATGCCACCCTCTCTCCCCGGAGACACTGGGCCCTTTTAGCATTTCAGCACTTTGCTCTTTGGATACAGCAGCTAACTCTGCCAAGACTCTGAGGTGGTAATCACTGCTGTTGAGTTCCCCACCCGGACCCCTACCTTCCAATTCATGACCATTCCCACCATCAGTACCCGCACGCACCATGTACCTATTACAGATGCAGTACTCGTAACAACTCTTTATTGTGTGAATGTATACACTTTGTGAATCTCTTTCCCCGCTCTGCACTCCCTCCTTTGCTTGCTTGATGCTCTCTGCCCCCTCCTTTGTCGACCTCATGATGCCCATAATTACTTCTGTGGCAACAACTGGACACCTCTAATTCTCCCATCCGTACCCCTCTAAGAAAGGTCTCTGCTATCCATTCTCATCATTGCCATTTCCACCTCAGATAGATGAACCTTATCGGGGGCAAAATAGCCAGGTGTCCTTGGGGTCATTAAATTGTGCCAGACCCACCTAAACCCCATGCCCCATAAGACATTTCCCATGCCTGCATTTAACAGCCTTCATGATTCCTCCACTGCTCTTTGTGAGTGAGCACCCCTCAATTCCTGCCTCGGTATCAACTCTATCAATGCAATTTCTGTGTCCCCAAGCATCTACGAAACTCGATTAGTGTCCCCTGGATGTGCTGCAGTAATATCCCTCGGTCCATAGTTGTCAGATCATTGCCCGAGGTAAATTACTAGGATATGTGGCCTGCCCCTTCATGCCCCTTCCCCCGACCATGTAGCTCGCTCCATCTCACATACTCCATCCCTATGTGAGGAACCTGAGGGCATACTCCCATATACTCCCCTGTGTCAAATCCTGCTCTAACCGGCACACTATTATAACTAAAGGATAAACAAACAAAGTTCTTCCTTCGGGAGAATGGCTCCATTCTCCTGCTTCTTCAACAGTGCCCTACAAATATTCTCTTTCAATCGAAAATACCAGGAGGAATGGCTTTCTTACCCTGGTTTATGGGCTTCACTGAGTCTTTTTCCAATGTTCAGGAGAATGACTCCCTTATCCAGGTATAAGCTTATGCAGTTCCCAAAAGAACCAGGGGGAATGACTCCCTTCCTCTGATGTCACCAGTCGACTCTTATCCCAGTGTCAATTGAATACCTCCTTTCTCCTGGTGTTACTTTATACAGTCCACAAGGCCAGGGGGAATGACTCCCTTCCCCTGGCGTCTTTAACACAAGTTCTGGACCTGCAATAGCAGAAAGTGTCCCTTTTTTCCTTGTGTTGCTTGGTTCAATTCACAATATGGCCAGGGGGAATGATCCCTTCCCCTGGTGTCTTTACCACAGCTCTTTGGCCAATAGCAGGAGAATGACTACCTCTTCCTGGTATGTTTTGGTACAGTTCTTTCTCACTGTTGGGATGGGAGTTCCAAACCCTTCTCTGGTGGTCAGTGGGTTCCTCGCTACCACTGTGCCGAGGAATATTTCCTCTAATGCTTTTCTTCTTACTCTTGGGGTCCCAGACTAGTCTCTAGTGGTCGGTGGTTTCCTGGTTACCACCGTGCAGAGGAAGATTGCCTCTGATGCTAACCTTCTCAGTTGAGGGTCCCACACCCTTCTCTCGTTATGCCCATTAACTTCCTTACTCATACTGGGCTGGGGGAAAGCTACAGTAGCCTCTGTGTCCCCGCTAGTTGTCATGTACCTCCTGTGAGGGGTCAGAAATGTGCGGCGGACAACTTTGTGAAGGTTTTTGATGCCATTTTATTAAACTCAAAAGGAACGCCTCACCATCCCTAAACTAACGACGATTTCCCTACCTATAAAATAAGCTAAAGGAAATACTGTAACAAAAGCATTCTGTCCCTCAAACGTGTACATACAATAAACTCAAGGTAATGCATGGCAGTTTAAACATGACAGAACAGTGGAGCAGTGGTTAATATGCAAAATTGCAAGTCTTGTCTACTTTCGTAATTCTTCTCTCCTGCCCACCCGAGGTCTTTTCGTATCAGTGTAGCAGTCCTGCTATGTTCATGTAGTTTTCAGAGTTTGCAGCCGGGCCACAGCTTGTGCACTCTGTAGGCTCCTGTATTTTTCAAGTGAGTGACTACTGTGGTGCTTGTTATTTCTCCTACCTCTTTAGACTCTTGTCTTCCATTACACACTTTTCATGGGAAGAAGTCTTTTTTTTAGCAAATTGGATTATTTTCTCCTCAACCTGAACACCATTTTAATATTAGATTGGTCCCTCAATTTCCTGTAGCAGCACCACTGCCAAAGTCCATAGCCCTTTGACGGTGGTCTGTATTTCCTTTTTTCTGCATATTAGCACCAGGGATAGCCATATAGCATAGATATAAATCTCTCTTTAGCAACAACATCACTTAAATTAGGGCATGGCCGTGAAGATAGATGGGGTTTCTGCAGCTTACACCCATTTCTGCTTTGAAGTTGCACATGTCTCTAGCTAGAATGCCCTGGCATGCCATCTCTCCTCAGCTTCAGAGATCCTCAGATCCTCGAGATGCAGTTAGACACCTGACTTCGTCACAGCACTATATCCCTAAAGAGGAAGCCGGGCACCCTATCCCTGAAGCGCGAACTAGGCAGTATATCCAGGACAGTGAGTTTAGCACACTATCTGTGATGAATTCTGCAGAGTCATTGCTGATCCCCAGCCTAAAGTCTCCTCCCATGTAGTCAGGGGAAGGCAACTACTAACTGATCCGGACCCTTGGGGTGGTATTCTGAGGGTGGATCACATGGGACGAGATTTCTGTCAAGGGATAGTGGTGACTCCAACATGAGGGATGCAGTATTCTTCTCTTTCTTGTGAGGAAAATCCCTTAATTCTAGAGATTTTTATGGCCTGTTGTCATTATTCAGAACCATTTAATTATAAAACTCTGAAACTTCTTTGCTCACATTAAACCCTATCCATTCTTCATGTGTACATAATAGGCCTAGAATATATCCAACATCTTATGTTTACAGTGATTGTTATCTAAACCAAACTGTCCAACAGTGTAATGTAAAAGTAGCTGAAACTTCCTTGGACTCCAGGTCCCATAAAGCCTAAAGTATTGAGATGAGGAAGAGGAGCAAGGAATTAATGTGGAGGGAATGTGACACCAAGTACAACGTTGTCTAGTTGTGAAGATCCGAATCAGCGGCACAGACATTTACACCTGAAACTTACCTAACGCTGGGAGATTTAGGAAATAGAGAGGAGTAAGGCTGCAGAGTGCGCGGAGCAGGAAGCGAGTTCAGAGGCCGAGGCAAACTCACAGTGAAGAGCCGTGGAAAGCTTCTGCCGGCAACGAGCTGGAGGCGTTCAGGACCAGAGAAGAACCCTAGTGAAGTCAAGGTGAGCTGTATGCGGCAAGACCAGGGGAGACACAGTCCTGCTGAGCGGCAGTGATTCCATCGGGGAAGGACTGACAAGCTAAAATGGGAGCCAAAAGAGACCCTGCCAGGGAAGGAGAAACTTGCCAGACCAAACCACCTCACATCAGCCGAGCAGTAAAACAGTGAGTCAGTCTAAACGAGTAGGGGGCCCCGGGACATGCAAATACATTAACAAACACTTCAGAAGTATTTTTGAATACCGACTAAATAGAATTGAACAGCACAGACAAATGTGGTATAACTCTCCTGATATGGGATGTCAGTTGGGGGAAACCTGGGACCAGCATTGCCAAGAGACATTGCTAGAAAATTTGACAGACAGAGCTTGAACAAACCCTCATATATGGGATGTCAGTATGGGGGAAATTGGTACAAGTAATAACTGAAGTCAGCAAAATTGTTCCATTGAAGAATTACAATTGTGTGATACTTAAGAGGAATGTGAATGTTGCTGAGAGTCCTGATATGAGCATCTGGTAGTGAAGCCTTTTGCAAAGAGATACCTGGCAGGAGAGTACAGCTGGGGATCTGTTTGAGCCCAAAAGGCAGGAGAGTAAGCCAGGATATCAAGAGTTTTCAGTTGAGAAGTTTCCTGGCAGGCGAGTGTACCAGGAAACCCACTTTGAACTGGTGTGTTGAAGAGAACATTTGTCATATTAAGTTGTTGTTTGAGAATCTGAATCTGAAAATACTTCCCTTTTGCCATACTTTAGTCACTATTGGGGAAAATACATTTGTTTAACCATCCTGAAAATTAGGAAAGACTTTCCTTTGCTGTATTCCAGCCAGCATTTTGGAAAACACATTCCGTTTTGCCATCCTGAGAATAGGAGAGACTTCCTCTTTGTTATATTCCAACCAATGTTTTGGAAGAGACATCCATCCTGAGGAAAGTATTAGGTAAAAGACATTTGCATTGCCTTTCAGAGACTGGTTTTGAAATTGAACACTTTGAACAATTTTTCTGAAATAATCCAAGGGCAAGGGGGCCAGGCCAACACATGGACACATGTTTTTTTTTAAAATTTGTATTTTTATTAGTTTGTTTTTACTCAATACAATATTACTTATGGAAATTTCAACTCTCCCCTCGCCATAAGTGTAGTTCATCCTTTAGATTATATGTCTCCCCCCCCCCCCCCCAAAATGTCCAATAACTTAATCTTGTGAGGGCACCATTGTGCCATACAGTCACTTTGTAGGTAGTTTAGTACTGACCCCAGTCTCTCTTGCTCTCTCCTTTCTCTAAAATGTTCTCCTTGAACCAGGTTGTGTAGAAGCTATGTGGGGAATTTCCATTTCCAGAGCCCTGTTTTCTTGTTCTTTATTGTAATACGTATCCATATCTGGGCGTGGTCTGATAGTAAAATTGATCCTAATTCTACATCCTTCACAATGCCCAGTAACCCTGTGGAGGCCCATACATAGTCTATTCTAGACAAGGAGGAATGTACATGAGAATAGTGCGTGAAGCATTGCTCCTGTCCCCTCACTGTTCTCCAAATATCATGGAGGGTTAACACGTCATCTTTTGCCGTATCACCTTGGATGGGGCCCGCGCTCCCTGTGAAGTATTCCTACTCCTATCCTGTGTGGGAACCCATGCTGTGTTAAAATCCCCCGGTAATATAGTTTCCCCTTCAGTACGTTTCTCCAGTTTCGATATGCCTGTCCTCAAAAACCCATCTTGGTCTATATTCCGGGCATAGACTGTAGCCAAAGTGACCATGTGGCCTTCTATAGTTGTATTAAAAAATATATACCTCCCTTCTTTATCCACCATCGAATCTTGAACCTGTGCTCCTAATCCGTCCGGGAATGCTATCAGTACCCTGCTTTTTTTCTCCAGCATTCGCCTCATGTAATTGTGCATACCCTCTAATGCGTTTATTCCCTTTTAACGTTTTTGCATATATGTGTCTCTTGAAACATGAGTCAATTTTTTCTCCCCGTAAAAAACTCTCACTTATTTTCCTCTTAATTGGGTATTCAGTCCCCTTACAGTGCACGTGATTGCTTTAATCTCTTTCATTTGGGTGCTCTCCATTTTTACTCTCTCCTGAGGAGGGCCCAGGAACCTATGACCGCTCGGACTATGTGTCTGTCGCACCTGGCCCTCTGACTAACCTATAGTAGTCATTGTGGGGAATGCTAAACCGCACCAAGGATTCCAACTTTCACGCCCATACGTATCTTTGTTTCCTTTTCTCATTTCCTGTGTTCACTTTTTCCCCCTTTCCATCACTGTTTTTCATACCCACCCTTTTCTACGTCCTCTATTTCTTCCTTGCTGTTCCTCGCGGCCCTATTCGCTATCCTCTTGTAAGTTCAGGATCTTTATTCCTTCTTCACACGTCGTGATTATATGTTGTCGTCTTTCCCATGTAAAAAGTAGGCCAAACGTGAATGTTTTTTTGACAAAAATGTCACCACTGGGCCTATCTCCCTCCCCTTTTACAGCGTGGATTGTGCAAGGTCTTGATATATTTGTATTTCCTCCCCGTTTATTCTCACTTGGCCTGCCCTCCTCGCTTTCAGCAAAATGTATTCTTTCTGACTGTAGGAGTTTACTGTTACTAGAATGTCCCTTAGGCGTGCGCCCAGGTCTCCCACTCTATGCGGGCCTACTCTCTTCCGTACTGTTTGCCAAGATGTCTGTAAAAGGTTGTTGGACCGTACTTCTCAGATCTTTATCCCCCACTTCTTTCCGCAAGGTTTTTTATCCTAATGTTGGATATCCACGACCGATTTTTCTAGAACTTCGCATTGAACCTCCAAATTATGTGTTTTGTGTGATAAATGTTCTAGGGCTTTGTGGTTTTTGTGTGTATCTTCTTCTATATTTTGAACCACCTTTTTCAGTGTATCGGTTCATTCTTCAAGTTTGGCCACATCGGCGCTCAGTTCTTGCACCAATTGTTTAATTTCCTCTATCAATGACTCAAACTGTGTTTGAAAGGAGGCCATAAATGAATCTTGAAACTCCTTGAACCAAATCTACATACCCTCTAAGCAAATTGCCATTCCTCCTTCTGGCCTTGGCTCTGGCGTCTGCGACTTTTGATCGGTTCCTCCGCTTCTCAGGTGCGTCATGCTGTCTGTGCTCCAGAGCGGCTTAATACTCGGTTCTTGTCTAGCTTGAGGAGTCTGCTGAGTTGCCGATGCTAGCTTCCCTCTTGTCTTGGACATGTGGACACTATTGTGGTGATTCTGACATTCCCCCGCTGTGTTATCTTGTGGTTCTGTTCTCTGATAACAGTGGTGTTGGCTTGATCTCTGGCCCGTTTCAGCTTCTGGAAGGTCTTTGGTGTTGCTGGACTCTCTCCTGTCTTTCTTGAGTCCCGAGCTGTCTGGGCTCACTATTCCTCTGAGAGGAGAGCCTCCGGCTTGTTCTCCTCGTTCACCCAGTACCCCAGGCTTTTTCTTGTGTTCTCCTTACTCCTTTGGATCTGTCTTCTCCTTATCTTATTCTCTGGACAGTATATCTTTAATTATTTATTCCGAGCTCACAGAGTCTCTTATATTGCTGGGAGGAGCTCCGCTTGAATCTGTGGAATCTCCTTAGCCTTTGTTCATTCGACCCTACTTATTGGGAGTCTTTCTTGATCACCTTCCCTTTCTCTGTGTGATATTGCCTGGCCTGTTGGGCGCCTCCCGTTCCGCCTCCCCCAGCGTCCGACTCGTTTGTATGGGACACTCCCTTCCGTGCTCAGGGGGTGTTCTTCCTTCTCCTGGGTGCGAGGGTGTCTCTTAACGTCTTCCACCCGACTTCGGAAGCTTCGTTGTTGTAGGACCTACCTGCCCCTCCCTTCGCCTGGCCGTTGCGTTGTTCACACGGCCACACTTCTTACGCACCAAATGCTCTTAAAATCAATGTCTGCCTCTTGGTTCTGCTACTTGGGGGGGTGGAGGGGAGAGCTCACGCGCGTCTTTCTCCTCTTGTCGCCATTTTGGAATCTCGTCAAGGGTTGTTTTGTTTAAGTTATATATTTGTGTTTTGCACATTTTTGCTGAGTTGACATCTGGAACATTTACCTTGCACCTTTGTATTGTGTGTTAGTGTGAGGGTCAGATTTTGTTTGGACACAAGGTCAGCCTATTTTAGTTTTATAGGAAGGGACATTTGCTTTAGGATAGGGTAAGTGAGGCCTTTATCCAAACCTCTTTCTGTTCATAAAATGGCTAATGCTGAGAATATTAACACTTTGTGTCCGCCTCTCATTTGTTACCCCTCGCATATCTCGGGAGAGCGATGTGGGCATCATATCCCATGAATTAGGAAGAAGTGGGCAATTCACGGTTACAAATAGCGAGATGGGAACTGTATCTTGATACTGTAATTGTGGCAAAGATAGGTGCGATATCCCCAAGACTTTGAATGGGGTAGAGAAGTCAACTAGGCACTATATCCCTGAGACCATGGTTAGGACAAAGTTGCTTGCAGAGCTCTATAGCGCATAGACTTCAGTTGACGAGAGATTCAGAGAGAGACCAAATATCCCTACTTGTGATAGCAACTTGATGCACGCACACACTGGCGTGCAAAATGTGCACTCACTGTTTGCCATTGGCTAGTTATGTTTGACTCTTGGTGAGTAAGAATAGTGTGCTGTGTGTATGTGTAACATTGGGGTGTCCAATTACCTCTTATGGCTGGCGAGTAGCTTGAAACTATAGTTAGTTCAAAATGAGTCTAAAGCGACTGTAATAACTTTGCCTATATGGCCAATGTACTATTTAACAAGAAAAACATGGTCACCGGCTAATCATCTGGAGATCAGTTGGCCTTTTTTCAGGTCCTCATGTGATTTGGGTTCTAACGACGGTACTATCTCCTGCAAGAAACAGAGGATTCTTGTATGATGTCTTGAGTGGCTGACCCTATTTATAATAATGTATAATAATTTTCATCTAAATGCCTGCCCTGTGTATTGTGCCTTTATCTCCCAATAAATCCTTGGCTGGTTTATCTAGAAAATGAAAGCTCTGTAGGCATCCATGGCCATCTGGTTAAATTCCTGTCCTCACCCTTGTTATCAGATATAATGTGATGTTCATTACCAGGGTATCTCCATGCTTGTGCCACCAGAGCAAGCATGGAATCTAATCCTGTGGAGTGTCTGCAGGGGGGCGAGTGAGTGTGATCCTTTTCATAGCGCGATTACAGATTGCACCGTCTTTTAGGATACAATATACTGTTAGTGTCTTTCCATGCATTCTCCTGTCTATTTCTAACATGTTGCTTGAAGCAGCGCTATTGCCTCTGTTGTTCCTGTCCCATAGTTTCAAGTCCAAATGAAAGCTGAAGATAAGAATAAGAAAAGGTTTTCTCTACGGTGACTCAGATACTCTTAGGCCCTGATTCATGGAATTATTTGCGTGTAAATTTGGGGATTTGCGTGCCATTCTGTGCGCAAATCCCTGTTTTACACACAAATAATTCTATGAATCAAGGCCACAGTTCTTAAGCTTTTAGCAGGTTTAAATCCCATATTCCATCCATGCTCAACATATGTTATGTTACCAGGCTTTCATACAGTGCCCATCATCACTACAGTCTTGACACTTGTCCGAGTAGTGGAGCTCTGTATCACCTCCAAGGTTAAAGTGGAGTTTGGTCTGTGGAGAAAAGGAAATGGGGAAACGGGTGGGGAGATGAGAGGAGTGACAAAAGGCTAGAAACAAACTAACAAATGCAAAGGTACATGAGAGTTGAATCATTGGTAGTGAATTAAACAAATGCTGATCGGAATGAGTAAAACTTGCCTGTGATGAGGATCAATTTTCCTTGATTGCAGTTTCTTGTATAGTGGCTTCTTATAACTTGTGCATGTCCATAAAGGGCATTGGTTCTTCATCAAACGTGTTTTTAAACATCCCTTCCTGTGAACCTGGAGGATCATCTGGGGGTGCCAAGCTGCCTGACGGAAGTGCCAGGATAAAGAGTTGGTTGTGCAACAGTGAATGTGGGAAACACAAAAGGGGGACAACGAGAGAGATAGAAGGACGTCATCTGGATCCCCCAGGAACTTGGCAACTTAATGATGGCTCCAACTAGGAAGGTGGCTTATTTAAGTGGACATGTCCTCTGTTTGCAAATCTGTTTTGCCATTCCTTCTGTTTTCAAAGCAGCTAACACTCAGAAGTCTTTTTCCGATGGCACGTTTGGATTGATTTAGCTGGTTGCGTAGAGACCTGGGTGCGCAGGCCCTCTTCTTGGAAACCCAAGGAGCACCGTGTCCTGATCCAGCACTGCAGCACTTTTGATCCATATGAAGAAACATGCTTTTGTGAGGGGATATGTGCTTTTAAAGTTGCCCGGCAACTGTTGTGCCGGCTCGTAATGATACAAAAAATAAGAATATTTTGTAGGGCAACGAAAAGGAAAGCCACTGAAATAATTCACCTAGTTTTGTTGTTTGTGTCTTATGTTATCAGGTGTAAGGATTTCTCAGTCTCATACTGGAACCCCTATTGGATGCTGCCTTCTGATGTTTGTGGAATGAACTGCTTTTGGGGATCTGCACTTAGGTAGGCTCTCATGTTAAATAGACTTGCAACTTGATTGACAGTGTAGATAGAGACTGTGAAAACTGATTTTTAATTACATTAGTTCGAAGAGCCTCATTCATTATGCTTATTGTCAGTTTTATGCTTTTTTTTTTTTACATGTCTTGTAAGTTAAGCAACTGGTATTTTTCCACATGTATTCAAATCAAATATTACATTAGTACCTGAATGCCTGCAACAGGATGCACATGGAACAGGGTCCATGCACATCAGTTTATGGTCTGTTTTCATTTTCAATACAGCTGCGTTACTAATTGAGGGCACTAGTGGCTTAAAATGCAGGTGGGATGTCACCTCCTTTCAACACTTTGCACAGCGAGCTGCAACATACTGTGTTAGATCAATTTTCTAGTAGTAGAATGACACTAGCATAAAACTTTGATGGCAGCATTCCCATTTGCCTTTGCTTTAGAGGGGTGTGCAGGGTTAGAGTATAAATGGAGGATGGGTTAGTCGGATTGCAGAGGGGCATGGCGTTAGTAGTGTTTTTGAAGTAAAGATTTGTTGAGTTGGAGATCAAATCAGGCATCACCCAGTATGCATGAGCCACCTCTGGGCAAAGCGCTCTAGTACATAGCTTGTCATAAATAAGACAATGCTCTTTCCCCGCCGCCGATGAGATTCGAATGGTGAAACCTGCCTGACAAAAAGTCCAACGATGGCCGAGGAAGGCATTTCTGCTGGAGGTGTAACGGATGTCAACTCTGCTCTGCAGGAGGTGCTTAAGACCACACTCATCCATGATGGATTAGCCTGTGGCATTCGTGAAGCTGCTAAGGCTTTGGATAAACGTAAAGCTCACCTTTGTGTACTTGCTTCAAACTGCGACGATCCCATGTGTGTCAAGCTGATCGAGGCACTTTGTGCTGAACACCAAATCAACTTGATTAAAGTTGACGACAACAAGAAGCTCGGTGAGTGGGTTGGCCTTTGTAAAATTGACAGAGAAGGCAAACCCCAAAAGGTGGTTGGCTGCAGCTGTGTCGTTGTCAAGGACTATGGCAAAGAGTCTCAGGCTAAGGATGTCATTGAAGAATACTTTAAAAAGAAGTGAACAACCTACAAATAAACAAAAATGGAAGACTTTGCATTAGAAGCAGACTTTTTGTCCATTGTAATGGACTATTGACTGCATATTTGTGAGTGAGATTTGGAAAGTGACCTAAGTGGTTGCATATATAGATTGAAGATCACTGGTGAGAGTATTGATCCCTGGGGGACTTCTCAGGTGACAGTCAGGTCTGGAAGTACCCATCTGAACTGCTCTGTAACTATCTGAGAGGTAGGAGGCGAGCCAGTTGAGGGCTGCGCCTGCGAACCCCATTCTATTTGCGAGCGGGCCTGTAAGTGTGAACTGGTAAACAGTCTCAAATGCGGAGAGGCAGGAGTCCCCCATATTCAGGATTTTGGAGAGAATTGTCTATGACCTGGATGGTGGCAGTTTCCATGCTACATCTGGATCTAAATCGAGTCACAGCTGCCCATGTTGGTTCATCGATTATGGAGTTGGTTGGTGTTGGTTAGACCCAAAAAATTCTATCCAGGGAAACAATAATGAGAGGCACGAATCGCAAAGAAAAATGCTTTAATGCATGCAATTAAAAGGCCGGCAGAGCCAGTCAACTCGGTGGAACTGAAAACTCAACCCACCCACATTGGCTTATAGAATTTAAAGGCAAAACCACAAGATTAACATACAATACAAATTATCGGGTATATTACAATTTCTTAATTCCCATTGGCTCCCACTTATATAAGCACCTACACACAACATACATTAACACATTTTATTGGTAATTATGGGGATTTATACCACACACCGCTACCACCACTGTGGCGGTCTCCAGGTGCTCACCTGGCTCTTCAAGAAAAGAGGGCGGGTGGGTCAGTGAGAGTAAAATGATAGGATAGGCCCAGAACCAGGAGCGGCGTCTCTGTGTGTTGGTTTGCAGATGGGTTGATTGCGTACACTGGCTTTTGGTATCCGTAAGGGGAAAGTCTAGTGTCTGGGTTGTTTGTTGAATGTGGGTGTTTGTTATGTTGGGTGTATGTTTCATCTGTAGTTTGGCAGGTAACTGGTTGTGTGCGCTGGCTTGTTGTATCCGTAGGGGTACGGTCCAGTGCCTGGGATTTTGTTGTATGCAAGTGTTAGTTATTTTGGGGGGGTGTTTGTGTGTAGTGTAAGGAACTGATGATGGCAACAGTAAAGACAGACACAAGTGATCACAGTTCAAGGGTGTTTATTAAACTGTATATGCAGGTGGGAAAAATGCCTAATCTAAACCTAAATCTAGGGTCTATACTAAAACTATTGCCAATCCTTAAAACGAAATACAAAAAGAGTGTGGGGTAGGATTCACAATAAAGAAAGAAGTGTTTGTAAATGATAAGTCAGAATGTGGTAGCAGAGGGTGTCGCTTCCCCATGATTTGACCATGGCACAAGGCGGGACATCTGAGCATAGCACACACTTGAGCTTTCCCAGCATGAGGCGACAGTTCCGTTCTCAGGACCATTGGTGGTTAAGTCTCGTTTTTCTACAAATAGTATCTTGCCTCCAAGGACCTGATGTGTTAGAAAATAAACAAAAGGTTCCTTTCTAATGTACGTTGGGTGATGACTTCACCCCTGAGCACCCCCTCTTCCGGGCTCAAACCCCTCTCGAATGTTAGCCTCCCTCCGTCGGGTTCACTACGGCTTGTATTCCAAAGATTTCTCTGTTGCATTCAGAGTTTTAAAGTCTTATTAAACAATGCTCTGTAGAACTCCCTCTGTCGGGTTCACTCCTGGTCCCAATGTTCCTTTTGTTTTCTAACATTTTGGGATTCATCTCGCTTATCTTTCCAATGGTTTGTCGGTCAAAGACTACAGAGGATTTTGCTAGACCTCTGTATGACCACTTTGACCATTTCCTTGCGGCACTCCCAAGGACTTCTGGTATTGGTAGTTTCTACAAATGCGGGATCAACCAGAGTCTCTCGAGTGAGCACCCACAAGGTGCCCGACCCCCCTGCAGCTTGTTTTCCCTTAATGTTAACAGTTCTTTGAACTTTCCTTACTTTGCATCTTTTTTTTCAACACAGTTCGGTGTCTTATCAGGTCTCCCTTCGACTCACTGGCTGTGATGAACTACTGGCTTTTCTTGTATCTGGAGTCAAGGATGGTACCACGGTAGCAGGTGTCTCTCTCTGCACTGCATATCAGCATAGGCATGCTCTGTGTACCGTTGCCATATGCTGCAAGACATGCTGCCTATTGTTCGCTGTTTTACGGTTCCTTCCACAGAGGCTTTGCGTGTCAGGGTTGAAAAGGGCAAGGTCGCTTCTCTTCTCGTCACTCTTTCGATTCTCAACGCCTTTCTCCTCCTCTTGAACTGCCGTGCTTGGATAGCTGTCTAGTTGTGCGGTGTGCCCTGCTCGTCGTGTGCACTCGTGCTCCACCTTTTATCCCTTTTGGTTAGGGAAAGTACCGTCCGGTGAGTGTGATTCTGGTTAATTGCCTGACTTTGCCTGACCCTTGTATGGGGACGTCAGGTAAACGGGTCTGGTATTAGTCCATTGTCTTCGTGGTGTGCAAAAGTTTTTGTCGTAAAGGGGGGGGGGTATAGTGTCATTGATTATTCTACGTGGTTGGATGGGAAAAGGTGTTCTAAGAAGGGGGATACCCCGTCTCACCCGTCGGTGTCCCACTCCCACTTCCCGAGGACTCCCCATCCAGGTGATCCTCCCTCTCTGGTCCACCCGCAGGAACAGGATCCAATAGCGATGGCCGTGTCCTGCCCACCTGGATGACAGATCCCTGGGGCCAAGTCAGGGAGACACCTTCACGTTTCTTGCAGTAGTTTGGCTAGTGCTTAAGGCATGTATAGTACTTGGGAGGTATATTGGAGGGGGCAGGAGCAGGTTGGTTAGTACATGGGTATTCAAAGTTATTCTAAGTGTGTCCTCAGAGCTCATCCACCTGCAACTCAATGGTGCCCTCCAATTTTCCAAGTGCAACACACTGGTCGCCCCCACCATCCCTCTAAGCTCAACACACTTGAGACTCCCACTAATTCCTTTAAGTGCAATACCGTGGCTACTTCCACTAGCCCCTTTCTGCAAAACAGCAATTACCAGACACATAGGGCCTCATTACAAGTGTGGCAGTCCGGAAACAAGGGTGCCGGTGAGCTTACCGACACCCTTGTTTCCAGACCGTCAACTACGAATCTGCCTGCTGGGCCCGCTGCGCATGACGGGTCTGACCCTGCCAGGCGCAATGGCCCCGGTAGGCAGAGTTGTCATGGAAGCACCGGTACTGTTAGCAACCGTGCCGGTGCTTCCGTCTCCCCACTCCGATGGAGTCCCATGCGACTCCATGGGAATCGGGACTTACAAAATCCGGTGCCTGACTTTCTCGCACGGTTGGGACTTGTAATGTCCGGTGGCATTGGGAAGTCCGGCACTGGAATCGGTGTTACAGGGCTGGAAGCCACCGGCACGTTACCGCCAACCTCGTAAGGAGGCCCATAGTGTGCTTCTGAGTGGAATAAGATTCAAAAGCTAATGTGATGCATAGCTAATCTTCACAAATCCATCTAAATGTGACGCATGGCTAATCTTCATAAATCGATCTAGAGTTACACACAGCTAATCTTCAGAAATCCATCTAAATGCGCTGCATGGCTAATCTTCACAATTCTTCTATTGTAACTCGTTTCCTGCCCCCACTATATATCCAAGTTTAACACCTTTCCTGCTCCCAAAGTACATCTAGGTGCAACACATTTCCTACCCCCAGAATCCATCTAAGTGTAAAACATTTCATGTCCCCAAAATAGAGCTAAAGAGCGATTCCCTGGCCCTAATCCATTATTAGAAGGTAATGAAGTGGTGTGGTTTTACTGGAACACAGTAATGGCTGTATCCCCCACCCGGACCACCTTACCTGCCTGTTGCTGTAGGTAGTCTTGATAGGCGCTCAAGGGTGAACCAGGACAAACAAGGATGGGAGCTGCTTCAAGGGGAGCACCGGCCTGCTGCAGATGGAATGCCTTCCTGTTGCCAAGGAAGCTAGGCTTCCACACTCACCAGCCAATCGGCAGGGAGCACAGAGCCGAGAGGGAGGGCAAAGGATTACTAGGGAGACCAGGAAACAGAGCATGAGAAACAAGAAAGAAAGGGAAAAGTAAAGAAAGCAAGATGGAGGGGGCACTCACCTGGACCAAGGACGGATGCATCGGCACCCGCTTGCACGGGCCTGCTGCAGATTGAATTAGTGAATTAGTGGTTAGTGAAATTCTAGTGACGTAGTGAGTGCATCCCCTTGCATAGTTGGCAGAAAAAGTGAAACTAACCCCATGTGGAAACACATTTGAAACTGAGTGTCTCCCCCATGGGACCTGTCATCTTGGCAACCCTCTCAGTCCCATGCCTTGCAGCCCCTCACGCTCTAACATAACCTTTTGCAACTATCTTAGAGTAACATGTTGCCTTCTCTGGCACACAGTGCTCTAGCCAAGACCCCATGGGCCTCATTACAAGTGCTCCGGTCTGGAATTAACGCTGCCGGTATAACCATACCGGCACCGTTTACCCGTTCGCCCAATCATGACCCGCGGCCCCGGAAATAGCACAGAGGCGGAGGAGGCGCAGGCGCCAACCAGCCAACCCTGCACCTATGGCAAACCCCATTGTCCAGCCGGCACAACCCCGCAGGCAGCCTGCAATAACACGCATCGGGGCCTCACCCTGGAACCTTACCCCAGGACAGATCCACACACTATACCGGCTGGACCGTCTAACAATCCTGTACATCACTGCCATGATTGAGGACAACATCAGCAGCCACATAGATACCCCCACCGCCACCCCCCCCCCCCCCCTGAAGGCTGTGTCTGTGCTGCATTTCCTTGGCACTGGCACCTATCAACACATGGTTGGTGAGCTGCACGGCATATCACAACCCTGTTTTTCAAAAATCCTGGTACAGGTACTGGATGCCTTGTTGCGCCATGTGTCGGAACACATAGCCCTACCCCGTACCCTCCCCGAGGTCATTGCCACCAAGTTGGCCTTCCATGCCATAGCAAGCATGCCAAATTGCATCGGTGCAGTTGACTGCACCCACATTGAGCTGACAGTACCACGTGCAATTGAGATGGTGTTCCGCAATAGGAAACGGTATCCCTCGTTGAATGTACAGATGGTATGTGATGCCACGCTACTGATAACACACTGCTGCGCACGTTTCCCAGGCTCAACCCATGACTCAATGGTACTGCGGAATTCCACGTTGCCACGGTACATGGAATGCTATGCTGGACAAAACAAATGGCTATTAGGTGAGTACAGCTGACAATGCATCACCCCCCCTGCCATCAACCAAATAGACAGCGGATCCCAAACATCACAAAGGAAGACATGACAGGTCAACACAGTGGGCCCGTACACACCCTGCCACGTGACACACACAGCCGATACTGTCATTGTCCCATACGCCTTGTGCTACTGCAAACACCCACCCACAAATGGAACACTGCCCTCCCTATGCACTTGATGCCTGTAAATGAGACATCCTGCATTAACTACTTCATTACAGTGGAGTGACTCTGCCATGTGTGCACATCACTGCACTATGCCATACTCACAATCAAATGTCACCCGCAGGGCAGAGTACACATGCACGTAAATGTGTAGGTCAATATCCATTTGGCTACATCCACTGTGATGGCCAATAAACACTTGCAACCACTGCATGGCACACATGCATGAATGAACAATGATACAAAATAGCACAGCATCAGATTAAGACATGATACCACAAACACTGACATGTCCCCTCATCTACATCCCATGTAGGTGATGCTGGATATGCACTCACACCATTGATGATGACACCTGTACGGAGACCAAGGAACAGGCATGAAGAGGCGTACAATAGGGCACATGTCCGCACACGTGGAATGATTGAGAGGACATTCGGACTGCTGAAGGCCCGGTTCCGCTGTTTGAGCAGATCTGGCGGATCACTGCTGTACAGCCCAGTGAAGACGGGTAAAATCACGCTTGTATGTGCCATGATGCACAATCTCTGCCTGCGCAGGAACATCCCAATGCCCCCAGATCCAGGTGCAGATGAAGAAGATGGGGATGGGGATGCGGATGGAGATGGGGATGGGGATGGGATGGCACCCCCTCCCCCTGGGGGTCCACTTGATGGCCAAAGAGCACGGGATGAACTGATTCGCATTTACTTTTGAGACACAGCACATTCACAGCAATGCATGGACATGGTGATGACAATAAATGATTTGTTGTACTGCAAATGAAATGATAGATGTCCACACATGTATGTTTTGATTTCAAATGATGATATATTGATGAATTAACAGGGAATGAGGTGCAATGGTTAGGGAAGCTGTACAACCGTGCCCACCCACCACCCAAACGTACCCACCCCTCACACCCTTCAAGTCCACGTGTGTCCTGCAGTGCCCCACACACATGCCATCACTTCCGTGTGCGCTTCTGTGCCTGTGCATCCTTGCCCGAGAGCCCCGTTAGCCGACTCGAGTGCCTCCTTGGACTGGCAGTAGTGGAGCTGGATGGGGTGGTGGTATTGGATGGCACAGAATCAGGTATAGATGGCATACGTGCAATATTTGCCTGTTGCCCAATCAACATGGACTCTATGAGCCTGGAGGTGTTGTCATTACCCTCCTGCACATGGCTTGCCATGGTGACAATAGTGCTGGCAAAGCGTCCAATGGACCGTGATTGGCGACGCACTGACGTGCAGTAGCACTCCTGCTGCAGCCTAGATTCCTTGAGCTGCCTCTCCACCAGCTGGGTGAGGGTAGCCTGCTGCTCCTCCATCCGCTGCATGCGGGAATTAAGCTCTGCCATAGATGGGGTGGGTGACCTCATGGGACTTCGGAGTGATGTGGGACTAAACTCCAGCTGATGGAAGGATCCCAGGTCATCAAATGTGGGCATCTCCCCCTGTCGCCCAGTATCGGAGTGCTCTGCCAGGGCACTGTTGTCACCACAGGCCGCCTCTGCAGTGCAGCTGCCTTCTGTGTTGGTTTGGGTGGGCATGATGGGTTCCCGTGGCACCTGTGTTAACTCAGGCAGCGTGGAGACGCTGGGGATGTTGGTGGTGGTGGCCGGCACATTTGTTGCAGTTGGTACTGGGGGCAGAGATGCCGAACTGCTGGCAGCATCCTCTTGTGCAGGGGCGGTGACTTGGACACGTGCCGGTGCAGATTGCCTGGCCTGTTGTGCAGTATCACTGTCACTTGACACAGCTGTGGGGACACAGAGGACATGCAATTAGTGTTGTGGTGGTGCTGAGTGGCTGATGGGTGCATCACATGCATCAGACAGGTTGATCATTCAATAGTGTTAGTTACATGCATCTGATTGTTGGGGGTATGCATTGTTGTGATAGTGGTTGCCATACAGATCATGATGGGTCCTTTGGCCCATTCATGCACTGCTTGGGGTGTGGGGGGGTTGTTAATGGGTCATTTGGCCCAGTCATGCACTGCTTGGGGGGTCGGGGGGTTGTTAATGGGTCCTTTGGCCCAGTCATGCACTGCTTGGGGGGGGGGGTTGTTAATGGGTCATTTGGCCCAGTCATGCACTGCTTTGGGGATTGGGGGGTTGTTAATGGGTCATTTGGCCCAGTCAAGCACTGCTTGGGGGCGGTGGGGGGGGTTGTTGATGGGTCCTTTAGCCCAGTCATGCCATCAACCTATTCTCATGTGGCATTCATGTTTCACCACTTACCAGCATCTGCAGGTGGGCTCACTCCTGCCTCAGCCTCCCCGATCCCATGGATGCCCTCAAGGTGGAGGACACTGCTGCAACGCTCCTCCCATGCTTGCAGCCTCAGTGGGGAAGGGGGTTCTCCACCTGTCCCACTGCTGCGTTGGCGGTGTGTGGAGATCAGGTTCCGAACCCTCAGCCTGAGGTCGTCCCACCGCTTGTGGCAGTCCTTGACGCTCCTCACAGTCACGCCCACAGCAGTGCACTTGCGTGCTGCTTCTGCCCACACTTCCTTCCTCCGCTGCTGTGTGGCACGCCGTTGATCGGCACTGAACAGCATCTCTGCATGCTCCACTATATGCTCCACCAGAACAGTTAGCTCTGCCTCACTAAAGCGCTGTTTGCGCTGCCTCTGAGCTGGAATCCTGGCAGACATGCTGGTGGTCCCTTTTGCCTGCTCACAGTGTGGATTCTGCTTGTGCTGACTCTGGATGGCAATGGATTGTGCTTTATATGATGGCCGCCTCTCTGTTTCCTGTTTTGGCGATCATGGTAGTTCCGGTTCTGTGTCCGTGGCGACGGAGGCGGACAAGGTTTTTGCGCTACTTGTGGCAGCGCTATGTCCATTTCCGTGGCTTTTTCCGTGATGGCGGTAACAACGTTTCCGCATCCGTGTGGTGCGCGCGACCGACAGCACGTAATCGGACAGTCTTTCCGCAACCTTGCGGACACGGAAACTTTGTTACCGCCGTTACGGAATCACCACGGTCCAAACCTGACGGGTTGTAATGAGGCCCCATATCTCTTGGGAAGAAGGTGGCCTCATCTGAAGTGTAACTAAGGCACCACTCTTGGAGAATTAATTAATTCCTCATATGTATGTGTGCTTTTAAGCCGCCCTACCATATACCCAGCAGTCCCAAGACTCCATAGAGGGCAGTAGAAGCACTTGCCTGGTTTAGTGTTCTGGCACCATCTCTACACAGGATCTTTGTTCATATTGAAATAATTCCCTTTTAGTAACTCCTGTGTTTGTCTGCTCTGCGCCAAGGACAGAAACTATGACTTTGTGTAATGCTCAAATGTCCTGGGCTCAGCTTCATGAGAAGCTGCAGTCAGGTACGAATACTCGCAAGAATAGATAGTACATGCTCTGCCCCATCACCATGGGCTCTGGCTTCATAGTTTTCCGTGTAGGGAAGCAGGACTGCAGTTTGATTTTAGTAAATGACAACATTCAGAAATGGGCCTAGTGTTGTAAATGGCGAAACCTATTCTCCTAATATCAGTAACTACCTCTAAAGCAGCAGACCCTGTCATCTTAGTGTCGGACATTAGGCCTAATGCGGCAGAATGTTATACTTAGTAGTGTTAGAATGCTGGTGAAATGCAAGAAGGGCCTTGTTCAGTATAATGGCCTAACCTCAGTCAGCTTGTCAGAGCTCCTCATGTGGATACAATTCTCGGAGCCTATATTTCCGGCTACGTTTGGTGTGTTGATAGTGCATCCCCACTTCTACATTGTCAACTGCCTTCTCAGTGATTTTACCAATAAACGGAAGGCTAGTTATCGGCCGATAGAATAGTCGTCTGGCTCTTGAGGCGGACCTTTGTGGAGTGAGCGGTTTAATCCTGTTTTTCAGGTACTTGGATAGATCCCCTGATCAATCGAGGGGTTCTGCTTGTAGGAGGGGGTAAAGGTGAATCCTGAGAACTGTTTTATGATGACGTAGGGAAGGCTGTTGCAAGGGGTAAGAATGTTGTCCAGGGTTGTGCCGCGCAAAGTGGGGTCGTGAACGGGTAGGGAGCTCCAATTTTTACACAGCAATAAGCTGTCTGATTTTTATCTAGCTTAATGCTGAAGAGGTTTTAAATTGCTTTACATTTATCTGTGGCCTCTGGGATTACCGGGTTGGACACCGGGTTCAAGCAGTCAGAGAGCTGTCAGGGGACCCAGAATTCATCACTGAATACTTTGCCAGAGAGGGGAAAGAGAAGTAAAGAGAGCAGCAGGGAACCACTATCCCATTCCAACTCCTCATGTGTTTGGAGGGCAAGAAGTGGGAGGTCAGCATTTCAGATGTCTCTGCATAAGGCAAAACCAGAAGAAATCTCAGTCCAGGCTGCCTCTTCTAATTCCCAGGAACAGGGAGGGGCAACCCGGACTGTCCGGACAAAAGCAGAAGAGGCAGCAACAGTCTTCTTAGCTGTTGTCCTGCAAAGCATGACCGGTCAGCATTGGCAGGTTTATATTTTTTGTAAAAACTGAAACGCAGAGCCATAATTATGCTTTTGATTAGGCACACTGGCATATGTTTTTTATTCAAGTGCCTGCTTTTAGGGTAGCACTTGTTTTCACATTAAACACTCAAAGATGTCCTGTGTATCCCTCAGTATTCCTTTTTCTTTGATTTTCAGTTTTAAAACGTACATTCCAGTAACCGTATCTTTCATGACACCCTCTCACTGTGGGTTCGCTCTGTTAGCAGTTTTCCTGAACACTTGACTAGAGTGACAGAACTTTGATCATGCATTAAACGGAAATTACCCATGAGTTATATCACTCCTTTGTTTCATTTTAATGATGAATTTGCTTTCCATTTGGTTCAAAAACAAAAAAATAGAATTGGGTTCAAAATAGATCACTCCCACCTCTGGAATCTTATTGGGAGTTGTGATGACACAATTTTCAAATAATAGTATCAAGTGCTAAAGATTAATATTTGTCATACTCTTTAGTTCAAGAGCTGTCTTTTAGGACAATTTGTTGAAGTGGCGAAGTAGCAGTCATTGCGCAATGAATACATCCTCCTTATCCCACATCTTTATAGTAGTAGTATTCATTTGTATAGCGACTTTCACCATTGGTATGGTCCCAACACGCTGTAGGTTGAACGCACTCAGGGGACCGAAGTCCAGGTATCGGAAATTCGTCAGAGGAGATTAGAAGGCATGTGTGCATTTTAGCCAAAGGGAAATTGGGTAGGGGCGGCCATGTCCCTACTAGCTACCCATATTGAGCTGGCAAATGGATGGGTGCTTTGTAGTTGGTGAGATAGAGTGCGAGAGTAGTAGATTCATTACGTATATAATGTAATGTGTTAATATGTAACTATGTAAGTTCCTTAAACCTGTAACCATCCTCCTTTTGTACCAGCGCCTAGTTGCCTCTGGGCTTTGAGCGCTTTATAAATAAAATAAATAAATAGACCAATTTTTGTTGTGAGGGATAGCTGCATTGTAACGGCAGAGGTGTTGTGCAATGTGTCGTTTTGAATGCATTATGGTTGCAGATGTGTGCAGGTGAGTGGCCTTGCCATCGGCTATCTTCCATAAGCATGGAAGTGTGATATGTACCCGTCTGATATTGCTGGTTTCTTGGTTTCGTACCTGTGACATGGGTTCTCGCCTGTGTTCTGCTGGCGATTATTAGATTATTCTTACCGTCATTTGGTGAGAGCCTGGAAGTTTGTTGCTCCCTCGGCCTGCCTAGAGTGATCTGGCTCAAGGTGCAGGGGGGAATAGCCATGTCTTGAGGGCTCTCCGGAATGCCAAGTGGTCCTCAATGCTTTGGATGTTAGGCAGCATTGAATTCCTGATAGTGGGGGCTTGGACGGAGAAGGTGGAACCTTCTATTCTGGTTGATTTGAAGGGGGGATCCCCAGGAGTACAGTATTGTACGCAGATTTCTGTTGGGTTGGTAGAGGGTGATGTTCTGTTGAAGGTAATCGGGGCCTGTCCTGTAGAGGGCACAGTGAGTGATGCACTTGGCTTTGAAAGCAGACCGTCGTCTGACCGAGAACCAGTGCAGAACACAGAGGGCAGGGGTTATTTGCTCTGTGTCCGAGGGCAAGGAGGAGCCTAGCTTCAGAGTTCTGGACCCTGTGGAGCTTTCGGAGTTGATAGGCAGGGGCTCCTTGGTAGAGGGAGTTGTCGTATTGTAGGCGGGAGAGGAAAATGGACATTATTGCAATGACTCTGGGGGTAGGCAAGGAAAGGGAAGATACGTCTGAGAACACAGAGGTGAACGTAGCAGGATTTGGATATGGTGTTAATGTAGTGTGAGTGTGTCAGGTCAGTGTCCATGGTGCAACCTAAGTTTCTAACTGCAGTGGATGCAGCAGAGGGTGGGGGGCTAGGGAAATGGCCTCGGGGGCGGGGATCGTGTCCCTTGGGGGAATGATTCCATGACCAGGGCAAAGATCAGCGGTGAGAGAGGGCAGCCCTGCCTTGTTCCGCATGAGAGCGGGATCGAGGTGGAGGTCTTTTGGTTGAGTCTCAGTGATGTTTTCGGGACTATGTAATTGGCCAACACCATCCTTTGGAATGCTGGGCCAATTCGGAATGCCTTTAAGGTGAGTCGCATGAAGTTCCAGTCTACCCTGTCGAAGGCTTTGGTGGCGTCTAGGGTCAGGACTCCCAGGTCTCGTTGGTTTCGGGACGCCACTTTGATGAGGTTAAGTGCTCGGCGGATGTTGTCTACAGTGCTTCTGCCTTTGATGAATCCTGCCTGGTCTTGGCCTATATTGGATGGTAAGACGCGGGTCAGCCTGTTCGCCAATACTTTTGAGTAAGCGTTTGCGTCCACATTAAGCAGCGATATCAGTCTGTACGATGAGCATTCTTTTGGGTCCTTGTCTGGCTTCAGGAGCATGATTGTCGTGGACTCCTGCATATATGGGGTTATAGGTCCTGTGTCTCGGAAGAAGTTGAGAAGCTCTGTCAGAGGGTTCAGAAGCAGGGGGCGAAAGAGTTTATAGAACTTGGCCGGGAAGCCGCCTGGGCCCGGGACCCTGGGTTTCAAGGCCTTGAGTGTTTCCTCCACCTCGTCAGTGGTGATTGGGGCCTCTAAGGCGGTTCTGGTTGCTTCCGAGAGCTGCGGTATCCGGGCACCTGCTGCAAATTGTTCCTGGAGAGCCTGCGGGCGGGGGGGCTGAGGTCAGGTTGTTAGCTAGATAAGCAGCCGCTATTTGTAGTTTAGCTTTTTCCCCATACCGGGTTCTGCCCTCTGGGTCCTTGAGGGCGATGATGTGGTTTTGTCTGCGGGTTCTGGCTAGTTTGCTCACCAGGTATCTGTTGGCCTTATTGCCATTTACATAATAGCTCTGCTTTGTCCTGATCAGGGACTGCGCTGTGTCCTCCGCATAGTGGGCCTCCAGTTTCGTGCAGGCTAATCTCACCCGCTTGGCCGCCTTAAGTGACCATTTCTTCTTCAGGATCGAGTCTGCCTCAGCCATTTCCTCCTCCAGCTGACCTCTCCACAGTGCTTGCCTCCTCCTGTATGCGGCGGCTTGGGCTATTAATTCCCCTCTGATTACGGCTTTCATGGCCTCCCATCTTGTAACTGTTGAGGTGAGGTCAGGGGGGTTTTCCTTAAAGTAGTTCTTAATTGCTTTGGATATAGCGTCACGAACCGCCATGTCATGTAACATCGGTTCATATAAGGCCCATCGGTGTCTTTCAGGGGGCTCTGGGTCAAAGATCCTTGCAGTGAGGAGGATCGGGGAGTGGTCAGATAGAGCCCTTGTGCCGATTTTGACTTCGTCTGTGAACTGCAGGAGCTGTGGGCTAGATAGGATCAGGTCGATTCGGGATGAGGAGCGGTGGACATGGGAGAAGAATGAGTAGTCTGCTGTGTCAGGGTGGAGGACCATCCAGGTGTCCACCACCCCCAGGGTTCTGAACAGGTGGCAAAGGCTCAGAGCAATCTTGAAGTCCCTGGGTGATGGCGGACCTTTTCTGTCCAGCAAGGGGTTGGGGACCCTATTGAAATCCCCGCCCAGGATCACTTGGCCCTCGAGAAAGGGAAGGAGAGCCGACTCCAGCTCGGTAAAGAAGGACTATTGACCGTCGTTTGGTGCGTAGACCACGATCAGCGTATGGAGTTGGCCGTACAGGTCCCCTTTAACTGCCACAAATCTGCCGTCAGGGCTCCGCAGGGTCCCTTTCTCCTTAAAGGGTGTGCCTTTCGCCAGCAAGATCGCTGTGCCTCCTTTTTTGCTAGCTCCCGAGGCCAGGTACTGGGTCGGGAAAGCCCGGCACCGGAGCCTGGAGAAATCTTCCACTAGAAGATGTGTTTCCTGGAGGAACGCTACCGATGCTTGGAGGTCTTGTAAGCGGCGGAGGGTGGACTTGCGTTTTGCGGGCGAGTTCCTGCCCCATACATTCAGCGAGACATAGCGTAGCTTGGTGTGTGGAGGGGGAGAGGGTTGCTGGTCGCCTTCAGTGGTTAGGCGTGCAGTGGAAGGGGGTTGATTGATAGCTGGTGGGAGTTCTCCAGTGGAGGGTGGTAGATGTGAGTCAGCTGCAACCGGGTTTTAGCATTAACCCAACCAGGGCCAAACACGGCCCAATAACCATGTGGGCCGGGAGGGAGCCCAGCCCAACAAAAAAATAAAAATACAAAATCAACCAAAATGGGCCCTAGGGGCCTCGTGCCAGAGTGACTGTCCATCCACTTGGCTAGGGCATTGCGTGGCACGCCCGGTAGCCGAGAGTATAGCTTCCGGCATGGAGAATGCCTGTTAATTATTAGTCGTGTGTGGCAGGGAGCTTCCCGCCCTTCGGGACTTTCCTCCAGCGGTTGCGCGAAGACTTTGGTGTTGAGCTGCGTGGTTTGTCCGTCGGGGAGGTGGTCGGGTCTTCTTCAGGGGTTGAGGGCTCATCCCCCATGATGCCACAGGCTTCCTCGAGAGCCTGGATCACCCTTGCCTGAGACTCGAATGTGAACTGGAGCGAGGCCGGGTAGAGCCAACGATAACTGATCTTCCGCTCCTGCAAGAAGGCGGTTAGTGGTCGTAGGGCTCGCCGACGTTGGATGGTTGAGGCAGCTAGGTCTTGGTAAAGTTGTATAGTGGCCCCCTGGTATGTGAGGTCCCCCTGTGAGCGGCTGGCCATCATGATTTCTTGCTTCGTGCTGAAGAAGTGAACTCTGGTGATAACCTCGGGGGCAGCGGCAGACGGGGTGTTCCTGCGGATTTGCAGTCTGTGAGTGTGATCTAGGAGGAGCAGTGATTTATCACAGTCTGGGAGGAGGGTTTGGAAGAGGTCCCTGATATAGGCAGGGAGAGGATGGTCCGTTATTGCAGCAGGGACCCCCCTGATGCGGATATTATTCCTGCGGGCTCTGTTTTCCAAGTCTTCCTGTTTGCAGTGAATGCTTTCTTCATTGTCCTCCAGGGATTGGAGTTTCCGTTGCAGTTCCACAATCTGGACGGAGTGCTCCATGACTTGGTCTTCTGTGTCCACCACCCTGTGTTCCACCTCCTCCACTCGGCCGTCCAGGCCCTCTATCTTGGTTGTGACTTCTGTCATACAGTTGCGCAAGGGGAGGGCCCGGATATCGTCTTTTGTGGCCCATAGCCCTTGGGGTCTCGTGGGGGATGGGGGTTGAGTCGGAGGGGGGTCCGATTGTTTAGATTTTTCCTTCAGCTGCAGCAGATTGGCTATGTCTGCTGACTTTCGGGCCTTCTGCTTGGACATTTTAGCGTTTGAGTAGCTGGCTGGTCATGTGGGTTTGGATCCTCTTATCGTGGATGGAATGCTGAACAAGCCGCTTGCCGCTTGAGTGGTATGTTCAAAGTGGGGGGTGGGGAGGGCCCAGACAGTGGCGTGGGCTAGACTGGTTCATGCTGGGAGGGTGTGCCAGGGCCTGGGGCCTCACTTCGGTTGGTAGTGGTTGGGTGTAATGGAGGGAGTGACACCTCAAGTGTACCTCAGATCTGGTGAATGTGGCCTCAAAGGGGGCCAGTGTTTCGGGTGGGGGGGGTCCTCACCCCAGGGTTGCTTTAGGTCCTCTTGGCGTTGCTGGCGGTGCGTAGGTTGGGGGAGGTTGGGAGAGGGTGCAGCTTCGACTGGTGTTGGGTTTGCGGTTGCATGCGGGGGGAGGGCGAGGGTCCTCCGCGACGCAGTGGGGCCCCGGAGATCAGCTCAAGTGGTCAAGGCAGAGAGTCAGTGCGGGGTCCACACAAACCCCCCGGACGCTTCTCCTGGTCGCAGGTCGACTCCCCAGCATCCCCGGCGGCAGGGCAGCAGCCGAGAAGGGCCCCGGAGACCTCCTGGTCTCAGTTGTGATCAGGTCCCCTGCTGTTTTGCCCTGGTCGTGGCTGAATGTTTAGTGGGGCAATGGGGCCCTCTGTTTGGTAAGCTGGAGGAGAGGGGGGCTCCTGCTGCAGCACTGGGTTAGGAGGTGCAGGGCACGCTCGAGGGTCCCCCCCTGGGCACGGGGTCCCTGCAGCCCTCCGGGGCTCCCCCACGCCTCTTGCGGCCCCCGTTGGGCTGCTTGTTGATGGTGGGGTGATGGGCTGATGGGGCCCTCACTGTGGAAGCTAGGGGAAAAAGAGAGGGCCCCCAGCAGTCACCGCCGGCCCGTGGATGCTTTCCCAAGGCGAGATCAGGTCCCCGTGGCTCCAGGAGAGACGCTCTGGCGGGTGCTGAGTGAGGAGGGGCCGGGCACCCGTGGCTCTCCGGGGCTCCCCCTCGTTGTGTGCGGCTCCGGCGGCACCAGGACAGGAGCGCTGGGTAGGGGGGAGCAGGGCCACGCAGGCCCCCCCCCCCCCCGGGCGCGAGGTCCCTGCGGCCCTCCGGTGCGATGGGGCATTCAGCCGAGAAGCTGGTGGGGGGGGGCCCAGCCACCACCGAAGGTCCGCGCTCGCTCCCCCAGGAGGGTCCAGGTCTCGACAGCACCAGGGGAGAGCCACTCTGGCAGGTGCTGGGTGAGGTGGAGCCAGACTCCCGCACCTCACCGGGGCTCCTCCTCGTTGTATGCAGCCCCGGCGGCACCTGCGTAGATTCGTTCAGGGAAGTGTTGGGCAGAAGGGGAGCGGGGCCCCACAGCCCACTGGGGTACCCTCTCGTTGTCTGTGGGCCTCGCGTGACCCTCGGGCTGCAGGACACAGGGCTCTGTCGGGGAGGGGCTGCGGCCACCCTCCAGGCATCCTCGTGGCCGGGGGTGCTCAGCTGCAGTCCCAGTCGGCAGGCCGGGGGGCTGGGGAGTCGCTGGAGAGTCGGAGCAGGGAAACGTCTCTGAGGCGGTCTTCGGCCCCCCGGCTCTGCGTCCCTCACACTGCCGCCATTTTGGCCGCTAGGCCCGGGTCCAGGGAAAGCCCCAATGGTTGAGAGAACTGGGGCTTCACAGCTCTGATTTTCCCGCAAAATTGGGCTACAGGCTCCCGAGGCGCTCTGCTGCAGAGCTGGCTGTCTCCATGCTGCAGTAAGGCTAAAAACTGGGCATTTTATGGCAGAAAGCCGGGCGTCCCACGGAGCTCTTAGAGAGGCATCTGCATCGTAGGTGCCTCAAGCCACGCCCCTCCAATTCTCATTGTTAAAAATCAAAGACTCAGTATCACGCTTCTTCGTCTCAGAATTCTCTTGGGACTTGGTTTCCTCAACTCTACACAGATAGATTTATGTGTTCGGGAACTCAGGGTACTGAGTACGGTGAAAGGAAGGTGGGAACAGAAATGAAGGAGGGGAATACTGCATTCTCCCAAGGTGATCGTCACTGGTTCCATGGAGGGTTTCCCTACCCATGAGATCCACCCCCAGGGGGACTATTGGGTAGCGGCCTCACCTCCCTGGCCTCTTGGGAAGTCCTCATTTTCTTTTTTGCAAACCCCTCGCACCTATCTGCAGCATGGAATCCAATATGAGTATATGCTTATTAGCCCCCAGAACTCCTAGGCACGTGGGCACCCCTCAAGGCCATCCTACATCCACACCATGACTTTACGTAATATCAACATTGCACTACTAACTTCCTCCAGGAACGCCCTGCTGGCCAATAAGGGAAGCACAACTTATGAAAAATGTGTGTTCTATGAAAATACGGCGGGTGTACTCTACCTCCGAGATGCTGGCCATTGCAATGTCTCTGTGTAGATTATTGAGTGACCCTTTGTTGGTTATATCCTTATATTGGAATTCTAATGCAATCCACATTGATGGATTAGATGGATTGAATACTCTGTTGATGGATGTTGTTGCTAAAACACCAAATGTGCAAATAATACTAGGTGATGACTTTAATTCTATCTTAATGACGAGTTACCCTCAGAGTAAAATGCATAATCATCGTTATGTTACTGTTTCGCATGAGAGAGGACAATTGTGGGTAAAAATGTTTGAACAGTGGGACATGCAAATGATTCCCTTTATTTCTAATGATTCCATAGTGACCTGGTCTCGGGGTATGAACTCGTCCACAATCGACTATATGGCCCTGTCGAGTAGGCTAGCTAGAACAGCTTCTCCATGTTCAATAGCGGACCTGAGTTTCAGTGACCACTGTCTGTTGGAGTGCTCTATTGAGTTCAGTTTGTCAGAGTATAAACTACTAAAACCGCTGGCTTTACCAGAAATGGATAGGCATGCTCCATCTACTAGGTGGAATCCAGCACTTTGTAGGCAACTCAACTTCCTAGTTAGCCGAGATATTGTAAAAATCGACCCTAATTTGATATCTGCAGGTGAATGTAGGTCTGGTGACCTTAGGAACGAACAGATGATTCATGAACATCTTATCTATCTGACAACTCTGAAACCTCCTGCACACATTGAGGACTCACCTGGGCTATTCAATTCTGCTATTGCGAGAAGGAAAAGACAGAAAAATGTTGCGATCCGGGCTTCGCTAAAGAACTCAAAGAATGCAACAGATCATTTAATTGACAAAAAGGCAATTTTGGTAAAGTATAAAATTTGATATTAAAATCTTGAAATTCGACAATTACCTAAAAACAATCAAATAATGATTAACCATCTAACCACTTGAAAAATGTGTGAAGTCTGGGCCATTCCAAGCGACCCTATAGCAAAAGCACTCGTTGCAATGCGCTCTGCTGTGAGTGGGGAGTCCTGGATTGAGTTCTTTCAAAACAAATATGCACTGCCAAAGAAATGTAATCACAGTAAGTTTCAATCCTGGGTGGCAGATTTACCAAGCAGATATCCTTGGGGAGCGGAAGAAATTGAGCTGGTGATTAGGAATCTGAAACTTTCCAAAGCGAGATCTAGACGGAATTCCGCCTTGTCTCCTAAAAGACGTCCCGAAGTTATGGGCCGGAGATTTGAAACGTCGTTATGGCTACTTGTTTCAAACAAAAAACTTGCCAGCTTCTTGGTCATCTGCCACAGTGATCCCTTTGCATAAAAAGGGAGCCATCGATGATCCGGGTAACTTCAGACCGATTACGCTGATAGATGTGTTAGCAAAGGTATTTGCCTCTCTAATTCTTAGAGAGCTTAATGAAGTCATTTCCACCAGACACATTCTATCACGTTTTCAGACCGGATTCAGGAAAGGGATGGGTACCCAATTGAATGCAACAATCTTAGCGCACTTATTGCTAACCTCTCGTAAGGAGCATAATGGTCCAACTTACATGGCACTTTTAGATCTTTCCTCAGCTTTTGATAGCGTCATCAGGGAAATTCTATGGGGAAAAATGCAAGCTTTCCAGCACATATTATTGCCATGATTGCCCTTTTGCATAACAACACAAATTACAGGGTAAGAATCGATCAAACTGGGCGTATAACAGACCCTATATTTACATATATAGGAGTAAAACACGGGTGCAACCTAGCGGCTATCCTATTTAATTTGTACCTTGCCGATATCGACAAACTATGGTCACATTCTGACTCCTTTCCGGTCAAATTAGGGGATCTGTGTATTAACTGGCTTGCATTCGCGGACAAAGTGATCCTCTTTGACCGGTCTCTGTTTGGGCTACAAAACAAATAGTAGCACTTTTCTGTCTTTTGTGATAAACACAATCACACAGTAAACCCAGCAAAATCAAACATTCTTGTCTTCACCAACAAAAAAAGATACCGTACCGATGGCAAACCAACAGGATTTTGATCCCACGGGCATTAGGTATGATTTATTTAGGGTATAACCTTACAAATACCGATTCATTGGCAAAATGGCAAACAGCAATTTCCATCAAAACAATGCCCCTGATCGCACAGATGAAGATACTACATCAGAAGGTTTGTAGGTTCTCTTTAATTCCGCTTATTGAATTTTACCTTCTCAAGGTGGAAGCAATTATCCTATACAGTTTAGATTTGTGTACATTATCTATTGGATCTGTCTTGAACAATATCCAAGGTATGATATGGAAGAAAGTTCTGCACTTACCCATCTCTTTGCCTAATCCTATTATCAGCTATGAATTAGGGCTTTCATAGCTACCATCAAAGTTCTTATGGCGAAGACGCACTCTAATTTTGCAAAAATGTTACATCCATCGAAGAACTCACTATATAAGGACTTGGCTATTATGATAGTGAATGGCAAACCAAAATCTTTGCAGCTTGCCTGCAAATTGTTACAACAGAGCCTGGAAATGTTTGCAATGAATACAGATGATTTGGTAGGTCGTCCTCAGATTGTAAAAAAGAAATTGTATCAACATGACTCAGATTTGATTGGGAACTACAAAGCATATAAAGAATATGCTAAGTTTCACCACAAGCAGAAACCCTACCACTCATATATGTGGCAACTAAAGTCTGCATGAAACATTGGAAAAATCTTAGTGGGACGCCATATGATGAGAGTTGCAGATTCTGCAAATATAATGTAAGCGAAACCTTGAAACATCTTGTATTAGACTGTCTTTTTTGGAAAATGATAGGCGGAAATATCTTGGAGTCTATGTGAACATTGTTACTGGTGCTAACTTAGAAACCCTATGGTAACATTGTATGTGGGGGTATAGGAAATCACTATTACTTGAGCTGTTTCATTTTGTAACAATTATAGATAATAATCTTGAACGTGTTAAGGTCTAGGCTCACAGGAGCTAAGCAATAGTGCTACCATTATATTATGCGTTGAACGCACTTATGTGCATCATTGAATGTCAACAAGTTACAAGCAATCGGATAATGAATATGAAAGGATGATGCACACATGAGTGTAAAATAAGGGTGGTACGAGGCACCTGAGTGGCAGACAATTTACGATTGATCTACTGGTGTGGGAATGAAACCACAAATTGGGTAGCAGCAGTCTATCAAAATAATGTTAGCAATGATAGAAGAAAAGTACAGCGTAGAAACAAGAATTGATGTAAAAGATTATTATTTTTATGTAAGTGCTGAGTTTATGACAGGCAAATGTATATGCAAAATTGGAAAAATATTATTTTGTGATGTTTTATCGAATTATGTCTGTTTTTATCTGTATGAAATTGTATTTTATGTAATTGTTACTGCGGAATTGTTTGTGTTGTAAGGATGATCCATCAAAAACAACAATAAAAAAATATATATTAAAAAAAAGAAGCACAACTTATTTCTTGATTACGTTGTTTTCTGGTCCAAACACTAAAAGCTGCACATATACCCCAACAGTCGCTATCACTTAGTCTTGGGTTTTCATTTCCCTACATGTTATGAGTTAACGCGATCAATTTTTGTCTCCCTAACATTTTCCAATCTTCCCCTTTTGTGCTTCCCTCAACCCGATTTCATTTTCACCCCATAGACCATGGTCTGACTGCCACCCTTGACAATGTTCCAATTCGCTTCCACATGAACACGGCTCAGCGCTCTAAGACCACTCTGATGGTGACGTGGCAGCAAATTCCACAGATTTGGAATCAAATCCATACTCAAACCTTTTAGTGTTTTGTTCCAGGCCTCAAAATGTATACTCTGCCCTAGCCATTAGTGAGTAAGAAATAGTGTGCTGTGTGTACATGAAGAATTGAGGGGGCGAATGACTTTTTAGTCATGGCTGTGGGTTGAAATGATTACCTGTATATTTCAGGCAATAAAACTCCTTTTATTCGTTTTCAACGATATTCTGACCGCCCCCTATCTCTCCCCCACCAACCCTCACCCTTAGTTCCCAACTCCCCCCCTCCTCCCCATGTGATCCATGTAACCTGTTGCCCCATTCAAAAACTAGCCTTAATCCTGGGGGCTCTATAATCCTCCCTTAGAAATGCCAGAACCTCGCCCCAGTCTCTCGCGAATCGCGATAGGTTGTTATTCATGCCGTTCGCTGCCCATTCCAACGCCACAAGTTCCCAGATTTTGCACATCCAGTGCTGGATCGTGGGTTGCCTCTCCTTTTCATCGTTGGACTATGAGCAACATGGCTGCCAAGGTAAGTATCGCCCTAGCCTTTGTCCTTCCCCTGCATTGATTCTCCTCTGCCTCCCTGTCTGCTCCAAATAATCCTCTACAGGGAGCCCCTGCCCCTTCCCCAAGCACCTGGGCTTGTGAGTCCTGCACCGCTCTCTAGAATGATCCTATCTTGGGGCACCACCATCATATATGGGATCCTGTTCCTACTCCCCCCCCCCCCCCCACAACCTCTCCAGTAGTCTGGCGCGACCTCAGGGAAGAACTTATGAAGACGCGCCGGGGTATAATGCCATCTCAGTAATATTTAGTACCAACATTCTTGCAATTGGGAGGCCCAGGCCACCCGTTGTATCAGTTTCCACAGTCTCTCCTATTCCTCCCTAGTAATTTCCCTTCCAATCTTCCTCTCCCAGTGACCTGTGTAGGGCCATGACTCTTGGGGGGTGGGGGGGTAGCTTCGCTCAAAATCCTATGAAGGTTCAACTCCATGCCTCTAGCCCCTTCATGTGGTGAGGAATTTCTCGAATTGGGTGAGTTGTGGGTGGCTGCCGCTTTTACTTTACTCCCGTATTTTGTAGCCAGTGTTGTAGTTGAAAGTAGCACAACCTCTTGTTTTCCACCCACCCCAAAGCTTTCCTTGCATTCTATTATGCACCATTTTAAAAACAAGTGTTTGCTTTCCTAATGGAATCCAAGTTTCCCTGCATGCCGTTTCTCTCGAGAGTCGCACATTCCTAACTGCCCTATGTCCAAGGGTATCGTAGGCACTGCCAGCTGAGATTGCCTACAATTGCAAAGAATTTGCACCTGGCAGTGGTATCTCCTTACCTGCTGCCCTTCGACATTTATCATTCACAGAAGTGTAAAGCTGGCTCATACAGGTGGCAGCCTCACTTGTAAGTGAGTGAAATGGGGAGCTCTTGTATAGAGTCTACCATCCATGCTAAGGTGTTGACTACGCTCTGTTCCTGTTTGAGCTGTAATTATTGATGGTTGGAAAGTTGCCATTGCCGATCTGTTCAGTACAGGTAACTTGCCTGACCGGTTTGACTAATGGTGCAGTGACACATAAGAAAGACATTGAGAACTTCATTGGGAAGCTTTCTGAAGAACTCAAACTTTTTTGTAAATGAATCATTTTGAGGTAATTATAGTTTCAGAAATATATTGACCATATAACGCTTTCTGTTTTAGTATAAGAGCACACATTTCCTTTCATAACTAGGTGTCAACGTGGCCGTGTCAAGAGAACACTTTCAACCAGTAGTTCATTAACGGCAGATTCTAGTAAACTTGAAGGATAGTCATAGCAAAACTGTTTTGTGGGTTAGAAGTCGTTGCAGGACAAAAGTGGGGCCACCAGGCCTTGGACCCCCATCTCATGCTTATGTTATGTTACAAAGCTTTTATATTATGCCAAATCACCACCATAGTCTCAGTCTTCCTCTCGGACGGCATACTGTCTGGATAATGGTATATTATGCCTCTGCCCTGGGTAGCCAGACTTTAGTCTGCGGAGGAAAAGGAGTAGGGGGAAAATAAGAGGATGGGAGAGCAGGTGTAATGCCACAGGATTAGGTGACGTCGAAGAGGAAAAAGATTAGGGGGAAGATAAGAGGATGGGAGAGTGGGTGTAATGTCACAGTATGTGGGTGATCTTGAAAAGGAGTAGGGGGGAGATAAGAGGATGGGAGAGCGGGTGTAATGTCACAGGATGTGGGTGATGTCGAAGAGGAAAAGGAGTAGGGGGAAGATCAGCGGATGGGAGAGCATGTGTAATGCTACAGGATCAGGTGATAGCTTGGATGTGGATTTATGAAGGTGGACCATAGATCAGGATTGCAGAAATCAAGGTATATTCTTAAAGCGTTTGCAATCAAACAAACTCTCTCTTTGAAGGAGTTTAAAGGTGCAATAGGTGGTTAATGACGCTCAGCATTTGGATACATGAGGGGCTTGCAATGTGCTCCTGCTGCCCAGTTACATTGTGGTGGCTTTTCGAACTGGGATTACCGCAGAAATTTTTCCAAGGGGCAAACTCAGTAACAGTAATTTGGTACTTGCAAGCCAGATGCGGGCGGATTGTACTATACTTTGAGAAAGGTGAGTAAGGCTAGAAATGGCTGCAAGGAGTCTGGTGACACATTTGGGGATATGTTGTAAGTTTGAGAGTCATGGAAGTAGGGGAATAGTGCAATACTGGGATAATATATTGTCTCGCGGTGTAGTCGCCACCCACAGAGCTCATGGTCCTGTGCAGGTGGTCTATGTGTTGTCCATGACTGTTACCATGTAAGACTGCCATTCTTAGCACTGAGGGGCTCTTCAGGCCCAAAAGGCCATGAACGGCCAGTTCTGTAGTGAGGAGAAGTGGGTGATCTGAAGACACGTTAGTATGCAAGTTCCCTGCTGAGGATACGCCCTGAGAATGACCGGCCAACGAGTCATTGTGTCCTGCCGGTACACCTTTGCCGATTCCTGGCTAGATTTGGAGACCAGGCTTTTCTTTGGCGGTTGCTGGGCTCCTCTGGGGTAATCTGAATATAAACAATCCCTTTCCAATCACTTCCCCCTTGCCTGAGCTGCAGTTAGGGTAACTGGTGGTAGTAGGGGAAACTCAGAAAGCATTGGGAAAATAGCTCCATTTACTGGACAACCTTCTCCTTCTACAGCACTGAACAGTCTTCATACCCAGAGGCCCAGGACATTCTTAAGACTCTGAATACAGAGACAATGGCTTCAAGCACAAATGAATGGACTTGGCGGCAAGAAAAATAACCCAGGTAGTTTAGACACCTGGAAACTATTTAAAAGCACCAGCCTGGTTTGCATGAAAAACCAGTAACAGCACAGAGGAATGTTTTGCGAAGCGGACTTCCAAACCTAGGCCCTTTGTCAGCAGGAGGCTAAAATTGAGTTTTGGGAGATGCAAAGGCTGTAAAATCCCTCAAAAACCCTTTGAAAACTCAGGTTTAGTTACATTACAACTTGTTGAATCGCCCATTACCTTGCACAAACACTGACCCACCCCCTCACTAAGCTTTATTTTTTCGATGCAAGGAGAAGCGCATTTTAGTTCATTCATTCAAAATATTTCCAAATACCATTACAGAACAAGCTTACCCTTTGAATGAGTGAATACGGATTCCCACTCTAGATGGTTGTGTTGCAGGTGTGTGCCATCTGGTCTTTGCAGTCGGGCTATACTAGGCAACCAGTCTCTTTCTAGGATGAGATTGTGTTTGCCACTGGTAGGAATCCGGTCCAGTTTGTGTAAGTCTGCTCTTTCCTGGCAAGAGGGAAGTGTTGTACAGAACGAGTAGCCCTGCAGTATGTTTGTCACCACTGCCCATTGATGACTCCAAGCAAACAAGTCTTGCTCCGTTGGTTCACTTCAGGGTGCTAAATTGGCTAGTGTAAATTTGATCTTTGGCGAGCAACAAATGGTGTGCTATGGGTATGTATGGAATTGAGGGGGCTTAGGACATTTTTCTTGTGGCTGGCTATTAGCTTGCAACTTGAATTTGTGTCCCCTGTTGGAGTCGATGCAGAAATCCACATTAATGATCCGAGGCCATTAAATAACTGGATTGAAGCGAAGTAAGAATTCGGAAAGAGCTTGGTAAAGAATTGTTCACCAGCCTAGGCACACTGCAGTGGCCCATGAGTGCGCGCAAGTGCCATGAAGAGAGTGCTCCGGGTCCCTGCCGTGAACATTCCGTTCCATCTTGCAGAAAACTATGCTGCCCCATGCTCATGCCTGACAGCCAGGCAGAGGAGCTGGGGCCTAGTAGGAGGACAAGTAGTTCTGGTGCTAGGCTCGAGAGGAAGGAGGCCCATGCTGGTGGCTGCACTCTTTCCCAGCTAATACTAGAACTACTAAAGGATGCAATGGTTGTTGTTTTTCTGTATTATTATCTACTCAAAACATCGTTTTTTAGCTGGCTTGCTCTACTTTTTGTGCTTAAATGATGACCAAATAAACTTCAATTTTATCCTGTTTTAGAAAGCTTTTGTATTCACAAGGCGAGTATCCACAAGGCAGTACTGGGCAGGAGGCCTGCAATTCTTGTGATAATAACTGTGCCACACCCCAATATAAATTCTGGGATCCCAAACCCCTCTCGTCCATATGTGGTTCAAGGCGTATCCCTTCAAAGCAGTGTTTCCTTCACATGCCAGCTTTGCTTCTGCAAAATGATGACCGCAGACCAATGATTGAGGAGGTGAAGTAATGTATAGGGGAGCAAGATGAAATGAGGCATTGAATAGTCAGGACTGCGGTGCGAGCAGAGAGGGGACTGGGCAATCAATACTGAAGAGGAAAAATGAATGAGGGGGACACCTGAAACCAGCAGATGGAGAATTGAGGAGGAGAAATAATGTCTAGAGGAGCGAGATGTAAGGAGGCATTGAATACTCAGGACTGCGGTATGGGCAGAGAGGGGACTGGGTATGAATATTGAGAGGAGAAATGAATGAGGCGGATCGCTGACGACAGCAGATGGAGAATTGAGGAGAAAGGAGTAGTTTATGTTGTGTCTGTAACTCATTGTTAGTCTTTTCATGGTTCCAATCGCAAGTACAGAAGCAGACATCCTTGTGGCCCTCGTTTATCATGTTGGGCCCTACTGCAATCTCCAGACTGCAAGGCTGAAGTGCAGTGCCTAAAAGAGTGCTACGCGCAGGCTGGGCGGCAAACAGTGGAGCATGTGGGGCCAACTACCAGGAACAGAGATGCGGGGAGGACTCACCTGGAAAAATGACTGAGGGGCTGCGGGGCAGGTCGGGGCCCTCCGCTGCCTCACTCAGTTGACAGTGCAATCCAGAACGATATCCTATTCAAGTGGCTGTAAAACGAGTGCCACATTCCTTTCAAAAGCCCTTTGAAACTGCGCTAAATACGGGGCAGGATGGCTTTGTGTAACTAGTAACACTGCTGTCTTTTTGCATCAAAACTACAGACATCAAAGCACCATCTGTTTATCATTCCATTCTTTCCACAGAAGATGTCCAGCTAATACAGCACTATAATACAAAGTATTACATTTCACACTTGTGAGTAGAGACATTGATTTCCATGAAAGCACTAATCTTTAGTCACTGCACAAGAGCTCCTTTCTCTGTCTTGTCCAGAATTGGGGTACACATTGCACGTACAACTATTGCCCTTTCCTCACTGCGAAACTGCAAAAACGTACCTGTCCATCAATCCATCCACAAAGCGCATCCAATCATGGGTTCAAGTAGACCGGGGTCCTGGCAGAGAGGACAGCATCGTCCCCTGCACACCCTCTACGCTGGTAATTACCATGGAAATCAATGTCTCTACTCACAAGTGTGAAATGTAATACTTTTGACTAGTCAAGATTTACGGATTATGCGTATTAAGCTCAGTCACCCAAAAGATGGATTATTTTCAGTAAAAAGGTTCATCCAATAGATTCACAATCTTTTAATCAAACTTTAGTTGTACACAATGTGTTTTACACAAACATAACAATTTCCACAAACTACATCAAAAGAGCTCAACGTGTTTCGGTACTGCTTTTCCCTTCATCAGGAGCAAAAACAATTAGAGTTCATTCAAATATGGTCAGTCTTCAATCTCCAATTTTATTTACAAAGCAAATTAAACACTAGTGTAAGACTATGTTAGTTCAGTCTCTGTTTTGCATAGTTCATAGTGTGTTTCAAGTTGGGCACCAAGCCATTTTCTAGGTCAGTTAGATGGATAAGTGGAATAAATGCAGAAAACACATTACATATATCCCATTCAATGACGTTGTATTCTCAAAAGATGGTGAAAAAAGTGGGTCTCTTGGACCGATAATTGATTCAGACAATTTTGTGGTCCATCAGGTAGTTAGCAAATGTGTGCTAAGATGTGAAAAAAGCTAATGATTGCACCTGGTAATAATTTAAGAACAGGAAAAAGTGCCTACCTCTGTGGTTCTGAACGTACAAAGGTTGTAAACCAATTGAATGGATGGGCAACCGAATAAGTAGAAATCAAGGGTGCTTCGTTTCCAATTTAATCCGTAAAACATAACAGAATACGTTAACAGAATACGTTCATAGCTATATTGTCTGGATTTTTAAAGAAGTCTGTTAGCGTAACTATTAGATACAAAAATCGATTGTTCCTTTGATTACCTATTTTATAACTACACACTGTTGATTGGCATCATGGTGACCTATAAAAGCTGTGATATACCGGAGTATCCTGACATTATTGATGGATTTTGCATTGTTACCTATACAGGAGACTTATCTATGTGAATTTTGGAGAGTTCCAGAAGATTAGAAACGGTTGAATATTGGTCACATGTTGATGTATTGTATCATAACAAATATATGGTTATCTTTCCTTCTGTTAAATAAGGCATATGTAGTCATATGTATTAATCATGTCTCTGTACACCACACTACATTTTGCATTACAAATGACTATAACACACTGATATAAATAACAACTTGGTTTTTACACTGAGATGACAGATGTAACATATGAGATAGTGCCCAGAAAAGATGATGTGATGCACCTACCAGACACGGCTAACCACATGAATGATTAGACACGGCTTTGCGCCTATCCTCAGTTAGAAAACCATATGACATTAAGAGACGTCCTATTGTGTGTTCACTTCACACACTCACTATTTACCAAGATAGCTCTCGCTGAGGAGTGATGAGCCATTACACCCTCTCATGGCTACTTATAACCTCACGTCGACATAACAGTGGATGAAGTATATTTGACATCCACACTTTAATGTAGACACATCTGGGTCAGTAGAACACATTCCACATTAGTTGAAAGCAATCGACTGTTGCCTTTTTCTTTATCACGCCTAATCTATTCATGTCTAGACTGAAATATGCTTCAACTCCGGTCTTGCTATTTCAACATTTGCTTTCACTTTAATATTGTTTTATACATTGACCTCACAGATACATTTCGTTGTCTGAAGCAGATACACCATTATTCAGGTAGATCCAGGTTCAACCCCTAAGTATCCCATACTTTTGTTTATATATGACGTCAGTACTCCCATCGGGACACACTGGACGTCATAACCACCATCTTCCATTGTGTAAACCCAGACCTTTCCACGTTCGTCAGCACACGAGTGGGAGTTCGCAAGTAGCTTGTTAGTAAGTACGGATACACATTAGTGTTGTAGCTGAATAGTGCCCCAGGCCGCCCCACAAAGCACGCATCCACGCACACCAAGTGAAGAACTCACGGACATGTCTGCTAGCAATGGGGTCCCGGCGGCAACTGCCGTACCGGTCCTCATTTATTAACCGTGTGCATGCGTGAGCCGGAACGAGGCTTGCGCATGCGCACATGGTACATTAATACGTAACATGTCTCCTTTTCTTTAAACAAGAAAACATGACATATATAACATAACAACAACTCAATGTGAGTTAACTAACATAGTTCCACTTCTGCTCTAACCGTCAGAGTCCATGACATAGTTTTAAAATCGAACAGGCGGTTGTCGTCCCACTCTGCTCGGATACCTGCTGCTACTCCCTGAGGTTGGCAGTGGTGCTTCAATTGGCGGGCTTTCTCCCCCATGTAGGTTTCCTGGCGGTCGGGCTTCCTCCGGATTGGACTGTTCAGCCACCTCTGGCGGGTCCGCTGCCGGGCTTGCTTCTATTTTTTTGAAGAATGTCCTGTTTCTGGTTATCGTCCCTCGCCCATTGGCTGCCGTCACCATAGAACCCCTCACATGGGTTATCCCGAGGGGTTGTGGTTCGTAGGTGAGAGACATCTTCCCTTCGGGATGTCGATTCCTCACTACTACAGTGTCTCCCACCACAATGTCTTTATCTTGAATCTTTCTCCGTTCGCTCTCTCTCTCATTTCTGTCCTTCCGTTCCTGCCTGACACGTTCATCATCAATCAACCCCGGTGTTCTTCCGTCAACTTCCGGAATCAGCCCTCTCGGACAGTGTTTGAATAGGGCTTCCGCCAGTGGGATGCCTGTGGACGGGTGAGGAGTTGTCCGGTATTCTCGCAGAAACTCAAATAGGTTCCGTCGCAACTCCCTCCCCCATTGATGGAGATGCGAAAAGTCTTGTTTAGGGTTCGCATAAACCTCTCTTCTTCTCCATTGGCCCTGGGCCAGAGTGGTGTCACTGTCCTGTGCTTAGTCCCTCTTTCTTCTAGATACTTCGCAAATTGGTTACCTCGGAATGGTGGGTCATTGTCCGAACAAAGTACTAGCGGGAACCCATGGGTGGCAAATATTTTTCTAGCGCCTTGATGGTGTGGTCGCAGGCCATCGATTCCACTAGTTCCACCTCTGGATATCTTGACCATTGGTCTACAACAGCTAGGAAGTACATGCCTCTTCCTGTCGACCCAAAGTCTGCATGAACAGTACCCCAAGGTTGCTTGCTCCTTTCCATGGACCTGATCGGGGGCGCTCTCTCTGCGGGGCTCGCCGCTTGACATGGGATACACCCATGCACAACTGCGTCCACTCTGTTCTCCAGATCAGGAAACCATACTTTAGGCCTTAAGCGAGCTTTTGTTTTTGCCGCCCCTTGGTGTCCTGTCTGTGCTAGCAACAGCACTCTGGTCACCAGTGACCTCGGGATTACAATTTGTTGGCCCCATAGGATGAGGCCATCCTCAGACATTGACAGCTCATGTCTGACTTTCCATAGTGCTTGCATGTCTCTTTGAGCCTCATCATCCCGCCTGGAATTGTGAGCCAGCACATCTTTCAATTCCCCTCTTCCAATGGCTGCCCTCATGATCCGGAACACTTCGCCATTGTTCGACGATGATATCCTGACGTGCTAGTGCTATTGGCATGGCAGCCTCCACTACGTTGTGTATCATTTCCAGGCTCTCCACCACCTCTACTTGGTCAAGCGCACGACTTGTTATGGGGTGGCGTGGCAGATAGTCTGCAGGATTACGAGTGCCAGTCCTGTACTGTAGCTTCACCCCGTACTCGGTCAGTGATAACATCCATCGTTCTATGCGCAGGGGTGGTTTCAACGAGGCACCAGCCATGATGGGTATGAGGGGTTTGTGGTCAGTGATGACCACCACTGGTTTTCCTATAATGAAATGTCGGCAACCCCACAATATTGCCAGGGCTTCTCTCTCAATTTGAGAGTACCTCTTTTCATTTTCGGAGAGGGCCTTACTGGCGTAAGCAATTGGGCACATGTTTCCTTGCGCATTGGCTTGTTATAGTACAACACCCAAACCTACAGGGCTGGCATCAACCACAATTTCGGACTCCCTCCCTTGGTCGAAGTATGCCATGGTTTCCTGGTCCGAAAATGCCGACTTGATGTCTTGAAATGCCTTTTGTTCCTTCTCCGTCCATGTCCACGCCACATCTTTTTTTGTTAGCACCCTTAAAGTTTCCGACAGCGATGACAGGCCCCTGATGAATCTGCCGCAATAATTTACCATTCCCATGAAACTTCGGATTTCTGCCGGCAATTCTGGGGCGGCTGCTTCACGAATGTCACAGACCTTTTCGGGATCAGGAGGAATTCCCCGGCATGGAAGACGAAGCCAAAAAACTTGATGCAGTCTTTGAAGAATTCACACTTAGTTTTGTGAAGTGTGAGACCTAGGGTGTTCATCCTCTCCAGCGTTTGCTCCAGCCGTTTCATGTGGTCAGCCTCTGATGCTACGAAAATCCGGATGTCATCGCTCATGTTGATGACTCCTTTCAGTCCAGCGAGTGCTCCCCTGATAGTGTTTTGGAACACCTCAGCCGCTGATGATATTCCAAAGCTCAGTCTCTTGAAGTGGTACAACCCTTCATGTGTGGTGACGGTTGTAATATATCGAGACTCTGGATGCAGTTCTAATTGGTGGTATCCAGACCGTAAGTCCAATTTCGAGAAAACTTTGGCACCCTGCAATTCACTGAGGATATCATCTAGCGTCGGCGTGAGGTGTCGTTCCCTTTTTATGGCGGCATTGGGTAGGCGCATGTCGACGCAAATGCACACTGCTCCAGGCTGCTTAGGTTTTGGAGCCACCAAAATCAGGGATACCCATGGTGTAGGGCCTTAATGTTTGGAGTTCCTTTTCCACTTGGGGCCCTTAAGTGAAATGGTATTCTGCGATGTTTAAGAGCAGTGGGTCTCACTGTTTCATCGATGTGAAGTCGCATTGGTTCTGCTTTCAGTTTACCCACGGCGTGGAACAAATTTTCGTATCTTTCTAGGAGCCGTTCCACATCAGATTGGTACACCGACATGGTGAAATGTACAATATTTAGAGCCTCTGACGCAGCGCAACTCAGCAGAGAGTGGGGGACTTAAGTCGGTCACAAGGAATCTGGCCTTGATTGCATTGCATCCATGGGTAACCAGTGCCACAAAGACTCCTTGTATTGGTAACAGTGTGCTGGCACCAAATGTGTAGATTTCCGCTCTGGAGGTTTCAAGCGCAGGCGGGCCAGGGAGGACTTCATAATGTTCTGTTGCTAAGACGCATACCGATACCCCAGTATCGATCAAAACTGGCGTCGGGGTGCCACCAATATCTACTTTGCATGTGGGTTGCCTCCTCTTCTTCGCTCCCGTGGCTATGTTGGAGATAAAGAATACCACCTCTTCGTCTTCTTCCTCCTCCGCTATGTCAAGCTCTTGTATGCCTTGTTCCACAGCTGCTACATTCCTGGGCCTTCTGAATGTTCCACCGCTCACTCTTGCAGGACCGCTTGAGGTTGCTACCGGCATTGCTGCCCTGCACATCCTGGCATAATGTCCCTGTGTGCTGCACTTGCCACACACTCTCGTCTTCGCAGGGCACTCTCCCACATGTGGCAGATCATACCCACAGTATTAGCATGAAAGCGGAGTGCTGTGGGCACAGGGACTGTCAGTTTGCTTTTGGCTCCACCGTGGCTTGGTCGAGGTGTTTCTTCCCAGTGCAAAAGCGTCTTCACTTTTGCTTGGGCGAACAGCTGCATCCATCTTTGCTCCTCTGCTTTCTGCAGGTTCATAGGCACGACCAGTGTCCAAAATTTGTGTTAAAGTCAGTCCTGGCTCTCGAAGAACCTGCCTCCTCAATTTTCCCGAGCTGCACCAGTGAACTATCTGGTTTCTCACCATGCCCTCCTCGTTTTCCCATCTGCATGTGCTTGCCAGTCTACGCAGCCTTCCGCAGAATTGATCGAGGGATTAATCATCATGTTGCTTTTCACTAGACATTATGAATCTGTTGTAGTCCATGTTCGCCATGGGAATGAAGTGGTTTTGTAGAGCCGATTTAACTGCAGTATAGGTAGTCACTTGGAGGTTTAATGATTAAAAAATGCTGTGCACTTCTGTCCCAGCAGAATATAACAGGGTTGCTACTTTTGCATCATCGTCATTTTCCCCAGTAGCTCTGAAAAACTTTTCAAGTTTCTTGACCCACTGTAACCATTTAGGCCCAAGCTTGGATGGAGGTCCAGAAGTGTCAAATTCTGGCATCGGCGCCAGCGTGCCTTGCTCCCGGCGTGTTGTCTGTGCTGGGGCAATGGCTGCTCCATCCTGGTCACTCATCTCTGCAGGTCGCACAGGCACCCCACTGTATGGTGTGAGGCCGCAAACCTGGGAAGTGTAGACAAAGTTGGTGCTACGGCGCTCTCCTGTGCCCCTGATTAGCCTTTGTACTGCTGCAGGTGTCTCAATGTGCACTGACCTTATTGATAGAGCTTTAATTGTTGTCAGAGCTTGTCTTGTGCTCCCACAGCCTCCTGGATCAACTTGTACCTGACCGTGGGCACACACCTTCACTGATGTGAGATCACGGCTTCCCAGTGTAGGAAAACCGTGAAAGTTCCAAAAATTGAATTTAAATCACGCTGACAGCGCACAAGCACCCTTTCAGGCCGCAACAGTCACGCGTGAACTTTGAAGATGGCCACCAGTTGCCGCGTCGGGTTCGGAGCTACGCAGTATGAGGAGATGCCGCTTCCACCGTGTAACACGTGGAACAGCTCTCGCACACCTCTGCAGCGCTTACTTCCTCGTCGCCAAATGTTGTAGCTGAATAATGCCCCAGGCCGCCCCACACAGCACGCACGCACACCAAGTGAAGAACTCACGGACACGTCTGCTGGCAATGGGGTCCTGACGGCAACTGCCGTACCGGTCCTCGTTTATTAACCGTGCGCACGCGTGAGCCAGAACGAGGCTTGCGCATGCGCACATGCTACATTAATACGTAACAATTAGGACATTTTTTTAAAAAATTTTTAATAATTTTTATTGGCATTTCTTTAAACATGAACATCGGGACTCAACATTGTCCCATAGCCCCCCTCCCTCCCCGCCGGATTTAACGTCTTTGCACTATCATAGAAATGGGAGGGCAAATGCACAAGACAGTGGCATATTTTGGACGATATGTTGATGACCCTAGCAGATCCAAGCAAGACGCTCCCCCTCCTCATTCAGCAGATAGACGACTATGGAACAATATTGGGGCTTAAAATAAATAAGTAGAAATCGTCGGTAATGGCCCTGGCTGGAGACAAAGTTGGAATATACAAGACAACAAAAGACCTACAACTACAATCGGCTGAAGATGGAGTGAGATACCTTGGAGTAACTCTGACACCTCAGATAAAAAACCTCTACATGGGGAACTATACCAAACTCATAGAAGACGTAAAAAGAGATTTAAACAGATGGAATCCGCTGACAATCTCATGGTGGGGCAGGATAATGGTCATCAAGATGACGATTTTACCCAGATTGCTGTATCACTTCCAAGCACTCCCCATCCGGATTCCGACAACTTTCTTTAAGACATTTTCCAAAATTCTCACAAAATACATATGGCAAAACAAAACACCAAGATTGTCGCAACAGGCGCTAAGAGCATATAAATCAGATGGAGGCATGGCACTCCCCCACTTTAGGAAGTACCACGAGGCGGCTCAACTGTGGGTCCTAAACGAATGGATCTCGGACACATCAGAAAAATGGTGGGCAGCACAGGATAGAGCCATCGCAAGATCAAACCTGCGTCACCTCCTATGGAGGAAACCCGAGCATAGACACCAAAACATCAAACTAAGTGAAGTCATGAATACCACCATGGAAATATGCGACAGAGCAACAATTAGGACATTTTAACATATAGGCTTTGCCTCTTTTATGAACGTCCATCTTTTTTGAAAGACGCGTGCATACTTACAGATTCAGCAACTTCTCTTGACTTGCAGTACACGCACTATGAGAGGCAGAACCACGTGCATTTGAATATCGATTTTTACATGCGCTCCATATGCGCTTTAGAAACGGGTAAGATCAGACCTCCACCGGTTTCTCAAACTATTATTTACAGTGGATGCTAACGCGGCACATTCCTCATCGTGTATTCTTTCCATGCTCCTTAGACCTAGCCCAAGTGTGATTCATCCAGACTCCCACTGCAACAGTGTTACTATGACTTTTACAGCTGGAAATGGAACTTCGGTTTCCCTCACTTTTTTAATCTAATATGTACGCTAACAGACTTCTTTAAAAACCTAGCCAATACAGCTACGCTATGCACATAAACTGGATTGGTTTTCTTGACCATATTCCGTTATGTCTTACAGATTAAATTGGTAATGAGACATCCTTGATTTCTACTCATTCGGTCGCCCATCCATTCAACTGATTTACAACCTTTGTATGTTCAGAACCACAGAGGTAGTCACTTTTTCTGTTCTTGAATTATTAGCAGGTGCAATCATTGTTAGCTTTTTTCACATCACAAAGTTGCTAACTTAATGATAGACCACAAAATTGTCTGAATTAATTATCGGTCCAAGAGACTGACTTTTTAACAACATCTTTTGAAAATACGACATCATTGAATGGGACATGTTATGTGTTTTCTGCATTTATTCAATGTATCCATCTATTTGACCTAGAAAATGGCTTGGTGCCCAACTTGAGACACACTATCAACCAGAGGCGTAGCCAGGATGGTCTAGCAAATGGTGCCTTAAGCTAATGTAAGTTGGGCCCACTGCATTGACAAAAAGATCTGTAAATGCCTACACAGTGCTGCTGAGTGGGCATTTACAGATTTCAGGTGGGCATTGCCCCTCACGCCCTACCCCGTCTACACCTCTGCTATCAACTATGCAACACAGAGACTGAATTAACATAGTCTTACACTATTGTTTCATTTGCATTGTAGATAAAATTGGAGATGAAGACTGAACATTTTTGAATGAACTCTTGATTGTTTTTGATTCTGATGAAGGGAAAATAACTACCGAAACGTTGAGCTCTTTTCATGTATTCTTTGGAAATTGTTTGTGTAAAACACATTGTGTACAACTCAAGTTTGATTTTAACTTAACATTTGTGAATCTATTGGATGAACCTTTCTACTGAAAATATTCCATCTTTTGGATGACTGAACTTGGAACGCAAAGTCCAAAATCTTGACTGGTCACTTACCACCATAGAGGGTGTGCAGGGGACGGGAGTGTCCATCAATTGAGAACATTTTATATTTTGCAAGTAGGTTGGCGACTTTTGGTGTCGGAGCCGCTTTTTCTGCCCTGCACCCTTGACTGTTCATTAGCCATAGTGGAATAAGGTGTGCGTCCCCTACATTTTCTTTGCTCATTGTACGAGAGGACAGTATCTCCGGGAAATGGGAGAAGGGGGAAGCCATGACCGCATGCTGATTCACACTTAATGTCATACATCAAAACCTCTTTGATTACTGCAGACTGAGAGCTTAATTCATCAAGTTGGCTCCTTTTTCTGATTAAACGCCTGTTGGTGCCCAGTCTTCTGCCCTTTATTGCTCCATTGTAAGAGAAGAAGTTTCTCATTGGTTAATTTTTAGTTTTGGTTTCCAAGCAGGGGTGCTGAAGGGGGTTATATTCTTAGCGACGCAATCTGCGTTTAACAGGTGGTGCTGTAACATGCAGGCGCCATTGCTGAAGACACACTTTGGTTCTGCAAAGAACATGCCCCGCTGCAGTGAAGCCATTAACGCTCAGCAGACTGCCTAGACATAACACTGGTAGACAGACCCACGTTTGTTGTTACTGCTTGATAGAGCTAGCTGACAGAGATCCCAAGAGTGAGTGTTTTAGGTGGAAGTAGATAGTGGGTGTGGGAATGGCTTTAAGCGATGAGCATGGCCATGGGCAGTCATTTGTGGGTAAATAACCAAACAACGAACACAGGATATGTGCTTCTTCTCACATGTCATATCTCTGCAACGTGTACCACAGTACAATCGTTTTGGCTTATTTGTGGCGCATTAGCACCACCTATAAGCCAAAGCTATTTATTGTATTGGAGAACAGATTAGAGGGGGATGGGATGTGAGGGGGGCACACAGCAGATGGATGTTGTTTGGTTATTTACCCACCCATTGACTGAATACTAATACCTATGGCCATTCCACCATTACCTGGCCTTGCTCGCCCAAAACACACCCTCCCGGGGTCTCATTGGTAGGCCTTGACAGATTGTAGGTAGTGTTCTGAGTTTTAATGGCTTACTTGCATCTGCAAATGAGCTCCTGGTGTTACCAAAAAAGTCTGAACCAAGTGGATCTTTAGCCACCTGGTGGCTACATACTGCATGATAGTAAGGTGAAATACCTCTTACAAACTCCTGCAATTAGTTACTGCCACCCAGAAAATTGTACAACCCTACCATGTTACAAAAAAAGTTGTCATCCTTAATGGTAACTGCAATTACTGCCTGCAAAAATTGGGTGAAATGGTGTTAATAGCATGTTCTGCCGCTTTGACTGTGACAACTTAAGCGCTACTGATTTTTAATCAAACAGTCGTATCTCTTGTTGGGAAACCTGCCTGGAAAAATGCATTTAGCCAGAGAATTAATAATAAAGGTTCCAGGAAACGCCTTGATGACTTATCGATTGCTCTTATGAGACAATCACTTAGACGGTGGGTACTTCATTGGAAGTGAGGATATCCAGAGCCTGCTGGTAATAAGTCCTTCGCCCAATATATAGGCAGAAAGACATTGCACCTCTCTGCAAACAATGGATTTGAGGCGAAGGCTGGGTTGGGAAACGATCTGTTTGGTGAGGATCTCATTTTGATTGGCCTGGAAAATCTGGATGACCTCTGTCCCGCATGCCAACACAATTTGCGCTATACCTTCTAGGCGCATTATAAATAACCAATGAATTTTAAAAAATATGGGTGCGTCAGAGAGGCTTGGATGCCTGCAGATTATGTCTGCCCTTTTGTGTACGAAAAAAAGGCAGATGGAATCCATAGGGATTTGTGGCAATGGCAGCTACCATGTTTCACGCTGCGATCCTAGAAGTCTGTCCACATGGAGCAGATTTTGGTATGAAAACTTGGAATTAACCCGGCTTCTTGTGCCAACATATCTTCTCCCGTAATCGCGTCTTTTGAAAAGTGTGCTCTTTGTGCACTTGGTTGAAATCGACCAATTACCTATATATACATATGTGTATGTGAGAGCAGGGACGGATCGAGCGGTATGGGGGGACCCCCCATTAAAAAAAAAGTGGTTTGATACATTTTAACAAAAAGTGCACGAACAAAGTGCCCACGTTTTAAAAGGAGTCTATGAAAACACATAGAACCATCTTCTCGATAAGGATAATGATGAGAATCCTTCGTAATGGACCTCAGGGTTGGAGGCAGGCCTGCTCCGTTCCGATTCGTCACCTTTGGCAAAATAAGGTAGTTCGACATTTCCTGAGAGCAATGGCTCTGCACCGGTCTCGCTTGCATCTGCATCTTCCGGATGAGGCAGCGGCTGCAAGTGCTCCCTGGCATGAGTGTATCCTCGCTTAAGACCTTTTCAAGACAGTAAGACGGCCAAGAGAGCGCAAACTTGCTCAGAATAAGTCACTCGTCAAAGGCGAAATTCTAATTTTTACATTTAAAACACGTAATATTGAAAACCTATGGTCCGTAAAACCACTGAAGAAAAAGATGGTCAAAAAACCTTTGCTAAAATTGGGCATGCTGAGGGATCTATGAATATATGAACCCCATAGTCGATCTAGGGAAAACCTACTACCGCTAGTCCGTGTGTTTAAAATTGAGAAATTCCCATGTGCTGCCATGGCTCATTAAAAGTCGGAGGCTTCCCTATGTGCATAAAGAAGGGCCATTCTCTGAAGATATCTGAAAGTATGGTTCCTCTGGCACAGTGAAATCTGCTCCATTTGCACTAATAACAATATGGTTGGACAAATCTAAAAAACGGGGTGCTCTGGGAGCAGCTGAACAAGCTGAAAAGCTGATTGTTCTTCTAAAAATAATCATCTTGTGTGGAGGATCAGAAGGATGACGTGGACGCTGCTAAGACCTTTTTACCATATAGTTAATTCAAAGTAAACTAAGGCCTTTCTTTCCCTAAGTCTATGGGGTGCTCCCTACCTATTTTATTAACTAAGGTGCTTGTCCGTCAGAGTGAATGTCCAAAACAAGTCCGTCTACTGTCCAAATCTAACCTATCTGACCTACCACTAGTAAAAATAACTAAGACTAGGAGAATGACGCCCTTCTCCTGGGTGCTCTGTTCTGTTACAGGGGTTTCCTTGATTATATTATTGCCCTCAATAGATCATACATAAATAGTCTCTGTTTATCCTCTGGACTAAGTTCTGCCGTTCTTTTAGGGTACTGGGCGCTTCCTTGCCCTCTTTCTTGGAGATTATTTCACTTCTGCTCCAGTTCCTTCTCTCTCCCCTGTACGACTCCAGACCCTCTGTTATATAGTTCGCGTCTCTGAAATTTTGGTTGCCCAATTATATTTCGCCTCTTCCTGTGGCACTCTTTCATGTATGATATTTATTTTCCTGACCTCACAGGCCCTGACTCCACAAATGTCTCTCTTTGGGTTCTCTTCTTTGTTATCTTCGGGATATAGGTTGACATTTCCCTTGTCCCAAGGCAATACGATTCCAACTCTATTTCTTTCCCACTCTGTTGTTGTTGTGTTTCTTTTTATCTCATTAATATAGTCTTGATTCATCTGCTTATTTCCAATAAATCTCCCATTAGTACTCGGCCGAATTTCGTTCCACTCATACTGAGTCGTTCCACTCATACTGAGTCGTTCCACTTATACTGAGTTCCATTTAACTTTCCGGTATTTCCGTTCCGTGTATTACCTTCTGTCTTTAGGGGTAAAGTTGCTGGTACCTGTAGGACTCTGGACTCTCTGTCGGCTTCTTGGCAGCTCTGCGGTTCACTTTCCGCAACATCTGGTTCATATGCTTCCCACGCTTACCTTGTAGATAGAGCTGTGGCCGGGACTCAATTCGGGAGCTGCTTCCTACCGCTGCTGGTGTGGGTGTCGTTGTGCGTGGGCGGTTGCCTGCCATGATTGCTGTGTGGTCATGCTACCACCGGACACTCGATTTTCATCTTGTTTGGATTTCCTCCATTCTCGCACACCAGTCACCCTTCGCTTCTCGTTCAGCGCTGGAGCTGCTCTGGCTTAAGCGGGCTCTGCATTCTGCGACAGCTCCGCCTCCTTCCGCTCTGTCACGTACAAGGACTTCCGATGGAATTCTTGGGTTTCCGCCCTCTCTCGGCATTCCGTCTCCTGTTGCTGGTTCTTTGGTTTGTTGTCACTTTTCAGTTCCCTCTGCACAGTTCATTGGAGGCTCTGATTCAAAGGCATATCCTCAGTTTCTTGTTATTGATGATATAGGTTCACTTTATCTTCATGTAACTGATGGATAACGTTCTGGTGTATTAGATAAGTCCATGTAAGCCATCACTTGGAGGGCATTGGGGAGTTCCTCGCGGGAGCCCTTGTATCCAAAAGAGAAGTCTCTCCCGGTGAGGTCTCACTTGCCTCGACAACTAGGGAGGGTGTTGCGAAACAGGCTCACCTCCATAGCCTCACAGGCTCCCCCTTGGGGATAAGGGACGAATTCCCCCAATTCGTCAAACTTGTAATGTTACTCTTCTAATCTCACTTGAGTTGTGTACCCTATTTTTATACAAAAATAAATATCGGCCTTTCTGCACATAAATGATTTCTGTAGCTTTGGGACAGAATACATTTGTGAATACATCCTATTTAGGACCCCCTGAAATGTGCAAGTTTACATCTATGCAAGACTTTGCTGTTTTATTCAACTATTTAATGCATATATATTCCAATATATCAAGGTCACAAAGCATAGAAGTGCAAGGTGTGGAGTGGGGGTAATGACGCATGCGCTAAATACTGTATGGTTAGGAGGCGAAAAACCTACAAATGTCTCCGATTTTTACCTCCAACAAAACAAATTCTAAAAGTCTCTATGTAATAGAAAAAGACCAAGCATTCTTTCGGGGGTACTGTGGAGGCTCTTTTTGTTTACTTCACTTTGGCATGCGGTAAAATTTGAAAGCAGGATTTCTTTTTAAAGTCATACTTACCTTAATGAGAGTTGTTATACAATTATTGATGTTTTACTGTTACAGGTACAATGTCACCAGAGCCCAGCCTGTAGAGGCGATGCATCTAGCTGTGGTCGCCTGTGGAGAACGTCTGGAGGAGACTGTTACAATGTTAAAGTCAGCAATTATTTTTAGCACAAAACCTCTGAATTTTCACATCTTCGCAGAGGACCAACTGCACGTCGGTTTTAAAGAAATTGTAAGTACATAATCTAATCGAACACTGCATTTAGTAAACTGTTTTATTAAAGATATTTTTTAAATATGGTAACCCTTCATCTCCTTTGCACCCCCTCCCCCTCTCCCTGCACTTCTCACGCTTGCACGATCTGAATGACATAAGGCCTAGTAAGATCGTTTGTCTTGTCATCCCTCAGTGTTCCCTCCCTTGTCTTTTCACGACTAGAAACACCTGTGTACAGGCGTGTTATAAATGACTTATCACATCATTATGGTAAGATTGCAATCATGCCTGCTGTTAATTATGACATACAAAGAAAAACGGTGAGGGATGGGGAAGAGGAGAGAGAAACTAAATATAGACGTTTGCAGCAGGCCAAGGACACGGCTGACGGCTGTTGTGCGTCGCTTCGCTGGAGCAGCACACGTGAGGTCCTGTGCTTTCACGAGGCCATGCCCCCTCTGGACCAAAAGGCTGTTTGGCGACACGTGGAGTTGGCAATAGCCCGGCCCCTACCTGGGAACCAGGGTTATAAGCAGGGTAAGAAATCGAGGGCAGGGCCCTCATTTGGGGGCGTGGCTTGTGGGATGGGCGTGCTCTAAAAAGTACACAAACTGTAGTAAGGTACACAAACAAATATATAAATGCATGTAAGCATTTATATATTTGTATGCATACCTTACTATGGTTTGTGTAGAATACAAGACACATTTTATAAAAACATAGAAATATGTTACATATTTCTATGTTTATAAAAGATGGCTTAAAAAGTAGACAATTCAAGCCTTCTTTTATAAAGCTTTACCGACGGACAAAGCCTGAGGCGTCTTTGTACGTCGGCAAAGCTTTATAAAAGATGGCTTGAATTGTCTACTTTTTAAGCCATCTTTTATAAACTTCTAAATATGTTTTGGAACCCCCAGGTTCGCCGAAGGTTTAAAGACGCCTCAGCGACCTGGGGAAACAAAGGCACAATAACTTCCTCTGGTGAGTCCTTGGACGAGGGGTCAACAGTGGAAGTTACAGTGACTAGCAGAAGTGCCAGCCAGCCACAGCTTCGCTGTGGCTTTCTGGCATTTCTGTCAGCTTGCCTGACTTAAGGGCGGGTGCATCTCCCGTCGCGGCTGTGGCTCCGGTGGGATAATGTGCCCCGCCAACGTTATGGTGGGACCAGGGGGCTCCGGCTGAGCCCCACTTTTTGGAGACTGCCGGGGCCCGGCCCCGGCTAGCCCTGGCCAACTTAAAGAACTGCTGGGAACCATTAATGGAAGCACACCTATGATAATGAATACATTAAATCACCCGTGGCAGGCATTTTGGTAAGCTTCCCATTGATATAGGACATTGGACGATTTGAGGGAGGACCAGGTTTCTGGAGATCAATCCCCATTTAATTGGACTCAGCCAACCAATTGTTTTATTAAGCTGAGGTCTTGTGGAGGACAGCAGGAAGCTGGACTAAGGTTCCCCCTTTGAGTGTCTGGACACCTTTGAAATCTGTCCAAACAATTACCAACGTTGAAAGGGGGACCCATGAGAGTGAGGGGAGGGAGACGGACTAAGGCTTCCCTCCAAGTAGTCGAGCTTTCCAAGCCTTTACTGTTTTCCTGGGATTGTTATTTCATTGGCTATTCGGTTCTTTGCTGCAGCCACGGTCCCGCCAGGAAGGGCAGAGCCATTTCATCCCTTCTAACAACAGCCTTACATTTGATTTGAAGCTGCGCTTTTATGTATTATCTGCAATTGGGCTAAAGCATTAATTAGTTTGTTTAGGTCGGTGTGGCTGCTCACCATTAAAGATCACATTTATTTCTCCCTTTTAGGCATCTCTTAAATCATTTTACAGTTTGCACGAGTATATGTGATATAATCAGTATCTTCTATCGTAAGGCTCATAATATATATATATTTCGGAGGCTTGTGGAATCTGCTTAGATCACATGCTGTGCATAGGCCGACATCTAGTGGAAGCTGCAGAGTATTACAGTTTGTTTTTCTAAACTCGAAAATGGGCGTCGACACAGGGCGTGCCAGTAATACTATCCCTAGTGTGACGTCCACTGTACCCATGATCCCTCACGCGTGTAGGACCCTCAGATTGTTTTTTTCCGCCATGCTGGTCGGAAGCATTTCGCGGAGTTCCCTGGCCTTAGCCATACTTTTGCTAAATATTGTTATATTTACCCATTTCTCCACCCCAACGTCGAGTCACCGAACTTCCACACTCGACGCCAGCCCGGAGAAGAATTCGACCGTCGACAGCTGCACGACAGATTTGGGCCTCGGAAGGCCTCCGGCCTCGGCCCTGCAAGTAGGGAGAGTGGGGGGTGGACATACTCTACACTCTTTTGGTATATAGGTACATTCTTATATATTCCTACATTTACTAGTCCGCTGCCACAAGGTGTGTATGGAGGGTACCCCTTTCCAATTATGCCCCCAAGTGCAACCGCAAGTACCCTTGGGTCGACGGGCACGGCCACGTGCAATCTCTGCTTGCCGAGGGACCACCCCTAGGCGAACTGCAGAGCGTGTAGTAGGTTTAAACCGAAAACACTTAAGGACCAATCGATCAAGCTTTGGGCCCACCACGCCAGGCGTCAGGAGGCCATGGCAGCAGAGGGCGCCTTCAGCGATGGCAGCGACGCCGTGCTTTCAGACGGTGAGGGCAACATGGCGTCAAGAGACAGCTGAGCGCAAGTCCCCGACCTCGGAAGGTCGTCTGGCAGGGCGGCTATGGGGAAGACCCCCGGCGACACAAACGCTACCCACAGCACTTCCACAAAGCACATGAAGTCCAACCGAGACTCGACGCGCACGTCGAGTTCTCGGGAAGAGGCATATAGAGAACGGTCCGAATCGGTGTCCTCGGGCGTTCTCGATCTAGATCGCCGCATGACTCCAGACAATCATCCACTGTTGAAGTTCGATCGTCTGAAGACGAAGCCGACTTCCATCCCCAGACAGCACTCCAGGAGTCGGCGCCCGCAGACCGCGTAACGGCGGCTCCCGAGTCCCTACCTCCACGTTCTAAAGATAGGGACACTACCCCTGAACCTCGACACCAGGCGTCGGAAGGCTCCGGAGGAGCGAAAAAACTGGGAAAACACTCTTCCACCCACGGGGAGGGGGGAAAACAACAGAGGAAGCAGTCTCAGCCTCCTCACACACCTCAAAAACTTACCACTCAACATAAACAGACAGACAAGTCCCAGTCCTCTGGTATCCCAAGGACAACTGCTAAAACCAGCAAGTCTAGTCAGGATAAGGCGGAGAAAGCCCCAGAAAGGATCATTCCCAGTTCGAGAGAATGGTCTAGTGATGACATAGACAGTGTTATGTCAAGGATGTCTTCAGTGGCAGATTTTTACACAAAAAACCCTGAACACTTTATCTCCTATACTCCCAACGGGTCAGCACCCTCAGGCTCTAAGGATCCAATACCTCCAAGTAAGAAGTCCCGGTTTGAAGCCCCAACACGGTCTTCGGACCCCTTCTATATACAGCTCTACTCCCAATATCAAGGGGATACCTCCTTTTGTGAGGATCCAGATTTGGGCATGTTGGAAGAGCAAACTGGTACGGGCTACTATGGGGATTATGAGGACCAAGAAGAGGAAGAGGAAGACTCTGAGACCTACAGAGTAGATTCCCCGGTAGAGAAAGAACCCCCGATTACCGGCTCCCCTGTCGAAAATCAACCTCTCCTGAATGAAGTTCTGTCCCGAGCGGCAGAACATTTCCACATTGACACACAGGGTGCTCAAGAGGAGAGGGACTTCGCAGAAGAGTTAGTGGGAGAAAGGAGGCCTGTTGCTCAGGCCATCCCTATCCTTAAGTCTATTCAGAGGAGAATAGACCCTTCACTTTTAAATCCTAACCTCACCAGGGCAGTGAACCCCAGGATTGAGAAACTTTTCAGGGCAGCCCAATCAGACCCACTGTATATAAGGGGGCATCTAAAACCGGACTCCCTGGTTGTTACTAACATCCGTAAGAGGGCTGGGACACCCTTGTCATCGTCCGAAGCTCCTCCCGACAAGGAGAGCAAGAACTTGTATGGTTTGGCCAGGAAAGTAGCCTCCACTTCCGCCTACCAGGCAAGGATTGCCAACTCCACCACCCTGTTGGCCAGCTACAAGTGCCATCATTGGGAAGAAGTCGCGGCACTCGTAGACTCCGCCCCAGAACCCTTAAAGAGCCAGTTGGCACGAGTTGCGGCGGAGGGAAGAGCCGTGTCCGGTTGCATTTTAAAAGCAACCTTTGATGCCGCGCTTGGTTACGGCAGCCTAGATTCAAAGCTGAAACCCAAGCATCTTTGTTAGATAAACCGGTGGAGCCGGATCTGTTGTTTGGTAAGGCGGTCGAGGACGCGCTGAAAAATGCCAAGGACGAATATGAGACGCTCAAATCCCTAGGCCAACTAACCAACAAACCCCCTAATCAAAGAGGGAATGGCAATTTTCATCGCCCACGCGGCCAAAATTCCCAGAGAGGATCTAACTATTCCCAGGGGCAGGGTACACCGTGGAACAATAATAACCAACAGTCTACCCAGGGTTACGGCAGGGGTAATAAAAGAGGACGTGGTAAGGGTACAGGCAGTCCCAGTAAAGGAGGCGGCACGCCTCCACCAAAACAGTGACGCTCCGTTCAGGGTCCCTTCTCACGCAACCCCAGTAGGGGGACGCATTTCCAACTTCACCCAAGTTTGGGAAGGGATCACATCAGACAGATGCGTGCTGTCCACAGTATCCTTGTGCCAAAAAAAGATTTGACAATGCGCCCAGTATTGGACTTACGGCCTGCAAAAAAGTATGGCAAGCCCCAAAAATTTTGCATGACTACTCTCCAAGAGGTAATCCCCCCTCCTAAAAAAGGGTGATTACATGGCAACATTGGACATGAAAGATGCCTATTTTCATATTTCCATGTTCCCAGCGCACAAAAAGTACTTGCGCTTCAAGGTGGACAGTCGGCACTACCAGTTCAAGGTACTGCCCTTCGGGATAGCTTTGGCTCCAAGGGTATTAACCAAGGTACTGGCGGTGGCGGCAGCACACCTACGCAGGGAGGCAATCCCGGTGTACCCTTACCTGGACGACTGGCTCATCACGGGGGAGACCCCAGTAATTTGCAGAACAAACATTCAAAGAACAATCGACCTCCTCTTCGAATTGGGCTTCTCAATAAACGAGAAAAAGTCAAGTCTGGTGCCAAGCACTTCCAAACAGTTCCTAGGAGCTATCCTAGACACTCAAGAGGGGTTGACCTTTCCTTCCGAGGAAAGAATTCGGAATATACTGCTGCAAATTCCGCAATATCAGTCCGGTTGCCAGTTAACAGTACGCAAAGCAATGCGGTTGCTGGGCATGATGGCGTCATGTATTTACCTGGTTCCCCACGCGCGCCTCCGCATGCGTCCCATGCAGGAATGGTTGGCGAAACAGTGGTCTCAGGCAAGTGGTCAGTGGGACGATCTAGTGGTCGTTTCGCCAACACTTGTATAAAGCCTAAACTGGTGGACAAGAGAAATCTGTCCAAGGGGAAACCCTTTTACGATCCCGAGATACAGGCGGTAGTCACAACCGATGCATGCCTGACAGGGTGGGGAGCTCACCATCTCCACCACACAGCTCAGGGTCTCTGGTCTCACTCAGTGGCCAAGAATCACATCAACCTGCTAGACCTTCTGGCAGTATTCCGAGCGCTTCAAGCGTTTGAGCCCTACCTGCTAAATCTGTCAGAGCAAGTCCAGATGGACAGCACTACAGCCATGTTTTACCTGAACAAGCAAGGAGGGACTCGTTCGCCAAATCTGTCCAAGCTTGCCCAGAAAATTTGGAAATGGGCACTCAGACGGAACATCTTCCTGTCATCGCAACATGTTCCAGGGGATCTCAATTCTCTAGCGGATGCTCTAAGCAGAGACCCCCTCCCAGAAGAACACGAATGGTGTCTACACAGAAGAGTCGTAGAAGATATCTTCTCTCAGTGGGGCTTCCCCACTGTAGACCTATTCGCCACAAACGAAAGCAGACAATGCCCAGGATTTGCATCCAGGTTCCCCCAACCAGACTCCCAGGGGAACGCCCTGTGGATGAACTGGTCAGGAATGTTTGCGTAAGATTTTCCACTAACTCCTCTCATCAGGAAGGTGGTTAACAAGATGAACAGAGAGTCGATGACGCTCGTCCTGGTTGCTCCCATGTGGGCGAGACAACTGTGGTTCCCACACTTAAGCAGATTAGACGTGTGTGAACCGATCAAACTTCCGGCCTGGTACAACCTACTGTCCCAGCACCAAGGTCAAACAGGGCATCCTCAACCCAACTCAATGAACCTGGCAGCATGGCTCCTGAGGTCATAGAGTTCGGACATCTCAATTTACCACAGAGGTGTATGGACATCCTAAAACACGAGGCACTGCTACTTTGACAAATGGAAGAGATTCGTTATCTGGTGCCGGAATAAACAAATCAACCCAGTTGATTGCACTCCTTCCACTATTGTTACATACATGCTCCACCTGCTGGATGCAGGACTGATTTTTAACTCACTGAAGGTACACCTGGCAGCTCTTTCGGCATACACCACTTCCCATAACAAGGTGTCGTGGTGGAAAGTACCAGTAGTTAAAGCCTTCATGGAAGGAGTAAAGAGACTTCACCCTCCTATTTCTAACCCACCACCCGGATGGGACCTTAACGTGGTGCTATCTAAGCTCATGGGCCCCTCATTCGAGCCCATGCACAAAAGCAGTCTCAAACACCTGACTTACAAAACGGCCTTCTTAGTAGCAATTACATCTATAAGAAGAGTCAGTGAAATTCAGGCTCTGTCAGTGCAAGATCCCTTCTTTACTGTCCATAAAGATAAACTGATTTTACGCACACACCCTAGGTTCTCACCTAAGTTTATTTCAAAATTCCACGTGAACCAGTCCATCGAGCTTCCGGCTTTCTTCCAAGACCCACAAAGCTCGGCTGAGGTGAAACTACACACACTAGATGTGCGTAGGGCGGTCCTCTACTATGTAAACAAGACCAGAACGCTAAGGAAAACATATCAGCTGTTTGTCTCCATAGCTACAGGCAGAGAGGGGGATCGCGTCTCTAAAGGTGCCATCTCTTAAGTGGATTATAAACTGTATCCAGCTGTGTTACTCACTTTCTGAAAAAAACTCTGCCTTTCACGCCTAGGGCCCATTCTACAAGAGGCATTGGGGCCACTCTGGCTTTCATTGCAAATGTACCCCTTGACACCATTTGCAAAGCAGCTACTTGGAGCTCTATTCACATTTTTACTCAGCACTACTGCATTGACACCCATTCCAAGACAGATACCCAAGTGGGACAAGCGGTTCTAAGAGATTTATTTGCTCATGACCCTTCTCACATCCCACCTCCTTCAGGTACTGATCGCTAATCTATGCACAGCATGTGATCTAAGCAGATTCCACAAGCCTCAGAAGGGATACATTACTCACCGTAATCGTATTTCTGATGCTTGTATCTGCTTAGATTCACATGCGACCCACCCTTCCTCCCCTTTGAGAGAAGCCGCATGGAGGCTTGTAGTCTTACCTTTCTTTATATCTCCTTGGATCATCTGTACTCGCGCTTCTCCTCATGCTACCTCATGTCAGAAAAAATACAATCTGAGGGTCCTTCACGCGTGAGGGATCATGGGTACAGTGGACATCACATTAGGGATTGTATTACTGGCACGCCCTGTGTCGACGCCCATTTTCAAGTTTCGAAAAACAAACTGTAATACTCCGCAGCTTCCACTAGATGTCGGCCTATGCACAGCCAAGAACCCAAAAGCTCTGCTGAGGTGAAGCTACACACCTTAGATGTGCGAAGAGCAGTCCTCTACTACGTAGACAAGACCAGGCCGCTAAGAAAGACAGATCAACTGTTCATCTCCGTAGCTACAGGCAGAGAAGGAGATAGCGAATGGATAGTCAAACGTATCCATCTGTGCTACTCCCTTTCAAGTAAAACTCTGCCTTTTACACCAAGGGCCCACTCCACAAGAGGCACCGGGGCTACTCTGGCTTTCATTGCAAAAGTACCCCTTGACACCATTTGCAAAGAAGCTACATGGAGATCTATTTGCACCTTTACTCAACACTACTGCATTGACACTCATTCCAAGACAGATAGTCAAGTGGGACAAGCAGTTCTAAGACATTTGTTCGCTCATGACCCTTCTCACATCCCACCTCCTTCTTCTAACACTGCTCGCTAATCTATGCACAGCATGTGATCTAAGCAGATTCCACAAGCCTCAGAAGAGATACATTACTCACCGTAATCGTATTTCTGATGCTTGTATCTGCTTAGATTCACATGCACCCGCCCTTCCTCCCCTCTGAGAGAAGGCGCATGGATGCTTGTAGTCTTATCTATCTATCTGCTTGGATACTCTGTACTCGCGCTACTCCTCATGCTACCTCATGTCAGGAAAAAATACAATCTGAGGGTCCTACACGCGTGAGGGATCATGGGTACAGTGGACATCACTCTAGGGATAGTATTACTGGCACGCCCTAGCTCGACGCCTATTTTCGAATTTCGAAAAACAAACTGTAATACTCCGCAACTTCCACTAGATGTCGGCCTATGCATAGCATGTGAATCTAAGCAGAAACAAGCATCAGAAATACGATTACGGTGAGTAATGTATCTCATATATGTATTCTATGGTTTTATAACCAGTTTTTAAAAAAAAGCTTCTGTTTGGGTCCTGTCTCGGTAATGCCCCCCAGACACCCATGCGAGGGTTATATTGCTACTCGTATACCAGCACGTTGTACCGGGTTACTAATAGTGGGGGTTTTTTAAGTTGAGAAACGTGTTTGCTGTTTCGCTACTTCAAAAAAAGGCACAAAATATGGTTGCCATGGATCGGGTAGAAGGGAACTACACATTCCATGCCGGCCATTCGCATGTTGGGGACGCGCGGGAACACTAATGTTCCCGGCGCAGGCGAGGGACATGGCAGCGGCAGGTAAGTGTGAAAACGCCTCAAGGTTACTTCTTGTAAAGGTGATCCCTCTTCGGCCCTAATTATTAAAACTTGCCCTCCAGCTCTCCTGTCTGCTATATGTAAATTTGTCAATGTCTCTCTTTCAGAAGGTTCTGTGCCCAAGAATCTCAAACAAGCTTGGGTTACTCCAATCATTAAAAAACCCAGCCTCTGTCCGAAAGATCCTCTTAATTATAGGCCAATTACAAACACACTGTTTCTTTTAAAAATTCTGGACATGGTTGCATACGAACAGCTCGTACAGCAACTCAATAATTTTCCGGTGCTGAACTCTCATCAGCCAGGTTTTAGAGTCAGTTACAGCACAGAAACCGCCTTACCAGAATTAAAATCCAGACTCATGGAGCGGATGGACAAGGGACTTGCTTCCTTTACTTATGCTCCTCGATCTTTCTGCTGCCTTTGACCTGGTCGACCTTTCCATTCTGGTCAACAGGTTGGAGGCAGTAGCTAAATTCTCCCCATTAGCAGCGCAATGGATTGCTTCCTTTTTGAACAACCGCGAAAGGAGTCTTTTCCGGGGAAGAGGAAACCCCCCCCCCCTATTTCTATTAACTTCAGTGTTCCACAGGGCACTTGCACATCCCCTTGTCTTTACGACATTTTCATGGTCCCCTTCTCGCCTTACTGGACCAAGATGGGATCGTGTTCACAAACTATGCAGACAATACCCAGTGTGTCGTCCCTGTGGTGACTACACACTCAATGGATGAGGCTGAGCTCAATCGTGTGTATTCGTCCATAGAGGACTGGATGTTGAATAACAACTTTGCTCTTAATAAGAGTAAGACGGAGCTCCTGATCGTGGGATCGTCATCCTCACTGTCTAAGTCGGGACCATCTTATCTTAGCTTTCTTCTTGGCAAAATTATTCTAGTACCCATGAAAAAGGTTAAAACCCTTTGGGTTGTTCTGGATCAGCAGCTATCGATGAGGGCCCACGTGAGTAGCTTGGTCTCTGCTGCAACATTTTATATAAAATTGTTAGAACATTTTAGGCCTTTTATCAACCAAGATAATGCTGAACCCATCACCCGTGCGATTATTGGAGCCAAAATTGACTACTGTTGTAGCCTTCTGGCAGGCCTCAATAAAACGGAAATGAATACACTTCATGTTATTCAGAACGGTGCTGTGCGTGTCGTGACGGGCCTCA